>NC_143516.1:45498617-46098617 GCF_031878675.1 Megascapheus bottae | reverse complement strand
ACTTGGCTTCAGCACCTAGAACAAGGACCAGCAGTCTGCCTCTAGACTACTCCTACTAGCCAGAACTTCCTGAGACAAATGGAGATGGTCACTATCTGGAGAATCCCACAGCCACCCTCCATGATGATGATAGAGCACTGAAATGAGCCTACAGTGACTGAGTGTTTGTAAAGCCAAAAGTGGTGGGGAGGAGGGCTGGCTGCTAGTGGCTGCCGTAATAACTGATACAAATCTAGAGTCTTGAGTTTATGTTTTCTTGAAAAAGGTTTTCAAATTGTTAATGCCTATGGATAGTATTGCATGTTGGGGTTTATCATTGACTAGATTCCGTAGTTCAGACTACTGATAGGGAAACAGAAGCGTCTTTCCATTGGCCCTGGAGACTTAGTTTCAACATGGTGCCCTTTAAGGTCAAGTTCCAGGAGGTATGTGAAGTAGCACACCAATGTTTCCCCAAAAAGTAGACACAAATGTGGATCTGCTGAATCATGATGATTTTTTGTGTGGGAGATTGAGTGTTGCATTTCCTCTCCTTTCTTTTTGGTAATTCTGAGATCTAAAATCAGGGCCTCACACTCATGGCTTTCTTGGTTGGTGCTCTACCACTTGAAGCATACCTCCAGCCCTTTCATTTCCTTTATCAGTAATTAAGATGAAGTTTAAAGCAACTGAATAGTGACCCTTGTGGTAATATCTAACATTATCTTTTAACTTATGTTAAACATAAGTTTAACATTATATTTGGGGGGCAGATCTGGCTTATCACGATAGTAAGATTGATGTTAGTTTGGATGGTTCGTTCTCCAGTATAGATAAGTAAGAGGGTATAGACTGGGAATTCTTTTTCATGTATTTTTAGAGATAACTCTGATGTCAGACTACCCCCTGGTGGACAGAAAAAGTATTAAAAAATAAATACCTATTAAAAAAAAACAAAAACGATCATTGCCCTATTTTCAACCTGGGGTGCTTATCTACTTAGAATTTACTATGAGGAGATTGAATAAAATCATAAAGCACTTGACTTGGTTACATCCTAGTCCAGTTTCTGTTTTATCGAAGTCTCTTCTGTTTCATCTACATCTTTATTTAGCACTGAAGAAATGATCCTCACAAGGTCATCTAGACTAGAGGCACAGCCATTCATTACCCACTTGATAGGCTTTGTAAAGGAACAGCACATGCTTTGTGAAATTTCTAAGTTGGATAAACCATAAAAGCAGTTGAAATTAGCACAGTTACACATTCTCTCTCTCTCTCTCTCTCTCTCTCTCTCTCTCTCTCTCTCTCTCTCTCTCTCTCTCACACACACACACACACACACACACACACACACACACCCCAATTCAAAACTTGGGTATCAATTGACTAACAACCTGACATAATATTCTTCAGTCAACTAACCACCATAAAAATGTGCCCATTGAAACTACTTGGTACTAATGCATATTTGCTATATCAGTACATACATCTTTTTGTGATTAAGGCACAATAAAAGGGCAATTTATCTTTGCTATAAAGGCATTTCTTTAGGTGAGGTAAGCCAAGTTCAGAGAGACAAACAGCACAAGTTTTCTCTCCTATCCAGAAGCCAGATCTAAATTCACTAGGACATAATAAATCATACAGATCTCTAGGCATTCACACACAGCAAGAGCAAAAAGGAGGATATTCTTAGGAGAGGAATATAAAGTCACAATGCCTGTGTGCATCTGATCATACAAAATAATACTTATCAAAATTAATTCCAGGAAATGGAAACAAGAGGCTTTTCTGACTTTGTTTTCTTTTCCTTTTTTCTGTTTGTTCTTTTAGGTGTCTTTGGGAAGGTAAGGGACAGAAATGAAGGGACAAAGGGTAAATTAATTCAGCAATGATACTTACTGAACACTATATTGCAAATGAATTACACAACTGCGGGTGGGGGTGGGAGGGATAAACTGGAAAAATGTACTCATTACCTGACTTATATAACTATATCCCCTCCTTACATCATCTTTACAATAAAAATTATTTTTAAAAAGACAAAAGACGTGCTCATTACCTGACTTATAATCCCTCTGTACATCACCTCTACAATAACAATGAAATATTTTTTTGCCAGTCCTGGGGACTGAACTCAGGGCCTGAGCACTGTCTCTGGGCTTTCCCTCAAGGCCAGTGCTCTACCACTTGAGCCACAGCACCACTGTGGACTTTTCTATATGTGGTACTGAGGATTTGAAACTGGGACTTTGTATATGCGAGGCAAGCACTTTATCACCAGACCAAACTCCCAGCCCCCAAAATAAAATATATTTTTAAAAAACATAAAACAGGGCCGGGAGTTTGGCCTAGTGGTAGAGTGCTGGCTTAGCATGCACGAAGACCTGGGATCGATTCCTCGGTACCACATACATAGAAAAAAGCCAGAAGTGGTGCTGAGGCTCAAGTGGTAGAGCTCTAGCCTTGAGAAAGTCCAAGGACAGTGCTCAGGCCCTGAGCTCAAGCCCAGGACTGGCAAAAAAAAAAAACCAACATAAAACAGAAATGTACTCTTTACCTGACTTATGTAACTGTGATCCCTCTGTTCATCATCTTTATAACAATAATATCATATTTTTAAAGGTAGTGCCTGAAATCTAAGTAAAACCAGCTGAATTTTCAGCACACTTCTCACCTATTGAGAGTAGTGATATATACTAATTCCAGTGCAAATGCAGAAATAAGCCTATAATTCTGTTTCACATATCTAATTAATTAACTTTATCTATTTTATTCTTAATTATGTCATTTTCTATATCTAATTTTCACTTTCAAGAAAAATTAAGATATAGAATAAATTGCAAACTCAGTTAAGTTAAAAGAGTTTATTGCGCTTCATTCTCATCACAGGTAAGAATGTCTATTGGTAGGACCCCATGAGAAGAATCAAGTTGTCTGTAAATGGCACTGCTTTGCTAAATGCTATTCAACTTCATTTAAATAAATCTTGTTCCTGCCTCTAAGTTATAAGTCAGACAGCACTAAAGACAGATCATGTAGTATTCTGGGTATTGTTAGGGGAAAAAAACCATCACCAATTAATAGAAATCAATGGACTGTCCATTTCATTCTTTTTCCTTGGCTTTGTGACAATTATGCTTTGACAAATCCTGGGCCATTAGTATAGACACCTTAGAGCCTCATTTAAACCAAATTTAGTTTCCGAGAAAATGACACACTGCTAAAGCAATGACGTGTCCAGTCATTAAATCTTCTTCAGGGTCTGAACCGGACAGGCTAGAAATGAAGTAATGCTGTCACTTGTAAAACTGTCCATCTACTAATGGGCACCCTCCAGCAATGAACAGGCCTGCTCCCCACAGGCATACAGAGCCTGGATTGCTCTGAGACTGCGGAATTTTACCTAATCTCATGGCCCTGTCCTCACAGAAGGGAGAAAGGGGAAGAGAAGGGAGAGTGGATATTACATCAGTAAGGCACAATGAGAAAAAGAGTAATGGTAACTGTAGTCACTAACTCCGTAAACAAAAGGGAAACTATTCACCGTAGGTGAATAATCAGGCTGCAGGGATCATTTCAGTAAATTCAGTTACTGCCACGAGCAGTAACTGTCTTCAACTTGTCCTAGCCATCCTCTGCTCTTCTCTTGTTAGGAATGTCTTGAAAGGACACTGTTCTCCACTCCAGGGATCTCATACACCAGATGGGCATGTTTACACTTATCTGTCATCAAGGCCATGGTGAACCTACATGTCAGCATCACAGAAGAAACTCAAACAAACACAAGTTACAGGAACCCTTCTACATGTATTTTGGAACATGATCCTTCCATTGTTTGGCTTAAAGAACTATGTCAGTAGTTGGATGGAGAAAATAGAGATATCAACTTCTACATTTAGAAATGGAATCTTCTACCTACGCTCCTCCTTTCTTCCACATCTCATGACAGTTGTTTTGAGAAGAGGTTGACATTGTAGAATGAGATGTTACTGGACCTAAGGTTCTTCCAGCACAGACAAGCCTGGACAGAGCTGGATCAGAACTCCAGAACTAACCCCCTTTTCCTCTGTCTCCTTCATAGGTATTTTCTATTCTAAAAATGAACAAATGCTGACAGGCAGAAGAACAGGGCCACAGTCCTCTCAGGAGCCACCGTGGTGGTATGAGCAACTTAACTGTCAGGCTTCTTTTTTTTAATATTTTTATTGTATTTAATAAAAGGGTTACATGATATTTTCCAGATAGAAGGTGCATTAATTCACATACATTGATACCCTTTCACATGTCTTGGTCCCCATTACCCTCCCCCCCCTTGGTTTTCCTACCTTCCCTGTCCAATTTCAAGTAACCAAATACAAATGTATCCAATATATCAGATAACAAAGTGAGATATTGTGACAATATGAGATAACAAAGGAACAGCAAAAGAGATGAGAGATAACATAGAACCTTAAGGACAGCAATCATTCGTTACATGGCTTTTGTTTCAATATCTAGAGGTCCATTCAATTAGCTTCATACTATATGGCCTTATGTATCAAGTTTTTGCTCTATTGCAAATCTTTGCTATTAGAGCCCAAGGTTTCTACTGGTTATGACAAATGAGGGAAACCATTGAGCCTAAGTTCCTTTGAGAACTGTCAGGCTTCTAAAAGCCTACTAAGATGAAAAGAAAATGACAGTAGTAAACTACAACTTATTTTCCACCACAAAGTTCTCAGTGATGAGGACTTTACATCTCTTCAAACACATTAACAAAGGCTTTCATTTGTTTAAAAAAAATGAGCCGTCCAAAGGGAAAAGCATCCAATGGTATAACTCCTTTGAACAACTTACAGTCTAACAAAATGAATACAAGCAATCTCATATTTGAGGTGGCAGATTGGGTGAGGTCAAGAGGAGAGGGATAGACAGAAGAAGAATGGAAGAGTGGGAGAATGTCGTCACCATAGTCAATGTATATATGTGAAAATATGCAACTAGGAAAATTGAGGGGGTGGGTAGCAATTGTGAGAGATCAAGGAGAATGATAGAAGAGGTGACTTCAGCCAAGATGCCTCAGACTCCTTAACTGACATGTTCACTTGATATCGCTTTGTATAACTACTAAAAGACAATGAAATAATTAAAGGAAAGCTAAGGGAAAAGCATATAGAAGGAAACTTCTTTAAGATCTATCTATCCCCTTACATGTATTTCTCATTCAGTCCTGTGATAGCTTTGCAAATAGGATGACTCTTGGTCATCTCTAGTTTATAGAGAAGAAAACTTCCACTCAGGACTGGGATCAGTGGACTCCAGAGATTCTCTCTAATCCACTATGGCTCATTCCTTACAACACAGAGAACATAGATATAAACAATGCGCATTTATGTATACGTATAGATGTTCTCATATACTCAGATACTCAAGTATATGGCCTCTAAGGGATGTGCAAAACCATTTTCAAGCCTTTAAAAGGCATGGACAATCTGGTGCACATAGACTGTTAGCACCCACGCAAATAGGGTCTAGTTGGCTTCACTGACTTATTTCTAGAAAGTGTAATGAGCAGGGCAACCCTTATGTGTGGTTATGTGCATACTGTGTGAGCTTACCTAGTGAATGAAAAGCCCTTAGTATCTCAAAAGCCCTTAGCATCTCATACCCATTGTCTTGGACATTTGTCTTTGACAAATCCCATCCTTGATGTCTGATTCAGTGTTGCTGGTTTCTGACTCAATACCAAAACTAATTCCAATCCAATCCATCTTTTTACAGAGGAAGACAATGTAAGAAAGATAAGCATGCTTTATGTGTATTCATATTCTGGCATTCCAGGTTGAGTTTAATCCGCTATAGAGTTTTTCCTTCCTATGTTGAAATGCACCCCGTTACTAGGCCATCTCCTTCTCAGTGACATGCTAATTCTTATGCGCCATGTGGGAAGTGACCAGGGAAGAAATGAAAGCAATCCACCCAGAAATTGGATCTGCAAAGGTACTCTAGAATGTGCTTTACAACTAAGGTCTTGACAACATCTATTCTGGTTGGCACTGAGACAAAATTTTTAAAAGAGAGGGAAGGGAGAAGGATAAAGTGGAAATCTAATTTTGAAAAATAAGGATTAAAGGTTCCATTATTCATGCTGTTTTCACTGTATATATTGAGTTAACAATATGTGATTTTACTGGATGAAAGTGTGAGCCCCATGCAAGCAGAGTGTGGAGCAGATAAATCCCCACGGTGACAGTAATGAGTGAGGGTTAGTGTCTTGTCTGCGTGAGGCTGTAAACAGTCTTGGGTTTGGAGCTGGTGTAATAAGTGGAGATTGTTCCCAGACTTACTGGGGAGCACAGATAGTTTCTGCCACAGGAAAAGCCACCCCCCCTGAGGTGGAGAGGCAAGGCAAGGCTATCCTTCTGCTTAACGTGTTGTGATGTGTGAATTGTGGGCCCCAAAGTGCAAGCTCCTGGCAGGGGAGCAGGCTGCAAGCTTCTCAGACTTGGCTGCCTGCTTGCTTTCTTTTATTTATTTATTTATTCTGTCTCCATACTGTTTTGTCAATACTTGCGAAGTAGAGGTAGCTGTTTCTCTCCTCATCACCCTCCTCCCCCACTCTCCCCAACTCCCTGTTTATCCCAAGGGTTAGGGGTGAGAAGAAAAATCGTTTAACAAGTGAAATGAAGGAAACCCTGAGATGTCCAAGTGTGGATCAACTATCCATTGCGATGGGACAAGAAGAAATAAAACAGATAATGCACCGATTTCTGAGACCTATAATGAGGCCTGAACCCATGGTGCTACACCCTCCCCTCACCAACCCCCAGAGTCAGTTCGCTAAAGAAAGGGAGGGTTGTAACAGTTCAGCTACCTCTCATAGGCTAGCTGACTAGGAAAAATAGAGACTTAACCTCAGCACTTAGGAAAGGGGACTTTTTGTTTTCAAAGCTAATGTTATGCTATTTGCTACATACACTCTAAAACTAATCACCTTATGACTGCCTAATATTCACTATTTAAAAAGCAGCCTTCCCATCGCCATTAGAGGGAAGATTGGATTTATAGGAAATCATGAGTGAAGGCTAAATCAAGGGGAAATTTTGATATAGAAAATTTGGGGAAGTTGCATGACCTTAAAGGGCCTCTTGTCAGATAATTTCACTGCAAGGAAGATATGAAGTAATTACATAATTAGTAATCCAAGCAACGTGTCCAGGAAGTGAATGACATAAACATCACCTATGAAGGGAGATGTCCATTGTTTGCCTCTGGATTTGTCACAAGATCAATGACAAAGCAATAGCAAAGAGTGAACTTCACTTAATCAGGGTAAAAACCATCTGATAAGACAATGAAGACTTAAAAAATAAGAGTCTGTGTGGCCAGGAGCATGACCTGGTGGTAGAGTGCTTGTCTAGTATGCATGAAGCCCTGGGTTCAATTCCTCAGTGCCACATATACAGAAAAGGCCAGAAGTGGTGCTGTGGCTCAAGTGGTAGAGCTCTCTCTAGCCTTGAGAAAGTCTGAGGACAGTGCCCCTGAGCTCAAGCCCCAAGACTGATTTTTTTTAATGTGAGTCTATATTGTTCAAAAATATCCAGTGTTCAAAATGGCTCAAGCAGTAGCATTCCAGCCTAGCTAGCTTGAGGATCTGAATTCAAACTTTAGTGAAAACCAAAAATAGAAATGCCAATGTAAAAAAAAAAAAAAAAAGCTAAGGCTGTAGAAATGTTCTATATTAAAGGAGGCCAAAGATAGAACAACTCATTATAGCCTTTCATCCTGAATGACATTCTGGTCTGAGATGGAAAAATGCCATGTAAGCCTCCATTGGGCCAATTAACAAAATGAAAATATGGATGCTGGCCTAACAAAAGTACTGTATCAACTTTAAATTTCTGAAACCAATAGGCATATAATGATTATATCAGAAAATATTCCTGTGCTAAGAATATGCTCGGAACTATTTAGGAATAAATGACCACAATATATGTAAATTATCCTTAAATGATTCTGAAAAATAGTATGTGTGTATGAATATGTGTGTATCATAATGTATAGAAATAGATGTGCATAGAACTGGAGAGTGACTACAAATAAAATCAAATAAGGTAAATGCTAACACTAGACAAATACAAATCAAGACCTTTGAATGCTCTTTGTTTATTCTAATTTTGGCAACTTTTCTGTAAGTATGAAATTACTAGCAGATAGAAAATATTGTTGTAGTTTGAGGCCCGGCTTAGGAGGTGGAGTGCCTGCCAATGAGCCGAAAGTGTCAGATAGTGAGTTCAAGTAGTGGTCTAGGATGAAAAATAAGGAGGGACGGGTGAATTGGGAAGGAATTTTAAATCTTCAGGTTGATATTTTCTCTTTCTTCCTCTTCACTTGAGAAGATTCACAATCCAAAGGATGTGATCCAGAAATACAATAGCATATCTAGTTACTCTCAGTGTTTTTACCTAAGCCATGACATCCTATACTCAAAATCCTCTCCACTTTCTAACCAATAAAGGATTGATGCCAGCCATACGCTATTGTGACAAATTTTCATGGAAAAACCAAAACAGAAGAAACAAAGCCAATGAAACAAAACTGCATGCTAGCTCTAAAATCCATGAATCCTGTTACATTGGAATTGTAATGAAACTGCACATGGCAATTCCCAATTATAGGTATAAGTGTCTAATAGTCCCACACAATAAAAAGTTATCTAGATAGATGCCGTTCTAGAACAACTCAAGGACAAACAATGTGATTTGATGAGACACATTGCCACTGCTCTTTTACTGAACCAACAGTGTTTGAAATTCCTCTTCACAAATACAGAAGTAGCCCAAATCACAACTGTGTGTTTCAATTTCTGTGGCTCCTTTCTGCACCTCTGAGCTGATCAAAAGATGATGACTTGTTTTAAGGCAAGGTTCCTGAGAAGAACCCCTCCTTACCAACTTAGTAGAGCTTTGTAACTCTCTGTATCCATTGTTCAGAGTGATGGGAGCTGATTGGCCTATTCTTTGTGCCTGGAATGGTGAGTGGGTGGGTGAGGACATCCAGGAGAAAGATTAGCTTTCGGCAACCCAGGTGAAGTCCTAGAATGAAGTTTGCTTCCTTGATGAGTCCTCTTTGCTAACTGTGCACTTGATCTAGGAGACATGGTTCTGAATTTGGCAAAACCACTCAACCACTTCCACTCTGCCTACCCACTACTACTCTTCCATAAGCAAATGTCCCACTTTCTCCATATCAACTCCACTGTCTAAGTGTGACCTCCATTCTTCTCTAGATCTTGATGTTCTATAGCTCTTGCTGGCTTCATACACCTTCAATGGCTTATATGTTATAATATTCATCCACCTCTTCTAGTTGTTCATCAGCAAAGATGGGGAAAATAAAACACTTAGCCCTTGCTGGGTATCTATTTTAATTTATTTTGTTTTTTTTTTTTGCCAGTCCTGGGGCTGGACCTCAGGGCCTGAGCACTGTACTTAGGCTTTTTCCTCAAAGCTAGCACTCTGCCACTTGAGCCATAGCACCACTTCTAGCTTTTTCTATGTATGTGGTAATGAGGAATCGAACCCAGGTCTTTGTGCGTGCTAGGCAAGCAATCTACCACTAGGCCAAACTCTTTTGATTCTTGAGATGAAATGTTTACTGTATAGTTGAGACAGGCCTTAAACTCACTCTGTAACCCAAGCTGGCCTGGGTTAGACACTCATGATCCCCCTGCCTCAGCCTCCTGATGCCTGGAATTACAAGTGTGTGCCAGCAAGCCAAGCATGAATATAATTATTAAATAGACAAATGAATTCATAAAACCTGGAGAGAAAGAAACTTGAATCACACTGGTAGAATGTTTAATAAAAAAAGAGACTTAAAAAAGAGAAGGATATGGCTTTTATAGATATGAAAGCAAACTTAGACATGGGAGAAAACGAAATGAAAAAGTCTTCAAAGGTGCCCACTCTCTCCACTCCTCTTTAATATAGTATTAGAGTTCCTAGCCAGAGCAACAAGGCAAGAAGCAAGCATAAAGGGGATCCAAATAGGGAAAGAGGAAGTGACATGATTTTATATTTAAAGAACCCTATAGACTCCATTCCCAAGTTGCCTGAGCTGATTCAAAACTTTGGCGAGTAGTAGGGTATAAAATTAACCCTCAGAAGTATTGTTGTGGCTCAGAGTGGTAGAACACTTCCCTTGAGCTGAAGAGCTCAGGAACAACAATCAGGCCCAGAGTTCAAGCCCCACAACCAACAAAAAAAAATTAACTGCTTTCCTGTATGCCAACAATGAGAAAAGTAAAGCAGAAATCAGGAAAGCAACTTCTTTCAAAATAGCCTCAAAGAAAATAGAGTACTTAGGAATTAACTAAGAATGTAAAGGATCTTTATAATGAAAACTTTAAAAACCTGAAAAATGAAACTGAAGCAGAGCTGAGGAAGTAAAAAATCCTCCGATGCTCCTGGATTGAAAGAATTAACATCGTGAAAATGGCAATCGTGCTGAGAGCTATCTACAATTTCAATGCAATACCTATCAATATCCCAATGTCATTCTTTAAAGAAATAGAATAAGCAATATAAAATTTCATATAGAATAATAAAAGACCACGTATAGCAAAAACAGTCCTTAGCAGAAAGAACAGCACTGGAGGAATAGCAATACCAAAGTTTAGACTCAATTACAGAGCTATAGTAACCAAAACAGCTTGGTACTGGCACAAGAACAGGCCTGAGGACCAATGGAATAAAAATGAAGACCCAAAAATCAACCCACAGACCTATGATGACCTAATCTTTGATAAGGGAGCCAAAAAAATAGGATGGAAGAAAGACAGCCTCTTTAACAAGTGGTGCTGGCAGAACTGGTTAAGCACCTACAGAAAACTAAAGTTGGATCCTTCTATATCACCCTGCACCAGGATTAATTTCAAATAGATCAAAGACCTTGAGGTAAAACTTTACAAGAAGGAATAGGAGATACACTAGGTCTCCTTGGCACAGGTCGAAACTTTCTTAATAAAGACCCAGAAACACAACAAATTAAAGAAAGTTTGGATAAATGGGACTGCATTAAACTGCAGAGCTTCTGTATGGCAAAGGACATAGCTAGTAAGTTAAATAGCCCACAGAGTGGGAGAAGATCTTCACTAGCCATAGAACAGACAAAGACCTCATATCTAAAATATATCAACAGCTCAAAAAATTGAATCTCTCAAAAACAAATCTTCAGTGAAACAACCATCCCATAAAAATGTGGGCTAAAGACTTAAAGAGAGATTTCTCTGAAGAGGAAATAAGAATGATCAATAGACACATAAAGAAATGTTCGATATCTCTGGTCCTACAAGAAATGAAAATCAAAACAACTTTGAGATTCCACCTCACTCCAATTAGAATGGCCATTATCAAGAAATCTAATAACAACAGATGCTGGCAGGGATGTGGCCAGGAGGGATCACTACTACAGTGTTGGTGGGAATGCAAACTCGTTCAACCACTATGGAAAGCAGTATGGCAGTGCCTCAAAAGACTAAACATAGAGCTCCCCTATGACCCAGCAATTCCACTCCTTGGCATTTACCCAATCATCCAGAAACAAGGACATAACCTAAAGCCACTAGCTCAACAATCTTCATTGTAGCATTATTTACCATAGCAAAGATATAGAACCAACCCTAATGTCCCTCAGTAGATGATTGGATCAACAAGATGTGATACTTATACACAATGGAATTCTATGCTGCCATCAGAAAGAATGGCATTGCCCCATTTTTAAGGAAATGGAAAGACTAGGAAAAAAATCATATTAAGTGAAGTAAGCCAGACTCAAAGGAACATAGGCTCAATGGTTTTTCTCATTTGTAATAATTAGTACACATCCAGAACTTCCTAGCTGAGGATTACAATAGCACAAAAACTAGGTACACAAGGTCATATAAGATGAGTCTAAATGAAAGGATCTCTAGAATATGGAAACAAGAGTTTTATCTTGTTTGATTGTTGTTCTTAATGTACTATGTCATTTCTCTTCTCTTTTGTTGCCCTTTGGTTAATCTCATATTGTTACTCTATCTAACTTTGTTACCAGCTACCTTGTATATATGTTTACTTGTTTATTTGAAATAGGAAAGGGAAAGGGGGAAATAAGATGATTGGGAAGATGGGTGGAGGAAAGTGGGGACAAAAGCATGGGAGGGGGTATCAATGTATGAGAAGTAGTGCACCTACTACTTGGTGAATGTAACGGTAATGCCTCTATACATTACCCCAATGATACAAAAAATTAAAGAAAAGAAATGAAAAAGTTTGTTTAGCAAGCAGCTATAGAGATTTCCTCCTCACATCTTTCATCTTCTAATATCTGGGTGCTGCTTTCTGCCCTTACTTCACTTTATACACTTGAAGACAGGAAGAGAAACTTGATTCATGAAAATTAAAGTGGTTTGTCTGATGCCACCATGAGAACAATGGCAATGTACTTCCCAGCCCTGGGTAGTCAAGGGACAGCATTCACTGAGCACCAATTGCTGTGAAGACATTTCACTTCTAACCCTTATCACAACCTCTGGAAGAGGCACCACTTTTAATCCCCTTGGTTCAGAGGAAGAAATTGACACAATAATTCTCGCAAAGTCATCCAGGTAATAACTGGCAGAACTTAGATACAACCTGAACAGACAGTTGTGGGTTTGACAGAGCTTTACTCTATGAAACACTGGATAGCTTGAAATACAAAGAACAGTGAGGATTACCACTCACATCCTGTAAAGGTAAAGTGCCATGTGTTTTGGCCATATCCGCTAACCCCCTTCCCCACTTCATGTATTTAGTTGAAGTCAGTTCCAGTCTCACAGGAGCTGTCTTTCTCTCCACTTTCCAGAAGGAAGGAAAACACTGACATTTGACTCCTGCCTTGTACCAGATGCTAAGGTTGGCCCTGCAAACCCTGCATCTCATTTAATCATCACAGCCTCCCCGGGAGCTTGGGTTTATCATCTTGATTTAATGGTTGAAGAAACAGAAGCCCAAACAACTCAGTAGCTTGCTTTCGCCTCTCCCCAGAGTCCCAAGTCTTTTCACTCAGTTGTGCTATTCCAATCCTGATCTGAAAGGAAATTGCTATGGGTTAAATTTCTCTAAGAAGTATTTCTGAGATGCTCTAAAATCAGAATTTTTTAATTTAATATTCTTTTTATTATAATTAATAGAAGGGTTACATTATATTTGCCAGATAGAAGGTGCATTACTTCACAAACATGATACCCCGTCTCACATTTTTGTCCCCATTTCCTTCCCCCCCACCCCCTCCCCTTATCTTGTTTTCCCCCCTTCCCTATCCTATTTCAAATAAACAAATAAACATATGTGCAATATACCAGATAACAAGGTAAGATATTCTAACAATATGAGATAATCAAGGGACAACAAAAGAGATGAGAAATAACATTAAGTACATTAGTATATTAAGAGCAACAATCACACATTATATGGCTCTTGTTTCCATATCCTGGAGGTCCTTTCATTTAGCCTCATCCTATATGGCCTATGTATCTAGGTTTTGCCCTATTGTAAACCTCTGCTAATTATGACAAATGAGGGAAAATATTGAGCCTATGTTCCTTTGAGTCAAATCAGAATTTAAAAAAAAAAAAGGCCGAGTCCTTGGCTAGTGATAAATTCTTGTGGGAAAAATCTGAAACCATCCCACAAAATAACAGTCCAACATAGAGTCTGAAATAAAAAGTGCCTAAGAAGAAACTTTATTCATACAAAGAACAGAACATCAAAAGCTGAAATAAGGCATGCTATATCGCACTGGATAAAAATGCAAAAAACATTACAGAAGTATACACAAGGCATGGAATTTTCCTGCCTCCCCAATTCCCAGAGTGGCCCAGCGGAAAGACTGGCTACATGAAGCGAGAAGGAGCAGCATGTATTGACTCCACAGCTGGCGGACCTCAGGGCACCCCTCTCAGGAGTTAAGAGAGCCTGAGCAAATGTTAAGAAACAGGAATTAAACTCTTTCTCTTCATGCCTGGTTATAATGAATGATATCTGGGGACTCTTCAACATGGAAATTAAAAATCTTTTCCACTTTATGATTTAGTGCAAAGAATACTAATTTTTCCATCAAGTTAAGGAGAGCTAGCCTTTTCTCTTACTAGTACCCTCTGCTAGCTGCTGGAACCTTGGACAATTTACTTAACCTCTCCTGCTTCTACTTCTTTTTTTTTTTTCTTTTCCAGTCCTGGGGCTTGCACTTAGGACCTGGGCACTGTCCCTGATGTATTTCTTTTCTTTTTTCTCAAGGCTAGCACACTACCACTTGAGCTACAACTCCATTTCCTGCTCTTTCATGATTAATTGGAGATAAGAGTGTCTCAATTCTTCCTACTCCCACTGGCTGCAAAATGTGATCCTCAGATCTCAGCCTGTTCATTAGCTAGGCTAACAAGTGTGAATCTGTAATCAGGAAACCACATAACTTTCTTCATGTCTTTCTTACCCTTTCACGTTTCTTATGCTTTCTTAACCTAGAGTCTGTAAGGTCATAGTTCTGAAGTGTTATTATCCAAAGACTCACCTGGGACCCTTTATGTTCAATGTTATCCTTAAGTAGTTATACAACAGGGTTTCGCTTCAACATGTTAATCTATGATTACCTTGCATCTTGATCAATTGTCACCCCCTTCCATCATTCTCCTCAACCCCACCCAACCCTTCAATTTACCTAGCTCCATTTTCATATATGTATATGAAAGGTATGCCTACATTGCCCCATCCTTCCCCTCTCCAATCATCTACCCATCTTTCCCTTGCCCTCTCTACCAGTGCACGTTCCAGGAAGCTGGAACATGTTTGGTTAAACTGTAAGTTAGTTGTTCAAAGAAGTTAAACCATTGCAAATCCTCTCCTAATAACTCCACTTCCAGGACACTTCCTTAGAACAAACATTCCTTTGTTCTGGAGCCTCAGTCAGCAGAGTGTGATTCCCTGGACTTGACCTTGAGGAAAGAACACTTCCCACCCTTCCCATTGTCCTGCTAGCATTGCCACTGTTGGATCCAAAACCACTGCTGAAATTGTACCTGTCTAAATTGAGCACCGGACCATCATCTCCTTTCTTCGTCTTCTCCTTTCTTCCTTCACCTCTTTGCATTGTTCGGGGTGTCCCGCCATCCCTGCTCTCTCTATTCATGAGCATTTACTGTGACATTCGGGTTGCACAGAGTGTACTGCCAGTTCTGCAGCATCCTTCCTTGTCTGGCTAGATTTATGCCTCCATCATCTGCTTCCAAAAACCTAAATCATGCTGGAGACAGTCTGTGTAGAGGGGACCTTGAGGCAAGGGAAAAAGAAAAAGAAAAAAAAAACTTAGGTGAAAAGTAGAATCACTCTGTGGCAATTAAAGTCCTTTGAAATGCCTTTCACTTTTCCTAAGCATTTGATAGAAATAGTGTTACCTACCCCAGCAATTGGCGAAGTTGTGCTGACAGTGGTAGTTAGGAAGCCTACATAGAAGTAGTAGTGGGAGTCGGGGTCTGTTGAGATCATCAAATTCCACCAAGAGGATTTGTATTTCATTTTTAGCCTAAAATGTCTGTGACTCTTATCTGCTCTCACAAAAACAGTAAAACAAAGCCAGTGACTTAGCATATTCAACCTCATTTACTTACTCTTTATTTCATGTCTTCTGGATGAGAATGAAAATAAGCAGTGGCTGACCCACTGTAAGCACAGGAAAATGGGGTGGGGGGAGGGTACTACCAGGGTCTGGATTCAGCCTCATTACAATGACAGCACACAGGGTGTTCCCATGTGTGGCAGCAGCAGAAGACATAAAAATTCTCCTTTGAGGTCTACAGCCTGGGAACCGAATGACTCCAACAAAGCCAGATGCACCGCCTGAAAGAATCCCTGAAAAATCATGGATGAAATTCCTCTAAGCCCTCATTGCCAACCGCAGGACAGTTCACTAAAATGGATTTTTCTTAACGCTGTGTGGTCTATAGTGCTGCTGCTGTAAGTGACCAATGCCTAGAAGCAAAATCTACGAGAGGGATACCTTATAATCATGACAGCAAATTTTCTACAAACCAGCCCTTGAAAAGACTCAAAGTCCTCTTCATAATACCTAAGAAATCCTCATCCTCCCTCATGCTTCCTCTTCTGCCTTCCTCTCCTACTTTTCAAACAGAAATTCCACTTGTTCCAAATCCATGAAAATCAACACCAACTAGTTCTCTTTTGTTCAGCCCCAGTGCATCTTGTATCCATTCCATTCCTGAAATAATATCCTAAAGCAATCACTTGTTGCTGCGGGGAAACAGCAGAGCATGAAAAAGAATTGAAAATGAGCATGGAGCGTCCTCAGGAAATTTCAGATGTGACTGAACCACTCATTCACATATTTTAGTTGAGCATAGAGCTCCCCCTAATGACCAGCTCATGTGGGGGAAAAAAGACAAGTATGATAGCATGCATTTCTATTTACAGAATTTTTTTTTAAAATTGTAGGTGCTAATCCTACAAACGCTCTCCTGTGCCCTCTCACCTGCCACGCACAATTCTTCCTACCACCCAGCTCTCCAGACAAGGTCACTGGTGCATCCTCCTCACTCCCCCCCCAAGACTGAGCCGGTGGTGCAGTGAAATCCATCAGTGAACCTGGTCTAGGTGCCATCTCCTCATCCTAAGTGCCAGACTGTGATTGTGGACCCTTGAGACTTGTTTGAAAAAAAAAATCTATTTTGGGTCCTGAATTAAAGGATTGCATTTCTCCTGAAGACCAGCTGTTGGCTGGCTCCCTTGCCAAGCAGATACCTTTGGAAATGTACTCCCGTGGTGCCTTTTTCTTGTTGTTATTGTTATTGTTTTGTTTTGTTTGTTTCTTTCTATCGCTGCTAATCCTCTGGCTGAGAACCAACAAGGAAATCTCCCCAGGACTTGTTCACTTACTGATAGGGCAGGACCTTGGTATCTGCTCTGCTCAGAAGTACCCAGAAACCAAAGAATACACACTTCTCCAAAACACAGCTGCTTTCACATCAAAGGAAAATGAGTACCATTTTTCCAGAGCTGATAGAAACCTCCTCATCACTCAGGGACCATCCTAAATAAAATAATGAGATGAGGCCCTTGTGTGTTCTCTCTCTGACCTTTATCTGCATTCAGCTTTGACACCAGTCAAGTCTATAGGAACCCTAAGGGACATGGCCCTGGCCTGCGTATCCCACGCCTCAGTGCTGCAGTTTGAACGTTAAATGTCCATGTGCCAAAGTCTATGGTCAGACTGTTGTACTAGGGGGAGGTGGTAGAATTTGGGATAGATGAGCCTAATAGAAAGAAGTTAGTTATTGGAAAGTATCCTTGTGGGTTCTCAGAGGTGGGCCCCTTCCTATCTCATTCTTTGCTCTCTGAGCCCGAACCATGGGGCACACTGACCATAGGTTGAAATCTTGGACACTCTGAGCCAAAACAAACTCTCCTCCTCTTAAGATATTTCAAGTATTTTTGTCACCACAACAGATCGCTAACTGAGTATTGGACACTTGCCCCAGGCCTCCAGCCCCTATCAGATCACTTAGAATGATCACTTTTGAATAAAATAGAATATGTCTAATTATTTAATCCAGTTCCAAGCCAAATCAGAATGGCTAGAGAAATTTTTCGTTGTGGGTTTTGATTTTAGAAAGTGTGTATGTTTCTAGGATTTTAAATCTGGGCTCTAGGCTTGTTAGGCAAAGGCTTCACCATTTGAGTCACGTCTCTAGCACATTTTGCTGTAGTTATTTCTCAAGTAGGGTTTTGCAGATTTTGCCCAGCACGCCTGGACCTTGCTTCTCTCTACAGAGCTGGAATTACTAGTGTGTTCTTTGATGCAGGGTCTTGTTGAACCACTTTTACCCAGGCTGGCTTCTAATTGCAATCAGCCTATTTCTGCCTCCCAAAGTAGCTCACAATACAGGTGTGAGCCACCATACCGGGCCTGGGACAGGCAGAGAGATATTTTTAGACCTTGCAGTGTTTTCAAAACTTCTGAATTATTTATCAACATTTTGAAATCAGAGTGTTTCATATATTAATCTTCACAAAAAAAAGCCAAAGCAGCTGCTTGAACCTGAGTGTTCAGATCACTGAAACTAAGCCACTCACAGCTGCTCCTTACAGCCAAGAGCCTGGGGCTTTTTCTCCTGTCCAGCCTACCCTAGCAGTCCTGCCACAAGCCACTGGCCTTGCCCCTGAGGCACTGTGTTTGCAACCATGAATTAATCAGATATATGGCACATTAACGCAGATTAGTTTATTTGGCATCTGTCCCAGAAAACATCTTAACTCAGTTAAAATGCCTGTCTACAGAAGACTCCTAAGAAGTGATTGTAAAGGAATCTGATAATAAGAGGAGAGGGGTGCAGAGGAATATTTCATCTTCAGAAAGCTTTTCGGCACTCTTCAGATTTCTCAGTGATAGTTGGTTGCTTGCCATATTTCAACACAGGACCCACTTTGCACTATCTGATTGATTTGTTCAAATTAGTTCTACTTCAGAACTAAAAATAGAGAACAGAGTAATCATAAATCCTTTCTGGAATGATGTAGATTGTGCATAAATAAACACAAAACTTTGAGATGGACTTGAAAATGAATGCAAGTCTGTGATCCAAACAAATGTATCACAATATTTATTTTTGCCAGTCCTGGGGCCTACACTCAGGGCCTAACCACTGTCCTTGGGCTTTTTCTCAAGGCTAGAGCTCTACCATTGGAGTCACAGCACCACTTCCAGCCTTTCTTTATGTATGTAGTACCGAGGAATCGAACCAGGGTCTTCATACATGCTAGGCAAGCACTGTACCATTATGCCAGCCCCAGTATCACAATATTTTGTTTGTGTATTTCTAAGTCTTCTTTTCCTTCTGGTTTGTAAAGGAATCCGTATTCATAAGACAACTCCAAGATGTTGTCTTCAGGCAAATATTCTGTTGTTTTCAGCTAGGAATAAAATAATGAGGGCAGACAAAGAGTATCAGAATGCCAGTCAGTGAGTTCAAAGTGTAAATAGCTAATGTAAAAGTTTCAGAGTCACTCAGTAGAACTTTACAAATTATTTTGGACATAAAATTCCACTCTGTATAACTGATATAGACCAATGGAAAAAATATTTTTGGAAAAGACATTGTAAAACTATTGTTTTATCTTTTGCTTTTTAAAATTGGAACTTGGTTTGGTGGATTTATTTTTTTTCAGCTAATGGAAACAGATATAGATGCAGATGCAGATATTTTACAGTTTAGGAAACACAGGTTCTCCATCAGAATATAAATGCTCTGCAGACAGAATCTACCATCTTCTATCTATCTCTCATTGCTCTCTGCAAATCACCAGCTCAGACCTCTGAATGCTGACAGCATTGTGAAGAACTTGTTGTCTGAGTGTGTCAATGAAGCTATGCCTTTTGGTCTGTTATAACATAGCCTGTCCTGTTTTACCTGAAGGACTTTTCCAATTAGGATGTTCTAATCAGAAGTTAATCAAGCAAAGCATTCATATTACTGTCTATAATTTTACCAGGAAAAATATATTTATTCTAGACATTTTCTTTCTTAGTCTCTCTACTTCTTTATAACAATGATATTGTTAGACATTTTAAATTATAATTATTAAGACACTATAAAATGTTTATCATAAAGATTATTGTGTGGTGTTGCGGAGTGTGGTAGCTCTCACCTGTAATCCTAGCTACTCAGGAGGCTAAAATCTGAGGATTGTGGTTCAAAGCCAGCCCAGGCACAAAAGGACCTGAGACTCATCTCCAGTTAACTTCTAGGAAATGGGAAGTGGGGCTTGGCTTAAGGATAGGGCAGTAACCTGGAGCTGAAGAGTTCGGGGACAATGCCCAGGCCCAGAGGTAGGGTGTTAGTCTTGAGCTGAAGAGCTCAGGGACAGTGCCCAGGCCGAGTTCAAGCCCCATCACACACATACACACACACACACACACACACACACACACACACACACACACACGATTATTGTGGAGGCTAATTGTTTTTATAGCACCATTTTCTTGCTCTGTGTGTGTGTGTGTGTGTGTGCGTGTGTGTGTTGACTCATCAGATTTGGTTAAAAAAAACTTCATTAATACAAAAATTCAATTTACTAGACTTTTTAATTACCAAAAATAAAAACAATAATTAAAATTTTTCATTGGAAATACAACTTTGTAAGTAGGTGTTTATGCCAGTACTGAGGCTTGAACTCAGGACCTGGGCACTGTTCCTTAGATTTTTCACTCAAGGCTCACACTGTTGTTACTTGATCCACTGCTTCATTTCTATTTCTTTGATACTAATTGGATATATGAGTCTTCTGGGCTTTCCTGCTCAGGCTTGGCTTCGAACATTAATCCTTAGATCTCAGCCTCCAGAATAGTTCTGATTACAGATGTGAGCCACCAGCACCTAGCAGAAATACAATTTAAGATGGCTAATTCAACCTCAGTACTTTCCAAAGATAGCTTGGGAACTATATAAATGAGCCACAGGCTTTAAAGTACTGAAAATTAAAAGTCTTACAATTACCAGAATTTTAGAGATATCTATTGTATACCCTCATTTAACAAAGGAGGAAGCCTGGACACAGAGCTGAAAGAAGTCGAATCTTCTTAGGAAAAAAACCCCAACTACTGACTGATATATCTCTCCCCCATTTCAGAGCACTCTAGCACTGCTCCTTTAGTTAGCAAGAAAAGAGTTGACCACATAGAATATTCTGCATTGAGTTACAATATCCAGGAGATTTTAATAAAACCAACATTCTCCTCCCTCTAATTCCATTTCTTCAATGCTTCCTTATAATACAAATCCATTGACTGCACCGGTGATCTTTTGGCACACATGAGCACTTATTCACTGAATTTTTTTGCCACATTTCTAGCACAATGGTGTCTCCCAACTTACAGCTGCTAAAGAATGACAAAAGAAATAAAGAACATCCATGTACCTTACGTTCTCTTAAAGAAGAAATAAATGTGTCAAGCAGTTTATATACACTTTAAAAGAAAAAGAATCACAACGAACATTGATAAGGAAAAGTGTCACAGGATTAGCCAAAGAGTAAGACTGAAAATGGAATATGAACCCAAAACATCCCAAGATGCCCTTCCAGAAGATGATGGTTGATCTGGGCTCGGATCATGTGTGAACAGGAGGGAAAACAGGAAAGAGAAGGGAAATCGGGCTCTGCTACATACAGTAAAATTTCTTTGACTAATCTGCCTCCTTCCTGTATTGGGTGTAAACAACTGCAGTTTCCCCAAAGAACTATCAGTCACCTCCACCTCTGAAGTTGGGTGAGACCCTGGCACACACAACCTTACTCCCTATTGCTCACACTCAAGAAACAGAACCTTTTGAACAGCTTACATTAAGCCTCTATGTTATACTTGAATGGGCCTGGACCTATGAAAAGACTGCTCAGTGTATTTCTGGGAAGATTTATTAGCCAGATGCAAACCAATGTTTCTGGCTATGGAGGAATGATTTGCAGAAGAGTGATATGCAGAGGATGGCCTACTATGGAAAGTATCACTGCTGCCCTGACACACGTCTCAGCTCTAGCGACACCACCTCTTCAGTTCAGGACAACTTCGAGCCAGCTCCACATCCATTCCCAAAGGAAATTAGCCACTGGAACCAAGAGGTTTACCTTTGTGATTGTTGTTCTTAATGTACTATGTGAAGTTATTTCTTTTCTCTTTTTTTTTCACTATGGTTAATCTCATGTGGTTATTCTTTCTGACTTTGTTACCTGGTATTCTGTATATACATGTATTTGTTTATTTGAAATAGACGGGAAGGGGGAAAACAAGATGACTGGGAAGGGGAGAAGGGAGGAAAAGGGGGAAAAAAACATAGGAAGGGGATCAAGGTTTGAAATGTGATGTACCCACTACCTGATGAATGTAACTGTAACCCCTCTATACATTATCCCGATAATAAAATACAATAAAAAAGAATATTTAACAAATATGAAAGGCCGCTGTACATGAATAAGCTCACTTAAATCCCCAAATCATCAGGCATGCTGGCCAGCAGCATTCTATTAAACAAAGAGTTTTACAACTCCAACAAAATGTCTAACATCATACCAGAAGCTAGCATTGGCCAGAAAAGTGGGTCTGTCCATTCCAACACACACTTATATACACACCCACCCACACAGACACACACCATCTCTTTACTAAATCTAACAGGTTTCATGTCAATAATTAGCAAAACAATTCAGGAAGAGAGATTTCTGCTGATAATGGGGGTAAAAGAGTACCCAAGGGAAGCCTAGTAAATTAAGTTCTGAAGATGAGAGTCTGGAAGTTAGCATTCTGTTCGATGCAATCATCCTATCTCCATGCAGAACCCTCCATGTCCATCCAGCACCCCCAATAGTTATTCAAAACAAGAAGTCTTCTCTATGATTTTGCTTCATGATGTACTTTATTTTACCTAAACTATGTTTTTTGCTGGCCTTTTTCATCCTTTTTCCTGGAATGGCACAAAAGTGAGCTAAAATGTGACTTACAGACCATGGGTGGATAGGCCACTGTGTTTGCTAACAAGTGGTGTCCAGCAATTCCTGCCCAAATACAGGCCTGTGGCAGAACAAGTGTCACCTCCAGCCATTTGCAGTCTTCCTTCTTTGGCATGGGCTTTGAATTCAATCTGGTTTCGGGGGCAAGCCTCTCCGGTATGTGCAGGTTAATGTGCACCAGCTGTATTCTCATATAAGGCCAACAATATCTTCCGAAAGGGAAGACTTTATCACAACGCATGCAATTACTTTATCCTTCCCTTTCTCTAGGCTTATCAGAAAGTAGTGAGAATCCAAGATCACACAGAGAATGGTGACAATATTCTACCAGATTTTTTTTTTAAAAAAATAACTTTTAAGTGATGAAAACTGTTTACTGCTTAGCATAAACACTTACAAAAGTCATGCTACTAAATTCTGTACCTAAATTGTGTTCTCCTTAATGATTCTAATGTTCTGCTCATAAAATTGCTGGAGACAGAGATGGCATGTAGAGGGAGTCAGTGCTATTTCAGTACAACCTGTAATAAAGTTAATCGGGCACACATTTAACAACATACATGTGGTAATTGTTATGACACTGCATAGTAATTGGATATTAAGACTAAATGGTTCACATAAATTATAGAAAAATGGAAAAGTCATATTATCCCTTCCTCTCCACCGCTGGTCTCAAACGCTGAGCTTCAGAGCACCTGCATCTGAATTATCAGGAGAGCATTTTGAAATTATAAATTCCTATCAGCCTCTGAGAGTCAGATTCAGTAGATCTGCAAAGCTTTGCTCCACACCAGTGATCTCAAGTGCGAATATCTTCACAAGTGAACCAGAACGCTTGTGGATAGATTAATGTAAATATGTATATATGCATGTATGAATGTATGTAATATAAATTCTATCAAAAGGCATTTTAGAGTATACATTGAATACTGTGAACCATATGTGCCTCTCCACTCTCCAACCTCATCCCTAGAAAAATGCACCTGTTACTTAATTGATGCCGACAGGATGAAACCCCAGGGGATCATACGTATTGCCCAGGTCTCAAGGTTTCCTGTGTTGGCACATGAATATATTTCGTGCCATATATGGCCATTTCTTTCCAAATTTAAATCACTACTACTGATACACCAACACTTCTTTCTCCATTCGATTATCATTATTTTTTTAACTGGGTACCTAATTTGTACCAGCAACCAGTCTCAACACCAAAAACACAATATTTGAGAGAATTACTATCACACAGTTTATAGCTCATGGTTTGGTGTTATGTGTTTCAAAATCACTCTACTGGCCAGAAAAGTGTCAAAATATTCCTTTAAATCCAGGTGTAGAAAATGGATGCCTCGCTGCTCTAGAGCTGAGGAAATAGATCTCGAGGAGAATGTATTTTGAAAGATTATCTCCTCACCCGCCACATCCCAAGACCAGCACGGGGGACTGACCAGCATCTGGGGCTCAGAAACTCTCAAGCAGACACTACCTCACGCTACAAGGCTTTCTTGTTCAGGATGGCACCAAGAGAAATGCGGTTTCCAGGACATTCCCTCCTGCCAGCAGTTGGGTGATGTATTTGAAAAGGCCCATATCTAGGGCTTTCTAACGAGTGACATTTATAAGGTGTTCTTCTAGTCCCTGAATCACACAATATTGAGATTTCTTTTATCTTGTACTCCACCAGCCCTCACTTCGTGTGTATATGGCCAAAATCTTGAGCAAGTCACTCAATTCCATTCCTGCACTCGCTATTTCGCTACTGAAATACAAACTCCCCTGGGTAATTCCAGGCAATTTCTTTACCCAGAGATCATCTCTGGCCACAGAGCAGCTCAGCTGCAACCCATGCTGTGTGTGCTGCATAATACTGTAACATTTTCAGAGTCAGGGAAGATTTATTCAGTGACCAACTGCTTCAGCATCCTGAATCACTCCTGAGACAGTCTGCTAAAGAGGGACCTTGAGGGAACTGAAAATGTAAGCAAGAAGTGAAATAATCCTCTTTCTTTTTTAACTCCTTAAGCCCCTATTTTAAAACAAAAAATTACCTTTCTGTATGTATATCAACCATGTGGAAGTAATGCCCTCAAATATTGGTCATGCTTACCTGCAAGGTAAAATTAAGAGTGATTTTAGTTTCTGTGTTAATTTATACTCCCAACAATGACCCTTAATGTGTTAGCAAGAAAAATATCTTGGCATATATTCATATAGTATGATTCAAAAAGAAGTTTGATAGAAAAGAATTAGTGTATTAGCTGTTTCAAGAACTAGGTCAGAATTTGAAAAGCTAGCATGCTATTCATGCAAAAGATAGAGGAGTTAAATAAAACCAGGAAATAAAGGCAGTTTGTAGTATTTTGAAGCCAAGGAAAGTTGGGGATTGCTAATAATTTTTTTTATTGAACACTAAGCTGGAAAGCTTTTAGTTTACTTAGAAATTCTGAATGAGATGTAGTTTGGGCTCAGTGGTGGTAGACTTCTGTCCTAGTATACATGAAGGCCACACACACACACACACACACACACACACACACACACACACACGTGCGCACATGCAAGCTAAATATATCCAAGGAGTATGAAAAAATATCTACAATGTTATAGACAACTCTCTAAGACCTAAATGTACATTTAATCTTCTCTATGAGTCTTGCAGCGGAAATGGGCACATTTGTAAGTGCCTTGCCAATAACTGAATGAACATGTCAGAGGCCAATGACAGTGTTTCTTCCCACCTCAGTTTGTCTACATATGCAGTACAGATGGATTCATGTTGCAAAGAAAGGACAAGCCACGATTTGGATGGTCACTGAACTCCAGATCAAGATGAGCTGTTTTTCTGCAGTACAGACACGTCTCCCCTCTGGTGTCCTGCCGTCAGGTGGCCCTGCACTGACTTTGATAGAATTTAGCTCTTTCAAGGAAGTTTATGTATTTGGTAAACCAGAATTCTATTAGATAGAATTCAGCTCCTTAAAGAAAACTAATGTATGTGTTTACTTGGTGGCAGGACTCCTTTTTGTCATTTGACCTCACCTAGACAGAGCCAAGAGTAAAACTGCCTGATAAAGTATAGCTTAGAAGGAACACTAGGGAAAAACAACTGCAAGAGTTTAATATCCTTTGCACACAATGAGCAGAGGCTATTCCAAACAAAGACCACCCAAGTCATCACAGATTCCACATACCAATAAGCCTTAGAAATTAACAGCTGGAGTGAGACTAAAAATGCACGTGTAAAATCACCACATGCTAAATGACATCCAGGTCCGAAAGTAACAATTTGTATATGGTGGACTTTGCTTAAACTTTTCATATGAAGAATGATCATTTGTTTACTTTAGAAAAATAAAATCGCAACATAAGGGGAAAATAAAGCCAGCCTGGGTCCCCATTTTGAACTGAAATAAGTGTTAAAACTGTTTATGGGAATGCAATTCATTATCATGTTTCACCGATGAGATAAAAAGCCAAAGTCACTAGTTTGTATTTCCAAGAATAAAAAGCATGCTAATTAATTTGCTAATCATTTTACCAAGTGGACGTTAGCCAGTGTTTGGTCTTTAATTATGACATAATACAATCAAGCCACCCAGAAAATTAGAAATATCAATGTTAAAGCTTAATCTTTTACTGTTCATTCTTGCAAATAAAGACTTGAAATTTAAAACAAAAAAAGCAAAAACAAGAACAGACACACAGACAAGACAAGGGAGCTATTACCATTTCCATAGAGTTATTTCATTCTGACATAATATACACTTTTCTCGGTACAATTTGCTCCTTAACCATCCTGTGAACCTCCCCTCCTGTGATGAGTCTTCTGCCCTGGATCTCCTGATCTCGGCAGACGCATCAAGGACCGCACTCAAAAATCAATGCACCCTCTGAAACAGGATGAGATGGAGATTTTAAAGTGAGATACTTACACTTACGTGGTTTTTAGATTTTTTTTTTTAAAGAAAATCCCTGTAAAGGAATGTTTCACCATTGTTATCAGATTTGACATTGTTTCCTGCTTTTGTAATCATGTAGCTTAATGAATTCAAGAAGCAATTCAAGGATTGTTATTTTTTACAAACAGGAATGAAAACAGAAAGAGGAAACAAAGGTGTTGCTTTAAGAACAATGTAAGGAGAATCCAAGCTCCCTTTCATGCACCATTCCCACGTCTGTCAAATTGTAACTGAAATATCTGCCAGAATCATCTAGTTTCCTCCTGATTTGTTGAAGACTCTCACTGATGAGAGTAAGTCCCTCTCTCTCCCTCTCCCTCTCCCTCTCTCTCTCTCTCTCTCTCTCTCTCTCTCTCTCTCTCTCTCTCTCTCTCTCTCTCTCTCTCTCTCTCTTCTCTTTCTCTCTCACCCTCCCTCTCTTTCTATGTCTTTACCTTCCTTTCTCCCTCTCTCTCGCCTTCATTTTCCCTCCCTTCCTTCCTTCCTTTATCTCTGTCTCTCCCTCTCTCACACACATGTACACAATTGAGAGACATCACTGTGAACAATCCCACAGGTTATGCATTTATTCATTTCTAAATGGTATATAACTTCATCTTAAGAACAATTAAATATGCATTTGCACTAATGAATATATGATGGTGCTGGATGTGTACTCTGTAGAGGTTTGTGGCCGAATAATTTTATGCCATCAAAACCAATCAAATCATACAGTCACGATTTTCTAGATGTTCTTTATATATTTCCAACTTAATCAGGGTGTGAATGAATTGGTTTTCTTGTCTAGCTCCTAATTCTTACCCCAAACAAGCTATTTGATCCGATATTTTCCAAGTTGTGATTTTTAACTTTGACATCAGCATATACATAAACAATGTCTTGTCAGCTTTAGCAAGTCTTTGAAGGTTACAATCTTCCCTCCCCTTCAGCATTAATCCATTGGGTCACCATTTCATCCGACAGTGACACACAAGTGAAACTACCCAAAGCATTATGTTTAACCAAGACACATCGCAACATTTCACTGCTAGGCAGCACTGGCTGACCTGGGGCACAGCCCTCAGTAAAGTGAAAGCCATTTCACTAGCTGTCTTTTCAACTGTGACAGGTCTTAGTCAAAAAACCAGGCAGTGTGACCTGCCAATCACAGGAGTGAGAGGCCCAAGGGCCCTATGTCACACAATTCTGCAACCCCTTCTGACTTTTTGGGTGAGTAATTCCCAGTCAGCAGCCTTCTCTCGCCCATGGGCTTCAGAAACAAGAGTCTTTCCATCCTCACTTGTTTGGTCATGGAGTTAGGTAACTTAAATGTGAAAATTATTTCCTTTGTGATATCTGGCATTGGTTGAGATAAGCAATTATTGGTCCACTAGATTCACAACTTCCCAGAAGCATCATTCATCTAAATCTAAGAAAGTAGAGAAGCTGGACCCTTGTAGGGCTCTTCTCATCACTTACAATGGAGGAAAGGTCATCTTGTTGCTGAGATCACATATTTTTCTTCCAATGGATAATCAGTGTTAAGTTGGTGAGCCAGAAATCAAAGCATCACAGTATCTCATCCTACACCAGCTCCAAAGCTCAAATTAAGCAATGTAATCCAAATGTAAGAAGTACTATGTACATACTATCACTGACATTACTCCTAATTGCTAGCTTTTACCAACTAGTACTTGGTATAGTTGTGCAGGTGGCTCAGCAGGTTGAGATATGAGGATCGTGGTTCAAAGCCAGCCCAGGCAGAAAAGTCTGTGAAACTTTTAATCTCCAATTAACTAGCAGAAAACCAGAAGTGGCGCTGTGGCTCAAATGATTGAATGCTAGTCTTAAGCTAAAGAGCTCAGGGACAATATCCAGGCCCCAGAGTTCAAGCCTCATGACCAACAAAAAAGAAATTTTAAAGTGTACCTACAGTAGTTGATTTAGATGTCTGGTGTGTGTCCTGTACAGTAGGGCATGTGAGTAAACTGTTATTTGGTGTGCCAGGAAGTCAATCTAACCAACTAGACTGCAGTCACCTGTTTGATATCTTTCTCCTATTCCCCACTCTGCTGCTCTTGTGGCATCTCTTCCCATACCTGTCTCTAGGGAAAAGACTTCTAAAAGCATGGCTACAAACCCAGATCATGGTTTCTGATCACCATCCAGGTCTTCATTTTGTAGAGGTCATTTGCCATTGAGGTTTGATGAATGATGATATCTTTATAGAAAATTCAGCATCCAGTATTAAGTTCTACAACTCTTACTTGCAAGACCACTAATAAAGGGGATTTGCCATCCAAGTTCTCACCTCCAGTGAGAGCCAAACCCTTAATGACATAACCACATTTCAACAGGCCTCACTTCTTAAGGTTCTGCCACCTCAGTACCACTGGAGACCAAGCTTTGTAGCACATGGGCCATCGGGGACAAAACACATTGAAACCACAGCAGTGGTACTAGCCATACTGTCTACGGGCCACTCTTTAAGGATCATAGCTATAAAGAAAGGGATCTTCACTTACAGCCTAAAAGTTCTTTCAGAGTGGGGAAAATGAACTCTTTCCATGGAGAAAATGTGGATGGTAAGAGGAGAAGACATCAAATGGTTGTATTAAATAATTACCAACATATCTACTTCAAATCTCTCTTAGTAATGTGACCCTCGAATGCTGAGGACATTTGCCTAGTGTCTTGGGTTGGCTTGTCTATAATAAAACAAGGAACCAAAGTCTAGTTCTCTATATTAACTGGATGCTTTGTAGGATAAAATATTACCAGCAGTTAGAACATAAAGATTTCCTGTCCAGGGGAAAAAATGTTCATTGTTTTTGACAAGGAAAGCGATCTCATACTTGATCTTTGTAAGGAAAAGTAATGCTCAGATGACCCACTCAACTCACTTGCATGGAGGGGAGAGGACAGAGAAGGAGGCACCATGTGATGAAAGAAAACTATGACCCAGTGATGCACACATAGGTTTTCAAAGAATGGTAAATTTCCTACCCAGGCTCGATGATTTGGTAGTTGACCTAGTATTGATTTTTAAGCTCTGTATTTACTGTTTTGACTTCACTATCAAGTAGATTTTGGAGCAGCACAATTTCTCATCTGATTTTTAACAGCATCTGCTTCAGGCAACCATTCCAGGTTTACTTGTGCCTGGCAGACACAGAGCCTGCATTTGGCCTGCAAGTATGGGCCAGCTCCCAGGACAGGATGGAAAATCTCCACTCTCTTTTTAGGAACATCTCCACATTAGAACTGTCTGGTAAACTGACCAGCTGCCACTCATGCCTGTTTAATCCTTTCTGTGCTGGCTTGAGAGCATAGAATCTTCCCTCTCTTACTCATTATGAAGACTCTAAAGTCCTCTTCAGAACTAAGAGCTTGAGAATGGATAGCCAACAAGCTCAGTACTCATTTGGAACAAATAAATGTTCATAAATTTGCTTTGAATTTTACCAAAAAGAATTAGGAAATATGAGACTATTCTTAATCTTGTTAATTTCGATGGGCTATTATAAGTCCAGGGCCTTGGACATAATAGGTCCTTGATAACTGTATTTTGCAGTAATGGAATTGTAATAATATACTCAGTTTAGAATTAATGCAACTTCAGCCTTTGTTTGCTCATCTGAAAGAGGGAAAGAGAAATAACCCACAGATATTATACAAAGATAGGGTGAATTTATTCAGTCTTGTGAATGAAATCTTCCTGGTAGCACACATAGATTTATTCCAGGTATTGTTAAGTACTGCATACAATAGTAATAAGAAAGATGTAGAAATAGGAATCTCTCAGTATCTCCAAGTTAGTCACCACTACCAGTAACAATAATAAAAATAATAATGCTATCCAAATATTGTTTTACCCGCACAGATGAACTATGGAGTTGTTTACATTTGTCTCATAAATACTACTTCATTCCCTAGTAGTAGGAATGTCAAATTTAGATTTGCCTCAATAGGCAACTGTTTTACATAATTACCAGGATATCTACCTTAAATCTCTCTTAGAAATGTGAAAGAGGGAGTGGTGGTTTGTTGGTAAATGTTGAACAATTGGCTCTCTGAGAATGAGGGTTCCCTGATTTATAAGGCTTGCCCATTCTTTACTGTACACACATCACAGTACTCAATTTAAGCCTGCCAACAATTTCGCAACTGCCTTGTATAATTCCTGACCAAAATGGTTTTCATGAAGCATGCCACAGTGTGGCTCAAGCCTATAATTCTAGTTACTTGAAAAGTGGAAATTGGAGAATCATGGTTCAAAGACAGCCTGGGCATAAAAGTCTCAAACAATGATTGGCCATGATGTGTGTTCCTAGAGTCCAAAGCTACAGGGGAGGCACAAGGATTGGATGTGGTTGCATTTACCTCTCATCACAGCAACAGAAGGAAACACAAGTAGGAAGATGGCAGTACAGAATAGCCTAATTATAACTTGAGACTTTATCTTGAAAAGAACTAACCAAAAAAGAAGGGATTGGTGGGGTAGGTCTGATAATGGAATGTCTGTTTAGTAAGCACAAGATGCTCAGAATCACAAGGAAGAAAGGAAGGAAGGAAGGAAGGAAGGAAGGAAGGAAGGAAGGAAGGAAGGAAGGAAGGAAGGAAGACAAGAAGGAAGGAAGGCAGGAAGGAAGACAAGAAGGAAGGAAAGAAGGAAGGAAGGAAGGAAGGAAGGAAGGAAGGAAGGAAGGAAGGAAGGAAAAAGAAAGAAAGAAGCTAGTCTATGTGAGCTGCTACAGAACAACAAACACCAACAAACCATTGGATAGAGAAGAAATTGCACGTGGCAAAAATCATACTATACTTTCAGGATTTTTCTTACCCACTAGGGGAAAGAAAATCAAAGCACTGAGATAGCATGAGAAAAAAAACTATTCTATGAGCCAAGTTATTGCCCAAAACCAGATATATAAATCATAAACATACAAAACCAACTAAACTAATAACTAATTCAGAATAACTGACAATAAGGCTTCAATAATTATTTCATGAAAACTAAATAGAAGGCTCAGATATGTGCTGTAATTTTGGCATGCATCATTCTAATAGTAATCAAGACATCCAGACTTCTGATTTCACGATCTCACAGCTGGTCTAACACTTTCACTGTGTACAGTATGATCTTATGAGTGATGTCATTGAGATCTAATGAGACAGTGGCTGTTGCAAAAGGTACCAGGATCGGAAAGACCAAAATCCTGCTCTCTGTCACATGAATTTCTGGAAATAATACATAACCTCGTAGCTTTTTCAGATCCTAGTCTGTCTTATCTATAAAGTAAGTAAGTTTTCTCTGGTTTTAAAATACTATGCCTCTAAGTTCAATTTTCTTGTAATCACTTTGGTTCTTTTGAAGGTCAGTGATGCTCTCTCCATGGTACTGAAGGAAAGAAAGGAAAATACTTAGAGATTTGGCCTGAAGCTGACACTCCCGAGAGCAGAACTGTCAGGGAGAAGCAAAGGCAGGAGGGTAGCACACAGAATACACCCCGCTTGTCATCTCTTTGTCCTTTACCATTTCCAGCAAAAGGAACTCCAATCCCACACCACAGCATTTCTTGCTTGTGGCCTGAGCTGCCATGTATGCAAAGGCCAATCTTCTCCAGCATCGAGATGGTGAGTCTAACTAAGATGCTGTTATCACTTTAGGCCCACCTGGATTCTTTCTGAGGGCAGACAAGTGTCCTCCTTGGTGGGAACTATTCATTTTACAAGACAAATTGTAACAAGTCCTTCTCTTACTCCAACTATAAATTAACATTATTAAAGACTCAGCATCAGGACTGGTCCAAATTATACTGTTCTCTCTTCTTTGTGTCCTTTGTGCTTACACCTGTCATAAAATCTTCTGACTAATGAAGTGTGTGTGTGTGTGTGTGTGTGTGTGTGTACTTGTACATGGAGAGAGAGAGAGAGAGAGAGAGAGAGAGAGAGAGAGAGAGAGAGAGAGTAACAGAACAAGAAAGAGAGAAACTGGAGGTCCAGCAGGCATAAACACACAGGGTGTGCAGAGCTGGCTATCTATCTGTGAGCCTGTGTGTATATACTACAATTCACAGAAAAGTGACCAAACAGAAGACTTTAAAAGAAGAACTTGAGTCCAGATATTGGATTCCTCTGCACATTTAAAATGAAAGCTTTAATCTAAAACTCCCTAGGTGTTACTAATTTATGAATTAAAAGTATAATTATTGAAGGTGGCTGTAATAGCATTTCCATCTCCCTAATTCAGCATCACACAAATCTCAGCTTTAGGATTGGGGTAGTCACCTGGCTGAGTACTTATCAAGCAAGCACAAGAGCCTGGTTTCAATGCCCAGCACTGTACAAAATAACTAACTAAATAATATAAACAGGAGGCCCAAATTTATTATTTGCCATATCAAGCAAAGTTATTGATATGACATTGGAAAGCATGACATGGGACTCAAGGAGTGGGGGCAGCTCTGGGGGGGGGGAAGGGAGAGGGAAAAGAACTGCCACTAGTTAAAAGGAAAGGTTACCAGTATGGAGGGGGGGGTGGATTTTCAGACAATGCGCAATGCATACGAGTTTCCAGAAATAAGAATAGTCCAGCTCAAAGTCTTTATGATTACTAATGTTTTTTAAAAGAAAAATTAAAAGAGCTCTATTCAAATCAGGCCTGTAGCAGGTTGGCTGAGCTCACGGAGGCCTCACTCAGCTTCGCTTAGCCTGCAGATGTCTGTCTGAGATGCCACATGGCAGGAACTGGCCCTGGGGGGTCTCAGGAGCCCCAGCACAAGACCCAAAACTTCTTATTTTGGTGCCGGTTCCAAAACTCCTCATCCCTTTCCAGTTCATTACAAACGCCTATTGTTTGCCATATTTATCTGCCATCACTGCTGTTTGTTAGCAAATGGAAGGAGAAGTGCCAGGACTAAATTTCAGCTGCCCTCGGAATCATGCAAAGGCGCTACAGGAATTGCACGACAGATGGTCTTTGAATGATATACAGAACCTCTGCCCTTGGGCCCGCTTTGGAGGAGCTGTTTTGGATTGTTGCTCGTAAGAGTGGGAGGTTGTTGTGTGATATGTGATTATTCCATAATAATTTTAATTATTTTGCCTGTTTTCAAACAATAGTCTCAGCCTTTTTTAATTTTTACACTCACTGAGTTGTGACACGAGCATTCTTTTCTCTGTGTTAGCAGGGATTAAAATCAAGCCCTGTATCCCTTCCCATTTTTTTTTCAAAGAATCCATGTTTAAATAAATTATCTCAGTCTGGAAAACCAGGTTCTGTAAGCATCCTTCCTGGCATATGCGCTAGTAAGGAAAAATAAAATAAAATAAAATCCTTCTTGTGGTGTCTGGTTTGAGATTGTCACAGTAACAAGTTTCAAGCAAAGCCTGCTCTTTGCCTCTCTGGAGCAGGGCTCTGGCTACGAGAGCTTCATTGACATGCATGTGGGGATCCCACCGGATCTGCTCAAAGGTACAGTCCGAGGCAGTCAGACTGCATCCGATGTGCATGTAAATGAGGGTCCCTGAGTGGGGTGTAGGCTTCTGGAGAGACACAAAAAAATATGCCATCCTTGTCTCATCCACATCCAATAGAAACTTCCCAAGGTTTTCTAAAGCAGTGGGAGCCAAGGAGAAGCAGATGCTAAACTTTCAAAGCATTCAAATACATTTCTCTGTGTGGGTTGATATGTTAGCTGAGCACTGGCAGAAGTTTGAGGGTTACAACCTGAACTTTGGACTTTCCAGTGAAACCCAAAATGGATATCAACCTTAACGACCTAGATGTTGGCTATCTCTGGAATTCAGTGATGGCTGAAAGGCTGTCACCTCAAGGACACCACCACTGGGTAAATTCCACAGCCACCAGGATTGTCCTAGATATGTGTCCTCCAATGTACCTAGGTTAAGCAGAATATCGGAGTCAGTTCATATTCACAAGATGGCCCTTTTACTGAAAATACTGAGCGGCCCTACCTAGAATTGGTTGCTCAGGAAATTCTTCTCCATAGCTAAATTCTGTATTCCCAAAATCAATCTGCAATATCTAAATTCCAAACTCACTGGCCCAGCACCTGGTAGTATGAAAGAAGTTGTTCTTCTCCTTGGTTTCCAGCTAAATGATATACTCACCTAGAGAAGAGAGTTGTTGATAAATGGGTTTGTGAGAAAAGAGAAAACACAAAACCCTGGCCCTGTTATTTGATAGAGAAATCCCTCACTGGGTCTTAAGTGCTTCCCCCAAACCATGGTTTTAATCCAATAACAACAGCTCCTCTCTCAGAGAGAAACCCAACTCACACAGCAGTTAATACCCAAATGAAATTCAGTTAACTCCCACTGTGTTGACAAAAAGGATTGGGGAAATGTCCTCTGCCTCCTTCCCACGGAAGACATGCCTTTGGTGAGATCAAGCTGGCCTACCTTCCTAGAAAATAGCCAAACCGCTTCCTCCCAGTGAGGCTGGCAGGCAGAGATTTATGGTTACAGAAAGCACAAATTCTCAGGGAAAACAGGTAAATTAATTTGTAGCACCTCAAAGAGCCACAGCTACTGTTTTTCAAGGAATGGAGAATGCAACAAAGGAGGCATTCACAGCTGGCTAGGATGAGGTAGCTATTGTAAAATGCTAGCTCTGAAGGTTTTCACTGAAGTATGTGATACAAACAACGGCTTTGTGACAGCTAGCATAAACAATGGAAAACTATATTCCGAATCAATAAACCCCCATTTTTAAGTATGTATGCGTTTAAATCAGGTTCAAGCATATCATTACGTTCCACCATCAGGAGGCCTGTACATACAAGCTATAATACACACATCCACTCCATCCTTTATAATAACCAAGATGATTTTCATTATCTTGAGTGAATGCAGCAAAAGTCAAGATTTGAACTCTATGTCTTATTCCAATGATCATATTGTTTGTGTCCATGTGTGGTAGACACAGGAAGAATATGTTCACAGAATGCATGGAGCTCTGTGGAAATGAGTGCAAGTTTCAGTCTGTTTTGGACTCTTAAGGATCAAGAATATGAACATCGTCAATGCCAGGCACAGGAATTCTCAGCAGATACCAGTAATCCTTTATGGACATATAAAGGATAAGTAACCGCTCATAATCACATAGGCGTTTCCTTCTACTCCTGTTAGTGACATCACATGCTTCTCACAGCTGAAACTAAATTCTTAAAAGCATCCCTGGTTACCTACATCAAGTTCACATGGACTAACTCCACAAGACAGGAATTGTTCATATCTGATATTAACAAGAATAAAGTCAGCACCTGATAACTACCCATTGAGCGTCACATCCAAAATACGGCCAACACTTGTTTCTTCTGACAAAGAAATATGGCAAGAATAACTAAAGAAATTAATGAATAGCTCTTGGGAAGACAGAGTTAGGGCAGTGTGACTGACAAAAACATGACTATTAGAGAAAACAAAAGATAGCTACCTCTACATTCAAATACTTGATTGCCTCTCAGTTTTGGAAATAAGTTGTCCTCTGCCTCCTCTCCTAACTTATATAATTTTTAAAGTAACACTGTTTTAATATAAACACAAAAATACAATTATTTGGTTCAAGAAAACCAGAGGAAGATTCCATTCAATATCAAAATGTGAATAGCCTAGGCCAATGGCAAGATGAATATCACTGAACAGATATGCTCTTATAAGAAACAGCTAAAGGCCTGCCATTTTTTAATCAAGAGAATGATACTCTTGTGGGCTTCTACAGCCTCTATGGATGACAATCTTAACCATTAAGAGATTGTACCAAGTAATATCATACTGACCCACTTGTGAGTTAGGCTCAAGCATAAAGGAAAAATGAGTGGGGAAAAAAGAGGGCAACTAACAGAGGCATTCCAGCTGGGGAGAAAAACATCCCACCATTAAGTCCCAAATGCAATTTACAAATATGACATTTGAATTTTCTAGCTGTATCTACAAAAAAATTAATAAGAGACTAATGGAATTACATTTGAGCCTGCTATGTAATCCTATAAGAACTTGCTAACGCATGTCTCTTCACGCTTTATCAGATGAGAGGTACTAGCCTTGCCAACTTCAAGTTGCAAACATTCCAAAAGACTGTCTCTTCCTTTCTTATTCCTTCCGTTCTTTCTCCATTTTTTCTTTCTTCCTGTCTCTTTCCTTCTCTTCTTTTAAACTCTGGAGAAGGAATGGAAGAGGCTGGTAATTCCAAGATGACACAACACACCATGCTTTATGCAAAAAAAACATTTGACTCAATTGCCAGGGATTTGTGAAGCAGGAAGGAAGTCCAGGAGTGAATTACAGTGGATCTATCCCCCAGTACCCTCCCTGCTCATTGTAGCAATCACACGAATACTCTACAGGGAAGAAGAGTATGGAATGGGCAGAATATAAAGGTGTACCATCTAAGATACATGGCAAGCAATGGTAGACATCCCTGCAATTAAAAACTTTTATTTGACAATTTTTGAACTTTGAAACCGGCAACCCTCCATACCTCCCAAAGTCTTTATCTAAGACTAAATATGTTGTCCCAATGTGTGCTCTAAGTCCCATATGTACACTGTTCGCAAGAGTAAGAGAACTCAATCCCACATGGTTAAAAACAAAAAGTTATTCATCCAGGTACTCATTAATCCCAATAGTTGTTCAAACTCCAGATGCTAAGGAATAGGAATTCAGTGTTTTTTCCTCTGATAACATACTGCATATTGAAGAACCAGGTTCCATGGCAATCACAGTTTAAAACAAGATTTGATAGCTGGATGCCAGTGGCTCACATTTGTAATCCTAGCTATTCAGAAAGCTGAGATCTGAGGACCGTGATTTAAAGCCAATCAGAGCAAAAAAGTCTGTGAGACATCTCCAATCAACCACCCCCTTCACCCCCCAAAAAAGACAAGTTCAGGTGTGTCTCAAGTGGTAGAGTACCAGCTTTGAACAGAAGAGCTAAGAGACAGTGCCCAGGCCATGAGTTCAAGCCCCAGTAATGGTACCAAAAAATAAACAATAAAACAAGAGTTGGTCTGTAACAGATGTTCCTGATCGGATACACACTGACCAGTGCATGCGTGTCAACACACAGGACACCATACTAACACCCCCCAGTTATTTCACTGCTTGGCAGTTCCTCTGCTGTCAGGCCCAGGTGACGGGACTGGTATTCTAAAATCCACACTTTCTCCTGTGGATCTGCCACAGCTGCTTCTCCCACTGTGGCAGCCCATGCCACTCTTCAGGGCACTGTCATCCTTCCCTATTATTCCCTCCTCAAAATTTTGGTGTCAAGGCCATCCTCTGTGGGGGACAAGCTTTCCTGCTCCTGTTTTCCTATGTTTGAGGTCCTGTTAAGGAAATTTGGTGGAATTCAGTGGAATGGCACAGTAATGATTCCTAAAGGAAGCTGAATCCACTGGAACGCGGCAGCGTAAGCTCCTCCAGAAGGTAAATCTAAGCCTCTCATAGTACTTCATGTCCTCCATGGGATGTGATTGAACCTGGCCATCCTGCCAGCTGTACGCACATCACCAGCTTACCCTGCATCTGAGAGAAGACAAAGCTTAATTTCTTTGGTCATGAGGCTTCTTAGCTTCAATGCCCACCCACTGGAGTACAGTCTATGTCCCATCAGGACACAGGCATGTGTAACACATGTGATTTTCCTCTTCTGTCCCAAGGGAACAGAAGCATGCAGTAGAGCCCAGAGAAGGCAGCCAAATCTGTAACACATCATCAAAGAAGTAAGAGTTGGAAGATGAACAGCACTTTAGTAGTCAGACAATCAATATGCATGATGGAGAGAGAGATTTCCAGAAAGTAGAAAAGGAGTCAGGTCAAAATCTTAAAATAGAAACACCAAAAACTAAAATTAAAAAAAGAAAAAGAAACGAAAAAGAGCAACCAGAAAAAGACCTCATTGTATTCAGGGAAATACAAATCCATTTGTTGAAGCACATTACTTGATATTAGGAGGTAAAAAGCAAGACAGAAGTAGTGAGGGCCTTTATGGGTTTTGAAAGAGTTATTATGGCATATAATGGAATGAAATCTATTTTATCTTTGTGTGTGTGTGTGTGTGTGTGTGTGTGTGTGTGTGTGTGTGTGTGTGTGTGTGTGTTCCTGTGCCAGTCCTAGTGCTTAAACTTGGGGCCTTGGGTCTATCCCTGAGCTTTGTTGGCCAAGGCTACTGCTAAACTTCCTGAGCCACAGCTCCACTTCTGCATTTTTAGTGGTTCGTTGGAGATAAGAAGCTTATGGAGTTTCCTTCCTGGGATGGCTTTGAACTACGATTCTCAGATCTCAGCCTCCTGAGTTGCTAAAATTACAGACACGATCCACTAATGCCCAGTTTATCATGTGTTTTTTATTTGTTTTTTTGTTGTTATAATCGTTGATTTTTTTTTATTTTCGGGGTAATGTATAGAGGAGTTGCAGTTATATTCACCAGGTAGCAGGCGCATTACTTCTCATACATTGATACCCCTTCTCATGGCTTTTGTCCCCATTTCCCTCTCCCCACCACCTCCCAATTATCTTGTTTTCCCCTTCCCTTTCCTACTTTAAATAAACCAATAAACAGTATATACAATATACCAGGTAACAAAGTCAGATACAGTAACAATATGAGATTAACCAAAGGGCAACAAAGGAGAAGAGAAGTAACATTGTACATTAAGAACAACAATTACACAAGATAAAGCTTTTGTTTCCATATCCTAGAGAGTTGTTCATTCAGTCTCATCCTATGTAACCTTATGTACCTAGCTTTTTAATGATACTCTTAAAGACTTTAACTGAAGTAATTATTTACTTTGTCACATTTACGCATCAGGAAGTTCACTGCTCTTATTGTGATGGATATAAAGGCAGCTAGCTAGAGCTAAGACAGGAAGAGGCAGGAATATTTGAATGGAAGAGTCTACCATATCCAGGCAGGAGTACAAAGGAGATGGTGGCAGTCACAATTCTGACCTGGCCTGAGATCCCTGCCCTGATGCTCATGATCTCATCTGCCTGCAAGTTGAGTAGAGCCTGTCTATAAATGGGACTCAACTGATATGACATGGCAAAATGAAAGAAACTTTGCAGATGTAATTGAAATCTCTAACCAATTGGTTTTAAGTTCAGCAAAAGTGAGTTTACCTGGAAGACCCCAACCAAATTAGGCAAATCCTTAGAATAGCCTCTAGATTCCAGAGACCAAAAGCAGCAGGGACATCTGATTACTGTGCCATGAAACCACCTGGGAGGGAGACCCAGGAGAGCTTTTCATGTCCTCAAAAGCAAGGAGTAAGAAAGCAGTGCCTGGACCTTTGATAAAATAAACTCCAAATATTGAATAATAGCACTAGGATCCAATTTACAATTCAGGAGTAGAAAATTGAGTTGTAGGGTGGGGGGGGCAGAAATGGGGACCAAGACATGAAAAAGGGTATCAATGTTTGTGAAGTAATGCACCTTCTATCTGGTGAATATAATGTAACCATTTTAATAATTAAAATAAAAAAATATATGAAAAAAAGAAAATAGAGTTGTAAATAGCAGGAAGTAAATAAGGAATATATCCAAGTGGGAAAATTGACTAGAAGTAGAGTTTGAACTAATAAAGAAGGAAAAGGATGGCTCTCAGGTTAGTGGCTTGGGGTGATTCATAAAAAGCTTTATTTCATGTGGACATGTTGTGTTTGTTTCATCTGAAGAGCATTCTGTAGCCATACCTAAATGCAAAGGCTTTAAGAGTCTGATGTGAAAGAGGCACCAAGGTTCAAGCCAGGGTAAACAGAATAACTTCCCATGTGCACACACAAGCATCTGGGTAGAAAGTGAGCACCGGCAGCTAGAGCCAAAGCCGGCAGAAAAATCACAGTGGGAGCCAGGTAGCAAGTCTCCTGGGGACCTTAAAGGGCTTTGTTCACTGTGCTGTTGTTTATAAGAAGCAAGTTAAATCAGAGAGGTCTACAGTGGTTAGGAAATTATAAGGAGAAAGGAAAGATGGAAGCGCCAGGCCGGAGCTCATGGATGCTCCGTCCTTCAGGAGACAGATATGAAGGGGAGAGGGATTGAGCTCGAGGCTGAGGAGTGGATAAGGAAGCCCCGGTAAAATGGGAAGCGACAATTACTGGGAAACCCGGAAGAGGACATATCCAGGTGCTGTGTGTGGTTCCCAATGGCATCCCGTAGGAGAAGGGCTAGAAAATGAGTGAAATTTAATTTCCAATAAGTTTACAGTTAAGTCCCAGTGGCCACGTTAGAGCAAAGTGCTTTACTTTTCTCATCTCTAACATAATATTAGAGAGTGATTAAGGAGGAGAAAATATCTGCCTTTCTGAGCTCGTGGGCTTAGAAATTCTTCCCTTCCTCCATTCTTCATGGAAGGCTCCAATGCATACGAACCATGCCGTTCACACTTTTTTACTTTTCAGGGCCTATGGAGACCCACTTTTCCCTGAGCTACTTTATCAAGTTTCTGAGTACTTCAAACAAATTCCTTTCCAAGAGGAAAAGCAACAAGACAAAAAGTGTTTGTCGACCATTCTCAATCTCCAAGAAATACAAGAAACTGGAAGGCAGAGGAGCCTCGCTTCTCTTCAAAGGCACACTGGCACTTTGTTTACTTGGCACTTGCTTTATTGGAAAACAGCTGAGAACCAAGAAACAAACAAGAGACCTCTGAGCAGCCAACATCCACACCACAGCACCCGCCCTCGTTAAATGAACTTCACCAAATAGCATTTCTAACAGGCTTGAAGATGTAGTTTCTAATTAAACAGCCAAATAAGAGAAGCAAATTAGATGAAGAGAAGTAGGGGGAAAAATGGAAGAAGAGGTCTAGAAGAGGCATATCAATACCAGTATCAGTATTATGACAGCTCATGGCTTCTCAGCAAGGGTGGAAAGGAGGAAGATAGCTAAAGAAATAGGCAAACAAAAGAAGTGGGGAAAAAACCCACAGCATCTTAGGATCATTTAGTGCAGCGTAAAAACATTTTGCATCCTACAACAGATACCCCAAGGGCTCCAGAGCTCAGCGTGATGGCCTATGCTATCATTTAAAAAAAGAAAAAAGAGAACATTAAGTTACATTTGGCTTAGCCTAAAAAGACAGAGACATTTATAAGATACAACAGCAATCACATCTGTTCCTTAGAAGACATTTCTTGTGGAGTAGTCATGTGCTAGGAAATATGCCATGCAAAACAAGACACAGGAGCAAGAGTTCTTGGCATCTGTTTACTCTGGCACCCTGGGTGAGGACATTTACTAAAATATCAAGGTTTGAGATAAGTTATTTTATGTAACTATGAAGAGGCACATAATCATGGCACCTTTGTGTTTCTCTCCTAAAAGAATCCCTTTTTTTTTGTCTCATGGTATGTAAGTAAGATACAAGAAGATACAAGAGATCTCTCTTCTTTAAAAAAAATTATTGGGGCCGGGAGTTTGGCCTAGTGGTTAAAGTGCTTGCCTATCATGCATGAAGACCTGGGTTCGATTCCTCGGTACCACATACATAGAAAAAAAAAAAGCCAGAAGTGGTGCTGAGGCTCAAGTGGTAGAGCTCTAGCCTTGAGAAAGTCCAAGGACAGTGCTCAGGCCCTGAGCTCAAGCCCAGGACTGGCAAAAAAAAAAAATTATTTTGGGGGGAGGGAGGGCGAGAGTTTGGCCTAGTGGTAGAGTGCTTGCCTAGCATGCGCACAGACCTAGGTTCGATTCCTCGGTGCCACATACATAGAAAAAAGCCAGAAGTGATGCTGAGTTTCAAGTGGCAGAGCTCTAGCCTTGAGAAAGCCCAAGGACACTGCTCAGGCCCTTGAGCTCAAGCCCAGGACTGGCAAAAAAAAATTACTTTTTGATGATTTTCTCTTCTGCTTTATACCTTCAGGTGGGTTGAGAGGAGGGTATAGAACTCAAGGAAGAAGGGTGAAGTGCAGTAGTAGAACTCACTGGACACTGATAAAGGTGAACTGTACAACTTGTGGGTGGAGATGGGAAGAAGAGACTGGGAGAGAATGACGGAACAGAGGACACTCTACAAAAGGAAATGTACTCACTACCTAACTCAAGTAATTGTAAACCCTCTGATCATCACTACTATAATCACAATACAGTAAATTAATTATAAAAAGTATATATTGTGTAAAGAGTCTTGGGAACCCTAAATGACTCACACTTCCTTCATCTGCAAAAGTAGGTCTATGCAATTCAACTGCTTTTGCTGAAAAACAACAAATGAAATGTGACTATAATTCTTCCAATTTGATGGCTCCCACTTTGAGCTTTTATATATAAATTTTTAATACCTTCAGCAGGGCACTGGTTGCCATGAGCTATAGGCATGCCTGTAATCCTAACTACTCAGGGAATTGAGATCTGAGACTTTCCAGAAGGAAAGTCTCCATTAGACTCTGATCTCCAATTAAGCAACAGAAACGGGTGGCTCAGCCACAGTGGAAGTGTGGCTCAGAGTGATAGGGTGGTGCTAGCCAAGACCAAAAAAGCTCAAGGACAGTGCTCAGGTCTGAATTCAAGTCCCATGATTGACAAAGAAAAGAGAAAATTCTTCAAGACCATAAAACAAAAAAAAAAAATTGACAGCAGCTAGAAAAAGTTGTACTTCTGAGTCGTTCACTTAGAGAATAAATTTATTTTAAGTTAGTAATGTAAGCTCCCAAAGAGTTAAAGTTACAACCAAAAAGTAACTTAAAACTAGTGGGGAAGTAGAGCTGTGGCTCAAGCAGAGTCACAGCTTGGCCTTGAACAAGCTCTGGTAGCATATTTTTAAAATATCTCCATGTGGTGTTGACTTATAGGCAGAGTCACTTGTAGCTCTCAATTTCCATTGTCTTCAAATATCCTATGCTAAATAAGAATTTCCTCCATAAATACTACAGTCCAAATCCAATGAGAAAATCCTTAAAATTTTTCATGTAACTAGAGAACAAAATCAAATTATTTACAAATGAAATTAAATACATGATATTTTCATAAGTTTGAGGTTTATGGATTAGACATTAGGCTAAAAAAAATTTCCAAGCCAATTAGGTTTTATTTAGATCATTTCCATGTCACATTGAGTGAACCTTGAAAGTAATAATAATGAAGTCAAATGGAGCCTGAATCTGTGTTTTAAAAATAAAATATCAAATAAAAACTTGTCAGACTTTGGAAATAATGTCAAAGTCTCTCTTTCTGTCTGTCTGTCTGTGTCTCTCTCATTTGTAATGTGAGGCTGAAAGGAGAAAGATGTGCACGTCAGAAATAATCTCATTAAATAGGGTTTAGGGATCTTATAAAATGGAATTGGGTTAGAGAGAGTGGCATTCGATGTAATTAAGATGTCTTGTATTTATGTTAGCCCTCCCACCCCCACCCCAGAGGACAGATGTCAGGAATCTAGCTATTAATAATAGTTAAATAAGAAGAATCCCATTCTCAGATCCACAAAGTTGTTGGGGTTTGTTTGGTTTTGTTTTATTTTAGGCTGAGTGGCTATTGCTTGGAAATCTCAGAAGTTAAGTGAAGGGAGGGTCACCAGACTTAGTGTCAAATGTTGCTTTTTTCTCAAAGCAATGGCTTCTACTTTCCTTTCCCATCAAGAGGAAAATGAATGACCAGCAGACACAAGACCTCTAGCGACTCCACAACACATCTTCAGCATGCCAGAGAATCCCATGTCCTTTTCTTACCCACTATAAATTCTATACCAGCTCTCCCCAGACAGTTGATGTGAAGAATAAATTGGCAAGACAACAAGTACCTCTATGGCACTTGTGCCATAACCTGCAGGAGATGGTGATTTTTCACACAATAGGAGCATGGCTTCTGTCTTTAAGGAAATTAAAATATAGTTGGGATGGAAATATCAATACAGTTCCTTCCAATGTCAATGAAGGAACTGTATGTCATAATTCATGATTAAGTAATAAATTGCTATTGCCATTGTTCATTCAAAGAAAATGAAATGGAGAATAACTGGGAAAACTTTATGGAATTCATGCACACAAACTATTGTCCAGTGCGATGCAGGAGAAGAATATCATGTGTGCCTAGAGTTACATGTGCGTAGAGCAGGCAACACCACTTCTTCCTTCTTTTACTTCTCTTCATTTATAATAAAGGAGGAACACCTTTGTCTATGGCCATTACTCAGAGGAAATGCATCATTTGGATTAAACAACTTTGCTCTTCTTTTTCTCTGGACAATCTTAGTTCTTACTTCGTTTCAGGAAGCAACAAATTAGAAACAGTAAGTGAAAGTTGCTCTCATTTAATATCAAAGAGCAGTAACTATGAATGATGATGGATGAAAGAAGACACAAAGGCTCAGTAATCTGGCCTGGTTTGGAGTTGGGAATAAATGACATTTCTCACTTACCCCTAATAGCCCAGAACACAGTGGTTATTTTTAAGATGGAGTCTCTCCTTTTGCCATGATAACTCCTATTTACCCTTCCTGACAAAACCAAAATGAAAGGCACAAGCTTTTGCTGTTGAGATAAGGTCTCTGAATTTTTTTTGTCCACAGTCCTTCCAATCTCTGCTTCCTGAATAGCTAAGATGACAAAGCATAAAACACCACACCCATTTCTCTTTTTTCAATAAGTAAGATTAAAGGAGAAAAGAGATTAAAAAGATTTTTTACTTATTATTTTATGGTTTTCGTTGGTTGTGGGGCTTGAACGTGGTGTGTAGGTGCTGTCCCTGAGATCCACTCTGAGCCACAGTATCACTTCCACCTTTTGAATGATTAATTGGTGATGAGAGTCTCGTGGGTGCTTTTCTGCCTGGGCTGGCTTCAAACTGCAATCCTCAAATCTCGGCCTTCTGAGTAGCTAGGATTACAGGCACAAGCCATAACTTCATAAAAGTTATTTTATTCATGTGGGGCACATCACATCAAGGGTAAAAGGCCTACCTCGTGGCCCAGTGCTCACTTCCTGGTTTTGGAGATCCAACCTGCCTGTCTCCTGGTTGGGAGGTTTGGGTATGGTTTGTGATGTAAAACAAGGCTACCTTGAACCTGTGGATTGGCCCCGCCGCTCTCTGACCGCACCTACCTCCCCCTGCCCTGCCTACTTTTATGTTAATAGACAATCCTGCTTCTTACTTTAGCCCCTGGTATCTTCCCATTAAACGAGTCTGCTGTGACATTCTCCCTGGCACGTCTGTGTCTTCCCTCTGGAGAAGGGAGGGCTGGGTAAAGGCGGCCAGCCGGCCCTATCCTTTCTCGGTCTTAGTCGGGGCATGTTCTCTTTGCCCTTCCTGCTGGTCAGGAGGCAAAGAGTGCTAAAAACCCCGACATATTCATTCATTCATTTCTTCATTCAAGATGTGTGTGTGTGTGTGTGTGTGTGTATGTGTGTGAATGGGCTTGAACTCTGGCCCTGGGTGCTGGCCCTGAGCTCTTCAGTTCAAGGCTTCCACTCCACTCACTGAGCCACAGCGTCACTTCCAGTTTTCTAGTGGTTAATTGGAGATCAGAGTCTCATGGACTTAGTGCCCGAGCTGGCTTTGAACTGTGCTCCTCAGATCTCAGCCTCATGAACAGCTAGGATTACAGGCATGTGCCAACAGCTCCTGGCATTCAAAAATTTTTAATTGAATACAGCTTTAAGTATAAGGGACACATAAATGAAAGAGACAAAACTTCTACCATTTTGGAGCAGTTATTCCAATACAAATAAAATTTTCCTGCTTGGATTTTTCAAAACATGGTCAAGATAGCTTTGGAAATCTTTGGCTCCAATTTCCCATGAATTAGTGAAAGTCAACTTGAATTTTTTTTAATTCCCAGACAGAAATTTCACCTATTTAAGACTGAGTCGGGGCACATAGCCTTCCTCCTCTCCCCTCCTTGCTTTCCGGTTAGCGTCTAATTCCCTGCCTCTCTGTGGAATCCACATTCCTTGACCCTGCACCCTTCTTATATTGACTTGAGGCTTATGTGCTCTCCATTCTCCCACTTCATTTGTTTCTCCCAAACTCTAAAAGTTCATACATCTAGGGAATTTTAAAATCCAAAAAGAAGTTATACCATCCCTTCCTCCTGACCCCCTGGTCTGAGGAGAAAAGAATTAAGCTTCTCCTTCCCCTCTTAGAACTAGTCCCTCCCCAAGAGAAACCATAGGGACTTTGCTTCTTTGCTAATTCCAGACCTGGATGCCCCTTTGGGGCTGAAAACCAGGGTCCTGCCTAGTGAGTTGGTTCTTTGGCTAAAGAACCTAAAGCCCTTTTCTTTCTAATGAACTATTCTAGTTTTGCTTTGAAACCATAGCTTCTGTTTTATTTCCAGTTGTCTTTTTTCCATAACTCCTTTTAGAAATAAAAATGGGAAGCATTGTCTAGCCCCTAGGAAGAAATATGTACATACATTCAAAAAGCGGTTTCATGCAACCTTAATAACCTGAATTCTATTTCCCTTTCTGTCTATGATGGATGAAATTACTTTGATTATGCTGGCTTTCCAATTACTCATTCATGCCAAGAAAGCCAGCCCTTGAAACCTAGCCACCTTGTTTACTTCTCCCCTTCCCCCGCTGCCCTTCACAACCAGAAAATCAAAGAGCACAGGAGCTGGGGAGCCGGAAGGAGCTTCCATGGTCCCCCCAAGGAAGGATTAAACTTAAAAGTCATACATATTGATTGACCCAGGTTTTCTAAATTTAAACCTGAGTAACTATTTCAATACCAATTTTTAGACTGTAAATGCTACTCTAGAGTGACAGTACTTAGGAGTGGGGAAGCTTCAGTAACCTGGCTGCCAAAATGTTGCTGCTTAATAGTCAGATATATTCCCATGTGCTCTCTCTATTCCTCAATCCTGGTGGGTGGCTCTCAGATTATGCCTCCTGCAGGGTGAGGGTCAGCCAGCTTCAGAGAGGGAGGAGAGCCAGTTCTGTAGACTTCTACGCCTACTTTGACAAGACAGTCCTCACTTTTTCTTTCCTTTATAAGGTGAATGGGGTTCTCAAGTACAATCTCATATAAATAAAGCTCCCTGTTACAATCCAAAAGGCAAAAACATATTTCAAAAAAGCTGAACTTATTGAACTAAAACATACAAAAATAAAATATAGGAAGTATTGTTTTCTAACAAACACACAGATGAGCTAGCAACTAGTCAGGAATCACTGTTGGGCTGGACTTCTAAAATATATGGAATTAGCAATACAATTTTCCATGGGCTCTTCATCATCAAACACCCAGATTCACCAACCACATGCCTCCAGAGTCCATCTTAAAGCCATAAATTAGCCTGGTTCCTTAGCTTCATCACTGCTAATCGGCTTAGTTTTTAGCCATTGGTCCATTTATTGTTAATGAACAAAGAAGGGTTCAAGATTTCTTTAAAGGCCTGGAGGCAACTAAGTTTTAATTTAGTGAGGAGAGAGAGAAGCAAATAAAGTATGGTATATACAAAAATATTAGTTCAATGGAGTGTGTCTGAACTCTAATGGGAACCCTGGAGCAGAGTCAGGAAAACCCTCACAGAAGCAGCCTGGCCAGGACTGCAGGTCCAAGTACAGTGTGCAGGGTAGTGGGTTGGAATGCCTGGCTGGCTGGGTGGATAAGCAATTCACAGCTCATGAAATAAGGCACATACCTTCATAGTTTACCAATGAGCCATTCACTTTACTATGGAACTATCAGTAACTCCTCATTTCTCCACCAGGCTTTTTGCTTCCGTTAGCCCTTTCATGCATTCAACCAATAATTTTGGAATACCAGTTCTGGGCAAACCACCACTCCAATCATAAAGATATGCTGAAGTTGGAGCCAGGAGTTTGGCCTAATGATAGAATGCTTGCCTAGCAAGCACGAAGTCCGGGGTTCGATTCCTTGGTACCACATACATTAAAAAGCTGGAAATAGTGCTGTGGATCAAGTGGTAGAGCTCTAGCCATGAGCACAGCCCAAGGACAGTGGTCAGGCTTTGATTTCATGCCCCAGGACTGGCATAAAAAGAAGAAAAAAGAAATGGTGAAATCACCAAAACCCTGTGAAGCCATAGATCTGCCCCTACCCTCTCCACTTGAAGATCTGTCCCAACTGTCCAGCATTTCCTGAAAAAACAACCCATGACAATCTCTGGTACTAGGATTTTTTTCCCATCAAGACTCAACAGTGGAATTTTTTCAGCTGCAGAAATAGATAACACAAGTCAGGAAAAGAGTTAAAAAGGAGGCTCTCGAAAACATTTAAAATAGCTGCTCAGCACTGAAAATCAGCTTAAGGGATGGCAAATGCAAATGTGAGCTCAGACAGGCCCCGCTCAGTTTTGCAAATCCTTTGGTAATGAAAATAGATCCACACTTTAATTTTTCAAACCATAAACCTCCCTGAAGCAAGTAAGAAAAGGAAAGAAACAGAAGGGAAATGTTCTACAAAGAAAGTGGGTTTTACATTTGATGTTTTGCTGGAACTCAGTTCAGGACAGGACTCCCCAATCCTGAGATGTCAGCTAAGTCAGACCTGGCACCCCAGGCTCCAGTTCTCCACTGTCTGCCCAGACCTTAGGATCATCACTTTCCAAAGTTCTTAGCTGTCCCTCCTACCCCCCAACTATCACATAAACCCTGCTCCCTAGAAAGGAAACAGTGTCTTCATGACAGTCAGATTTTAATGATTGATAACAGCTTCAAAATGCTATTTCTTTTATAAGGTATTTGCATTTTAACAGAGTACAAACCTCACACCAAAGGAAAAGTATGCCCCAAAACAGTTTACAGTGACTTTTTTTCATTATCCTCTAGACTCCAGCTACTTGGCAAAAAAAAAAAAAAAAAAAAAAAAAGGAGTGCCTGGTTATTTAACAAGGAAGAAACCAAAATGTACGAACCACTGAGTTCATGTCTAGAGTATTTTCCTGTGCATAAGGATTTGTGCATTGGCTTATCCAATACACAGCTCCTGCAGATTGCCCACTGCCCCACTCAAGTGGTTTCACTGCAGCTTTGGGGGTCCAGTGCTCCCACCACCACCACCATGGACCCTTCTCACTGCATTTCAGTTGGTGAGTTTTCAGACAGTCTTGATTATAGAGTATCATAGGAAATTCTCTGCATTGTAGGAAGCCACAGCCATATCCTAGCCAACAAGGTCTGGATCTCAGCTGGTCTGGGGGTGTGGAGTGGAGGGGGGAAGACAGGGTGGGAGGGAGTGGCATAGAGTACTCTTTCTTTACATCTTATTAGCTAATCATTAACATGAATCATTCTTGAGACTAAACTTTTCTCCTCAAACTAGATGAAAGCAACAAAAATCAGATTTTTTTTGTTTCCCTTAATCTGCTCCCTCCTCATTCATGTCTTCTTCCCCTTAGCATGAAAAATCGTTGTTTCCATCAAATAACTCAGACAATGCAGAACAACTCTAAGACCTTGATTCAACTTTCCTACATAGGTGCTCACCAAAAGTCACCAAAAGACACTCCAAATGTTTGTGTGTGTGTGTGTGTGAGAGAGAGAGAGAGAGAGAGAGAGAGAGAGAGAGAGAGAGAGAGAGAGAGAGAGAGAGAGTGAGTTGTGTGTGTGGAAATATGGAGAGAAACAAAAATAAAACATATAATAATATGCTGAAGAAGTACATTAGAGAAAACTGTAATGTGGCACATAGCTGACCAAAGGGAGTCCCCAGAGCTTGGGGAATAGCACTAGGGGAGCTTTGGATGTCTGTACAAAAGAAGACAAACTTAATTGGCTTTAACCCATTCCCTATTTTTCTTCTTTGAAGGTGGGGACAATACCTAGAGCTGGGTCACCACTTGTGACCACAAGGCAATGGGTAAAAGGGAAATCATCGCCCGGTAGTAGCAGCTGGCTGCCTTCTGGATGCTTTGTTAGGAATGGAAGCGCTACATGCTAACGAAAGCATTCTGACTGGTGGCATCAGGGCCACCAAATATTTGTTCACAGCAGCCTTTAGAAGCTTCTTCATCCCTTTCCTAATGTGAAAGAAACTTTACATCAAAGTCTACTTTGCTGAACAATAAATCATCTTTCTTTCTATTTCTGCATCATATAAAAGAATATATTTTTAGGCTTTGCAAGCTTATCTATTTTGTTACATCTATTATGAACTGGCATTCTATTATGTATTATCTATAATTATCTAATTAACAGATATATAAAAAAGTGAACAGTATGATGCATGTTACTATATGGCCTAAGTTGGTTCTCCTCAATAAAATCATATTTAACTTACATTTTTATTAATAATATATGATTATGCCATCATATCATATAATACAGTGACTGTCTACTTCTCATTTTTAATCTCTCATTAGAATTAATGATGGCCTAGAATTGTATGTGACATCAAGTACCTCATCAGGAAGTTTCTTGAATAAATGAGCATATCTTATTTCTCCTCCTGCAAAAATAATCATTTATTTAAAATTAGTCTATTTCAAACAAAAAATGTATCTCAATGAATGTGTAATTAGAAGCAGCCTGTTGATAATCAGTTTTTATGATAAATTACATTATTTTGTTATTTCAAGTCCCCATAGACAACTGGACTTCTGGGAAAGTAAGTCATTTCAGTAGCCTTCTGTCTTGGCTATGTTCTTTCTTATATATCAAAGCTGGTTGTTTCAGTGAATCAAATAAGAACTCTTCTCCTTGAGGGACCAGAAGCAAGATGCTGAGCAGTTTGTCTCCAAATGCTATCCAGAGCTCCTGTTAAGATTAACAGCATCTCAAAACATATCCCCTTTGTTTTACTATATAAAGAAAATCTTCCTATGATAGTTATTAATCCTCTCTGCCACAAAGAAGAAAGAACATGTGTGGTAGCATGTCATCTCTCTCAAGTCAGACAAATAATTGATGGTTGGAATCAGCAAGGCCACATTTCTCACACCTATAATATGAACAGATCTTCAGGTTAACTCTGACCTATCTCAGCATTACCATTAAAAAGAAAACGTTCCCATAGCCATGTGGAATCTGAGAGTGGGCCCTGCCTCTATGATTTACCTCAGCCAGCCATCCCTCCAGGTTTACCCAAGAGATATTGCTAACCTCTTCCCAGAAGGCTTTGCTCAGCATGTACCAGAAAAGCAGAACACAGCATGATGAGCCCACGCTCCTGGCACCAAATGGACAAGACTTGATCGGTGGACCTGACAGTCAAAGTCCAGCCAACTCAGTCCCAAAGCAGAAAGGTGTGCCCAGAGCTAAGTAATTGAAACCATTTGTTTTTGAATGCTACACGATGCTTTCAAATGCTGCATAATCTCAGCAACTAAAAACAAGACATCTTTAGTGTCATAGCTCCACTGGCCCCAGAATCTGGATACAGATTAGTTGGGTTGTCTCTTGCAAGGTCTCCTGCAAGCCTCAACCCAGCATCATCCAGAGCTGGAGCCTAAGACAAGGCTTAGTTTTGAGAAAGAATCTGCTTCCAAGCTTCTTTGGTTGTTGGAAGGAATCACTATCTTGAAGGCTGTTAGACTAAGGATTTCAGCCCTTTTCTGGCTGTCCCCTTCCATCCCTAGCCTTCGGGTCTGTCCATAGGATAGCTACAACTTTACTGTCATTTAATTTTGAGAAGGCAGTACTGGTGTTTAAGCTCCGGGTCTTGTACTTGTTAGGCAGATGCTCTATCACTTCAGTCCTGTCCTTCACCCCAGTTTTTCTTTAGTGTAGTTTCATTTCCTTTTTGGAAAGGGTCTCCTGTTTTTATCCAGGGCCAGACTTGGACGGTGTTCCTCCTATTTAGGTATGCCATGAAAAAATTACAGGCATGTACTGCCATTCTCAGCTGCTGCGATAAGGTTTTACTAACTTTGGGCCCCAGCTAGCCTTCATCCACAATCCTCTTGGTCACTACTTTCTAGGTAACTGCATTTATAGGCCTGTGCCACATGCTACGCGAATTTAATATTCACTAAGGACTACCTTTTACAATCTATTTGGAAAATTGCTCTCACAAGGCAATATGTACTTCCTACTATAGACCCTAATCTCTACATTCACTATGTTCCCCAAAGCAAAGAAGACATTTCAACATAAACCACATCATATCGCTGTCTGGTCTTTAGGATAGGGGGAGTTCATAGTCTGAATCTCTTTACCGGTATGTACAGTCCTTCATTCTTTGTCCAAAGGTATGGATTCAACTGCACTTTGAACTAAAATTAAACATAAACAACAAGAAAATAAGATGCTGTCAAGTACATGATATATGTGTATTGCGTCATTTAATCTTGCAATTATCACATGACTGGTTATTCTTATGTCCCTCATTAACCACTAAGGAAAGTAAAGAATGTCTAAATGACTTGTCGGTGTTTACATGGAGAGTAAGCAAGAGAGCTGGTCCAATAATAAAACCTAGGTTCTCAGAACTAAGTCTTGATTCTACATCCCTTTGTACGTTGAATTCTTTCTGCCTTGCTCCCCCTGCACATGGTAAATCTCTCTAGAATGCCATATCACCAGTGCCAGCAGCACAATCACTCTGCCTTTACCCACCCCAGGAGCTGTCTTCTCTAAGTACCTAATGGTAGAGTGCTTACCTAGCATGCATGAAGACCCGGGTTGGATTCCTCAGTACCACATACATAGAAAAAGCTAGAAATGGTGCTGTGGTTCAAATGGTAGAGCTCTGTCTTTGAGAAAGTCCAAGGCAGTGCTCAGGCCCTAAATTCAAGCCCCAGAGCTAGCAAAAAATTAAAAACACTTGGGCCTAAAGTGTGGCCTAGTGATTGAATGCTTGCCTACCTTACACGAAGTTCTGAGTTTGATTCTCCAGTACCACATACACAGAAATAGCCGGAAGTGGTGGTATGGCTCAAGTGATTGAGCGCCAGCTTTGAGAAAAATGGAAGGACAGTTCCCAGGCCCTGAGTTCAGCCCTAGCAAGGAAGAAGGAGGAGGAGAAGGAGGAGAAGGAGGAGGAGGAGGAGGAAGAGGAGGAGGAGGAGGAGGAGGAAGAGGAGAAGAAGAAGAAGAAGAAGAAGAAGAAGAAGAAGAAGAAGAAGAAGAAGAAGAAGAAGAAGAAGAAGAAGAGGAGGAAGAGGAAGAGGAAGAGGAAGAGGAAGAAGAAGAAGAAGAAGAAGAAGAAGAAGAAGAAGAAGAAGAAGAAGAAGAAGAAGAAGAAGAGGAAGAGGAAGAGGAAGAGGAAGAAGAAGAAGAAGAAGAAGAAGAAGAAGAAGAAGAAGAAGAAGAAGAAGAAGAAGAAGAAAGTATATATTTATTTCATTTTTATTTTTAACCAACCATCTTTTTCCACCTAGGATTTTCCTACTGAGTTTGGGGATTCAGATGATTGCTACTGAGTTGATGTTACTCCTTTACTTTTCTATCTTTCCCTTAAAGAAAATTTCTAGATATATGTATTTGATTTTGTATCCAATTATCCTTATATTGGACTGCTTGCAGTGGGCACTTTTTTCATTTATTTTTTCTCAAATATTTTTTTGCCAGTCCTGGGCTTGAGCTTAGGATCTGAGCACTGTCTTTGGACTTTCTCAAGGCTAGAGCTCTACCACTTGAGCCTCAGCACCACTTTGGCTTTTTTTCTATGTATGTGGTACCGAGGAATCGAACCCGGGTCTTTGTGCATGCTAGGCAAGCACTCTACCACTAGGCCAAATCCCCGCCCTTTTTTCATATATTTTTATTGTAATTAATAGAAAGGTTACATTATATTCACCAGATAGAAGGTGTATTACTTCACGTACATTGATTCCCTTTCTCATGTCTTGGTCGCCATTTCCCTCCCCCCACCCCCATCTTGTTTTCCTCCCTTCCCTATCTGACTTCAAATGACCAAATATGCATATATACAATATATCAGATAACCAGGTGAGATACTATAACAATATGAGATAACTAAGGGACAGCAAAAGAGATGAAAGATAACATAGTACATTAAAGACAACAATCACTCATTATATGGCTTTTGTTTCTACATCCTGGAGGTCCCTTCATTTAGCATCATTCTATATGGTCTTAAGTATCTAGGTTTTGTTCTATTGCAAATCTCTGCTAGGAGAGCCCAAGGTTTCTACTGATTATGACAAATGAGGGAAACCATTGAGCCTATGTTCCTTTGAGTCTGGCTTATTTCACTTAATATGGTTTTTTATAAGTCTTTCTATTTCCTTACAAATGTGGCGATGTCATTCTTTTTGACAGGAGCATAGAATTCCATTGTGTATAAATTCCACATCTTGTTGATCCACTCATCAACTGAGGGATATCTGGTTGGTTTCATATCTTGCAGCAGGCACTTTTATGCTACCATCCCCAGCTATTTAATCAGGATTATAAGTTATTTAACTGTATTAGGTATTTGGCTTTTTGTTTTTGTTCTTTTTTCCAGTGGTAGGCAAGTACTCTACCAGTAGGCCAACTCCCTATCCCTGTACTTAATTCTTTAATCTTATATATGAGATTATATTTGTATATATATATATACATACATACATAGATATATGTTGAGTGAATAAGGGGAAATATATACATACTTATATATCTATCATCTATAAAACTATATATACATAGATATGTATATTTATATATAATTTTATTAACATATAATATTTAAGGATATCATATATATATGATCAAAGCATAAAGTAAAATGATTTTATAATCCATCACATGTGGAAAAAGAATGAGGCAAAAGAGAATCATAAATTCTCTGATTTTAATGAAATGTGAGTTAGAAAACTATTTAATAAAAAAAAAGAAGTAGGCAGTATAAAATTACAAGGAGAATGTGAGTCATAAAAATTAGAGAAGAGGTGCAAAATATTCCTTATAGAAAGTGTTAGTAGTAAATTTTATCCTAAAGCACAAAGCATGATAACAAATATGTTACTGATCAAGAAACTGAAAATTCGAATACTGAGGGGGCTTTGAAGTTTGAATTGGGGGTATCAGACAAATTTGGAGGGCAAGTGCTCTCTGCCTTTTAATCCACATTTGCTCTGGCCATCTTTTAAGATTAGGGGTCAAAAGTGCCTGAATTGTAACTCTCCTGAGCCAGCCTAGGCACAAAAGTCCGTGAAATTCTTATCTCCAATTAACCACACCAGAAAACCTGAAGTGGCACAGTGGGAGAGTTCCTTGAGCGGAAGAGCTCAGGAACAGCACCCAGACCCAGAGTTCAAGCCCCATGACTGACAGAAAGAAAAGAAAAGCACAGTGAATGCACCAAGGCAGGTGTCCTTGACCCACTTTTGGGTCACTTTCTGGTGCCCAGTGGCCTCCTCTTGCTTCCTGCAAACTGGAGAAATGAATAGAATCTCAGTGTCTTGGATTTTACAGAGGCTTAAAAACTATGTAACATTTTTTTTGGATTTTGTTTTTTAAAATTATGACTATCATCTTTTAAAGGAATATAAAACTACCTATTGACCACTGTTCACCATTATTTACAATAAAGTAAACAGTATACAGTTGGGTAACATTCTGATTACTACAAAGTTGTTTTTCTGGCTTTTGTGGAACCAGTAACCCAATACTGAAAAAAATTGAGCCTACATGTTAGGAATGAGTTAAGGTAAATAAAAAGCATGCAGGGGCTGGGTGTTTGGCCTACTGGTAGAGTGCTCGCCTAGCATGCACGAAGACCCGGGTTCGATTCCTCGGTACCACATACTTAGAAAAAGCCAGAAGTGGTGCTGAGGCTCAAGTGGTAGAGTTCTAGACTTGAGGAAAAAATCCAAGGACAGTGCTCAGGCCCTGAGCTTAAGCCCAGGACTGGCAAAAAAAAAAAGTGTGCAGGTCAACAATTATAAAATTTTGTCCACTCATTTAGGCCAGCAGGTCCTAAATAGTCGAAATCACTAACCAGTGGATTTTACATTTCCATGAGCAGAGTCTTAGATAGCTCATGATCTGTGAGCTTTTAGTATACAGATTCTAATACTCTGTAAAGGAATGCTCATTACACAAACTTTTAATGAAAGGAAATCAAAATTTATCTTAGTTGTCTCATCTGGGTGAGGGAAGCTGTTGATAGACACTTTTCCTTTCAAGGCATTTTGCAAATGTACTGCATTTGCTATCTATGGCAGAGGCAGGAGGACCTAAAGTTGAGGCTAGCCTGGCTACCTACTAAGTTCAAGGCCAGCCTGAGCTGCCTAGTGACCCTGTCTTAAACAACAACAAAATAAAACAAGGGTCAGGGATGTAACACAGTGATACATCATTTGCCTACATATGCAAGGCTCTGGGATCGATGCCCAACACCTCTAAACAAGCAAAATCTCCAAAACAAAAAACTACCCATGTAAGTATTTTGTTTACACACACACAAACACACAAAAAAATTCAGGATGGTCCTTCAACATAGCAGTTAAAGACAAGTTGTTCTGATTAAGTAATGGCCAGAAAAAGTTGCCTTATTAAAAAGAAAATCTGTTCCTGAATACAGAGGAAATATACCATGGTATTAAATATTCTTTTCTGATAAAGGAAGAAACTACAGAAAGCCTTAATTATATTTGTTCAAAGTAACCAGTGCTATTGAGGGGGAAAATAACAAACTCAACAACTCCTAATACTACTTTCAAAACCAACATATCAAACTTGATTTTCATTAGAATGTAGTTGTTTCACACCATTAATTCAAAAACTAAGACTCAGATATTTTATATATGTATAAATATATATAAAAAACAATGCAAACAATAATTGAGCTTCATCTTCTGGACAATAATGCCGAGTTAGTCTCTCTTCATAAAAAGCAATTACAATCTGAGGACACTTCATATTTGCCTCTTTTGCCAGCACCAAGTCAGCTTCATCTGAATCTTTCCATTTCATGAGAAACATCAATTCTCCACTGCTGTCTGTGGCACCAATTATTCATTCAGGATTTACACCTCTAGCAAAGCCCCTTGGTTTGTCAGCAGTATCTCTTTTTTTCTTTGATTTGCTGTCATCAGATTCACTGTCTGATAAAGATTTTATTTTTATATCATCCTTTTCTTTACCAGCTTTTTGAGAATTAAGAAATGCTTCAATTAATTCTGGGCAATTTAAATTTTCTTCAGGTTCCCAAGTATAATCAGCATCTGTAAATCCCTTCCACTTCAGGAAATATTCTACCTTCCCATTCGCTACACATTGGTCCAGTACTTTTTCCACAACAAATTCTTCAGGCTCTGCTTGTTCAACTTTTTTACTCTTGTTCAATTTTTTTACTCTTTCTGTTCTGTTTCTTTCCCATTTTTTGCAATGTAGTTTTGTTAGAGGCCATTTTTTTTTGCCAGTCCTGGGCTTGGGCTCAGGGCTTGAGCACTGTCCTTGGACTTTCTCAAGGCTAGCACTCTACCACTTGAGTCTCAGCACCACTTCCAGCTTTTTGCTATGTATGTGGGGTACCGAGGAATCGAACCTGGGTCTTTGTGCATGCTAGGCAAGCACTCTACCACTAGACTTGATGAGCTATTACTCAAATGCTCCCGGTCGCGATCGTACAGCAGCAGCGTCTCCGGCCCACGGGTTCCCCATGACTACCGTTTTATTTCAGTTTTCATTTGTTAGATTGCAAGGAACCTTTTGTTTTCTGTTTCCTGCTCGTAAATTAAGTAAACTTCTATTTCTAGCTCTACCTTGTCAGGTAAAATATAGTCTAAACTTAAAACTTCTTAACACTAAAATCAAACAGTATCACGACTGTTCTTATTCCATTTGGGATTAAGGAGGCCTTTAAGTAGCTAGAATAAACAGTTTCCAAGAACTTCAGGTGCCCCATAGCCTTTGAATTTATCTCTGCATCTTCTGAAACTATTCTTCTGAACTATTCTTGGACTAGGAACAATTCCTAGATTCCAAGGAAGCCAAGGACAGCCAATGGAGAAGGCTGACCCAGCCCCAAAATGATGGATGTTTGTCTCTCCCTCTGTTCACCTGAGTCAGAGGGAAGTTTTTCAATAATTGTTCAGAAGGACACTGAGAAGATTCTCAGTGTTGGCGGTCCCCTCCCTCCCAGCCCCTCTCTCCCATCTCCAACCTAAGAAAATGGTTCCAAAGGTCCACTTCAGAAGACCTCCCCCACAGATCTGAATCACAGCCATATTTTATACTTAATCTGTCACTCATCTGCCTGGGGAAAACTTATCAAGTCCTTTTCTTTAACGGGTGTCTGATGAACTCTGTGCGTGGTGAGGGGAAGGGGGCTTGGACTCAGGGCCTCATGCTAGTACTATAACACTTAAAACACACCTCTGCTACTGACTGGCTTTTTTTTCTGGTTAATTGGAATTAAGAGTCTCATTGCCAGGCGCGGACGCAGTGGCTCACACCTGTAATCCAAGCTGCTCAGGAGGCTGAGATCTGAGGATCGAGGTTCAACGCCAGTCTGGGCACTAAAGGACGGGAGACTCTTATCTCCCTGAGCTGAAAAGCTCAGGGACTGCGCCCAGGCCCAGAGTTCAGGTCCCATGACCCACAAAAAAAATTAAAATTAAAAAAAATAAAGAGTCTCACAGACTTTTCCTGCCCAGGCTGGCTTAGAGCCATGATCTTCAGATCTCAGTCTCCTGAGTGGCTAGGATTACATGAGTGAGCCACCAGCACACAGCTCTGATCAAACTTTTTAATCACAAGACTGGGACATATTTTGCAGTAACGGTTCCAGCACCACCAAATTCTCTCATGGAAGACATGTGCCAACCAGGTATCTGAATCAAGTCAAGAAGGATCTGGTTTGACAGAATTCAGGTAGATCTGTTTGACAGAGGCAGCCAGGCAGTGGGAGGCATGGAGAGGGGAGCCAGGGGAGTAGGGGAGGAGCCAGGGGAGCAGGGGGTGGGGCCACACAGAGCAGATCTTCAGCAAGAGTGACTCAAGTCCCCAGAATCTCCTAAAACATTTGACAGTGTAAAACTTGGACTTAGCTTCCAATTAGTACCCTAAAACCAGGATACATTTCAAACATTCTTTTATTCCTGTTCTTTTATTCATAAGTCAAGCCTCATATTTCATTCCCTTAATGCATTCCTATTGCACCTGTTTTGTCTCCCTGAGGTATTCTGCATATCCAAATGAACAAATAAGAATTCACTCCAGGTTCCTGTGGCCTCTAAGTCTGAACCTCCCTCTCCTCTAACTGGGAATCCTGCTCACTTCACCCTTCCAGGCCCCTGTTTCCATTTTCTGAATTGAGCACAAGTCTCTTTTTGCTTTGCTTCCTCCTCTCCCCTGCACAGAAAAAAACTAAAGCCAAGCTAGAGGTAATTTTTCTATGATTTAAAATCCAAGCTTTGCCAATTCAGAATGTCCCTTTAGTTCTAAAGAGACTCTAATAAAAGAAGGATTTATTAATTCCAAGAGTGGCTTTTGTCAAAATTCTTTAAATAACCCTTTGTCCTTGAATCAGTCTCAATTGATCAGCTTGAGTGGTTAAAAAAATGTGTATTCCCTCTCACATTTAGCATAACAATGTGATCTACCAGGTAACTCCATCCAAGAAATACGGCCAGCAACCAGAGGGTCTTCTTTCCTCTTAGAAGGCTGAACTTCAAAACCTGCCCCCTTCAAAACACTTCTCCCCACCCATGCCCCAGCTTTCTCTCCAGATTATCAGTGTTTTTCATAACCTTTGTATCAAAGTATAAGTACTTTAATCTGAATAAATTTCCAATGCACAGCTCATGAATTTTTATAAGTTGAATACCTTGTGTGACCAGCACCAGATCAAGATGTAGGGTGTTACCAATAACCCAAAACATTCCTCAAGCCCTCTCCAAGTCATTAACTCAGCCAAATGTAATTATAATTCTGACTTCAGTCACTATCTAAAATAAGTGTTGACTGGTGTGGACTTTATATAAATGGAATCATACCATATGGGTTCACTTACGTCTCACTCTTTTGTTCAGATACTATGTCCATAAAGAGATTCTACATTCCTATGAATATCATTAATTTCCATCCTTTTTCATTGCTATATAGTATTCTATTTAGATATGCCACATTTTATTATAGTGTCGAATGACATCTGTATTTCCAGGTTAGCAATGATAAGTAACAGCTGATATTAACATTCTATTAACTTGTCTTGTGGTATATACATTTATGTATATTTGTCAAGTGTAGACCTAAGAGTTATTGCTCTATAGACTATGTGTCTGGTTCCATTTTTGTAAAACAGGAGGTGAGGTCAACCTGGAGGAAGTGGTTCATTAGAAGAATAACTTCCTATATTCTCTGCACGCTTCCTGTCCACCACAAGGGTCTGTCTCACCACAGATCCAGAATCACAGAGCCAAGAAATATGGGCTAAAACTACAGAAGCTTTGACCCAAAATAAATAAATGTCCCATTTAACCAAGTTTTTGGTCACAGATATGGAAAGCTAACATGGAAAACTGGGATTGAGGAGTGGAGTTTTTACTGTGGCTAAGCCTAACCGTGCAGTTCTTAAATGTTTGCAATTAGCTTATAAGAGGAACATGGAAAAGTCTCTTGAGATAGTTACCTAGAATGCTGTAAGCAGAGATTAATGGACTAGTCCCGTGGACACTCAGAAGAGCTGAACATTGATGGACACATTGTATTCATAACTGCTCTGTTAAATGGCAACTCTCTAGTACATATAACTACTTAAAGATAATTTATATTTATTTTTTTGCCAGTCCTAGAGCTTGAATTCTGGACCTGAGCACTGTGTTTGGCTTTCTCAAGGCTAGCAGTCTACCACTTGAGTCACAGCACCACTTCTGGCTTTTTCTATGTGGTACTGAGGAATCAAACACAGGGTTTGGTGCATGCTAGGCAAGCACTCTATCACTAGCCACACTCTCAGCCCCTTAAAGATAATTTTTAAAAGAATTGTTGAAAAGTAAATATTTTGCTCAAGAGATTTCAGATGAGAGCACAACTCCATTGGAAACAGAATTAGAAGTCATCTATGCCACTGAACTTGTATACATTCTGTCATTGTCCTCAGAGTTTGTGAAACTGAGTTTTGCTTTGTTTTTTTGTTTTTTTTAATCATCCTGAGGCTTGAACTTAGGGCCTGGGAACTGTCTCTGAGCTTCAAGGCTAGTGCTCTACCACTTGAGCCACAGTGCCATTGCTGGCCTTTTCTGAGTACTTTATTGGAGATGAGAGTCTCATGGACTTTCCTACCCAGGCTGGCTATAAATCACTATGCTCATATCTCAGACTTGTGGTATCTAGGAATACAGGCTTAAGTAACCAGATTCCAATTGAGACTAAACATTTAATATGACAGACTAACCTTGTGGAGGAAATTTCAAGGTAGTCCAGCTCATAGGCTGTGGTATGGTTATTGCTAGATGTTTTTAGCTAGTTTTGAGAGCAAAAGACAGAGTAGAAATACTTCCAAAATTTGTAATTTGAGATATGGAAATGTATGTAGCATTGAATCCCCCACTTATAATAATTGTAAACTAAGAAAGCTAGAGTTGGATCCCTCTTTGTCACCCTACACCATGATTAATTACAAATGGATCAAAGACCTTGATGTAAAACCAGATACACTGAAAACTTTACAAGAAAGAATAGGAGATACACTAGGTCTCCTTGGCACAGGTCGAAACTTTCTTCATAAAGACCCAGAAACACAACAAATCAAGGATAGCTTGGACAAATGGGACTGCATTAAATTGCAGAGCTTCTGTATGGCAAAGGACATAGCTAGCAAGTTAAATAGAAAGCCCACAGAGTGGGAGAAGATCTTCACTAACCATGCAACAGACAAAGGCCTCATATCTAAAATATATCTACAGCTGAAAAAAATGGAATCTCTCCAAAACTAATCTCTAAAGAAACAACCATCCCATTAAAAGATGGGCCAAAGACTTAAAGATAGTCTTCTCTGAAGAAGAAATAAGAATGGCATATAGACACATGAAGAAATGCTCCACATCTCTGGCCATAAAAGAAATGCAAATCAAAACAACTCTGAGATTCCACCTCACTCCAGTTAGAAAGGCCATAATCAAGAAATCTAATAACAACAGATGCTGGAGGGGATGTGGCCAGGAGGGATCACTACTACACTGTTGGTGGGAGTGCAAACTCGTTCAACCACTATGGAAAGCAGTGTGGCAGTGCCTCAAAAGACTAAACATAGAGCTCCCCTATGACCCAGCAATTCCACTACTGGGCATTTACCCAATGGTCCAGAAACAAGGACACACTAAATCCACTATCACAACAATGTTCATTGCATCACTATTTACCATAGCAAAGATATGGAACCAACCCAGATGCCCTTCAGTTTATGATTGGCTCAAGAAGATGTGGTATTTATGCACAGTGGAATTCTATGCTTCCATCAGAAAGAACGACATCACACCATTTGTGAGGAAATGGAAAGACTTGGAAAAAATCCTATTAAGTGATGTAAGCCAGACCCAAAGGAACACAGGCTCAATGGCTTCCCTCATCTGTAATAATTAGTACACATCCAAAAGTCTCCTAGTATAGGATGAGGCCAAATTAATGGACCTCCAGTACATGGAAACAAGAGCTTAATTATAAGTTACTGTTACTCTTTATGTATAATGTTTTTCTCCCTTCTCTTGTGTTGCCCTCTGGTTAATCTCATATTGTTACTGTATCCCACTTTGTTACCTAGTATATTATATAGATGTTTACCTGTCCATATGAAATAGGAGGGGGAAAATGAGGGGATGGAGGGAAATGGGGACAAAAACATAAGAAGGGAAATCAATATGTGAGAAACAATGCACCGTCTGTCTGGCAAATACAAATGCAACGCCTCTGTACATTGAAATAAAAAATAATAATTGTAAACTAATAAAAGCATTTTTTTCTTTTGTTAACTTGCTGTTTGGTCAGCAAAGCCAGTGTAAAATGGAACCTTTAACAGTACAGTTTTTGAAGAGATTAATGACATTTTAAAGAAGCCAAGTGTTTGCATCAGAACAATACAAAAGATGCTTTGACCACATCTGAGCACTGGCTCAACTCCACCGCTGAAAGGCTCAAGGGTTGAAAGGATACACTCATTTGAAAAACTTTCCCTTAAGAAGAGAAAGCCTCCAAGGTCTCTAGAGCCCTCTATTTGTACCAGGACTTCTGTGACGTTCCTTCCTTGGAATTCTTTTCACTACCCAGACACTCAGAGGCTGCAGTAGCCATGGTTCAAAGAGAAGGCCTGGAAACTGGACCTGAAGCTACAGGATGGGCTGTTTGCCTGCTGAGTGTGGGCTTGCTTTTGAATAATACTCCTTTGCTAATCGTATCTTTTCAAATGAGATTATTGCAGTTTGCTGTTGTATATTGAATGTATGTAACATTTTTATGTTATCATGGCCCCCAAATAAGCGTTTGATTGAGTCTCTGAAGAGACTATGTGCTTACAGTGTTGCACAAGACTGAACCTGTAAAGAACCCTTGCAGATGACTTAAGTGCATTGGTTATTATGAGATAGGCCAGGAGCAGATGTTTTGATTTGAATATAAAATGTTCTCCTGCAATCTCAGGTGTTGTGCTAATGGTGCTAATTTGGGGAGGTAGTAGAATCTTTAGAGGGTGAGATCTGTCTTTAGAAAGTAGGTCACTCTGGGGGAAGGTACCTCGGAAAGACATACCTGGTCTGCGGTCCTTGCTCTTGCTCTGTTTCCTGTCTGCTCTATCATACTCCCACTCTCATAATTTTCTGCCTCATCTCAGTACCAGAGTCAATGGAGCCAAGAAGTATAAACAGACACTTAGAAGGAAAGTTTTCCATCCTAAAGTTGTTTATGTTAGGTACTTTATCAGCAATGCAAAGTCACACTGGTATACTGGCCCTCCTTCTAGTGTTTATAATGAAAATATTTCCTTCTATGTAAAATAAATGTCAGCTTCCCTTGCTTTTCACTTCATTGTCCTTAGTGATAAGAAAAGAGATTCCAGGAACTGGTAGTATATGCCTATAATCCTAGCTATTAAATAGGCTGAGATCTAAGGACTGAAGTTCACAGCCGTTCATTAGATTCTTATCTCCAATTAATCACCAAAAAACATGGAAGTAGAATAGTGACTCCAGTGATAGAGCTCTAGCTTTGTGTGAAAAAGAAAGATAAATGACAGTGCTCAGGGTTGAGTATAAGCCCCAATACAGCTGAGACAGACAGAGAGAGAGAGAGAGAGAGAGAGAGAGAGAGAGAGAGAGAGAGAGAGAGAGAGAGAGAGAGAGAGAGAGTGCGAGAGAGAGAGATTTAGACCCATTTCCTGTGTGGGGACCAGGAAATACTTCTCTCTTTTTTTATCACTTCTACTTTACCTTGCTTAACTACAATAAATCCTTGACAACTTTTTTAAATCTTTTCATAGTCCAAGGTCTTAAATATGAGCTCCAATATAAATACATTGTTTTCTTCTAAAGTTTTATTTTTCATTAAAACCCATGATGTACTCAGGATTGATTTATTTTATATATGGCCTGAGATAGAGGACAAAGTTCAATGTTCATATTCATATCCATATTCATATCCAATTGATCCATTCAAAATTTACAGAAAAAAGAAAAACAGCCTTAGGCACTATTCTATTTTAGATATATGTAAATCTCTTTCTAAACTTTGTATTCTGTACCTTTAGTCAATTTGTCTACCCTTGGTCTAAGAAAACAGTGTCAATTACCATGGTTTTATCAGAAGTTTTGGTGTATGAAAACTTACATCACCTACTTTGCATGCGCACACAAACAAGACGGGGGGGGGGGGGGGGCACACACAGGCACCTGGATTTGAACTCAGGGCTTCTATCTCTTGCTTGGCTTTTCCTGGTCAATGTCAACTGTTTGCATTTCTGTTGATAAATTGGAGATAAGAGTCTAATACTCAGGAGGCTGAGATCTGAGGATCATGGTTCAAAGCGAGCCCAAGCACTGAAGCCCATGAGACTCTTATCTCCAATTAACCACCAGAAAACCAAAAGTGGCACTTGGCTCAAGTGGTAGGGCAGTTGCCTTGAGCTGAAGAGCTAAGGGGCAATGCCCAGACCCAGAGTTCAAGCCCCATAACTGACAAAATAAAAAAAAAATTTTAAAAAGAAGTCTCATCAATCCTCTACCAGAAATTGATCCTAAGTAAGCTTTAGGACCACAGAGAACTCAGGCTGAGAGGGAAAAAAGGCAGAATACCGGCGTGAGAAGAGAGGGTGGAGCTCCGCCAAGGGGCGGCTGGGGAGACAAAGGCTCTTCTGAATCAGAGCAGAGACAGCGCTGTCTCGACAGTGCAGACCCGCCAGCTGCAGACAGAGCCACACAGAGCCTGCGCGAGCCCAGAGCCAACACCCGGCCAAGCACAGACCTGCAAGCTTCACGGAACCAGAGAATCCAGCAATTTGTGAGTACCTCCGAGGAGAAGTTTCCAGTTCTGCTCAAGGAACAGCATTGGGAGGGAGCCCCCTCCCCCTCCAGCTGAGAGCAGCACCATCTTGACTGCTGGCAAGGACCCGGCCAAAGCAATTGGAGCCTGAGAGGTGTTGCTGACAGTGCCATCTTTCCAACTGGCAAAGGATTTCCCAGACATCCCTTAGCCAGAAATCTGGCCCCAGCACTGCTGAAGTCCATCCCCCTGCGCCGCCCGCAGACCTGGTAAACAAAGCCGCCCGCAGATCTTTCAGCTTTGTTTTACCAAACAAGCAAACTCATCCGAAAATTCGCAAAGCCAAATCACAAGAGAAAAAGACTTTGCGAAGTGTTTAGATCCCGAATTTAGTGGAGACACAAGATTCCTAACCTCTCCCCCCACCAAAAAAAAAAAACCCTGAAGAATACCCTTTTTTTCCTACCCCATTTCATTTGCATTTTCAGATGTTCTTATTTTTCTCTTTGCCATTTAACCTACACCTTTTTTTCTAATGTTATGATTCATTCCTTTTTCTTTTCTTTTTTTCTCCTCTCTTTTCCCGCAATCCTGCTGTCACTGTGACAACTCTGGGTACAGTCTGAATAAAAATGATACCCATATTGATACAGTTAGCCGCTTTTTAAACTCCTGGTTCTCAACACTAGCATCTCTTGGGTAAGAACTCAGAACAGTGAGGGAGGAATCTCCCCCCACCTTTTCTTTTTTATTTTTATTTCTGTTTTTGTATTTTAGTGTGTGTGTATGTGTGTGTGTGTGTGTGTGTGTGTTCAGTTTTCTTTATTTTGTTGCTGTTTTGTTTCTTTTGTTCTTTTTTTTCTTTTTAAAATTTGTATCATTGAAATCTCCTATATCTACCTCCCTCTTTTTTCTTTTTTTTTTCTTTTTCTTTTTTTTTTGCCAGTCCTGGGCTTGAGCTCAGGGCCTGAGCACTGTCCTTGGACTTTCTCAAGGCTAGAGCTCTACCACTTGAGCCTCAGCACCACTTCTGGCTTTTTTCTATGTATGTGGTACCGAGGAATTGAACCCGGGTCTTCATGCATGCTAGGCAAGCAGTTTAACCACTAGGCCAAATTCCCGGCCCTCCCTCTTTTTTCTATATATTCTTATTACGCTTCTTATTTTGATAAGTTTTATCTAAGTTCATCTAAATTTTCTACACAAATACTCTATCGGTATATCACCTTAGGTCAGTTATCCTTACACGATACCTTTTTTCATTACTATAATATTCTTACACTCCTGTATCATTATTTTCCTACCTACCTTTTCATATTTCATATTATTTTTCTATCTCTAGTCCTCGGTTCATCCTTCAACTCTTATAATGCATGGATCTACATTTGATGGTTGTTGAGCAATGCTGTGTATCTAGGTGTTCAATTATACTCTAGGTCCAGAGGGACTTAAATACAATAGATATTGGATGAGGGACTTATTGTTTTGGTCATAAATTGGTCATCTGTGATTGTATTAGATTTGTATGTAAGTGTACAAAAAGAAAGAGAGAGTGATATTACCAATCTAAAAGAGCGAACATCTATTGTCAGCCAACTAAAAAGGTCTAGGTTGGTTACATCTGAAAAATTAGAATCTTGTTTAGTATTAATCTTGCTCCCATCTTCAAATGGGCAGAACAAGAAACTCAAGAAAAATGTCAAATCAAGGAATAGCATCTCCCACCCAACATAAACAGGCAATGGAGCAGTCAGTGGCAAATCTAGAAGAGAGCCTTCCAAGTGCTATACAAATGCAATTGATAAACATCATTAATGAAAAATGTGAAAACATAAAGAAAGAGATAAGGGAGGAAGCCACAGCTAAACAAGAGGAAACCATAAACAAGGTGATATGTGAAAAAGAGGAAGCCATAAAGGAGGCCATAATAAAGGTTTTTCAAAGAAAAATGGATGAATTCATAGAATCCACAAACAAAAAGGTGACTGAACTCCAACAAATGTCCAAAGAGAATAAGGCTGCTGAGCTAACCTCTCAAATGGAAGTCAAGGAGCTAAAGAAATCCATACATGATCTAAAAGAAGAGATGCAAGGCATCAAAAATAAGCAATTAGAAGCAAAGGAGATGACAAATAAAGTAGATAGCTTTGATAGCAGGTTAGACAATGCAGAAGAGAGAATTTCCGGGGTTGAAGATAATTTAGTTGTTATAGAAAAAGAACAGAAAATGAGTCAATTCAAATCTACGAAATATGGGAAAATGCTACAGGAGGTCCAAGATACAATTAGGAAGCCTAATTTAAGGCTAATTGGTATTGAGGAGGTCTGGAGAAAGAGGTCAATGGTATTGGAAATATACTTCAGGGAATCATCTCAGAGAACTTCCCAAATATCCAGAAGGGCAGGCCCATCCAGATACAAGAAGCTTTTAGAACCCTAAACAGACCTGATCAGAAAAGGACATCCCACCACTACATCATAATCAAAACAGGATCAACAGAGACCAAAGATAGGATCCTAAAAGAAGCAAGGGAGAAGAGAACAATCACCTATAAAGGCAAACCAATCAGAATACCCCCAGATTTCTCAGCAGAGACCATGCAAGCAAGAAGAGATTGGAAGGATATATGCCATGCCCTGAAGTCAAATAACTACCAAACAAGAATACTATACCCAGCTAAGCTCTCATTCATAACTGAGGGAACAATAAAAACATTCCATTCCAGGGAAAAGCTGCAACATTATGTAGCAAACAAACCAACATTACAGAAAATTCTCAAAGATGTTCTACACATAGAAAACCAACACGAAAATAATATGGAGAAAGACATGGCACCTAAAACTCATAACATCTAAGTACCACAAAAACTACAAAGACACAGGCCCTAATGAAAGCTTGTAAAAATGGCAGGAACTAATAAATATTTCTCAATCCTGACTCTCAATATCAATGGACTTAACTCTCCAATTAAATGACATAGATTATCTAGTTGGATCAAAAAGCAAGATCCATCGTTCTGCTGCCTTCAAGAGACACATCTTACCCCCCAAAAAAACAAACATTTTTTGAAAGTGAGAGGTTGGAATAAACTCTATCAAGCTAATGGCCCCCATAAACAGGCTGGAGTTGCCATCCTCATATCAGATAAAATAGACTTCAGGCTAAAATTAGTAAGAAAAGACAAAGAAGGTTACTACATACTACTAAAGGGATCTTTCCTCCAGGAAGACATAACCATCATAAATATCTACACACCAAATCCCGGAGCTCCGAACTTCATCAAGCAAACTTTACTTTCACTGAAACCATACATATATCAAAACACAGTGATTGTTGGTGACTTTAACACACCACTCTCACCTATGGACAGATCAACAAGGCAAAAACTCAACAGAGAAACCTTAGAATTGAACAACTATATAGACCAACTAGATCTAACAGACATCTGCAGAATATTCCACCCCCAACAACACAATATACATTTTTCTCAGCAGCACATGGAACATTTTCCAAAATAGACCACATTTTAGGCCATAAAACAAACCTGAACATATTCAGAAACACTAAAATTATTCCCTGCACTCTCTCAGACCACAAGGGCATCAAATTGGAACTGAACACACATCTCCACCAACAAAAACCCTGTAACTCATGGAGATTGAACAACACATTGTTGAATCACCAATGGGTCATCGAAGAGATCAGAACAGAGATCCAACAGTTTATGAAATTTAACAAAAAGGAGCACACAAAATACCAGCTCCTTTGGGACACGGCAAAGGCAGTACTCAGAGGAAAATTTATAGCTCTGAGTGCCTACAATAACAAATTGGAAAAACCGCAAACCAACAATTTAATGTGTCACCTTAAGCTCCTGGAAAAAGAGCAACAAACCAACTTTAATCCCACTAGAAGGAAGCAAACTACTAAAATCAAAGCAGAACTAAATGAATTGGAATCCAATAAAACTATAGAAAGAATCAACAAAACAAGGAGTTGGTTCTTTGAAATAATTAACAAAATTGACAAACCCTTAGCAAATCTTACCAAAAAAAGAAGGGAGCATAACAAAACAAAATCACAAACGAAAATGGTAATATCACAACAGAAATTACCACGATCCAGAGTATCATGAGGGAATACTTCTCAAACCTTTACGCCAACAAATATGAGAATCTAGAAGAAATGGACGAATTCCTAGCCAATATTAACATACCCACACTGAACCAAGAAGAACTAACCCAACTAAACAGGCCTATTTCAAGCACTGAAATAGAAATGACAATAAGAGAACTTCCACCTAAGAAAAGCCCAGGGCCAGATGGATTCACAGCTGAATTCTATAAGGTCTTCAAAGCAGAGCTCACACCAATACTCCTCAAGCTCTTCAACAAAACTGAAAATGAAAGTTCTTTACCAAACTCATTCTATGAAGCCAGTATAACCCTCATCCCCAAACCAGACAGAGATTCATCAAAGAAAGAGAACTATAGACCTATTTCTTTGATGAACATCGATGTAAAACTTCTCAACAAAATACTGGCCAACTGTCTAAAACAACACATCAAAAAAATTATACACTATGATCAAACTGGATTCATCACAGGGAGGCAAAAGCTGTTTCAACATACGCAAATCAATTAACATAATTCAACACATCAACAGGAGCAAGGAAAAAATCACATGATTGTCTCAATAGATGCAGAAAAGGCATTTGACAAGATCCAACACCCCTTTATGTTAAAAGCTCTGGAGAAACTAGGAATCCATGGAACATTCCTCAATATAATAAAGGCTGTGTATGACAAACCCACTGCTAGTATTACACTTAATGGTGAAAATCTAAAGCCATTCCCTCTAAAAGCAGGAACGGGACAAGGATGCCCACTCTCTCCACTCCTCTTTAACATAGTATTAGAATTCCTAGCCAGTGCAATAAGGCAAGAAGCAAGCATAAAGAGGATCCAAATAGGGAAAGAGGAAGTAAAACTTTCCCTCTTTGCAGATGTCATGATCCTGTATTTAAAGAATCCTATAGACTCTACTCCCAAGCTCCTTGAGCTGATTCAAAACTTTGGAAAGGTAGCAGGCTATAAAATTAACCCTCAAAAAATCAACTGCCTTCCTCTACGCCAACAGTGAGAGGAATGAGGCAACAATCAGGAAAGCAACTCCTTTTGCAATAGCCTCAAAGAAAATAAAATACCTAGGAATTAGCTTAACTAAGAATGTAAAGGACCCTTTTGATGAAAACTTTAAAATCCTGAAAAGGGAAATTAAAGCAGAACTGAGGAAATGGAAAAACCTCCCATGCTCCTGGATTGGAAGAATCAATATCATGAAAATGACAATCTTGCCAAGGGCTATCTACAAATTCAACGCAATACCCATCAATATCCCAATGTCATTCTTTAAAGAAATAGAAGAGGCAATCCAAAATTTCGTATGGAATAATAAAAGACTCCATATAGCAAAAACACTTCTTAGCAGAAAGAACAGCACAGGAGGAATTTCAATACCAAACTTTAGACTCTATTACAGAGCTATAATTATCAAAACAGCTTGGTACTGCACAAGAACAGGCCTGAAGACCCATGGAATAGAACTAAATACCCAGATATTAACCCACAGACCTATGGCCACTTAATCTTTGATAAGGGAGCCAAAAAAGTAGAATGGAAGCAAGACAGCCTCTTCAACAAGTGGTGCTGGCAGAACTGGTTAAGCACCTGCAGAAAACTAAAGTCTTCACTAACCATACAACAGACAAAGGCCTCTTTCTAAAATATATCAACAGCTTAAAACATTGAATCACTCCCTCTTAAAAGGTGGGCCAATGACTTAAAGAGAGTCTTCTTGGAAGAAGAAATTAGAATTGCCTGTAGGACACATTAAAATGTGGTATTTATACACAATGGAATTCTATGCTACTGTCAGAAAGAACGACATCACCCCATTTGTAAGGGAATGGGAAGATTTAGAAAAAATTATATTAAGTAAAGCAAGCCAGACTCAAAGGAACTTAGGCTCAATGGTTTCCCTCATTTTGCATAATTAGTATAAACCTTGGACTCTCCTGCCAGAGATTTACGATAGGGCAAAACCTAGATACATAAGGCCAATTAGGATGAGTCTAAATGAAACAATATCCAGGATATGGAAACAAGAGCCATGTAATGTGTGATTGGTGCTCTTGATGTACTAATGTACTTAATGTTATTTCTCATCTCTTTTGTTGTCCCTTGATTATTTCATATTGTTACAGTATCTTACCTTGTTATCTGGTATATTGTATATATGTTTATTTGTTTATCTGAAATACGATAGACAAGGGGGGAAAACAAGATGAGGGGAGGGGTAGAGGGTGGGAAATGGGGACATAAACATGAGAAAGGGTAGCAATATTTGTGAAGTAATGCACCTTCTATCTGGTGAATATAATGTAACCCTTCTATCAATCACAATAAAAAAGAATATTTTAAAAAAGATGTGAACTTACCTGCATGAAATAATTTTGAAATTTTTTTGAAAAGTTTGACAGTAACCTATTGGTCACAGGGTTTCATTTATTTTTGTTAAGGAAATGAGTGCAAGTGGACATAATGATAATATCACTGACTTTGCCATTTTGAAAAAGAAAAAAAAAGAATTTGCATATCCATTGTTTCCTGGCTTCCATTCATTTTCTTCAAAGTCAGGGATTGAAGTCAGGCACTGGTGGTTCACACCTATAATCCTAGCTACTCAGGAGGCTGAGATCTGAAGATGGTGGTTCAAAGCCAGCCTGGGCAGGATAGTCTATGAGAGTCTTATCTCCAAACAACCACTAAAAGCAGGAAGTGAAGATGTGCCTCAAGTGACAGAGCACCAGCCTTGAGCACAAAACAGCTCAGGGACAGGACTCAGACCCTGAGTTCAAGCCCTAGCGACAAGAGGGGGGGATGTCATGCATTGACCATCCACTGTCTCTTCACATGTTTCTTACCATTTTTAAGATTGTGCTTGGGGGACCAGGGGTTTGGCCTAATAGTAGAATGCTTGCCTAGCATGCACAAAGACCCAGGTTGGATTCCTTAATACCACATACATAGAAAACAACTAGAAATGGTGCTGTGGCTCAAGTGGTAGAGAACTACCCTTGAGAAAGCCTAAGGACAGTGCTGACTCAGGGCCTGAGCTCAAGCCCCAGGATTGGCACCAAAAAAAAGAAAAAAAAAGATTGTGCTTATGACATGTCTAGGTGTTGTTTGGGGTTTGGTTTTCTTTTTGCATTTATTTTCACATTTCTTTTTTTTCTTTCTGCAACTCCTCTTACACAAATTTAAGCCTCTCCACACACACACACACACACACACACACACACACACACACACACACACATGCAAGTACATGGCAGTGTTGAGAATAGAACAGGGCCTGAGCACCGTAGGTAAACCTCTACCACTGGACTGCACTCTGAATTCCATATGTATCTTACATGTCATATTTTCTATTTTTGTTTTCTTTGTGTATACCATTTTCCACTGGCCTGTCTTCCCATCTAACAATCCTTTCATTGCATTAGAACCTGTTATTAAACCATCCATGGTATGACTAAACTCAATTATAGTAATTTTAGTTAGATAATTTCTATTTGATTTATTCTTATAGATTCTTGTTCTCCGGAGGAAAAAAAAATCTTTCCTGTGTCCTCTATTCTGTTGAGTACATTAATCATTGTTGTATTTAAGTAAGCCTGTGGCTGAGAACCCCAATATCAGACTGGCTTATGGGTTTATTTGTTACTTGTTTTGTCATTTTTCCTTAGATTTGTATTTTGTTTCCATCGTATAACTTCAGAGGGATTGTGTTGTTGCTTTAGTTTGAGGTTTTGGTAATTAGATTCTGTTTCTTACCTCACTTAGAACTTTTTATAATGTGTAAGAAATCATCTCTGTGTGTCAATACACCTACCTGATTTTAAGTGTTTCCCAGAGAGGTTTGAGAGCTAGCAGATCATCGAATGGGCACAAGGTGAACCCATTTCCAGTTTGCTCTTGCTCCTGTTGGGACACTTCCCTGTCTGTTTAGCTGGTTTGACCGCTGTTTCCTGCTTTGTTTCTCAGTAATGTATCACACATATGTTTATTTTCCAAGGCAACCAATGACTACAGGAGAAACTCTACACTGAATACTTAGCTCAGGACTCCATACCACCAGCTCCTCTCATCCTGGCTCTACTTCTGGTTGCCTTGGAAGCTTTTGAATTCTAACATTTGACACATAACTCAACAAGTATTAACCACAAGCTTCCAGTTCAGAAGTTTAGGTTCTATGCCTTTGCCCCACAATTAGCAAATATCCAGAAAGAAAAGTTGATAGTGATGGTTAAGCTTGAATTAATGTGTTTCCTAAAGGTTTAAATTTGCCCAGTTCTGGCTGCCTCAGTTTCCCTTTGTTGCTTGCAAACATCTGTTTTATGGTTCTTCTTAGTAGGAGGGTTGGTCTGCTACTAGCTACTCAGTCTGAATGGAAAAAGCAGGAGTGGTAATTACTTTTTAATAGGTTACAAGCACTACAGAGTTAAGAACTAATTGGATTCATTAACTTATTTGGTTAATTAGACTAATAACTACCTTGAATTTCTCTACAGTATCATTCTTCGAAGGATTGCCAAGAAAAGACTGTTACTAGTTCTTTTAGCTCTAATTTGTAAATTTATAGTTTGTGTAAGGTATGAAATTACTTAAGCTCATAGGTACATAATTAATTAGATTAAATCAGATAAAAGCAGATACTAAACATGGCAATTACCAATGTCATCAGAGTGCTTTGAAATCCTAAGAAAACAGATTACCCCATAAATACACTGTGATTCAGAGAGAGTGTGTAACTCCCCCAAAACTCTAGCACCCTAAAAAATTTTGAAAAGCATGAGGCCTGTGTTAGTTGCTGGTTTGGGTACCTTGTCAAGTAAAATAATTAAGTTTTTACAAACATACTTCAGTAAAAATAAGTTTCTGCAATTTATAAGACAGCAAATACTGTAACTCTAAATCAGAATTGGTTTTTTTCATGTAAGTAAAACATAACAGTATTATAAAACACACTGTTTATTCTTTCAGCATTATTACAGCAGGAGCCTTTGAAGTTACAGTTTATTCTATGGTGCTTTTCTCATGTTTTAGAACTAGAGATATGCAAGAATAATTTGGTATTTCTTATAAATGACTTAACAAATTCATTCCAGAGAAGTATGTTCATCTTATAAAAGGAATCTGAAGATATGTAAACTTTTTTAGGGAGAAAAGTTACTAAATAAGCAAGTAAGAAGCCTCAGACCTTACCTCTAAATCACAGCAAATAGTTACAAATGAAGCACAAAGCACCCAATAGACATCAGTAAATAATTGATGATATTGATTTCTTGCATCCTACAATGACATTTTACTTGGGCTTTGATAGTAATTGGGTACCTCATCTTCATACCTCGACACAAAGGAATTTTGGATAATTCATCATCGTGTTTCTCTGGGATTCCCATTAACAAACCCCACACAGAGTGAAGGCAACTTAACTTCATGAAGCTTCTTTCAGCCCTGTGATTTGGGAATTAATAAAAACAGACTGGCATCTTTATATACAATCTGTGTCCAGAACTGAAAGTATCTTTAAGACACTGAACTTCTTACTTTTTCTTTTAAAACTATGGAAAATACACTTTTGCTCATTTCACAAATCATCAAGCACCTAGAGGTCAAAGAATTCAACAAAGCAACACAATGTATCTAGAAAAAGTCCTGGGTTTCTGGACACTGGTGGCTCATGCCTGTAATCCTAGCTTCTTGGGAGACTGAGATCTTTGGATCATGGTTCAAAGCCAGATAGGGCAGAAAAGTCCATGAGACTCTTATGTCCAACTAAACACCAAAAAATCTGGAAGTAGAACTGTGGCTCAAGTGATAGAGTACTAGCTTGAGCAAAAAAAGTTTGACGATAGTGCCTAGCCCCTGAGTTCAAGACCCAGAAATGGCAAGGAAAAAAATGGTGAAGGCCAGAAGCATGGACTAGTGCTAGAGTATTTGCCTAGCATGCACCAAACCCTGGGTTCGATTCCTCAGTACCACATACACAGAAACAGCAGCTAGACATGGTGCTATGGCTCAAGTGGTAGAGTGCTAGCCTCGAGAAAGCTCAAGGACAGTGCTCAGACCCTGAGACCAGGTACAGTGCTTGCCTAGCATGCACAAAGACCCAGGTTCGATTCCTCAGTACCACATACATAGAAAAGCTGGAAGTGGTGCTGTGAGTCAAAGTAGAATAGTAGAGTGAAGAAAGCCCAAGGACAATGCTCAGGCCCTGAGTTCAAGCCCCAGGACTGGCATTGCCAATTCAATAAGTTGTTGATTCATATTAATTTTTGCTTATAGTTGCTACCAATACTCTTTACTATACAGACCAAATTCTAACTACTAGACTATTTTAATATAGCAGAATATCTATACTGTATAGTTGCACCATTCTTTTTTATATTTTTTCTGTTACTGAATCTTATACTTGCCAGTTGGGCATTCTCCAGCCAAGTCATGCCATTAGCCATTTTTTCATGGTGGTATTTTGTGTGTGTGGAGGGGGGTATGTGGCTTGAACTCGGCCTGGGTGCTGTCCCTGAGCTCTTCAGCTCAAGGCTACCGACCTACCCTGGAGCTAAGCCCCATTTCCTATTTTCAAGAGGTTAATGGAGATAAGAGTCTCAGGTTGGGCTGGGAATTTGGCCTAGTGGTAGAGTGCTTGCCTAGCATACAGAAGACCCGGGTTCAATTCGTCAGTACCACTTACACAGGAATAAGCTGGAATTGGTGCTGAGGCTCAAGTGGTAGAGCTCTAGCCTTGAGTTCAACTCCCGTGACTATCAAAAATAGTGTTTGTAAAAAAAAAAAAAGGTCTCAGGTTCTTTTGTGCCTGGCTGGCTTTGAACCTTGATCTTCAGATCTCAGCCTCCTGAGTAGCTAGGATTACCACCACAGTGGTAATTTTTGAATTAGTGCCTCCCTTCCTATCCAGCTGTGTGACTGAAATGTGATCCACTAGTTGACATTTTCACAAAGCCAGAATCCCAGGTGCACATTGCCATCCCCATGCACAGTTATTTATGTGCAGAGAAAGGGTTTCACAAACTTTTTTTGCTCAGGCTGGCCTCAAGCCTCAATCCTTCCTGTAGCTAGGATTAGAAACATGACCCACCCAGGATCCAGGATCCTTATGCCTGCAATGTAATTCTTGTATTTTCGAGATCATTTTATTATATTGCATTTAGAAGTGAAACAAAAGAATATAATTGAAGACTAGGGGGGACAAGTGGGAAAGGCTCGTCTCCTGCTATTTATGCACCTCTAAAGAGTTCTCAGCTTCTTAAATGCTTTGAATGGTCAACTACATAATAGTTCAAGAGAGGATGGGAAATAGGGTATTTTGCCCAACAATAAGGTAAAACACCTGCATACTCCTTGGAACTTAAAGAATCCAAACCAGTTTCAGATATTATTGTATCATTTGAGTTTGTTCAGTGAATAAATCCTCTTTGTCGCTTCTACACTCCTGTATTTTAATTGCCCAGCTTCCACAGTGAGATCCATGAAAGATGTAAACAAATTTCCTCTTTTTATCCATATCTCAATTCACTGGTGCCTTTGGTTAACAGTATGCAATATGCTGAACTTCTTTCAAAACCTTGAAACTGTCTCACCAGCCTCGGGGTAAAAGGGAAATTTGTCAGTAGCAAGCAAACTGCCAGAAGGAACAGCTCAAATGTTTCCCAACATCCAGTCAATAGCTGGCAAGCATCTGTGGTGACGGGAAGAGTTCATGTGCCCACTGGAACAGATGTGGAGGCCGGATAAGGTGAACACATGTCCCATGTTGGAATGTTGCTGGTTGGATTTCTATTTCGTTTTGCTCCTATAAGCAGGCTGCTCCCTCTTTATATTCCTGAAGCCCTTTTCTAGGTGAAGATTGGCAGAACACAAGGAACTGACTGCCCACTCAGGGAAGCCAAGGGTGTGGCTAGAAGCAATTTGGTCCATTTCTGAAAGCTGGGCAGACCACCTGCTGAGCTTCTCACCTCCTTCTAGCACCCTGCTTTGAAGAAGCTTTCCTTTTTTCCTGTTCAAGCCTGCTCTTTTCCTTCAAAAAAAGACTTTGCTCAAGATCACTCTGCTCACCGCCTACTATTTCTCAGGTTGCATTCAGAAGCAGAAAGTCCAAGAAATATATTCACAGATGTTCCCTTGTTTATTTGTTGACTCTGTGTAATTTGTTTGCCCTAATTTGTTTTTGTCTACCTTGGGACTTCCCTTTTTAATTTCCCTTTCTCTGTTTACTCCTCTTTGTGGAGCAGCGATCTGTTAAGCTGTGAGAGGCACATGCCAAATTAAAAAAAAAAAAGAAGAAGAAGAAGCAGAAGAAGAAGCAGCAGCAGCACTGCAGATTGTTTTAAGCATGGGCTGCCCCTTTGGGCCTGAAGGCCTTGCTTGAAGCCTGCACCTGCTCCTCCTCCTGAGACGTGGGGCTCCTGATCTTTATCCCTTGCCTTTAAGCTGCCTGATTCCTATTATCCAAAGTCAAACAGCGTTCTCTACATTCACGCCTCCAGCACTTGGCATGAAATTAATAAGCCTGGCTGATATATTTCCCTGGAAGCCTGCCACTCTTTAACAGTGGTGTTAGATTAAAAATTTTGGCATGGTTAATGAACAGGGAAGAGCTGAAGCCAAAAGTTTCATGCAGCAATGCAAAGATTTGGGGGTTATGAAAAGAATACCAACTTTCCTCCCATTTTCTGAATGCCACCCTAATTACAAGGTTAGATAACACACACAAATAGGCAGACAGCACCAGAAGAAAGGACATATTCTCCATCTTTACTCCTATTTAGGTTTTTCAATCACATGACCCTCTTTTAGACTGGGCTATCTAAAATTATAATATTAGCTATTTGTCTTCTAAACCAGCCTCCCTCATCCCAGGTCACTATTTTTCCCTTAAAAGAATCCTGTGGCTAGCTGGTCCACTGTCTAACACCTGTAATCCTAGCTACTCAGGAGATTGAGATCTGAGGATAGCGTTCAAAGTCAGCCTGGGTAGAAAAGTCCCCATCAACTCCAATAAACTACTCAAAAAAGCTGGAAGTAGTGCTATGACTCAAGTGATAGAGCACTAGCATTGAACACAAAGAGGCTCGAGAAAAGAGCCCAGGCCCTGAGTTCAAGCCCCAGGACTGGAAAAAAAGAAAAAGAAGGGGCCAGGAGTTTGGCCTAGTGGTAGAGTGCTTGCCTAGCATGCACAAAGACCTGGGTTCGATTCCTCGGTACCCCACATACATAGCCAGAAGTGGTGCTGAGGCTCAAGTGGTAGAATGCTAGCCTTGAGAAAGTCCAAGGACAGTGCTCAAGCCCTGAGTTCAAAAGAAAAAGAAAAAAGAAAGGGATACTGTGGCTGAGCACTGGTGGCTCTTACCGATACTCCTAGCTACTCAGGAGAATGAGATCTGAAAATCAAGGTTTGAAACTAACCCAGACAGGAAAATCTGTGAAATGCTTATCCCCAATTAACCACCAAAAAGCCAGAAGTGGATCTGTGGCTCCTTTGGTAAAGTGCTTGTCTTGAACAAAAGAGCTCCCAGCACCCAGGCCCTGAGCTCAAGCCCTGTGACTAGGGAAAAAAAGAGAGAGAGAAAGAGAGCATTGTGAATGAGTTTAGGGCACAAAACCGATCTTCCTGAAGTGAAAGTTAATCCAGCAAGAGACTCTTTTGAGCTTATTAATGGTCACTGTTAGAATTGCAGTGCAACTCCACAGCCATACTGTAAATCATAAAAGCACAATTTCTGTACCACAGTCCACCTGTGTATTTCCACCTCTTCTAAATCCCAGTGCTAAACTAGGGAGAATTAGACTAATCTGGAAGATGGAAAACATCAGGGGACCTGCTCAGCTATGCTAACTGGATAAGGGTTTGACTAGAATCTGGTTAAACCTAGGCAAAATCTTGTCTCCATCATAAGGCCAACTCAATGTTATTTTTCTCCCTAATCAGGAAGTCGTCATAAGAAAAAATATCATATTATGCCAGGCTCAGTGGCTCACAACTATAATCCTAGCTACTTAGGAGGCTGAAATCTAAGGGTTGCAGTTCAAAGCCAGCCCAGGCACTAAAGTCCAAGAGACTCTTATCCACATATAACCACCAGAAAAACAAAAATGGAAGTGGCGCTATGGCTCAAGGGGTAGGGCAGTAGCCTTGAGCTGAAGAGCTCAGGGATAGCACCAGACTCAGAGTTCAAGCTCCATGACTGACAAAAAAAAACTATCATATTGAAATTACTAGCATTGCTCAAAAGTCCATTTCCTACTGTAAAAAACAAAATGAAGAAGCTTGGAATCACATCACTTCCACTGAAAAGCTATTCCGGACTCCGCCTTGCTTATCAATGAATTAAAAGAGAAATGTAAATGGTAAATACCCATCCCTGAGCTAAAACAGGAAGTATGACTAACAATCTTCTCTTAGGTTACTGAGAAGGAAAAGGCTTTAAAAGCATGTGCAGGGTTTCATCTGGAGAGGAGAGTTGACCCTTGGTAGACTGAAATCAATTTCATAGCAACCCATTATGACAGGCATCGACTGTATTCATAATTACAGGAGCCTTCAAAGCTTTTTCTCAACATAAAGAAAGCATAAAGAGATCAAAGCTCCCAGACCACACATCACGCAGTTGAAATTTGTCCCAACATGTTCCCTGCCTGCAAGACAAATAAGTTAAATATATTTGCAAATGTCAACTTCCTCCCATTTAATGCTTTTAAAATCAGGTCAGCAAATCTGTTTTGGGAACAGAAGTAAGATGACTCACAGATATTTCCTTGGCTCATTATCCCAGCTTAGATAACAAAGCAACTCAATTGTAAGCACTCTGGGGTTACTCTTCTATGGCCCACATTCACAGGATGCTGTTATCTTTGACCACTTCCATTCGTAACCCTGCCCTTCTGTATAATATGGCACTCTGGGCACTTGCATCTTTACCGTGTCACCTGAGAAGAGTAAGCCCACTTTTACAAATCATTTCAACTCTATTGAGAGTGACTGCACTGAAAGTTTTCTTTTTCCAAACAGACTTTCCCTAGCCACTAAATCCCCCTCAAGGGAAGGTGAACCTTCGCAATACATAGTCTGTGCCACAGTAAAGCCTGATCACCATGTACTAACGTGTGTATTTTGTCTCTTACCCGGGGTTCTCCAGGAAATGTAATTGGGGAAACAAGAATTAGTTTCAAAAGCTGGCTTGGTATTTCCCCCAAATAAGACTGCCTCTTTCTTCAAAACAAGACCAGCCTACATTTCTTAGAGCTCTCATTGTTCCCCAAGGACCTGAACTACTTCAGAACCCTCCTCTATGCAAGGCCTAGAGTTCAATCCCCGGTGCTCCCCAAAACAAGCAGACAAGCAAACCAAAACACAATGAGAAGCCTATGATTAAAAAAAGAAGAAGAAAAAGGAGAAAAGCAACAATAAAAACAAAGAAAATGGCCATTAAGGACTTTAGTAAAGCAGAACAACTTCTTTTATTATTTCCTTTACAAACTTTTTGTTCAACCAAATACTCATCATTAAGCAGGTCCAGGCTCTGGTTATAAAAGCACATCCTACTATGGCTAATAGTACCAGACTCATGGATCTTTTTTTTTATTGTAATTAGTAAAAGGGTTACATGATATTTGCCAGATAGAAGATGCATTAATTCACATACATTGATACCCTTTCACATGTCTTGGTACCCATTTCCCTCCCCCCCCACACCCCCCACCCATCTTGGCTTTCCCCCCTTCTCTATCAAATTTCAAATATCCAAATACAAATAAATTCAATATATCAGATAACAAAGTGAGATACTATAACAATATGAGATAACCAAGGGACAGCAAAGGAGATGAGAGCCAACATAGTACAATAAGGACAACAATAATTCATTATATGGCTTTTGTTTCAATATCCTGGAGGTCCTTTCAATTAGCTTCACATTATATGGGCTTATGTATCAAGATTTTGCTCTATTGCAGATCTCTGCTAGTAGAACCCAAGGTTTCTACTGATTATGACGAATAAGGGAAACCATTGAGCCTAAGTTCCCTTGCAGACTCATGGATCTTATGGTTGTACAAATTATAAAATAGGTCGGGATTTTGACCTAGTGGTAGAGTGCTTGCCTAGCATGCACAAAGACCCAGGTTCGATTCTTCGGTATCACATACTTAGAAAAAGCCAGAAGTGGTGCTAAGGCTCAAGTGGTAGAGCTCTAGCCTTGAGAAAAATCCAAGGACAGTGCTCAGACCCTGAGCTTAAGCCCAGGACTGGCAAAAAAAAGTTATAAAATAATTTCTGAGCCTGGACCACTCCCTAGCACACATAGGTTAGTGGCCATCCTGAAGTTAAAAAGAACAAATGAATGCCCTTTCTGACTGTGAGCTTGCTCAATGACCTTTGGCTGTAATTACAAGCTCTGCCTCTACACATCCTATCTTCCTTTAGAGCATGGTTCAGATCCAAAAATCTCCAAATATACTCTTTATGTTTCTCCAATTTCCCTCAAAAAATCTATGCAACATCTCTCCTGCAGAAAGACACTACTCATTCCATCCTCAGAATATCTACTGAGCCCTGCTAATGCTATTCTGGCCACAATGTCCCTTGTCCTTTTTTGTTTTATCTGCCTCAGTTCCTCACCTAGAAAGTGAGTACCTGAAGAGCAGATGTGCTCGTCCTTGCTTTCAGTCTTACCAGTTCGCGTATTCTTAACAGGGAAAATGCATCCTCAAGCCGGCTTACACAGCCAAAAACCAATATGCATTGAAGAAGTAAGTGAATGGACAATTGTTTACAGTCAGCCCAGTGCATTGAAGACAAAAAGATCTGTTTTCTAAAACAATACTTCATGTTCTGAGTAACATAAAATTCGTGGAACAACTGTCTCAGAGGAGAAGAACACAGATGATTTCAAGTCAAGAGTACATCTGAGGGACTTAGAGGAGGACAGCAAAAAGAAAGCATCTCGTAAGTTGAAAACTGACTCAGCCCTAGCATTTTCCCAGTACCGAACCAGTTAGTCCAGTTTAGAAATATTCTGCAGTATCTTCCCAGACGTCCCCATTCCTGACTATAGTAAGCTTCTATTAAATGACCTATATCAAACCACAGACTAGTCAAAGCCTTGAGCTGGGTGAAGTGAACATTAGACAACATCCCTACTGTGTACCCAAGCTCAGCGATCCTTTTCCTGGTATATCATAAATGTAGTTACTTTGACACTATACAAATTTATTATCTCATTGTTCTTAACAAGTTTCACTAAACTAAAATCCAAGGTATAGCAGGAATTATGGGAATTCTGCAGGATCTAGCATGAGAACCCCCTTTCTTAACTTTTCCAGCTCCTAGTATTCCTTGATTCATGTCCTCATTTCTCCACCTTCAAGCCAGTTCTTCTGGCTCTCTCTCTTCCATGTATAAGGACTTGAATAACTTGACTTCACATAAATAGTCCAATATATACTGGATCTGTTCATCTCAAGATCAGCTACAAAACAAACTAATCATCACCTTACTATCTTTTGCCATGTAGTTTAACATGCACAAGTTGCAGGGCTGAACAAATGAAGCTCTGTCCTTGTGTGCCATCATTCTGCTTATCATAGGCACACAGAGCAATAGTAGCCTGGCCCTGGCCAGGGTGGAACAGGGAAGAGTCACAAATAAGGGAGAGCACTCAGATACAGCACCAGAATTGCTTGGCTCATCTGGGTGAAGCCCCCCACCCCAGCTTCTGTTTCCAGAAACACGATGAAGTGGTGAACTTATTTATGTTATGGAACTTCCTTTGTCCTTCTATAACATGGGAGGTCCCCGAGGAAAAGGCAACATTTGATGCCAAAACATTAATAACAAACAATAACACTTTAGGCTGCACTGAGTAAGTTATCTGGATGACTTCTCAAAATATAGCATGGACTTGTTTCTCAAACTAGCTTTGCAACTAGGCTGAGCTTATACCAAAGCAAAATCAATCTGGTCTTATGATCATCACGTGTGAGTGAGAACCCACTAACACATACTCTTTCTTTCTCAACCTCTGTCTCCTTTCTCTCTCTCCCCTCTCTCTGTCTCTGAACTGTTCCCTCCTCTTTCCCACTCCCTTCCTCCTCCCTTCCCTGTCTGCACTCTCTCTCTCTCTCTCTCTCTCTCTCTCTCTCTCTCTCTCTCTCTCTCTCTCTCTCTCTCTCTCTCTCTCTCTGTCTGTCTCTCTCTCTCTGTCTCTCTCTCTCTCTCTGTCTCTCTCTCTCTCTCTGTCTCTCTCTCTCTCTCTCTCTCTCTCTCTCTCTCTCTCTCTCTCTCTCTCTCTCTCTCTCTCTCTCTCTCTCTCTCTGTCTCTCTCTCTCTCTCTCTCGTATTGTCCTTAAACATCCAGGACCTTGTTCTCAAACAGAAAATGAATCTGGAAAGTAGTAACTTTTCCATTACAATTTGCTGCTACCACCCCTTGAGGGGGTGCCAGTATGGGTCAGTTAATGTCCTGTGACAAGCAGGGGTGACATTCTTTATGGGGGAGTGTTTATCCTCACCATATGTTTTCTAGGATTGACTGAGAGTGTTAATTGGCATTTCAGGAATCAGAAGGGGAAAGATGGAGGCATCCAGGGAGGTCTCCTCCTCCAGTGCCCCCTACCCTCAATTAGTAGGTTAACACGTGTCTAAACACTCATAATTTGTGCTGATCTACTGCTTAGCCAGCAAATGGATCCCACTTGGAATGTGCTATATGTCAGCCTTACAGTTTTTCTGTCTAGTTTACTTAGCAAAGAAAAAAAGAAGGAAAGGGAAACTTTCTTCTTAAATACAGTGGCTTCAGCCATAAATGGTGGCTCACACCTCTAACCCTAGGTACTCAAGAGAATGAGATGAGATCTGAAGACTGTGGTTTAAACCCAGCCCAAGCAGGGAAGTCCTTGTCACTCATCTCAAAAAAAAAGTCAGAAATGAAGCTGTGGTTCAATTGGGAGAGTATTAGCCTTGAGCCAAAGAAGCTCAGAAACAGTACCCAGACTCTGAGGACTCCAGGATCTGCACCAAAAAAAAGGCTACAAAATAAAAGTGAGTATGAATTCACTGGAGTCCTCAAGTAGTATCACTGACAGTAGGATATCTTGGCTCAGTCCCTTGTCTTAGGAATACCCTCCTTATCGTCCCACCTGAACACTCACCTTCTCATTTCTCATATTCCCTTAGTCCCATTTGCCTTTGTGAGAATGAACAGTCATTCCTTCCCCAGGCTCTCCAGGCCACTCCTTTCTTCCCCTCTTCTCCTCTAAATCCCACTTCACTGAGCTTCCAAAATACTTTATGAATATTCAGCCTCACTACAAGCAACAACATTCAACTTAAAAGTACACTGAAAGAAGAAATCTCAAAATGAAACAGATCCTGTTGCTAAAGATGCCTAACTTAATAAGTCTGCAAACTGAAGAGAAACATATCATTCATAGTACTGAGACAACTCATCTGGAGGTCAGTGTGGACTACACAATCAAAAGTCCTTTACATGTTCCTGGGATTTGACTCAGTACTCCTCCTCAGGAATCCAGGAAATTAAAAGATACATAATCAAAGTCTTGTGAATAATGTTTTTCATCACTCAGTTGTTAGACATGGGGAAGAAATAGTCTTGAATGACGAATTCCCAAATTTGCTTCCTCTACTGAATTATTCATCAAGAGTTAGTTTCCTTGTTCTTATTACTGCTCTTCTTCCTCCAGGGGTGTTAGTGGAAGATACAAGAAGTTGGTTCTTGGTTTCAAATGCCTCAGCCCTGACTGGTAAGATGTACTTCCCCAAGCCAGGATACAGATCATGTCTGGAGTGAAGGGAATGTAGAGAAGCAGCATCCATGTGGGAGTGGGGGACTGAGGAATCATGCATGCATAAGTACGCACAATAAGTGAGGCATGGAGCTGGTCATGAAGTGTGAGGGAAAATGAGAACATGAAGGCCCATTCTAGAAAATCAGTAAACTGCCACTGAGTACCTAATGCCAGGAAAGAAAGGGCTGGTGTCTATCCTGACTAGTCTAACACTCACACAGAATTCCCAGTGACCCACCGAAGAACAAATCAATGCATCCAGGAATGGCACAGCATAGACAAGACCTATGATAAATAGACGCAAGAAGTCCCCTGAAGCCCAGAGTGACAAAATGAGCTTCAGTGCTGAAGAGAAGAGGAAGAGGATGAGAGCCAGAGTCTTGGTAATGCCTGTGATTAGGAAGGAGTTGGCCAGGACTGAGGGAGAGGACAGCAGAGGCACATATGCTGTCTCAGAAGCAGCAACACAGGTAGAGAACACTCAGAGGACTCATGCTTGCCCTTCCACACACCTGAACATCATACCACCAAGATTCACCAAAACTAGAAAGAGAGCTCTCTCCCATTTTCTGGACATTGTCACCAACTTCACCAGTCAGACTGCCTTTTAAATCTAGGCAGCTATAAAATCTCATACCTGGCCCACTCAGCCATTTTGATTGCCCCATTCAGACAAAGCCATCCTCCAGCATCTCAACTGGACAGTAGAACACACAGTGAGGCTTCCCTCATCTAGTCTTTCAGCATCAATCCCATCCTTCCATCTACCTGACATGCTGTAAGCAAAGTCTTTATGATGGTTTCCCATGGCCTGATCTGAAACCTCAGAAGGTCCTTGGCCCTAAATTTAATCTTCATGTTGTCCTGAGGTCACCTCACCACCAGAACTGCCCAGTACATCCACGTTCACTTTTTATTCTCTGTAACAGAAATTCCATTCTCTCACTTGTTGTCTAAAGCATTTTGAGAACCAAAGTCTCAAAATTCCATCAAGTCTTATAGTCTCCAGATCTATTTTTGCATCTTCTCATTTCCCATAACTCTCTCCTTCCTTTGATCCTATAGCACTTATTAAGCAATCCATATACTTAAACTCTTTTTTTTTCCAGTCCTAGGGCTTGAACTCAGGGCCTGGGCACTGTCTCTAAGCTTCTTTTGCTTGCGGGTAGCATTCTACTGCTTGAGCACAGGGCCACTTGTGGCTTTTTCTGTTTATGTGGTACTGAGTAATCAAACACAGTGTTTCACACATGCTAGGCATGCACTCTACCGCTAAGACACATTCCTCAAACTCTTAATCATGTGTGACCTTATACTTTTCTCATGTCTCTACAGCTCAGTAGCCCAACTCCAAGCTCCAGTGGTCAAGAAACTTCTACTTTCAGATGTGCAATGATGAAAACACAATAAATTCCCTTTGTGGTTTTGCTGAGTATTAATTTCTTTTCTAATTCTTCACTACCAGCTTCATGAAGAAAGCAAACCAGGCAGTCTGCACTGGAGCATTAGGCAAGGGATTCTAGTGAGGGGGGGGGGGAAGTACTGCATTCATAAAGCTTGGACCACCTCAGTGAAGAAATGTATTGTAAACCCACATTTGAAGTGACATTGATGAGACTTAAGAACTCAACATTATTAGTATCATTGTGTATACTCCAGATCTGAGATGAGGAGGGACATGAAGTTTTCTTTAAACAAAAAGAATATCATGGATTTTTATTCAAGCAGTTTAAGTACATTTACCTAATGATAGAGTAAAGCAAAAGTCACCGAACAGCTATATGTCAATATATTCTATGCAATTATGACCAAGAAAATAAGAATCTAGCTCATTCCAGCTTACAACTGATGTTTAATAGGTATATGCGGGGACCAAGAAAGAAAAAAATATACCTACCACTTCAGCAAAAAACAAGGGACAAGAAGAAGAAGAAGAAGAAGAAGAAGAAGAAGAAGAAGAAGAAGAAGAAGAAGAAGAAGAAGAAGAAGAAGAAGAAGAAGAAGAAGGAGAGTTATTTTCTTCTGGCCTTTTTCTCCCTTTCTCCCTCAATTCATTCCTCCATCTTTCTCGCCCTTCCTTTCTTCCTCTATGTCTTCTCTCTCCGATTCTCTCTATATATCTGTTTTTCTATCTCTGTTTCTCTGTTTACCACTGCCTGCCTCTCTCTTACACACACACACACACACACACACACACACACACACACACACACACACACCTTCTATAAACTCAAGAAATATATTTTCTTAAAAGTCTCTTCTTCCTAACTTCCCTCTTTGACTTGAAGGTCTTATAAAGAGAACTTCAACAAGTAAATCAATTAACAATTTTTTCTGTGTTATATTTAGTAATTAAAATAAAACTGAGTGGGTTTCAACAGAAAACAAGTCAGAGGGGGGTGTGGGGGAGAGGGTGACAGACTGTCTCCATCAGCAAATATCCTAATGCCAGGGAAGAAATTTGAAATGACCTCCATGACAGTGGCAGCGGAGGTAGCCGCCTTTACTTCAAACCTGAATGGTTCTTTACTTCCTTCTGGCCTTCCTCTCTTTCTCTAATTTAAAATTACAGAGGGAATATTTTATGAGAGTCTAAAAAGTTTTCACAGAAAAAAAAATCTATATTTGGCTCTTGCTTTTCACCAAAGTGCTAAATTCACAAACTTGAAAGTCGTGTACAATGTACACTCAAATTCAGAAGTGGCACGCTGCATCAACAGCACAGAAAGGAGAAAGACTTCAGAGGACGGAGCTTACATTAGCTCTCTAATACAAATGTGTTCCACTTTAAATGGGCTCTGTTACTGGCTTTTGTTTTTTTTTCTTTCTCTTGCCATCAAGTGAAACACACACTTAGTTTAATTTCATGAGACATGCTGTATCTTCTCGTAAGGAAAGAAACATGAGCTCAGCTTCAGGGAGGCCCTGTTCACCTTCAATGCTGTCCTCAGCTGCTGGAACATGCCTGGAATCAAAGGCCAGCCTGAGGTCTGTGGAGATGGACTTCCAGCTCTGATCCCCCCACACCCTCCAATGAGCAGTGTCAACATCTGTGGGAGGAATTTGGCTCTAAAAGAGCCCCACAATTCTGTTAAAAATGTGCATGTTTGTGTCTTGGCTGTAAGTAATTCCAAGTCTGTTGTTGATGCTTGGAAAAGGGCATTTGGTTAAACAGAATAATGGAACACATTGACTCAACCCACCTGGGAATACTCTGGACAAGGACTCAGGCCTCAGTTTACATGACTAAAGAAAAACCATATCACTCTGCTCTCTCTGCCTGAATGGCACACAACGGGCCAATTCAGGGCAAGTAGCAATCAGTTAATCCAATTGCTTGGCATCAAGGAGTCACAACCTTGCTGTTAAAGATAAATGCACTCCAGGGCCTTGCTTTGACCAGGGGCCTGCCATGGTTCACTATTTTTCAGCAGCTGGAGCTCTAGAAGCTCATTTTACCTCTCAGATTTGCTTTTTGGCATTCACATGTCAGAGAGCTTCCCCTCCCACTCCAATGCTATTCTACTCCATTTCAATAGCTGGTGTCTGAACCCTTACCAGGTGGTGGGCACTGTTCTAGGCCCAACAGAGGCAAACAGAACATGGGGCTCGTTTACAGAGCATAGTGGGAGAAGAGGTGGCTTTGACTATGAAGGCCCAGCCTTGTGGTCTAAACATTGCTTTGTGCGTTTGTGCCTTGGCGTCTATGGAGGATAGATTCCAGGACTCATCACAGGTACTGAAATCTGAAGAAGCTCAAGTCACTTATGCAAAATTAGCTCAGTGTTAGCATATATGTATCATTTAAAGCATACCAACCACAGCATAAATGTTAAATAGTTGCTCTATTATATTGTTTAGTACAATAATAACAAGGGGAAATGTACATGCTCAATATAGTTCTTTCTTGAATTCTTGTATTATTATTAAGGTGACACACAGAGAGGTTACAGTTACACAAGTCAGGTAATAAGTATGGCTTTTTGGGGGGGGGGGGCTTGAACTCTAGGCTTGGGCATTGTCCCTGAACTCTTCAGCTCAACCTACTCCTTGAGCCACAGCATCACTTCTGGTTTTCTGGTGGTTAATTGGAGATAGTCTCACAGACTTTAGTGCCCAGGCTGGCTTTGAACTGAGATCCTCAGACCTCAGCCTCCTGAGATCTAGGAGTAGCTAGGATTATAGGCATAAAACACGTCACCTGACTTGTATGTTTCTTTTTGGACAATGTCACCCTTTCCCTCCTTCTCTCCCTCTGTTTTTCCCTCCTGTCCCTACCCACAAGTTGTATTATTCATTTTCAACGTAGTGTCTAGTGGGTACCACTGCTACATTTGTTTACCCTCTTTCCTCCCATTTCTGTGCCCACTCTACCATCCAAAAGACAGTTAAATGAACAAATAAGACAAAAAGGGGAAAAAAACAGCAACCAAGAGAAAAACCTTCATTTCTTGGAGTTCATTTAGATAAATATAATGTTATATGATCAGAGGCACATGAACATTGTTCCTTTCTGCTCCCTCCACCGAGAGAATACAGATCACTTTTAAAATATTTGTAATATGAGGTGAGCTAAGGCAACATGGCAGAATACAGAAGGTCAACTATAATATTTTTGTTTGCAAAAAAAAAGAATTGTATTATAAACTTGTCTCCAAAATCTTCTCTTTGGGCAGCCAGTGGAAGTCTTGTGTAGCCAAGAATGGTTGAATCAAGCTCCTCTGTGGCATGTATCTACCTCAAGAGAAGAAAGCACGCACTCAAAAATGTCCAAGTGAGGCTGGAGATACACTCATGATGGAAATGATAAGATTTCTAAGAGAAAAATTACCAAGAAATACAGTGCAGGACCTGATGACAAAGACCTCATCAACTCAGGTACCAGTTTACCTTACTGCAGAGTTATCTGCAGACTTCACACCATCTGAGGAAACAAAGCTTCCAGAACCTACCAAAGAATCTCCAGTGTGAGGCCTCTGCTGAAACACATCCAAATTTGATGGCTTTGTTTTAGTTTAGGAATTGTACCATCAAACCTTTCTTTTCCCTGGACTTTTATTCATGAAAATAAATGGGGTGGGGGAAGGGGTCAGGAGTTTGGCCTAGTGGTAAAGTGCTTACCTAGCATGCACGAAGCCCCAAGTTTGATTTCTCAGTACCACATACATAGAAAAGGCTGGAAGTGGTGTGGTGGGTCAAGTGGTAGAGCTCCCTCTAGCCTTGAGAAAGCTCAAGCTCACAGCCCAAGCTGTGCTGAGTTCGCCTTTGTCAATGCCCAGAATAGAGCCAAAGGAGCTGATTACATCTAGGATTTTGTTTGTTTGTTTTTGGTTTATGGTGGGTTGGGTTTTTTTTCCCTCTCAGCCCCATCACTGTACCAGAAACCAGGAAAAGGGAAGAATCTGTTAAATAAATCTATAAATAAATAAAGGGGGTGTTGTTGTTGATTTTAAAGTAGCCCTTTTTCTAGGACAGACTTGAAGAATGTTGAGCAGGAAGCAAACATACAGCAAAAAGGGACGGCTCTAAGACTTGCCCTACAGTTTATAGAACATAGTGTAAAATGAAAACGCAAGCTCCTTAATCTTAGTTATGAATTACAAGACATATTTAGGCACCACTGGCTATGCTTGTAATCCTAGCTACTCAGGAGGCAGAGATCTTAAGATCTAGGTTTGAAGTCAGTACAGGCAGGGAAGTCTATGAGGCTCTTATCTCCAATTAGCTACCAAAAAGCCATCAGTAGAGCAGTGGTTCAGGTGGTAGAGAGAACCACCCTGAGGGAAAAGCTAAAGGATAATGTCCAAGCCCTGGGTTCAAACTCCAGCGCACGCACACACACACACAGAATTACATACACACACAGAGAGAATTACAAGACAATGACAGCAGAAACACGTGCACAACCCTTGGGAATGTGGAACCCAACCAGCTTCAATGCCCCAGAAGCCATCCCTGCCTGCATCTCCTTTGTTTCACCTCACAATGCCATCCATTTGCACTTGTGTTTATTCACCCAATACGTTATGACTCTAGTGTAACTTTGTCTAAAGATAGTAAATGAACCTCTACAGAACTATTCATCATCTATACAGAACTGTGACAGACAAGAACAGCCATCAAGAGCCTGGAGGGTGATATTAGGCAGTAACAAAATACAGCTAGCTCTTCAGTAATAGATAGAAAGCAATATGCAAATCCCTCAAAACAGCCCAATAAGGACACACACTGTTAATACCTCATTTATACAAGAGGAAACTGAGGCTTTACAGGGTAGAGTTATCTTCTAAAGGTTACAAAGAACGCTGGTGGAAAGACTCAGACAGGTCAGTCTAAAAACCAAGGCTGAATTTAATGTACTAACTCTCAGCCACCAATCTCCTCTGAAGGGTTTCAATGAACCATTCACAAGAGAAAATTCACCACAGATTTGCCTACTCTGGAAGCCCTACTTCAAGAAGCCCTCTGCATATTTTTCTTGTCATCTTGATTGATCCCTTTCTCCTTTCTCCCTCTATACTACAATGCCCTTATTGGAGTATTTGTCTTCCAACTGAACTTCAGTTGTTGTTGTCCTATTCAGCAGTGAGCAAGACCCTTAAAGGTAAACCTGTACCTTATTGATTTGGTTTTGCAACTTTTGTTTCAAACTCTGACTCATAACTGTATAACTCTGTACTCAGAAACTGTAAACTGAATTTAACTCAGTGGAGTAAAATAAGCCGTAATGATATTCCCACAATTTATCTTCTTAGTCTAGGAATTCCAGAAAGCTCTCAAGCAGAAAAGAAAGAACAAGAGAAAGAAAGAAGGAAAGAAAGAAAGAAATCTAGAGAAAAGTGGTCTGAAAAAAAATTCATAGTTCAGTGGCTCTGATCCTGAGAAAGAATAGAAATTTGATTTTCATCTTTGGAATGTGGATGCACCCTAGAACTTCTCTTCCTTTCTGAGCTGCAAAATCAGTTAAACATGAGCATTCTAGGAAGGTCCCAATGACCTTTCTAAAATCTTTTTGTTGTTGTTTTCTGAATATAAATAATCATATTAACCTTTAAAATCAGTAGTTTTAAGATAGTTTGCCTGGGGCCAAGAGTTTGGCCTAGTGGTAGAATGCTTGCGTATGCATAAAGATCCAGTTCAATTCCTTGGTACCACATACACAGAAAAAGCCAGAAGTGGTGCTGTGGCTCAAGTGGTTGAGCTCTACCCTTAAGAAAGCCAAGGACAGTGCTCAAGCCCTGAATACAAGCCCCAGGATTGGCAAAAAGAGAGGGGGATTGCCTAATGGCTACTTCTCTAAGAGATCCTTTTACTGAGAAATTCTGAGATTTGGGGTGAAGTAAGATCTGACATGACATCTGCTTTTACATGTCCCCTGATGTACCATCAGTAGGAAAGGAAAGGAAAGCTGCCATATGGTCAGGCAGAAAAGCGGGCAGTTCAGGAAATGACCACAGCAGTTGAGTAGGTGACCTCAGAGCCTGGAGTCCTTTGCTAACTCACAGTCAGGTGATTAGCAGTTAGGTGTTTTCAGGCAAATGAAGAGGAAGAGGGGAGGGGCTGTTCTCCTGGAAGAACTAACCAAGTCTCAGAATCAGCCAGATCCTCACCTTCCAGCATCACTTGTGCAGTAGCTACCACCGGTTTCACTGTCACTCATGCCTTAATTAAATCACACCTGTGAAGGTGTCATTGACCCATCCTGGCAACTGAAAAGGAACATGTGAAAGTTAATTTCTGAAGGGCCTAGGGCACAAAACCTTGACAACATACAGGGGACACGCATTTGAAGTGTGTCTTTGATCCCTGAGAAATGGTGGAGAAAAATCAAGATAAGCTAACTCATTAAGTCTATTTGTCTTGGCTTAAATGTTTTATGCTGTCACATTCTTCCAGAAAATGTGAAAACTAATGGGGAAATTATCCATATGAGAAAAAAGTGTTTAGAACGCCAGTTTAGATTTAAAGAATTGTAGAACTCTGAGAGAGCTCAAGTCATTTAGTCCAGTTTCTGTTCTTATTTTTACTATATTAGTTTCCTATGGACGTTTGTAATAACAAATTACCACAAATTTGGTGGCTTAAAACAACTTAAATTTGTTATTTTACAGCTCTGCTATAAAACTACTGTGAACAAAACTACATTTGTTTCTGGAGTCGGGACAAGAAAATCCATTTCTTTGCTTTCTTCCAGATTCCAAAGGCAATCTGCATTCCTTGGTTTGTCACTCCCTCCTTCTACCATGTAGCAACACTGCATTTCTCCTACTGGTTTTCTGAAACTACTTCTCTCTCTGATTTCACCAGAAAAGTTCTCTGCTCCTAATATCCCATGTGATTTAGACAGGGTCCACCTGCTTGATCCAGGCTAACTCCCCATCTCAAGGACCTTAAGGAGATTGTCTCCGCAATGCTCCTTCAAACATGTAAGGTTAGCGTGTTCCCAGGTTCTGGGAATTAGAACATGGACATCTTAGCAGCCATTATTCTGTTGCCATAAGTACCAAGGAAGGAGTCCCCACAATGTGATAATGGGATGGATTTCTTCATTGTAACTCTGCTTCAGGAACTAACACTTTCCAACAGTCATGGGGTTTTTTTCCATCATTTATTCTAAACCTTCTTCCTCCATACTTCTAATTACATCACCTCACTCACATCCAAGGCCTATAGAAGTCCATAATCTAATGCTGGAATAACCTGTGTGTGACAGAGAGAGAGAGAGAGAGAGAGAGAGAGAGAGAGAGAGAGAGAGAGAGAGAGAGAGAGAGAGAGAGAGAGAGAGAGAGAGAGAGAGAGAAGGAGAGAGAATTAGCTAATTGGAGATAAGGATCTCATGAGCTTCCCTACCTGGGCTGGCTTCAAACAGCAATCCTCAGATCTCAGCCTTCTAAGTAGCCAGGACTACAGGCACGCAGCAACCTTCTATAATCTCCTTGTTGATAAGCATTTAAGCTCATTCCTTTATCAAAGGTGAGAAGTACTTGGAATAGAAACATAGCTAGTTTTTTTTTAGTTGTTGTTGCTATTCGTATGTTTGCTGGTACTGGGGCTTGAACTCAAGGCCTGGGTGCTGTCCTTTAGCTTCTTTGCTCAAAATTGGTGCCCTACTACTTGAGCCATTTCTGTTTTTTGTTTTGTTTGTTTGTTTTTTAGTGTAAGGGAGTAACTGGAGATACTAGTTTCACAGACTGTCTTGCCTAAGCTGGCTTCAAATCACAATCCTTAGCTCTCACACTTGAGAAGCTAGAATTATAGTCCTGAGCCACTGACACCCAGCAACATGACTATTTTTGTGTAAAGTTTGCAACAGTAAAATACACAAATCCAAGCCATAACACTTGATTCACAGATATAGATACCAATATGGAGCAGCAACCATCTACATGTGTACATTAAAAACATGTTTCTCCTCACTGTAACTGACAGAGATCCAGGCTCACACAAAGCCCTTCCCAGTTCCTTTGCAACATGATTCTTTAAGAAGGCTATGTAGAGAAATTCATAAAGTAATAGAAAGTGTAGTTGGCAACAAAGCTGTGATGGAAGAGAATTCTCACTTATCTGTGAGTTAAAAAGGCTTTCTCTCCCTCCCCCACTCCTTAACAAAAATTTGGCATGCACATTTTTATTTTCTTATTGTTCCCAGTCCCCCCAACGAAACAAATATGTGTTAAAGCTCATTAACTACATAACATGCCTGTTTCTCTGAGATTGTGTATATATTTAAATTTTGAGCTTTTTTTTAGTACTGAAAATTATGAAGACTTTAATTACATTTCTGAGTCATATGGGATTATCCCAGGTAAGTCTGTCTCTTTGTTTGGCAGAACTAGGGTTTTGAACTGGAGATGACAGGCTTACTAGGAAGGATTCAACCACTTGAGTTATACTCATAGTTCTCTTGGCTTTTAGGCTTTGTTTGTTTGTTTGTTTGGATTGGATGTTTTGCCTCCTAAAGAGCTGTAATCATACTCTACGTATTTGTTAAGATACGATCTTTCCCAGACTGGTCTCAAACTGAAAGCTTTCTCATCTCCATTGCACCTCTTGAGTACATGAGATTACAACAGAGCCTGGCAATTTTGTAAAGTATCTTTTTTCTGCTTCTTTGCGGGAGATAAGAATGCACAGTATCATTTCCATCAACCCACTGCTTCAAAGTCTGCCTTACGGGCCTCTGGCAACTCAGTCAATAGTACTTAGGATTTCTTCACTGGAGACTTCTCTGGCCCTGGGATCTGAGGTGAGGACAGGTCTCAGCCAAGCTAACAGTATGAGGAGAAGGCAAGCCTCATAATCTGGGACTTAGACAAACTCTGGAGAGGAATTAGAAGTAAAAGTTCCCTGAGCCTGACAAGGAGCTAAGGATCCTTATGTGTGCATTCATGTTTCTCTGTAGCATTCAATCCACAGCCCAGTTGACTTATGGTTAATTAACAGTTGGTCCACGCTAAGCATAACACACTAGAATCATCAAGAATAAGAATATTTACACTTTATTACTCCTCTCAAGTTATAATGGAATGAAGAAGAAGAAGGAGGGGAGAGAGAGAGAGAGAGAGACAGAGACAGAGACAGAGACAGAGAGGGCGAGCGAGCACCAGGCACTTGTGGCTCTCTCACTCTCTCAACTATAACTCTATCTACTCAGTAGGCTAAGATCTGAGTATTGTGGTTTCAAAGCTAGCCCAGGCAGGAAACTCTGTAAAACTCTTATCTCTAATTAACTAGCAAAATGCCAAAAGCAGAACTATGGATCAAATGGTAGAGCACCAACCCTGAGTAAAAAAGTTGAGGAACAGTGCCTAGACTCTGAGCTGAGATGGTAGGGGTGGACACAGGGAAAGAGAGAGAGAGAAGCAGAGGGAGAGGGAGAGGGAGAGGGAGAGGGAGGAAAGATACATGAGACAAAAGGCTATACTTTTATTTAGGGTACATCCTACGCTCTCTCCCATATTCTTCCTCACCATCCTCCATCATCAAGAACAGCTGAGGCTGAGCATGGTTGGACAACTGGCATCATGTGGTTCAGGCTATTTCATCTCCAGGGTGCCCTGTGAGCTGGTGGACAGGCAGCCACTTAGTCAAGTTAGCGTCCTCCCCTCCCCCACCTCGCTGCCACTTCAGGTCCATGAAGGCTCATCCTAATTCATAAGGCTCATTTTTTCTACCGACTTGGTCCCTGGAACATCCAATCCACCAGAGTGAAAGGACTTCAAGTAGCAGCAGAGAGTCTGAACTGGGACCTCAGCATCTATTCCCAAGAGTATCTGAGCACCCCTCTCCCCAAACCCATGGAGTCCAGCCAGGCCCCAGTCCCCTCGGGGGTTCTTCCGGCTGAGATCAGGCCCTAGAGCATTATCTGAGGGATTTTAAGTTTTCCCTTCAGTGATTCCGAGTACTCTGAATTTTTTAGGCTACAACTTGACTTGGTTTCCTGCGTCTATGGGCAGCTGACAGCTGTCAGAGAGACAGGCCTCTCGCTTGCCGCTGGCCAGTCCTGAGGCTCATTCACAGAGACAGGGACCAGGCCACACTGACACACTGTGCTGGCTGTCTCCATGAGGTCTATCTAACTGGCTCTGGCTCCAAACAGCCAGCAGAATGAGCATTCTTTCTCAAATACCAATGGATCAAGTGTTCAAACTGAACTCAAGTCTGATTATAAACTCTGCTGCGCAGTTAGTCTTACAAATGTATTGTTTCTGCCAAATGTCCTTTTATTCCACTAACATCTTTTAAGCTCCTCCTCTGAGCTGCAGACTGCATAGTTTCTTTCTGGGATGTGTTCTGCCTAAACCTGCACTGATAAAGTATAAGGTGACAAGCGAGTCATTCGGCGTGCATTGTTTCATTTATTAAATAAATAGATACTGAATATCTCCTATCTGAATAGTACTGTGCCAGGCAATGTGGAAAATAGAAAGAGAATCACCACGTACTTCACCCTCAAAAGGTGACTTTAGCTAGGTGCCAATGGCTCACATCTGTAATCCTAGCTACTCAGGAGGCCAAGATTCAAAGCCAGCCTGGGCAGGAAAGTCTATGAAACTCTTATCTCTAACTGCTAAAAAGCCAGAAGTGAAGGCATGACTCAAGTAGTAAAGTACCAGCCCTGAGTGAAAAAGCCAAGCGGGACTTGGCATACAAAAAACTTTGTTCTTTTTTTTAAGAGAGAGAGAGAGAACGAGAAAGAGAGAGGAAGGGAAGGGAAGAGAAGAGAATTAGATCTATGCAAGGCAGAAGATTTCCAGGTAAAGAAATGGGAACACATTACCTGGAATATTATATATGCTGTTTATTTGAAAGAGGGAAGGAAAGGAAAAACAAGATTAGTGGGAGGCAGTGAGGGGAAGGAAAGTGGGAGAAAAACATGGGAAGCGGTAGCAGTGTTCAAGAGGTAATGTACCCACTACCTGATGAATGTAACTGTAACACCTCTGTACATCACCACAACAATAATATAAAAATAAACTAAAAAAATTTTTAAAAAGAAATGAGAACTCATAAAGAAACTAAGGAAAGGCAGAGAAGCAGGTACACAGGGAATAATGCATAGCCCAGCAAGACACAGCCTCAGAATGCACAGAGGGGAGAGATATCAGAAACATAAGAAATGAGTTATTGATACACGTGTAATAGCTTGATACAGATCAATATACTGAAATAATATTGCTTATGATTGTATTCTAAAAATAAAGTCCCTATGTAAAGAACCTATTCTATAGGTTCCTATGGTCAAACTGCTTGATCTCTAGAAAGGCTCAAACCCAATAGACAGCCTTTATAGCTAAAACTATGTCTCTGTGACCACCAATCACGATCATAGAATGCTCTGGTTCATGATCTTTGTGATCCACAAGCCATGCTTCAAATATATCAGTGACATGGCTGTTGCTATTGCTAATCAACTTCTTCTGGGAAATGGAAAGTAGATTCCTGGATTGAACGTTGTAGGACAGGATAGAACCCACTTCTCTTGCATTTGGGGAATCTACACCAGGTACATGCCTATTTCACTGAAGTCTTGCTTCTAAACCTTGGATTTCCCTAGACCTACAGTCTCTCTCTGCCACCCAGGAATTCTAGAGGCAGGAAGAAGTTCCAAAACCAAGAAGGGTGGCTACTAGAAGTCATGGACTCATATACCAAAACTACTGTCCAGGTGCTCCAATTCTACCTGGGAACCATACTCAATACCAGTGCTCCACCATATACCAAAGCATAGAAACAGATAGAAACAGTGTAGAGGATCTACAGAGAGTTCACTGGAGAAAACCTTAGAATTCTGATCCCAGGAATTTGGGTTTTAAGTCCATAGCAAAACCAGGAATGTTTCTTTCCCATCAGGAAAAAACCAACCATGATTTTTTTTTACAACAATCAAACCAATATCTATGTTCTCCAATTAAGGAAACTGCCATGTTTCCCCAAAATGGATGGAATTCCTAATTTGGGGTGTTGTATTGGAGCTTTTCCTTCAGTCAATTTTACTCTATAAAATATGAAATCATTTATAGTGTAAATTCCTTTACATCTGAACCACCACTGCCATCTTATGTATTGCTTCATAAATCTTGATGCTCTTTGAGTATTCATGAAATGGACTGCATTCATCTAAGGTGTCATTTATCAACCCATTTAGCCCAACAACCCTTTGGTAGAGTGTCTACTATGCACGCTCAAGCACACACTGGGACCCATTATGTACATCAAGTTAGACAGCCCAGTTTCTGTGGGCCTCAAAGCAGTAACACTAATCTGTAGGTACCACAGGAAATTGGGAATTTCTAAAGGCCTGCTGAATCGGTTTCAGGGGTAGCAGTTTTATGAGCTAATAAAAAGTATTGACTTCAATTGATCTTTTCAGATGACATGCAATAGGTAACATACCATAAGAATAAGTCTAATTTCTTTAATTGAAATGGAAAAACAATGTGTCACATGAACTATCTACATTTTTACTGTCTCCCTAAACAAATGTTCATAATTTTATTTCTTTTTTCCTTTCCATGATTACCATTTATTTATTTAATGGAAATGGAGATTGAACTCAAGCATGCATGCTTGCAAGGCAGGCCCCTCTACCACTGAAGCCACAATGTTAGTCTCTTTTGTTCTTGGTGATGTTCAAGATAGGGTCTCACTTTGTATCCACCGGGGCAGGCAAAGGGTTCCAGCCACTACATGTGAATACCCATGTGATGACAGGATGATGACAGGCACATACTGCTATACCCAGCCATTGTGAGGATAATATGCATGCAATGCCATGCCTAGTTATTGATTGAGATGGAATTGCACAAACATATATGCCTTTATGACCTGTGGACTTCAACCCATGGTCACCTGATCTTGATTGTGTGTGCCCACCAGTCCTGGGGCTTGAACTGCTCAAGGTTAGCAATCTACCATTTGAGCCACACAATGCCACTTCTGCCTTTTTGGGTAACTAATTGGAGATAAAACTCTCACATACTTTCCTGCCTGGGGTTCAAACTATATTCCTCAGATCTCAGCCTCTTGAGTAGCTAGGATTCCACACCTGAGTCACCAGAGCCTAGCTGATCCCCTGATCTTTTCTTTCAAAATAGTAAAGATTATAGATTTGAGTCAAGACTTGAGCTCAAGACATAATTTTATTTCTTTGCAAGAATGTCTACTTCATCTTGAAATTCTCCCTACAATTCAAAGTTTAGACTAGCTCCATTTCTTTCTATTCATCCCAGACTCCAATCAAATCAAGAAGAAAATCTTTGGGTCCTTGAAGAAAAGCCATTAGAAAAGCAGTAAAAACCCAATGGAAACTTTGCTGAAATTCCTACCAACACTAGTAGAGATGAGACTGGTTTCTGACACTAGCACAGGAAGCCCCTCACTAGGCCAAAGAAGACCACCTGTCATGCCCTATGCCACTCCCAATTCTAAAGCTGACCTGAGCCAGAAGAGATGTTCTTCCCTGTGAGTAGAGCTAGGAATGTTAGCTCTACTCACAGATAAAGGCCCTGATGGTTTTGCCAATAACACAGTTGATCACTGATGAAGCCAGGTCTGTCTAACTCCAAAGCCCGTGCCCATTTCATTGCTTCACACCACTCACAATTGACCTTGACTCTCAGACAAAGCATCTATCTTCTTTGAACCTTCACTTGCTGGTGGCATCCTGCCCCCCCCCTAGGACTGACTGACCCTTCATGAGGACCTCAGAGCACTGACAGCCCAGGCCTCCTCTCCACTGCTTTGTCATGGTATCCCTGGCTGATGGCATGCCTGCCTGGGCCAGCGTCTTTCCTCACTCCCTGGAATCTCTACAGTGAGTCTTACACTGACAAGACTAACCCTCTCCTGGCCCCTGAATGCTAACCAGGACTAGTCTGGCTCTCCCATTGCCTATTAGCATCCGACCCAGAGCAAATGAATCCTGAGAAAGGAAAGGAAGCATCTTGACAGCAGAAATGCTAAAACTATGATTTGACCTATATACAAGAGATTAAGCAGAAGCTACTTACAAAGAAATAAACAGGCTCTAAAAATAAATGAATTAAAGAGTAAATCTCTTATAGATAATGAAAGGAAAAGAGAAAAAACTGAATAGGTTCTAACTCAAAATACTCTAGATCTCTAGTCCCATATGCTAGATAAGTATTCAACTTTCTTCAGAGTTGATGGAGAAACTCCTTCGTGGACAACCAAGACAAAAGCTGCAGTAACAAGAACTAGAGAACTGAAGGAATTCTCTCCAATGAGGCCCCACTCGGAGAGGCTCCCACAGGGCAGGGTGAAAGAGCACACATTCATTTCAGGGCGTAGGGAAGCTGGCTGACTGTCAATGAAAACCACATGCTGTAGGTTCCTACCCCAATTTAGAAGACCATTTCTGTTCAAGGCTGGATCATTCCATCTCAGAAAGTATGCTGGCCTCTGGCTGTCTTGAAGTCACAATATTAGTAACAAAGTGATCCACTGAGTTGTAGCAATTCTCTAAATACTTCAGAGCATCTAAGTCAGCAGCCAGGTAATAAAGATCAAAGCAAGATGTTCTTTCTTCATCATGATCAGAAATCACGCAATATTTTTTAGCCCATCAGGGAAAACAAAGACCATGATTCACTCAAAAAGTGTTGCTCAAATGATTGGTAAGGATTATGTGATTTCTGATAAACTCATGAGAACATTAAATGTACAAAGTTTCTTCAGTTGAAATAAGTTTAGATAGATACATCTCCCCAATTACTCATGTAATACATGTTATAGTAGAAAAGATGTTAAGTAGGTATGTGGCGTGATTTGTTTTCTGAGCCATAGGTTAGTTAAAGGATTTACCAACACAGAAGCCTAGGAAAAAAACAAAGTTTTATTAAAGACACCATTAAAAAACCCAGCTACTGAGCAGGGGATCTTGCATTGCTGTTGCAGCTGTGCCAGAACTGAGTTGAAGACAGGCTTCTGTAGGGTTACTAGAGATGCGGAGTGGGGGAAAGAAATTGCTGATTGGTTCTTTTTTTGAGAGCCTTGATGATTGGTCCTCTTTCTTTGAGCTAGGCGCTCAGGAGTATATCAACAGCTTAGGCTTTTACTTCCATATTCTTTTTTTTCCATCTATTTTTTATTGTAATTAATAGAAGGGTTACATTACATTCCCCAGATGGAAGGTGCATTACTTCACATACATTGATACCCTTTCTCATGTCTTGGTCCCCATTTCCCTCCCTCCCACCCCCACCCTCATCTTGTTTTTCCCCCTTTCCTATCCAATTTCAAATAACCAAATACGCATATATCCAATATATCAGATAACAAAGTGAGATACTGTAACAATATGAGATAACCCAAGGGACAGCAAAAGAGATGAGAGATAACATAGTACATTAAGGACTACAATCATTCATTATATGGCTTTTGTTTCTATATCCTAGAGGTCCTTTCATTTAGCGTCATACTATATGGCCTTATGTATTTAGGTTTTGCTCTATTGCAAATCCGTGCTAGAAGAGTCCAAGGTTTCTACTGATTCTGGCAAATGAGGGAAACCATTGAGCCTATGTTCCTTTGAGTCTGGCTTGCTGGCCTATTTCATTCCACTTAATGATATCTCTTCAGCAGTTTCCATGATGTTTTTCTTTTACAGTATAATTTAAATGGTTGGGTAGTATTTACTGTTAGACATTTCTTTTTTTCTGTTAGAAATAACATCAAGGCTGGGAGTTTGGCCTAGTAATAGAGTGCTTGCCTAGCATACAGGAAGACCAGGTTTGATTCCTTAGTACCACATACATAGAAAAACCTGGAAATGGTGTTGTGGCACAAGTGGTAGCGCTCTATTCTTGAGAAAGCCCAAGGACAGTGCTCAGGCCCTGAGTTGAAGCCCCAGGACTGGCAAAAAAAATCAATAGTAGAAGTTGTCTTGCACAAACCACAATATATCTGTCAATATTATCTCCTTAAAATGAATTCCTTGAGGTAGACAAACTCAGAGGATAGGAATGTTTTAACGCCTTAGTTTATCTTAAGTTACACATCTTGAAGTGTTTCCTGTTCCCTGTCCCTTTACCTTCCTTTACTGAAAGACTATTAATGGCTAGATAGGGTTGGAAGCTCATTGTTTGCTAAGAGAATGGACATTTTGTTGTGTAATTTGGAGGCATTTGTTAAGTATTTTTGAAACCGCTATCCATTTTTCTTGCTAGTCCTTGCTTGAACTCTGAAATATCCAGGATCACAGGTGAAAGCCTGCATATTAGAGGTAAGACATTTTCTGTGTGTGCCCTAATAGCCACTGGTGACACCAGCCACGCTGGGAGTGACTTGAGCATCATGCTTGCTACAGGCATGAGCATGCAGTGGCCCTGGGATCCAAACACACAATCTGCAGACAACTGAACAAGAAAATAACACTTCTGAAACTAACTCTGGAGCTTTTACTTGGACACATGGGTTTCTGATCCTTCTGTAACTATCTGTCTCCGTAAAGGAGCAGACAAAATCCCAGTCTCTGTCACCATTACTCAGCATTGCCTGCTGATCTGAAAGCAGTCACAGAAATGACATAAACAAATACAGCAATTTTGTCCAAATAAAACTTCATTTACAAAAACATTGCATTCATTTTCATGCCTGATGAAACGTTTTTCTCCTTTTGCTAAACTCCAAATTTTTAAAACTATACCACCCTTCTCAGCTCACAGAATAAAATCAAGCAACAGGCCGGAGACATTCCTTGAGTATCCATTTTCCCCATGTGAATTCTGGATCCACACAGATCTTCTAAAGCCTGAGAAAGAAATCACACGAACAGGAAAGATGCAAACCATTTCTAAACAGGGTCCTTAAAAGTCATGGAATGGCAGGCACAGTGGCTCACACCTGTAATCCTAACTACTCAGGAGGCTAAGATCTGAGGATCATGGTTCAAAGCCAGTCCAGGCACTAAAGAACCTGAGACTCTTATCTCCAATTAACCATTATAAAACCAGAAGTGGGACTGTGGCTCAAGGGGTAGGGCCCCCTCTACCCCTTTGAACCGAAGAGCTCAGGGACAACACCCAGGCCCCGGGGTAAGGTGGTAGGTAGCCTTGACCTGAAGAATTCAGGGACAGTGTCCAGGCCCAGAGTTCAAGTCCCATGACCCACAAAAAAATAAACATGGCATGGAAACCATGTTGAGTGAGATAAGTCAATACCAAAGGAGCAAAAGATGCATGGTCTCCTTGATATGTAGATATTAGAGCCAAACAGTACAAGAGGGATGACTCAATACTCAGGTACTCAAGGTCATTGACTCATTAACTTGGAGATAGAAATGTAACTATATAGACATATAAATCTATAATGGGATATATATTCCACAGACATATTGATATATAGATCGATATGTATTTATGTCATACAAAGTCTCAGCTTAATTTTAATTTTGTTCTTAACTTTATGTGCCAGTGATTGCATACAGAGATTCCATTCTTAAATATTTGTTTGTTAAACTTGACATCTCAAATATGATGTAAAATAAAATGTGTTAATAAAAATCTTTTAATTGAAACAAATTTCTAGACAAAAAAATCATGGCATGGTTCCACCATAATATATATCTTGCTTCATTGCCAGAAACATCCTTGCTGGTCTTCCTGGACCCCAAAATGGAGATAGATGGCTCAAGGCAACACTCATTGTACCACAAACATGAAATAACCTCTATTAAATACTATTAATGAGAGAAGCCCATACTGGTATAAGCCATTCACATTTCAGGATCACCTAGCTAGTGATTGGTGCCTGCCTGAACAGGTTGGTTTGTATTTCTACTTGCTGGAATTCTGGAGGCATTTCCATTTAAAACTCCTTTTTAAAGTCATCTGAGCTTGCTTCTTCACCTATAAATTTACAATACTATGGATATCTCCACAAAATTTTTATAAGAATAAAAACGAGATAATATAAATGAAAAATGCTTTACAAATTGTGGAGCACTATAGAAAGATTTTTATTACTTTTATTATCAAAGAGCCATAAAATAAGACAAATTTACACAATATTGTACTGTACAGGGAAAGGGGCCATGGGGGGAAAGCAGCTATATTATTAACTAAAGTCACAGAAGTCTTCAAGAGAAAGTGCCGTTCACAGCAGATATTGAAGTCATGGATGCTGATAGAAGCATGCACACAGGTATGTGTACTTAGCAGTGCCTTGGCACAGGCTGGATTTCCTTTATCCCTGCCCAAGACTGGTATCTGTTCATTAAATTTTGAGAAAGAAAAGAGTTCTATTAAGGTAGAAGACTGAATGTTCATTCTGAAAGCCAATGTTATATTTCAAATTATTTCATTTCAACTCCGAGTGAAAGCAGCCCAAAGGAATTAGCTACATAATTGCTCTTTTAACAGTTCTGGCTACCCTTTGCACATTTAATTATTCCATAATTACTCACACTTATGGCCCAGTATGGAAATTATATGTGGACTATCGATCTTAATGATGAATATAAAAGAAAAGCAGCCATTACTGTCTGTCCCCAGAAGGTCTCCTCACTTGGAGTGAGGACAAACTGCTCTCCCTGGGCAGTGAGGGAGTGAGGACAGGCCTGGAGGCCAAGAAGTACCAAAGTTATGAACCTGGAGACCTCAGAGAGGGAAAAGGTACAGAATGCTTACATTTTTCCCAGATATATTTCATCTAACTTACTGAAACTCACAAATCACGAATGTCCCCTGAGATACCCATTCCTACTCCCCTCCTCCTTCCACCTCTCCCTTTCTCCCTTCCTCCCTCCCTCCCTTCCAGAGAAAGCTAGAAGCTTGTAGGACGTAGATTTGTTTTATCACTTAGAGTCTTGCAAAATTAAAACTTTATAAAAGTATTGCGGCATGCTCTTCAGCTCTTCCACACTATAAAAGTAAGCATGGGCCAGGCTCAGGTGGCTCACATCTGAAATCCTAGCTATTCAAGAGCCTGAGATCTGAGGATCGAAGTTCAAATTCAGCCCCGCAGGAAAGGCTGTGAAACTCTTGTACCAATTAACTGCAAAAAGAATGAAGAGGACGAAGAGGAGAAGAGGAAGATAGTGGTGGTGGTGGAAGAGGAGGACAGAGAGAAGGAGGGAGGAAGGAGGAGGGGAAGAAGGAAAAGGAGGAGGAGCAGGAAGAGAAGAAGGAGCAGCAGGAGGAGGAGGAGGAGCAGCAGGTGGAGCAGAAGGAGGAGGAGGAGGAAGAGGAGGAGGAGGAGGAAGAGGAGCAGGAGAAGGAGGAGAAGGAGGAGGAGGAGAACAACAACAACAACAAATTGTTATCACCAGAAGTAGAATTGTGGCTCAAGTGTTAAAACACTAACCTTGAGCAAAAAATACTCAAGGACAGTGCCCCAGCCTTGACTTCAAACCCCAAGACCACAAGACTAGCAACAACAACAACAACATAAAACTAAGTATAGGTCTTAAATCTATGGAACCACCCATAACCAGACTCAAAGTCAGGGTTGACGTCACTTTATGTTACCCATATGTCTTCATTGGGGCTTTTAACTTCTGAATCATCCTTCTGTAATTAATGGAAAAGACAACCAGTAGCAATCTCACAAGTAACACTGACATCCATCCCTGAGGCTTACTTATCATCAATCATGCCAGAAAGAAGGGAAAAGGCCCGCTCATCGCTCCTACTTGCACCAAGAACACAAAGTATCTGCGACTCAAATTTAATTGTGTTTTACAGAATCATCCATGAAGAGTAGAGTTTGTATGAGATCAAGATGCCACAAGAGAAGGAGCTGTCTGCTTACATTGAGTATTAAATTGCAGACCCTAGCCATTCTAAGAGATGCCACGAGCATCCAGATTGCCCCCGAAATGTACCACTTACAGCTTTTGTGGTTCTCTGAAGAGTCAGCAAGTGTAAAATAAAGCTCTCAGCCCCTTATTCCTCAGTGTCTTTGACTGAGGGACCATTAAGCTCATAGAAAAGCCTCTTCCCTCCTGAAACCAGTTAAGGAACCAGACAGAGCTGAGCCATTAGGAAAAAGCACAAGACTTGAGTGGGAATGCAAAGCAACTTCAAGGCTGTACTAGCTTAAACTGCTCAGGAGCAGCTGTTTCCTGACAAGACAGAACTCACTGCCATCTGTAATGCCCAGGGAATGTCTGTGTAGAAGGCAGAATCTGATCCAAGGCTGTATGGACTTTTCTTCTTTTTGTGTGCCTTTGTGATGAAATAGGCCAACATCACTCCCAAACAAAATGCCTACTATACCCAGAGTCTCAGCGAAAAGCCATGCACAGGGAATTCTGCAGCAGTTGAGTCCCTAACCCTAAACCTAATCCCACAAATTTGCGTTGTTCCAGCCCCAGAGGTGTCAGGATTGATAAAATTGAAAATGCAGGCCGGGAAACTGAATGTATGGCTCAAGTGGTAGAGCACCAGCAAAAATGAGGAGCAAGCTTGAGAGGCTCTGAGTTCAGAATAAAAAAAAATTAAAATCCCGGGTGCTGGTGGCTCTGGCTACAATTCTAGCTACCCAAGAGGCTAAGATTTGAGTACTGAGGTTCACAGCCAAGCCAGGCCAGAAAGTCCATGAGACTCCTATCCCACTAACCAGCAACCAGCCAGCTGTGGTTTAAGTGGAAGAGTTCAAGTGTCAGTACTGGCTTGCTTACATACACACACACACACACACACACACACACACACACACACACACGAAATACAGGTCAGAACCAAAATACAATGTAGGTTTGAGCAGCTAGCATGACCCTCTGCTTGCACCTGCAAAAGATCAGGCTGTGATCTCAGTTTTCTTTTCAGCTTTTTAAGTGGGGATTATAATAGTAGCTCACAGAATCATTTTGAAACTAAAATAACAGTGTGTGTGTGTGTGTGTGTGTATATATGTGTTAAAAAAGGTCAAGCAAGTGAGTTCTAGGAGTAGGCTAGTTATTCTATCCTTTTTGGTACTATTTCATCCTCATTGAGAGCTCTCATGACCTGCAAGCAAGCTAAACACATGGATTTAATCATTCTTTGGATTTCCATGTAATTCTCTTCGTCCATAACCGCTAGAAATCGCTCTCTGACTATTCTCCAAACAGAAAGCAGGTGTGAGGAGACTTCAAGGTCCCAGTCGTGGGGTCTGGTATGAAGCCTGGGTCTTCCCCTACGACCAGGCCTAGTGACCAGGTACAGTGATTGAGATGGACATCCTCCGAAACAAAGCGGAAACTTTTTATAAAGGGAAAATAGGCTGAACTTCCACGGTATAAATATTACTAGATGGCCTCAGGCTCCAATGCCATTCACAAACCCCTCAAGCTGCACGCTTGCAATTTGTGACATTTAACAGAGCCCCTGGAGAGAACTTCAGTCCCGTCTGCACTCCAGAACCAAATATTAGCCTCCTTGTGTTAATGAGGCTGAGGAAGGGAAGACCAAAAAGAGAGAGATCATTTGGATGCATTTGCTTGTTAACTCTCAGCCCATTCTCTCCTCTCTACCCACTCCCTACTCCAATGAGAGCTGGAAACTTCCAGGGCAAGGAAGCGTACGCCCATCACCCAGCCCCAGTACCAGGGCTAGGTGTTTTATCACCCCAAGTGTCCGAGATTACACAGCCATCAGGCCCAGAACAAAGGAAGCCAGTATTAAGCCAACCTAGGCAGACAAATCCAAGGAACCAGCAAAAACCTGGAAGGGGAGGTATGGCTCAAGTGGTAGAGTGCCCCCCTTGAGCAAAAGGCCAAGCAAGAGTGTGAGGCCCTGAGTTCAAGATCAGTATCTGCACACACACACACAGACACACACACACACACACACACACACACACACACAAACACACACTTGTGCTAATGTATATGATCCAGCCTCATGCAATATCACTACCATGGAGATGCAAAGCATCAATCCCTTTTCAAGGTCACCTGTTGTTCCCCTGCTGCCACACGCTGAAGTCCTCTTGATTCTCTCTCCTACACATCTTCATCTCTCCTCAGTTTCCCCCCGGACTGGTCACTGGATATAGTGATGAGTCCAATCATCACGATAGTCTGCCAGCACCATGACCACACTCTCCTGGTGGGCTCCACACACTTCCTTATCCCATGCTTCCACCATGGTGTGGAAGATTCATGCCTATCTGTCTAGACACAGTCTGGATTTCCTTAAAGATACCACAATCCTTCTCAACTCCAAGTCTTCCCATACCTGAAATCTATTATCTTTGCCTGGAATATTCTCTGCCCCCTCTCTCTCAAGCCAACTATTATTAAAAGTTTTTCTGTCTCACTGAAGCAAAGTTATTTCCCCCCAGACAAGACCTTTCCTCTGTATTTTAAATTTCCAAGGCACCATCTCTTCTTTTTTTGGCCATTAATTGTGTAAAATCCATCTTTCTCCCTTGAGGAAAAGAATAAGGATTGTGTATGTTTTATTCACTTCTTTCTCTGCACCATGGGAGTTTTACACATAGTAGCTGCTCAACAAACTATTGTAGGATGAATTAGCTAATGGAGAACTTTCTACCATAACACGTTCTGTTCTGCTATGGCCCAGATTCAACCCTTTAAAATCCTTAAAATGTTCACATATTAATCCAAGTTACCATGAAATTATAGAGGTAGTTAACTAAAGTCATATCATATCAGCATATCAAGTTCACTTGCAGGAATTTATCCTTCAAATATAGTCCCATCAGTGCCCAATATACAAAATATTTTTGCTGAACTGTTAATAGAAAAAATGAAAAGAAAGCCAGGAATACATCAACATAGGCTTGGTTACATTATACTACAACTATCAATTAAATCTTACTTGCATTCGAAAAAGTTGTGCTTCTGTAGTAAGAAAGACAAATATCTAATACATTGTGAAATATAGCAGTAACAAGCCTAATCGCAGATTAAATTTTGTTCAAAAGGTTTTTTTGCAAGAGTTGGGGAAAGCTCAGAAAACATGTTAAATTGGTGAAAGTTAGATAGTTCTCCTCTTTTACATCTTACATGTATGTGTTTCTTTGTTCATTTTGAGATGGTGTCTCATTGTGCTGTCCAGGTTGACCCTGAATCAAAAAGATCAAGTGACCCTCCTTCTTCAGCATTCTAAGTAGTTGAGATTACAGGTGAAGGCTCCTGTGCCGACATCTGTTCTAACTTTATTTTTTGGATTAAAAAGTTTTTATTTTATCTTATTTTTATTGTTGGGATAATGTATACAGGGGTTACAGTTACATTCATCAGGCAGTAGGTGCATTACTTCTCACACATTGATACCCCCTCATGTTTTTGTCCCCATTTCCATCCCCCACCTCCACCCAATCATCGTGTTTTCCCCCCTTCCTTTTCCTATTTTAAGTAAACAAATAAACATATACAATATACCAGGTAACAAAGTCAGATACAGTAACTATATGAGGTTAACCATAAGGACAAAAAAAAAGAGAAGTAACATAGTACATTAAGAACAACAATCACACGAGATAAAGCTCTTGTTTCCATATACAAGAGTTCCTTTCATTTAGTCTCATCCTGTATGACCTTATGTACATAGGTTTTCACCTATTGTAATCCTCTGCTAGGACAGTCCTAGATGTGTACTAAGTATTACAAATGAAAGAAACTATTGAGTCTATGCTCCTTTGGGTCTGGCTTACTTCACTTAATATGATTTTTTTCCAAGTTTTTCCATTTCCTTACAAATGGGGAGATGTCATTCTGATGGCAGCATAGAATTCCATTGTGTATAAATACCACATCTTCTTGATCCAATCATCTACTGAGGGGCATCTGGGTTGGTTCCATATCTTTGCTATGGTAAATAGTGCTGCAATGAACATCGTTGTGCTAGTGGCTTTAGTATGCCCTTGTTTCTGGACGTTTGGGTAAATGCCAAGGAGTTGGATTGCTGGATCATAGGGGAGCTCTGAGTTTAGTCTTTTGAGGAATCGACATACTGCTTTCCATAGTGGTTGAATGAGTTTACACTCCCACCAACAGTGTTGTAGCAATCCCTTCTGACCACATCCCCACCAGCATCTTTTGGTATCAATTTTTTTTTTGCCAGTCCTGGGCTTGAGCTCATGGCCTGAGCACTGTCCTTGGACTCTCTCAAGGACCACCACTACAGCCTCAGCACCACTTCCAGCTTTTTCTGTATGTGGTACCAAGAAACCAACCCCAGGTCTTTGAGCATGCTAGGCAATCACTCTACCATTAGGCCAAACTCCTGCTGGTATTAAATTTCTTGATAGGGCCCGGGAGTTTGGCCTAGTGGTAGAGTGCTTGCCTAGCATGCATGAAGACCCGGTTTGATTCCTTGGTACCACATACTTACAAAAAGCTGGAAGTGGTGCTGAGGCTCAATTGGTTGAGCTCTAGCCTTGAGAAAAATCCAAGGACAGTGCTCATGCCCTGAGCTTAAGCCCAAGACTGGCAAAAAAAAAAAAAAGAATTCTAGATAATGGCCATTCTAACTGGAGTGAGGTGGAATCTCAAAGTTTTTTTGAATTGTATTTCTTCTTTGACCAGAGATGTGGAGCATTTCTTCATGTGTTTATAGGCCATTTTTATTTCCTCTTCAGAGAAGTCTCTAAGTCATTGGCCCATCTTTTAATAGGATGGTTGTCTCTTTGAAGACTTTTTTTGAGAGATGCAATATTTTTAGCTGTTGATACATTTTGGATATGAGGCCCTTGTCTGTTGTATGGCTAGTAAAGATCTTCTCCCACTCTGTGGGCTTTCTATTTAGCTTGTTAGCTATGTCCTTTGCATATAGAAGCTCTACAGTTTAATGCAGTCCCATTTGTCCAAAGTTTGCTTAATTTGTGGTGTTTCTGGGTCTTTATTAACAAATTTTTAACCTGTGCCAGTGAGACCTAGTGTATCTCCTATTCCTTCTAGTAAAGTTTTCAGTGTATCTGCTTTTACCTCAAGGTCTTTGATCCATTTGGAGTTAATCCTGGTGCAGGGTGACATAAAAGGATCCAACTTTAGTTTCCTGCAAGTGCTTAACCAATTCTGCCAGCATCCCCTGGTTGAAGAGACTGTCTTTCTTCCATCCTATTTTCTTGGCTCCTTTATCAGCGATTGGTGGCCCTAGGTCTGTGGGTTGATTTCTGGGTCTTCAGTTCTATTGCATTGGTCTCAGGCCTGTTCTTGTACCAATACCAAGCTGTTTGGGTTACTATAGCTCTGTAATTGAGTCTAAGTTTTGATATTGCTATTCCTCCAGTGCTGTTCTTTCTGCTAAAGATTGTTTTTGCTATCTGGGGTCTTTTATTATTCCATATGAAATTTTGGATTGCCTCTTCTATTTCCTTAAAGAATGACATTGGGATATTGATAGGTATTGCATTGAAATTGTAGATAGCTCTCAGCAGGATTGCCATTTTCACGATGTTAATTCTTTCAATCCAGGAGCATCGAAGGATTTTTTACTTCCTCAGCTCTGCTTCAGTTTCATTTTTCAGGTTTTTAAAGTTTTCATTATAAAGATCCTTTACATTCTTAGTTAATTCCTAAGTACTTTATTTTCTTTGAGGCTATTTTGAAAGAGGTTGCTTTCCTGATTTCTGCTTTACTTTTCTCATTGTTGGCATACAGGAAAGCAGTTAATTTTTGAGGGTTAATTTTTTTTTGTTGGTTGTGGGGCTTGAACTCTGGGCCTGATTGTTGTCCCTGAGCTCTTCAGCTCAAGGGAAGTGCTCTACCACTCTGAGCCACAACAATACTTCTGAGGGTTAATTTTATACCCTACTACTTGCCAAAGTTTTGAATCAGCTCAGGCAACTTGGGAATGGAGTCTATAGGGTTCTTTAAATATAAAATCATGTCACTTCCTCTTTCCCTATTTGGATCCCCTTTATGCTTGCTTCTTGCCTTGTTGCTCTGGCTAGGAACTCTAATACTATATTAAAGAGGAGTGGAGAGAGTGGGCACCTTTGAAGACTTTTTCATTTCGTTTTCTCCCATGTCTAAGTTTGCTTTCATATCTATAAAAGCCATATCCTTCTCTTTTTTAAGTCTCTTTTTTATTAAACATTCTACCAGTGTGATTCAAGTTTCTTTCTCTCCAGGGATTATAGGTGTGAGCCACTGACAACAAAATGAGAGAGGGTGTTGTTTGTTGTTGTTGTTTTGGCCATGTAGGAGACTGACCTCAGGGATCTGCACTTGCTAGACAAGCCCTGTACCATTTGAGCCATTTCCCCAGATCTGTTTTGCTTTAGTGTTCTGTTTTGTTTGTATATTCTCACTGGGAGCTACCATTTATGCCCTAAACAGTCTGAACCATGATCCTCCTCTTTATATTTCCTGCATAGATGAGACCACAAGTACATGCTATTATACCTATCTTTGTGGAGATGGTTTTGTGCTTTTATCTGAGCTGTCCTGGAACCATGATCCTCTCAGTCTCTGCCTCCCAAATATCGGGGATTGTAGATATGAGCAATTATTCCTGCCTTGCTCTTACATTTCCATTGTCTTTTTCAGGGAATGTCAACCACCGATGATTGCTCAAGAAGACAGAACTAGGGCTTGCTCCAGGCCTACCACCTCTCATTCCGATAACCACTCCCTGAAGCTAATGCTTCATGACAAGGTGTAAAGTAGCTGTTGTGATTCAAATGTATCTCTTTGGTCTAAGTGTACTCTTGTAAAAACCTCTCTGAGAAGGTCACTATACAAGGCACATCAGAGTCTTCAAATTATCTACACTGTCCTATGACAAGAGAGAATATGCCAGTGATCATTATATTTCTCCTTGAAAATGGATATATCTCCTGATTCTATGCCCATATTCTCTAAATACCATCTCCATTTAGACAGCAGACCCTATGGAAAGCTCCTAAATTATGAACAAAGGTTTATAGAGAAACATGTTCATATAAAGTAGAAAAATATGAGGTGTCCAGAGATATAACAAAGATGAAGCAAATTAGGATGTATCTGTATAATAGAACATTATACTCTAATTTTTTGAAAGCCGTTGCATATTTATGCTTTTAATGACAGGAAAAAATACTAATGGTTAAGTGAAAAGGTAAGGTTTAGTTTGCCTATTTCAGTTTATTACACCTCATATATCTTTGAAATGTTCCACTAAAACTACCTATACTTTGAGAAAGAAACTGACACAAGATAGCCAAGAGTTCGATTTGGGAATGTGAACTCTAGTGGCAGGTCATTATTATTATTTAGTTGAAATAATCTCACTACATACCATATACATCACTAAGCACATTTCCAGTCATATTCAATACCCTTCACCCTAGCTACCAATGCCCATGAATTTCTTACGGAAAAAAAATCTTCCAACAACAAGTACCCCCAGAATGATGCCCTTGAGGCAAGCCACTGAATGAGATGATAAGCATGTATGGAGAATTCCTCCAAAATTCCCTACAGGCAATTGTGGCTCTGCCACAGGCCAGTCACCCAAAGCCAGGCACACCAGAGTCCACACATAATTAACTCAGGATACTTCCAATTCGGAATGAATATTCAGTGTGCCCTCTGGGATCCACTTCGTAACCAAAAGGAAAGAGTTGCTTGCCGCTTGCTGCATCAGTAACTAAAAAACAACGTTTCACCTTACCGGTTGTCTCTGCTGAGAGCAATTTGTTTCACCAGGGAATCACCTTAATTCCATCCTGAATAAAACGGACAAAGATTTGGGAAATGTTGATTATATTAAATATTGAATATATTTAGAAATTATATGATGTATACACACATTATACTAGAAGCAGTGTGCTACAGCAAATGTTTTGTTTAGGAGACACAGAGGCCAGAGTTCAAATTTTAAAGTATTTAACTTGCCCAAGCTTTCATTTCCTCCAGGAATAATCCAAGAACTCCATTCAATAACTCCATTTTTTCAGGCAGCATAAATTTGTGTTTTCCAATCCTCCCGACACACTGTGGAGGCTTAGTAAATTGTTACTGGAGGAGTGACTAGAATCTTTGGCAGAGGGCCTTCAGTGTCCACCTGTGCATCCCAAGTTTTAAAGTGCGCGTGGAAACACTGGGATCTTGAGAAAACCCAGATCCTAAGAGGGCCAGGTACTGCAATCAGCTCTCAGATGCTGCCTGTCCTGCTGGTACCCAGGCCAAGTTCTGTGCAACCTTTCTTTTTTTTTCATGTATTTTTATTGTAATTAATAGAAGAGTTACATTATATTCACCAGATAGAAGGTGCATTACTTCACAAATATTGATACAATTTCTCATGTCATGGTCCCCGTTTCCCTCCCCCTATTCCCCCCTGCTCATCTTGATTTCCCCCTTCCCTCTCCTATTGCAAATAACCAATTAAGCATATATAAAATGTTTCAGATAACAAGGTGAAATATTGTAACAATATGAGATAATCAAAGGACAGCAAAAGAGATGAGATAGCATAGTACATTAAGGACAACAATCACTCATTATATGGCTTTTGTTTCTATATCCTGGGGGTCCTTACATTTAGCGTCATACTATATGGCCTTATGTATCTAGATTTTGTTCCATTGTGAATCTCTGCTAGGAGAGCCCAAGGTTTCTATTGATTATGACAAATGAGGGAAACCATTGAGCTATGTTCCTTTGAGTCTGGCTTACTTCACTTAATATGATTTTTTTCTAAGTCCTTCCATTTCCTTACAAATGGGGCGATGTCATTCTTTCTGATAGCAGCATAGAATTCCATTGTGTACAAATACCACATCTTGTTGATCCACTCCAGGCCAAGTTCTGTGCAACCTTTCTACCACTGGTTCCACACCTCATCACACACTGGAATCACCTGAGGAACTTTATAAAATATGATGGAACCCTGTCCTCAGAGATTCTCATGGTCTGGGTGTCTGTGTGTGTGTGTGTGTGTGTGTGTGTGTGTGTGTGTGTGTGTGTGTATCTGTGTGTGTGTGCACATGTTCCACTAGCAGTGGTTGGACTCAAGGCCTCATGTTCTGAGTTGGCCTTTTTACTCAAGGCTGGAACTCAACTGAGTCACACCTCTACTTTCAGCTCTTTGCAGGTTAATTAGAGATAAGAATTTTGCGGGGCCGGGAGTTTGGCCTAGTGGTAGAGTGCTTGCCTAGCATGCACGAAGACCCGGGTTCGATTCCTCAGTACCACATACATAGAAAAAAGCCGGAAGTGGTGCTGAGGCTCAAGTGGTAGAGCTCTAGCCTTGAGAAAGTCCAAGGACAGTGCTCAGGCCCTGAGCTCAAGCCCAGGACTGGCAAAAAAAAAAAAAAAAAAAAAAAAAGAATTTTGTGGAGGGCCAGGAATTTGGCCTAGTGGTAGGGTGCTTGTTTAGCATGCATGAAGACCCAGGTTTGATTCCTCGGTACCACATACATAGAAAAAAGCTAGAAGTGGTGCTGCGGCTCAAGTGGTAGAGTTCTGGCTTTGAGAAAGTCCAAGGCCAGTGCTCAGGCCCTAAGTTCAGTCTCCATGACTGGCAAAGAAAAGTTTCTTTTTAAAGAAGAGTTTCATGGAGAGAGGAAGAAGATGGCACCAAGACAATAGGGACACTGCCTAGCTCTCTCACACAAAAAGAGAGAACCAGGGAATCCCACGAGCCAACTACCTTAAGAAATCCACAACAACAAACTCAAGAAGCAATGTAGAAGGACTCAAACTGGAAAAGAAATCCAGATAAAGCTTACATCCAACTTTCTCAAAGAATTCAGAACGCAAGGACCCCTCCCCCACCCCTGGCCTCTGGCTCCAAGCCAGGAAAAGTGGCGGCGGAGGGCACCTGGCCGGGAAGCTCCGACCGCTGCAGAAACCAGCATAGGACTGGACCAGCAAGCCGTAGAAGCAGGGGAACCCAGACACGGAACGCAGGCAGCAGCGGAGATCCGAGGGGAATGAACGATTCTCCAACACCAGGGAACAGCCCACAGCCAAACACAGAGGAGTGAGTAACTCAGTGGGTAGCCCAGCTGGTCCCCAAACCCATCAAGAAAGCAGAGTTGGTGGCAAGCTATAGAACTTAACTCAGACCCCTCCACCCTGTCCAAGAAAGACTGGCAAAGACAGGGGGGCAAGGAATTTAGAATCCTGTCCCTTTCCTCAACAGCCCCCTCCCCCAGGCCTCTGACAGGTGGGCAGGCACTAAGACCCAGCACCCCACCAAGGGAGGCAGAGGTGTCCCAGCTCCCACCCATCCAACAGGTTCTTCTCCCAGGACACTGAATCTGGAAAGTGGGGGGCGCTGAGACCCTGCCTTCCAAAAGCGGATGGGGTGTGCAGGAGTCTGGGAACCAGCATCTGTCCACTCAAATCTTGAGCCGGGCACCCTCCAGCTGGGAATCCCCAGCAAGACAGCACCGAGGAGCCCCCACAGTCACAGACTCTCTGACAAAGCAGGGGAAACACAGCAGGGAAATGAAGGGCAGACCAGTAGCAAAGCTCACCTGAGAATCAGAAAGGCGCGGCTCTGCCCTTGGAGCCCAAGTCCTTGGTTTGGCCCCGCCCCTGGGAACAGAGCAGAAACGAGCTGGTCCAGCTGAGAGCTCCTGGAAACCCCCAAACTCCAGACCCGTGGCCAGGGGCTCGCCCCTGGAAACAGCACAGGAAAACCAACCATCTGCCCAGCCCGCTGAGACTGAAGCTCGCAGACCCATCCCATGGCCCACTGTGAGGCCACTGGTTGGGCTGAGAGCTAGTCGTGCAGCGGCACACAGCCTCTGGGAACAGGCTGAACACCTGCAAAAACTGCAAACTCTGACCTAGTCAGCAGAGGAATCAATTTGGCCGAGAACCACAGATATGCACAGATTCCCAGAACCACAGGTCCCAATCCTGTAAAGGCCGCCACCTACCGACCACAGAGAGAACTACAACAACAGTTCTCGATGCCTAGGAGAGCACAAAGATGAAGTACAACATACATAAACAATCAAAGTCCCACACAAAGCCCAAAAGGAAACAAGAGCGAAGGGATGAGAGAGATGTCACCATCCCAAGAAATGACACCAGGAAGAAACACCAAATATGACTCAAATCAAGGAGATGATTTTGGAAATGAAGACTGAATTCGAAAAACAAAAGCAAGAAATCTCCAAGGAAGTCTTCTAATTCAAAAGAGAAATGGAAGAAAAGTTCAGTACCCTCTCAGCAGACTTGATCAGCTCAGTGTCCACACTTCAAGAAAAAATGGAGGCATTAGCAGCAGATTGACAGAGATGGAGAATAGAACATCAGGAACGGAAGATAAAAGAGCTGGAACAGAGAATCACCACCTTGGAAAGATTAGTCAGAATCCACCAGAGAGAACTCCAGGACCTGGCAGATGCAGCAAAGAAGTCTAACTTTCGTATAATAGGGATTGATAAGGGGGATGAATTTCAGGACAAAGGAATGAAACCCTTATTCAACAAAATCATAGCAGAGAACTTCCCCAACCTCAAAAGGGAAAATATTCACATTATTGAAGGTTTCAGGACTCCAAACAGGCAAGATCCTAGAAGGAACTCATCTAGACATATCATAATAAAGACACTACACCCGAATACCTAGGAATTGATCTTAAATGCTACAAAAACAAAGAAAGAGCTATACTACAAGGGGAAAAAAAATTGAATTACAGCAGATCTCTCCACACAAACCCTAAATGCAAGGAAAGCTTGGAAAAATATCATTGATGTCCTGAAGACCAACAACTCCTAACCCAGACTGATATATCCAGCAAAACTAGCACTTACATTTTAGGGAGAAACAAGAGTATTTCACTCCAAAGAGAAGCTTTATGAATATGTGCACACTAAACCAGTGTTACAAAAAATATTAATCAAGAACAAATCGTAGAATATCAAGAACCCCTATCAAGAAGCATATATCTATATTTCACTAAACACAAAAGGGAGGGAAAAGAGAGAGAAAGAAACTTGGAAGTTAAAATAAATAATGACAATGGACACTGACCATTTCTCCATAATTTCCCTAAATGTGAACAGGCTGAACAATCCAATCAAAAGACACAGAGCAGCAGACTGGATTAAGAAACACCACCCATCCATATGTTGCCTCCAAGAGACTCACCTCACCGCCAAAGACAGAAACAAATTCCAAGTGAAAGGATGGAAACGAATTTTCCACTCCAATGCACCATGCAAAAAAGCAGGAGCAGCAATCCTAATCTCCGACAAAATTAACTTCTCAGTAAAATCAGTACATAAAGATAGAGATGGCCATTACATATTAGTAAAGGATACAATCCATGCCCATAATATTACAGTTATACACATTTACTCCCCCAACACGGGAGCATCCAAATTCATCAAAAAAACTCTCTTAGAATTACAGAACAAGATAGACTCAAGCACAAGTATAGTGGGAGACCTCAATACACCACTCAAACAAACGACAGGTCAACTCAACAAAAGTTAAGCAAAGACACCATTGACTTAAACGACACCATAGCCCAGCTGATCTTAACAGATATACACAGAGTCTTCCACCCAACAGCGAAACTTTTTACATTTTTCTCAGCAGCAGAAGGAACACACTCCAAAATTGATCATATAATAGTTCATACAGAAAACTTAAGCAGATACAAAAAGTCTGATATAATCCCATGCATCCTATCAGACCACAGTGGAGTCAGACTAATTCTGAACAATGCAGTCAAAGTCAAAAAACATTCAATCACTTGGAAACTGAACAACACACTTCTGAATAACTCCTGGGTAACAGATCAGATCAGAAATGGAATTCAAAACTTCCTTGAATGTAATGACAATCAAGAAACATCACAAAGGAACTCATGGGACACAGCAAAGGCAGTTCTAAGAGGCAAATTTATCACACTAGGAGCGCATATTAAAAAGACAGAAAAAGAGCATGTAAATAACCTAAAAAAAAAAACGAAACACCTAGAGTAGCAACAAAAAGTTAATTCTAAAACAACTAGAAGGACAGAAATAACAAAAATAAAATCAGAACTATCACCGATTAAGATCAGATCTACTATACAAAAAAATGATAAATCATGACAGAAGATGGCGCCGAGAAAATTGGGGTGCTGCCTAGCTCTCTCTGACAAAAAGAGAGAACCAGGGAGTCCCATGAGCCAACTACCTTAAGAAATCCACAACAAACTCACTCAAGAAGCAATGGAGAAGGACTCAAACCGGAAAAGAAATCCAGATAAAGCTCACATCAACTTTCTCAAAGAATTCGGAACGCGAGGACCCCTCCCCACCCCTTGCCACCTGCTTAGCCTAGAAAAGCAGCAGCAAAGGGGGCCAGACCGGCCAGCTCCGACCCGCAGAAACCAGCACAGGACCGGGCCAGTGAGCCACAGAAGCAGCGGAACCCAGACGCGGAACCAGAACAGCAAGCATCGCAACCCAGATGCAGACCACAGGCGGCGGAGGAGACCAGAGGGAAGTGAAAGACTCCCCACCACCGTGGAGCACCCACAGATGGAACGCAGAGGCGTGAGTAGCACAGCGCGTCCCCAAACACATAGGGAAAGCAGAGAGGTGCCAAGCAATAGAATTTAACTCAGACCCCTCCACCCTGCCAGAGAAAGACTGGCAGGAGCAGGGGGGCAAGGAATTTAGAATCCTGTCCTTCCCTCAACAGCCCCCTCCCTCAGGCCATTGACTGGAGATTGACAGGCGGGCGGTGCTAAGACCCAGCACCCCACCAAGGGAGGCGGAGCTGTCCCAGCTCCCACCCGCCCAACGGGCTCAATTCCCAGCCCTCTAACTGGAGACTGACAGGCGGGCTACACTAAGACTCAGCACCCCACCAATGGAGGCAGAGCTGTCCCAGCTCCCACCCGCCCACCAGGCTTCTCTCCCAGGCCTGGATGTGCAGAGTGGAGGGCGCTGGGACCCTGCTTTACAACAGCGGGTAGGGGGTGCGGGAAAATAGGAGCCAGCATCTGTCCCCCCTCAATGCTTGAGCAGGGCATCCTCCAGCTGGGAATCCTGAGCAAGACAGCACCTAGGGGCCCCCCACAGTCACAGACTCTCTGACAAAGCAGTGGAAACACAGCAGGGATCTGAAGGGCCGACCAGCAGCCAAGCTCCCCTTCTGAGAATAAGAAAGGCGTGGCTCCGCCCTTGGAGCCCACATCCTCAGCTGGGCACCGAACGTGGGAACAGAGTGGTCTCCTGCTGGACCTGCTGAGAGCCCCTGGAAACTCTCAAACCCTAGATCCTTGGCTGGGGGCCGCCCTTGGAAGCAGCACAGGAAAACATCTGCCGAGGCGCTCAGACTGAAGCTCGCAGATCCATCCCATGGTCCACTGTGAGGCCACTGGTTGGGCTAAGAGCTAGTCGTGCAGCAACACATAAGTTTTATTCTAATACTTTCCAAACTTTGTACTCAAATACGCTACCTACTTACCAACTTAGGTCAATTATCCTTACACTATACCTTTTCTTCATTACTATAATAATCTTACACTCCTAGGTTAATCTTCTTGTACCTCCCCTGACCTCTCTCATTCTATTTTTCTATCTCTGGTCCTCTGTTCATTTTTAAACCCTTATAATGCATGGACCTACACTTGATGGCTATTGAGCAATACTGTATATCTAAGTGTTCAATTATACTCTAGGCTCACAGGGACTTAAAGACAATAGGGATTGGATTGAGAGGCTTATTGTTTTGGGTATAAATTGCTTATCAGTGTTTGTATTAGACTGGTCTGTAAGTGCACAAAAAAGAAAGAGTGATAACACTAATCAAAAACTGTGAACATCTAGTGTCTGCCAGCTACAGAGGTCTAGGTTGGTTATATCTGAAAAACTACAATCATACTTAGTATTAATCTTGCTCCCATTTTCAAATGGGCAGAACAAGAAACTCAAGAAAAATGTCAAATCAAGAAACAACATCCCACACCCAATATAAACAAACAATGGAACAGTCACTGGCAAACCTAGAGGAGACTCTTCCAAGTGCTATACAAATGTAATTGATAAACATCATTAATGAAAAATGTGAAAATATAAAAAAGAGATAAGTGAGGAAGCCACAGCTAAACAAGAGGAAACCATAAACAAGGTGATAAGTGAAAAAGAAGAAGCCATAAAGGAGGCCATAATAAAGATTTTTCAAAGAAAAATGGATGAATTCATAGAATCCACAAATAAAAAGGTGACCGAACTCCAGCAAACGTCCAAAGAAAATTGAGCTAACCACTCAAATGGAAATCAAGGAGCTAAAGAAATCCATACATGATCTAAAAGAAGAGATGCAAGGCATCAAAAATGAGCAATTAGAAGCAAGGGAGATGAAAAATAAAGTAGATAGCTTTGATAGCAGGTTAGACAATGCAGAGGAGAGAATTTCTGGGGCTGAAGATAATTTAGTTGTTATAGAGAAAGAACAGAAAATGAGTCAATCCAAATCTAGGAAATATGAGAGAGTGCTTCAAGAAGTGCAAGATACAATTAGGAAGCCTAATTTAAGGCTAATTTGTATTGAGGAGGGTCTGGAGAAAGAGGTCAATGGTATTGGAAATATACTTCAAGGGAATCACCTCAGAGAATTTTCCAAATATCCAGAAGGGCAGGCCCATCCAGATACAAGAAGCTTTTAGAACCCCAAACAGACCTGATCAGAAAAGAACATTCCACTGCCACATCGTAATCCAAACTGGATCAATAGAGACCAAAGAAAGGAGCCTAAAGGCAGCCAGGGAAAGGGGATCAATAACCTATAAAGGCAAACCAATAAGAATAACCACAGATGTCTCAGCAGAGACCATGCAAGCAAGAAGTGACTGGAAGCATATATGTCATGCCCTGAAGTCAAATAACTACCAACCAAGAATCCTGTACCCAGCTAAGATCTCATTCATAACTGAGGGAACAATAAAAACATTCCATTCCAGGGAAAAGCTGCAACAATATGTAGCAACAAAACCAACACTACAGAGAATTCTCAAAGATGTTCTATACATAGAAAACCAAAATAAAAGCAATATAGGGAAAGAAATGGCACCTAACCAGCATACCATCTAAGGACCACAAGAACTGTCAAGACACAGGCCCTAATAAAAGCTTTTAAAAATGGTAGGAACTAATAAATATCTCTCAATCCTAACTCTCAATATCAATTGACTTACCTCTCCAATTAAACGGCATAGGCTGTCTAGTTGGATCAAAAAGCAAGATCCATCGTTCTGCTGCCTTCAAGAGACACATCTTACCCAAAAGAACAATCATCTTTTGAAAGTGAGAAGTTGGAATAAACTCGATCAAGCTAACGGCCCCCATAAACAGGCTGGAGTTGTCATCCTCATATCAGATAAAATATACTTCAAAATTAAATTAATAAGAAAAGACAAACAAGGTTACTACATACTACTAAAGAGATCTTTCCTCCAGGAGGACATAACCATCATAAATATCTACACACCGAATCCCGGAGCTCCGAACTTCATCAAGCAAACTTTACTTTCACTGAAACCATACATAGATCAAAACACAGTGATTGTTGCTGACTTTAACACACCACTCTCACCTATGGACAGATCAACAAGGCAAAAACTCAACAGAGAAATCTTAGAATTGAACAACTATATAGACCAACTAGATCTAACAGACATCTGCAGAATATTCCACCCAGCAACAACCCAAGATACGTTTTTCTCAGCAGCACATGGAACATTTTCCAAATTAGACCACATCTTAGCACATAAAACAAACCTGGACAGATTCAGAAACACTGAAATTATTCCCTGCATGCTCTCAGACCACAAAGGCATCAAATTGGAACTGAAAAACCCTGTAACTCATGGAGACTGAACAACACATTGTTGAATCACCAATGGGTCATCGAAGAGAACAGAACAGAAATCCAACAGTTTATGAAATTTATCAATAAGGAGCACACAAAATACCAACTCCTTTGGGACACAGCAAAGGCAGTACTCAGAGGAAAATTTATAGCGCTGAGTGCCTACAACAACAAGTTGGAAAAATCGCAAACCAACAAGTTAATGTCTCACCTTAACCTCCTGGAAAAAGAGCAACAAACCAACCCTAATCCCAGTAGAAGAAAGCAAATTATTAAAATCAAAGCAGAATTAAATGAATTGGAATGCAAAATAACTGTAGAAAGAATCAACAAAACAAGGAGTTGGTTCTTTGAAAGAATTAACAAAATTGACAAACCCTTAGCAAATCTTACCAAAAAAAGAAGAGAGCATATCGAAATAAACAAAATCGCAGACGAAAATGGTAATATCACGACAGAAATTACCAAGATCCAGAATATCATGAGGGACTACTTCTCAAACCTTACACCAACAAATTTGAGAATCTAGAAGAAATGGATGAATTCCTAGCCAATGTTAACATACCCACACTGAACCAAGAAGAACTAAGCCAACTCAACAGGCCTATTTCAAGCACTGAAATAGAAATGGCAACAAGAGAACTTCCACCTAAGAAAATCCCAGGGCCAGATGGATTCACAGCTGAATTCTATAAGGTCTTCAAAGCAGAGCTCACACCAATACTCCTCAAGCTCTTCAACAAAATTGAAAATGAAGGTTCTTTACCAAACTCATTCTATGAAGCCAGTATAACCCTCATCCCCAAACCAGACAGAGATTCATCAAAGAAAGAGAACTATAGACCTATTTCTTTGATGAACATCAATGAAAAACTTCTCAACAAAATACTGGCCAACCGTCTACAACAACTCATCAAAAAAATTATACATTATGATCAAACAGGATTCATCACAGGGAGGCAAAGCTGGTTCAACGTATGCAAATCAATTTATATAATTCAACACATCAACAGGAGCAAGGAAAAAATCACATGATTGTCTCAATAGATGCAGAAAAGGCATTTGACAAGATCCAACACCCCTTTATGTTAAAAGTTCTGGAGAAACTAGGAATCCATGGAACATTCCTCAATATAATAAAGGCTGTGTATGACAAACCCACTGCTAGTATTACACTTAATGGTGAAAATCTAAAGCCATTCCCTCTAAAATCAGGAACGAGACAAGGATGCCCACTCTCTCCACTCCTCTTTAATATGTTATTAGAATTCCTAGCCAATGCAATAAGGCAAGAAGCAAGCATAAAGGGGATCCAAGTAGGGAAAGAGGAAGTAAACTATCCCTCTTTGCAGATGACATGATTCTGTATTTAAAGAATCCTATAGACTCTACTCCCAAGCTCCTTGAGCTGATTCAAAACTTTGGAAGGGTAGCAGGCTATAAAATTAACCCTCAAAAAACAACCGCCTTCCTCTACGCCAACAGTGAGAGGAACAAGGCAACAATCAGAAAAGCAACTCCTTTCACAATAGCCTCAAAGAAAATAAAGTACCTAAGAATTAGCTTAACTAAGAATGTAAAGGACCTTTTTGATGAGAACTTTAAAACACTAAAAAAGGAAATTAAAGCAGAATTAAGGAAATGGAAAAACCTCCCATGCTCCTGGATTGGAAGAATCAACATTGTGAAAATGACAATCTTGCCAAGAGCTATCTATAAATTCAGTGCAATACCTATCAATATCCCAATGGCATTCTTTAAAGAAATAGAAGAGGCAATTCAAAATTTCATATGAAATAATTAAATACCCCGTATAGCAAAAACACTTCTTAGCACAAAGAACAGCACTGGAGGAATTTCAATTCCAAACTTCAGACTCTATTACAGGGCTATAATTATCAAAACAGCTTGGTACTGGCACAAGAACAGGCCTGAAGACCAATGGAATAGAACTGAGGACCCAGATATTAAACCACAGACCTATGGCCACCTAATTTTTGACTAGGGAGCCAAAAAAATAGAATGGAAGAAAGACAGCCTCTTCAAAAAATGGTACTGGCAGAACTGGTTAAGCACCTGCAGAAAACTAAACTTGTATCCTTCTTTGTCACCCTGCATTAGAATTAACTCCAAATGGATCTAAGACCTGGAGGTAAGAGTTGACACACTGAAATCTTTGAAGGAAGGAATAGGAGATACACTAGGCCTCCATGGCACAGGTCGAAACTTCGTTAATAAGGACCAAGAATCACAACAAATCAGAGAAAGGCTGGATAAGTGGGACTGCATTAAACTGCAGAGCTTTTGTATGGCAAAGGACATAGCTAGTAAATTAATTAGGAAGCCTACAAAGTGGGAGAAGACCTTCACCAACCAAATGACAGACAAAGGCCTCATATCTAAAATATATCAACAACTCAAAAAATTGAATCACTCCAAAACTAACCTCCAAAGTAACAATCATCCCATTAAAAAATGGGCCAAAGACTTAAAGAGAGTCTTCTCTGAAGAAGAAACAAAAATGGCCTATAGACACATGAAGAAATGCTCAACATCTCTGGTCATAAAAGAAATGCAAATCAAAACAACTCTAAGATTCCACCTCACTCTCGTTAGAATGGCCAGGATCAGGAAAACGAATAATAACAGATGCTGGAGGGGATGTGGCCAGGAGGGATCACTACTACACTGTTGGTGGGAGTGCAAACTCGTTCAACCACTATGGAAAGCAGTATGGCAGTGTCTCAAAAGGCTAACTATAGAACTCCCCTATGACCCAGCAATTCCACTACTTGGCATTTACCCAACCATCCAGAATCTAGGGCATACTAAATCCACTAGCACAACAATATTCATTGCAGCACTATTCACCATAGCAAAGATATGGAACCAACCTAGATGTCCCTCAGTTGATGAGTGGATCAACAAGTTGTGGTATTTGTACACATGGAATTCTATGCTGCTGTCAGAAAAAACGACATCGACCCATGTGTTAGGAAATGGAAAGACTTAGAAAAAATCATATTAAGTGAAGTAAGCCAGACTCAAAGGAACTTAGGCTCAATGGTTTCCCTCATTTGTCATAATAAGTAGAAACCTTGGGCTGTACTAGCAGAGATCTGCAATAGAGCAAAACCTTAATACATAAGACCATATAGTATGAAGCTAATTGAAAGGACTTCCAGAATACTGAAACAAAAGCCATATAATGAATGATTGTTGTCCTTAATGTACTATGTTATCTCTCATCTCCTTTGCTGTCCCTTGGGTATCTCATATTGTTACAGTATCTCACTTTGTTATCTGATATATTGAATTTATTTGTATTTGGTTATTTGAAATTTGATAGGGAAGGGGGGAAAACCAAGATGGGTGGGGGGTAGGGGGAGAGGGTAATGGGTACCAAGACATGTGAAAGGGTATCAATGTATGTGAATTAATGCACCTTCTATATGGCAAATATCATGTAACCCTTTTATTAATTACAATTAAAAAAAGCTGAGGCTCAAGTGGTAGAGCTCTAGCCTTGAGAAAGTCCAAGGACAGGGCTCAGGCCCTGAGCTCAAGCCCAGGCCTGGCAACAACAACAACAAAAAAGTGAAAAAAAATTGATAAATCAAAAAGTTGGTTCTTTGAAGGAGTCAACAAAATAGACAGACCCCTGGAAAGATAAATCAAAAAAAGGAGAGGGGAGACTCAAATAAACAAGATTAGAGACCCCACGGGAACAATCACAACTAATTTCCAAGAAATTCAGTCCATAATGAATAGGTACTACCAGGGCCTATATTCAAAGAAACAAGAAAATGTAATAGAAATGGATGATTTCTTAAATAAATATAGGCTACTCACACTGAAAAACGATGAGGTAAACAAATTGAATGAACCAATCTCTTACAACGAAATTGTGGAAGCAATCAGGGAAATGCCAACCAAAAAGAGCCCAGGTCCAGATGGTTTCACTGCGGAATTCTACAAGACGTTTAAAGATGAACTAACACCAATGCTCTTGAAATTCTTCTGAGAAATAGAAACAGAAGGAGCAATACCAAACTCATTTTATGAAGCTAATATTACTCTTATCCCAAAACCAGGGAAAGACCCAACAAAAAAAAGAAAACTAAAGGCCTATCTCTCTAAAGAACACAGACACAAAACTCCTCAATAAAATATTAGCCAGAACAAATTTTAAAAATCATACACTATGATCAAGTAGACTTCATCCACAGACGCAAGGCTGGTTTAACATTTGCAAATTAATCATTGTAATACATCACATTAATAGAGCTAAGGATAAGAATCATATGATAATTTCTCTGGATGCGGAGAAGGCATTTGACAAAATACAACATCCATTCATGTTGAAAGCACTAGAAAAAATAGGAATAAGAGGTACATTCCTCAAAATACTTAAAGCCATATGTGAACAACCTACAGCCAGTATTATATTAAATGGTGAAAGACGAACCATTCACCTTAAAATCAAGAACTAGACAGGGATGCCCATTCTCTCCACTTCTCTTCAATATAGTGCTGGAACCCTTAGCCAGAGCAATAAGACAAGAAAAGGACATCAAAGGGATCCACATAGGGAAAAAAGAAATTAAACTATCCCTATTCGCAGATGACATGATCCTCTACTTGAGTGACTCAATAAACTCCACTCCCAAACTTCTAGAATTAATAAACTACTTTAGCAAGGTGGCAGGATACAAAATTAACCTTCAGACGTCAGTAGCCTTCTTGTACACCAACAATACACAAACAGAAGACCAAATCAAGAAAATGATCCCATTCGCAATAGCCCCCAAAAGAATAAAATACCAAAGATGTAAAGGAATTATTCAATGAAAACTATAAAAGCCTAACGAAAGAAAATAAAGAGAACACTAGAAAATGGAAAGACATCCCATGCTCATGGCTAGGGAGAACCAACATAGTGAAAATGGCTATACTGCCAAAATTGATATACAAATTCAATGCAATCCCCATCAAAATCCCAAAGACATTCTTTACGGAAATAGAAGTTATAATCCAAAGATTCATATGGAACAAGAAAAGACCTAGAATAGCCAAAACAATTCTAGGCAAAAAGAGCAATGCTGGAGGTATTACAATACCAGACTTCAAACTCTACTATAGAGCCATAATAACAAAAACCACTTGGTACTGGCACAAAAACAGACCAGAAGATCAGTGGAACAGAATAGAAGACCCAGAAATAGAACCCCATACCTATAGGCAACTTGTGTTTGACAAAGGAGCCAAAGATACACAGTGGAACAAACACAGTCTATTCAATTATTGGTGCTGGCAAAACCGGGCAGCCACAGGCAGAAAACTAAAAATTGACCCTAGCCTTTCACCATGCACAAGCATTAACTCAAAGTGGATCAAAGACCTCAACATTAGACCGGAAACCATGAAACTGCTACATGATAAAGTAGGAGAGACACTGGAACTCATAGGTACAGGCAAAAGATTCCTGAACAGAAACCCAGGGTCACAACCGATAGGAGAGAGACTCAATAAATGGGACTACCTAAAAATAAAAAGTTTCTGTACAGATAAAAACATAGTCGCAAAGTAAAGAGACAACCAACCACCTGGGAAAAGATATTTACCAATTATACACCTGGCAAATGCTTAATATCCAGTATCTACAGCGAACTCAAGAAATTAATCCCCCCAAACCCAATAAACCATTCATTAAATGGGCAAGGGAACTAAAGAGAGACTTATCAGAAGACGAAATTAAAATGGCAGAAAAGCATATGAGAAAATGTTCACCATCTATGGTCATAAAGGGAATGCAAATAAAAACAACCCTAAGATACCACCATACCCCAACAAGAATGGCCAAGATTTTGAACTCAGACAATGACAGTTGCTAGCAGGGTTGTGGAGAAAAAGGAACCCTACTACACTGCTGATGGGAATGTAAACTAGTTCGGCCACTCTGGAAAGCAGTGTGGAGGTTCCTTAAAGAACTGAAAATAGACCTTCCCTATGATCCCGCCATACCACTTCTGGGCATCTACCCTGAACATCATAACCCAAGATATGATAAGGACACCTGCTCACCTATGTTCATCTCTGCACTATTCACAATAGCGAGGCGATGGAAACAATCCAGATGCCCTACTGCAGATGAATGAATACAGAAAATATGGTATATATACACAATGGAATTCTACATAGCCAACAGACAAGATAAAATAATGGCATTCGCAGGGAAGTGGATGAATCTAGAGCGAATCATGTTGAGTGAGACAAGTCAAGACCTAAGGAACAAAAGGTGCATGGTATCCTTAATATGTAGCTATTAAATCCAAAGAATACAAGTGCAAGAACTCAATATCTGCATACCCAATGTTATAGACATGGTAATAGAAATATAAACATAACTATATAGACATAAAAACCTATGATTCTATAGACATAATGTTTTATTTCATAAATTAATGTTTCTATGACATACAAACCCTTAGCCTAATTGTGATTAAGTTCTAAATATTAAGTCCCTGTGATTGTAAATAGAGATTCCCTTCTTGAACACTTGTTTGTTAAACCTGTCATTTAAAATATGATGTAAAAAATCAATGTTAATAACTAAAAAAAAAGAGTTTCATGGACTATTCTTCCCAGATTGCTTAAACCATGATCCTCAGATCTCAGTCTCCTGAGCAACTAGGATTAAGGCCACCAACTCCTGACTAATTAAACACACAGACACACACAGACACAGACACGGACAGACACACACACACACACACACACACACACACACACACACACACCCTTCTTAGCTACCTCTGAGGTCCAGAACTCATTTGAAAGACACTGCTTCATATAGTATATATTTAATAAAAAGAACATACTATAATTATAAAAGATCAAAACAATTGTGATCATGGTGAATACAAAATGTACTATGATACTGATACACTAATATACTCTGATATATAATGTACGTTTATAGATAATATATTTATACTAAGAAATTATATAGAGAGACAGAGCAGAGTGAATAGTACCAATTAGCAGACAAGCTTTTTTGAAAGAAAGAGAGCAAGAGAAAGAGAGAGAGAGGAAGAAAGGAAGGAAGGAAGGAAGGAAGGAAGGAAGGAAGGAAGGAAGGGAGGGAGGGAGGGAGGGAGGGAGGGAGGGAGGGAGGGAGGGAGAGAAAGGAAAGGAGAGAGGGAGGGAGGGAAAGAAAGAGAAAAAGAGAAAGAAAGAAAGAAATCAGATAAGCAAGCAGGCAGGCAGAGAGGTGCCAATGGCTCATGTGAGATTCTTATTTACTATTAAACACCAATAAAGCTGGAAGTGAAGCTGTGGCTCAGTGGTAGAGCACTAGCCCTAAGCAAACAAAGTTAAAGACAAAAATAAAAATAAAAAATTTAAGAACAGCACCTATTTCAAGTGCTAAAACTGGCGCCAAAAAAGGGGGGGATGTAAACTAATTAGAATCTACACAAAATTTGGGGTTTTCTAAACTTCATATACAAGTGCTTGAATGCATATGCAATGCTTTAAAATATATATGCGTGTGTGTGAGTGTGTGTGTATGTGTGTGTGTTTGTGTGTGTGTGTGTGAGAGAGAGAGAGAGAGAGAGAGAGAGTATGTGCATCTGTGTACATGTGCATGTACATACATGTGTGTGCTTTAAGGGTTGCTCTTCAGGGTATACGTAGGGAGATTGTCATCTATCTTGTTAACTGAAATGTTTGGGTTTTGTTTATGAACTGTGTAGTCCCATTTCCAACACATGATACAATGGCGAGACTGTGGAGACAGCACTTTCAGCCCTGACCACCAAATGTGAAAGGACACACAGCTCAGAAGACACAGCGAAAGTGGATCCAGCCAGGAGAGGAGAGAGCAGGTGACGCAATGTAATGTGACTGCTCCCTCAGATCAAAGCCTGTGACGTGAGAGAGACATTTCATTTAGGAATCAAGCGAATGGTTACAAAGTTAAGAGAGAGAGGGAGGACTGAGGAAATAATAGGACTGGCTTTCAGCCACCACATCTAAGGACTTTGCCCAGAGGAGCTATTCAAGTGCTCATTCAGAACACTGACTGGAAGCTTAATGAAAAGTGTTCAGGATTCCAGAGGGAACTGCCAGTCTCCATTTTCCCCCATCTCAACCCAGCATGCCTTCCCCTTCCTTCCAACGTCTCCCTCACTTCCTTAATCTTCCTCCAACAGTACGAATCTCCCCTCCATGAGACATTTTTGTATTCAATCAGTTTAATGAGTTTGGCAACTCATTTGAATTTGAACTAACTTATTATACATGCCGTTATTTATTTTTGAAGAAAAATTTGTGCCTGATCTGGAACTGACTCTGGCATTGCCACTGAGGGTTCTTTGTTTTGTTTTGTTTTGTTTTTATCAAGGCTAACCCTCTACCACTTGAGCCACAGCTCCTCTTCCAGATTTTTGGTAGTTAATTGGAGGTAAGAATGTCATGAAGTGTTCCTGTCTTGGCTGGCTTCAAAACGGGATCCTTAGATCACAGCCTTCTGAGTAACTAGGATTATAGGTGTGAGCCACTGGCACAAGACCATACATGCCAATAGGATTTTTTTTTCAGTTTAAAAATCTTATTTCCCTATATTTTCAGATTATCAAATATCTTTTCCATATTCTTTCAACTAACTGTTTTCTTTTACTTTTTCTTTTTTTTCTTTTTTTGCCAGTCCTGGGGCTTGAACTCAGGGCCTGAGCACTGTCCTTGACTTTTCCTCTACCACTTGAGCCATACCACCACTTCCAGCTTTTCTACCAAGAAATCAAACCAGTGTCTTTGTGTATGCTAGGCAAGTACCCTGCCACTAGGCCAAACTCCTGGCTCAAATGTTTTCTTAATATTGAACTTTTTTCTGTCGTTGTACTATTTGCCAAAACATTTCACATGATGTAATTTTAAATAGCAGTTAAGTATTACAATAGCTGTTAAGCCTAGACTATACTTATCTCTTGAGTCGTCTAGAGAGAAAGGACTGAATGATTTTCTCTGGAGTTTTGTTATTCTCAGAGGCTTTCTGTGTTAAGCAAAGTCTATACTTCTTTTTATTTTTTTCTTTTCTTTTTTCTGGTGGTGGGCTTGGGGTTTGGAGTCAGAGCCTTGTAGTTAGTATGAAAGCTCTCTCTGTCTCGCTCTTTCATCTTAGTTATTGCTTATAGAGTCTTACCTTTATGCTTATAGGGTCTTATTTATGTTTCCTTTATAGCTAGGATGGCAGGCAAGCACCACTAAACTCAGCTTTTATTGGTAGAAGTGAGGTCTCACTAATTTTGTATCCTGGATAACCTTGGAGCGTGAGCCTCTCCATTAGCTTGAATAAGAGAAAGGAGCTACTCATCTTACCTTGTTATCAGATATATTGTATACATGTTTATCTGTTTATTAGAAATAAGATAGGGAAGAAAAGAAATAGGATAGGGAAGGGAAGGGGGAAAACAAGATGAGGGGAGGGGTGGGGGAGAAAAATGGGGACAAAAACATGAGAAGGGGTAGCAATAATTGTTAAGGAATGCACCTATCTGGCAAATATAACGTAACCCTTCTATTAATTACAATAAAATAGTTTTTTAAATAAAAGCAAAAAAAAGAGAAAGGAGCTACTGCACCTATTTCCTATCACTTCATTTTTTTGCCATTCAGAAGGATCTTAAAGGCATGAGTGATTTTTTTTACAAAAGGAGTAATGTTGATCAAGGTGTATTGCATTTGTATGCTTATTTTTGAATGGTCATTCCTTTGTTCAACTACTTATAGATAGAAAAAAGTGGGGCGGAAAGTCATGGGACTTGAACTCTGGGCCTAGGTGCTGTCCCAGAGCTCTTCAGCTCAAGGCTAGCACTCTACCACTAGAGCCACAGCACTACTTCCAAGATTAAAAAAATAATAATAAAAGTTGCTTCACAGTTTTTATAGTTGTAACCAAGCAAAACACATTTCTCCTGGTGGTTTGAACAGCAATAATAGTGTTACAACTAAAAAAAAAAGTGCCTCACTTATATCACATATTTTAAAAAAGAATAAAATTTGCAAGGGAGAAAATATGACTGATTTTAATTAAATGTCACAAAATCCTCACAAAGGCACAACTCCAAATTTTAGTAAAGGAGAAGTACGAGTAGAATTAATATGAGCTAGTAGTACAGTTTAGGAAGAACTTGTGCATGTTCCAAACAGTAGAATTCTGTTTATATTGATCTGAAGTCTTAATAAATAAAATTAAAAGATGTACCACAGAGTTCATTATGATAATTGAGTTTAAAATATTAATTAAACCTCTCATAATAATGATCAGAGTTATAAAAGAAAGAATAAAAGCAATAAAGTACGATGAAATAGAGCAGCCAGATGGGCCTGATACTGGAGAAGGAAGCTCCATTCATGGATCCATTCAATAAAGTTGAAGTTGAAGGGTGTCTCTCATTCTAAGAACTCAAAGGGAACAGTCTACAGGTGGAACATGCCTCTGAGGAGTTTAGTCATAAAAATTGATGCTTGAAACACAACAGTATCTCCCGGATGGATGGATGGATGGATGGATGGATGGATGGATGGATGGATGGATGGGTGGGTGGATGGATGGATGGATGGATGGATGGGATATCTTCCAAAGACTGTGATAGGATAAAAAACATTCATTTGAGAATCAAGTGAATTGTTGTAAAGTTAAGAGAGAAAAAGAAGACTTAGAAAATAGTAGTACTGGATTTTCAGCTGCCATATCTAAGAATTTTTGCCCAGAGGAGCTATTCAAAGCTACTCAAAGCTTAATGAAGAGTGTCTAGGATTGTAATAGGATCTTGTCTCTAAAGGTCTCCACCCTAATTTATGGACCTCCGATCAATGGATGGGTGAACAGATGGATGGATAGACATTCTGAGTCAGAATACAAAAGAGATACCAGGTTCTCTACTAAGCAAATCAGAGACATGAGAAACACTGGAGGCCCAACAGGTGGACAACATCAGAGGCCTCTGCCAGCAGGTGGAAGGTATTCAAGGAGAGAAATGAGAGATCTTAGAAGAGCAGTACTTGAGGGGAAAACAAGATGAGGGGCGGGGGTAGAGGGAGGGAAATGGGGACCAAGACATGAGAAAGGGTATCAATGTTTATGAAGTAATGCATCTTCTATATGGTGAATATAATATAACCCTTGTATTAATTACAATAAAAATATATGAAAAAAGAACAAAAAAAACAGAAGAGCAGTGCCCTAGAAAGAAAATTAAATAAATGGAAGATTGTCAAAGTAACAACTCATACATAGCAAAGAACATGAAATGTAAACAGAAACCAGAAACAAATGAATCCTTTTATCTCTAAAGAGATAACAAAAAAATAAAAATGAAACAGACCTTTAGTCCTAGTGTCTCAGAGTCAGTATCCAATTTCACTGGAATTGAGGCCTGAGGTCAGGGCTATTCTAGCAAAAGGGCTACCTGGTTCTGAAACCTGGAAATCCTTAAATCCCTCCCTGGAGGTAGAAACAATTCTGGAGCCCAGCCTTGGGGGAAACAAGATAACAAAAGCTGGGAAATAGACCAGCTGAGAAACAAACAGGGCCCTAGTGATGTCAGGGAAAGGAAAAACCACCAGGTGCAACAAAGAACAAATGTCAAATCCCATGAGCCATTACAACAGATAGATAGAAGACAGACAGACAAACAGACAGACAGACAGATCTACTTCTCAAATAGTTTATGGTTGCCAAGCTCAAATCCTCATGTGGTAGAACCTGAGTCCAGATTACACATGTGACCTATACTTTGACCTCATAATCAAGGAAAACAAGAGACACCAGCCATCAACACATACTGTTTTCCTCTCTGTGTATAGTACTGTCCCAGGCTTCCACCAGAAAGACAACCCCTAAGTGAATAATCTAACAGGAATGCTGAAACTGAGCAAGAATTATGTGGGGGAAAAATCCAAAATCAGAACCAGTAACAAGGACTGATCTCTCTGTCTCTGTCTCTCTGTGTCTCTCAGTTTCTCACTCTTCCTTCTCCCTTTCCCTCTCTTTTCTTCTTTCTCTTCTCTCCTTTCTCCTTCCCTCCTTCTTCACTCTCTCTTTTCAAAACAAGGTCTCTGCGATGTAGCCCAAGTTGGTTTCAATCTCACAGTCCTTCTGCCTGAAAGCCTGCTGGGATTATAGGCATCCACTACCATGCCTAGCTCACTGCAATGCTAAGGAATCCTGCTACCCAGAGAGAAGAATGGGAAATGACCCACTGGGCTCACAAGATCAAAGATCCAGAGTTCGCAGAGGGTATTTCCCTTCACATCTCAGATCCACCCCTCTTTTAGCTTTAAGCAGGTCGGTTTCAGTGGCAAAGCTGCTCTCCAACCAGACAGACAAAAGAGGAGGGCTAAAGTCATGACTCAGTGGCCCAGAATGTGAGCATTCTGCTCCAATAGAAAAGAAGCCCCTCTCCAGCTCCATCAGCCACCTGTCTAAGATATCTTCCCCACATCAGTATTCCGAAGCCACTCTCTGAGACCCAGTGGCACTGAAGCTGAGCAGTTGTTTGGGTTTTAGTCCATTCTGTATTTTTAGCTCCCAGCATAGCCTCCAGCCACTTGCACTTGCTTAAGAGGATCATTTGCTACTGATGTTTGCTCCAAGCATCAGCAAGATGTGATGGCACTGCCTTTGCTTAGCAAATCAACCCAATTTCAAAGAAGGGAAACAAGCTGCCTTGCAGAGCAGAGTCACTGTGGAAAATTCCAGAAGGGAAACTTGGCTTTCCAGAACCAGGGCCTGTGGGTGCCTCAAACCCACAGCTTTGTGAAGCTCCTTACAAAAGCAGCATCCCGGCCTTGAGGCAGAATACAAGGCTAAAAAAAGTAAATGAAGTGTAGCTCCTTGTACCAAAAGAGCAAAGGGGAAGCACAGAAACTATCTGAACTCTGAATGTTACCAGAGGAGACACAGACCCGTGTGGAGCTGGAAGGGGACAGCCTATGAAATCAGTTAACTGCATCATCCACCCCACCCTACCTGCCAGGGAGCCTCTCCACTGCCCCTGCCCTCTGTGCCACTTGATTTTTCAAAGAAGAATTTGACCAGGCCACCCATGTCTCATCCCTGTGCAAAAAAAAATCAATATCTATATCTGCCTATCTATCTATCTATTTACTCACGTGTGGCAGCGCAGGAAGAATCAAGATGGAGCCCCTTGTTCCATTAGCCACAACTTTCAGCACCATACAGTCTGTTAACCTTTTAACCATTGGTTTATCCCAAAGGGAGAAAAGAAAAATGAGGGAATAGGACCAAGAAGCAAAGGAGATAGGTAAGGTTAAGTATGGGGGCCTATCAAATGCATTTTCCAGCACTATTCAAACTAGCTGTCTTAAGAAGTCCTCCATGGTCATCCTAGAAGAAAGATAAAGGCCTCTCCTCTTTCAGCCTATGTTTCCTCCAACAGAAAATGAGAAAAGAAAAAAAACTATATGTTAAGCCTGAGGATGGAATTGGATAACACACCGTATAGAAAGTTCCACACCTCCCACACCCGTTTTTCCCCTCCACCCCCATGCAGTGGGTGCACAGTAAATGGCAACTGTTTGCATGGATTTCATCCCAAACAGGTCAGGTACATCAACAACCTGCATCTACTTACTGAGTTTCCCTGAAACTGGCTACAAGTTCCCCAAACAGTTCAACCTCACAGCACAAGGTGCACACAGTCTGGCTGTCATCCGGTGAGGTCCCTGGGCCCCTGGGCTTTTTTCTCAAGGACAGGAGAGTTCTATAAGACAAACCCAACTTTGCCATCAAAAAGGACTGACCTTTAAACTCAAATGGAAATAAGGCCTAAATTCCTTTGAGAATTAGGTACCTTATTTTCCATTTCATAACTCCTCCTGATCCTTGCAATTACAGGCTGTTTTCAGAGAACAATGTTGTAATTCTCAGGCCAGATTATATCAATATTTCTTGACCCACCTGAAACCATGTAAGTGCCCAAGAAAATCCTGACCCACTGTAAGATTTACAGACCAATTACCTAAACCAGAGTGGTTTGCATAGGCGAGATAAGATCTGAAAGTATGTGTCTTTATCTAAAGAAAGAAATTCCAAGATACAGTACTAGCTTTCCAGGGAGTGATTTACAGAAATATAAGACCAGGGAAAACAATTACCTGGAAAATGAGTGTTACAAATCAACATTTCCTATACTGCACAGGCAAAAGACCACATGTAAAGCTTGGAAGTAAATACTGGAAACTACTATGACACAAAAATCACCCTTTGAGCTTGAGTTCTTTGGAGTGTGACTCTTCTAGACAGTATCTGTGTCTATCTAGACAGTATCTGAGACTAATTAGATGCCATAAATCTTCACAGGTGCTAAGCTCCCGTTACAGCCTATCAGTACCTCTCACTGTGGAAGGAATGGCAGCTCATAGCACCCATGCATCTCAGATGGAGCAGAAACACAGTCTCTGTGAGCTACAAGAGAGGCCAAGAGTTTTCTGTTTTCCTCTCCAAGTCAGCATCATACAGTCCTGGATTTGGGGTGGGGGTAGGGAGTGGTAGTGGAGTTTGGGTCCTGTCCTTTAGCTTTCTCACTAAAGGCTGGCACTCTACCACTTGAACCACAACTCCATTCCTGGCTCCTTGGTGAATAATTGGAAATAATGGTCTCATGATTTTTCTGTCCAGGTCGGCTTCAAACTGCCATCTTCAGATCTCAGCTTCCTGAATAGACAAGTTCACAAGCATGAGCCACCAGCACCTGGCACCCTAGAGTTTTCTTGGAAAGCTAAGAAGTATATTCTTTTTTTTTGCATTTTTATTGTAATTAGTAAAAGGGTTACATGATATTTGCCAGATAGAAGGTGCATTAATTCACGTACATTGATACCCTTTCACATGTCTTGGTACCCATTTCCCTCCCCCCCACCCCCCCACCCATCTTGGTTTTCCCCCCTTCCCTATCAAATTTCAAATAACCAAATACAAATAAATTCAATATATCAGATAACAAAGTGAGATACTATAACAATATGAGATAACCAAGGGACAGCAAAGGAGATGAGAGAAGAAGTATATTCTTAGAAGTGGGAATAACCATACATTCATTCTAATGAATGGCTGCCATACTACATGAGGTGGGGGAGGGAGAATAAAAGTCACACCATATCAGACAAATGGGAATAAGTAACAATCTTATATGGGAAATGTAAGTCTTCATATAGCCTTTTCTAATTATTTTCAACTTTGTTAATCAGTTGAAGCCTTCGGACATCATTTTGATCTTCAAATGAATTTTTGATAATACTCCCATCTTCCTACATTCTCAAAGTAGTTTCAAAATTTAGCAAATTACCTACTTCCTAGAAATGAAACTCTAAGACTATCTGGAGAGGGTAAACAGGAAAATGGAATCCCAGAGAAAAAGGATGGAGATGTTAAGTGGGGAATGGGTTTGAAAATGTCTAACGTCATCTTGCAAAACTGTATAAAAGAAGTGCACTGGACCAGGAGTTTGGCCTAGTGGTAGAGTGCCTGCCTAGCATGCACGAAGACCTGGGTTCGATTCCTCGGCACCACATACATAGAAAAAAGCCAGAAGTGGTGCTGAGGCTCAAGTGGTAGAGCAGAGCTCTAGCCTTGAGAAAGTCCAAGGACAGTGCTCAGGCCCTGAGCTTAAGCCCAGGACTCGCGCAAAAAAAAAAAAAATGCTCATTACCTGCCTTACAAAATGGTAACCCTTCTATATAATGCCCTACTAAAAACAATAAAAAGAAAACTACCTTTAAAGAAAAAAAAAAAGAAGTGCACCAATATTCTCTTGCACCCACTTTCATCTGTCCGTCTTTAGGAGGGGCTTGGCCTCTGAGGTCTTCACGGCGTGTTAGAGAGACATCTGTAAGAAAAGTAATCCTGCCATTAGTCCTCTTCATAACACTCCACCCTTCACATACCCACCCACCCTGACAATTCACCCATTCTTCCCCTTTCCACAGGATCATCACAGACAGGGAGATTCTGCTGCACCTGGGAGGTTGTTAGATATACAGATTCTCAGGCCCCACTCCAAACTACTAAATAAATCCGAATACCAGGATCACCATGAGACTCCCTTGCAGAGGAAAGCTGAGAGTTCAGTGCCATATAACACCCTTCCCATTCCGAAACCCCTTTCCAGCTGGCCCCCAAACTCTTGCACCGTGTGTGTGTGTGTGTGTGTGTGTGTGTGTGTGTGTGTGTGTATGTGCGTGCACATGCCAATCAAGGATCTCAGCCTCTGAGACCAGAGTGTCATGAGTCAGAGCTGAGCAAGGCACCAGCAAACAAAGTATAGCCCTTGTAGAAAAAAAAAAGATCTTTTCTAAATCAGAAAAATACCTAATTTTCCTTTCTTGGATTATATGGCCAGTGCCTAAAGCAGAGCGCCATCAAGCACCCTCTTGTGTCCTGTATGCTTCCCAGCTCTGCCTGGGTAAAACTTGTCAGGGCAGACAAAGCCCATTTGGCATCTTTACCAAAGTAACCAGAGGAAAGCAATCGAACACATCTCCACACTAGGTGTCAGGTCTGTCTCTCAGCCTGCTTCTGTGGGCCACGTCACATCAGGAAAATGGGCTCATTTCCTGGCCTTGAAATCCAACCTGCCTGTCACCTCGTTGGGAGGCTTGGCTGTGGACTGGCCCCGCTGCCCTCTCGGACAGCACCTCCCTGCCATGCCCACCTCTATGCTGATAGGCTCCTGCATCCTACTTTAGCCCAGGGTACTTCCGGAATAACCGAGTTCTGCTGTGACAGTCTCCCGAGCGTGTCTGTCTGTCCTCTGGTAAGGGAGGGCTGGGTGTGGGCCGCCAGTCGGTGATCTCGTCTTACTCGGGGCCTGTTCTCCTAAGAAGGACTAAAAACCCCAACATACTTCCACCAATATGACTACTGCAAGTGGGAACTGGTGTTGTAAAGATAGATTTAAACTCATTCCACTCTCCCTCTGTAGTTTATTAAGCCTCCCTTTTAATCCAAGTTGGCTCAATGGCTCTGGGTTAATCAGCTGACACTACAACAAAATACCTGAGGCAGTTGATTTTATATTTATATGTGTGCTCCTCCTGGGGCTTGAACTCAGGGCCTGGACTCTGTCCCTGATCTTTTTTATTCTAGTATATCACTCTACTACTTGAGCCACAGCTCTACTTCCAGCATTTTTGGTGGTTACTTGGAGGTAAATGGAGTTACTTTCTCAGGCTGGCTTTGAATTTCATGATCCTCAAGTCTGAGTCTCTGAGTTATTAGGATTACAGGTACGAGCCACCAGTGCCTGCCTGACAACTGACTTTTAAGAAGAAAAGGGTTATTTTAGTTCATAGAGCCAGGTGTGTTAGTCTACTGATTTGGGCCTGTGAAGAGGCAGCTTGTTGTTGCATGCACATGCAGAGGAAAAAGACACTCACCTCATGAAAGGAAGCCAGAGAGAGAGAGAGAGAGAGAGAGAGAGAGAGAGAGAGAGAGAGAGAGAGAGAATCCAGCATCCTCAAATCTCCTTCAAGGTCATGTCCCCATTGACCTTGATCTTCCACTAAGCTCCATCTCTTAAAAACTCCATTTTCTCATAATAGCACAACCTTGGGGACCAAGTCTTTAATATATGGGCCTTCAGGAAACATAAACACATAACACATAGCTAAAATGGTCTAGATGTGTGAGCATCTGAGTACATGATGATACAGGACAAACAAGTGAGAATCATGGTAGAGGACCTTTCTAGAGAGATGAGGATGTGTCCAATGAGGTGACCAGTGAATCTCAGCCAGCTGAGACACTGCACCACCCTCCCCCAGAAACTACATACTCTGCCACTTTGATGGATGTTCAGCTCCAATTATATCATGCTGCTGGAGAAAAGGAATGCTTCTACACAAAAGGTAGTCAGGCTTGTCAAAGGAATCACAACAGAGGAAAGTCTCTAGATATGTACCAAAAGAGCTGGATCACCCAGAAGCAAAAAGCCCCAGTAACTTTCTTCTGATCAAGTGTGCTTGCCCCTCAGGCCACAGTCCTCCACTCCCTTCCAAAGCTGGATGGAGAAGAACACAGCCAACACCTTATTAACTATACTACCACTTATAATTCAGTCCCAAAGAGCGAAGGGACTGCATGTCAGACTGCCCACACTAATGGACTAGAGATCCTGCATAATAAGATCAGTTATATGCACACAGTCCACCTTTCATTACTCACAGCGTTTAACAAAAAGTGATGAGGAAGAAAAAGGGCTATAAGAGACCAAGAATGTCCTGTCATTTCTCAAATGACAATGCAGGAAGAATCAGAGTTCATGATGTGAACTAGTGAATGAAAAACTCAATGCAAGTCAATACCTAATCTGTGGTTGACAACGCCCTGGGAAAAGACACATGGAAAAACATGAAGACATAATCAACCAAAATTAGGCAAGCAATTAAAGTCATTAGGGTATATTTATGTGAAACTTAATGTTACCATTATAAATTATGTTTAGGAAGAATATTGATGACATGGTAAATGGTTGTAACCTAATTTGAGCTATCCTAGACACAGGACTTAAGCTTTCTGGGCCTGTTTGCTTCTCTGTAAATGGGGCTAAAAGTACTATATTTCATGACTTTGAGATACTTATTTTCTCATATTTTATCATCTCTGAAAAAAAGGAGTAATTTGTGGTGACCTATAAATTGCTTGATATAGTATACAGAAAATGATGGTACACTGTAGAATCATTAGTATGAAGACTTGATGACAAGGTAAGAGCTGTGAAATTAGGTAAGGCAGAAAGTGAAAAAATTGGGGTGGGAGGGTGGGAAGAGGAGACAACCTAAACACAGAAGAGGAATCATGGGGATACTAAAAAGAATGTCGGGGGAGAGAGGAAAGCAAGATAAGTAGACAGAAGGAGTGTAGTCTAGTGGTAGAGTGCTGGCCTAGCATGAATGAAGCCCTGGGTTCCATTCCTCAGTACCACATGCACCGAAAAAGCTGAAAGTGGTGCCGTGGCCCAAGGGGTACATCACTAGCCTTGAGAAAGCCCAAGGACAGTGCCTAGGCCCTAGGTTCCAGCCCCAGGATTGGCAAAGAAGAGGGGGATAGAAGAGGAGAAGGAGGAAGAAGAGGAAGAGGAGGAGAAGAAGGGGAGGGAGGAGGAGGAGAAGGAGGAGGAGGAGGAGAAGGAGGAGTAGGAGGAGGAGGAGGAGGAGGTAAGGGAGGAAAGAAAGAGAGCAAAAGAAAGAAAGATGGATGATCAAGGCATAATATTTACACATGACATATGTCAAATGAAGAAGAGAGAGAAAGGTTAGTAAAGAAAACCTTTGGAAAGGAATTGAGAACAGAAAAGTGACTTCTTATGGATAAGAAAGGATCTGTACAAATACCACAACTTGTTGATCCACTCATCAACTGAGGGACATCTAGGTTGGTTCCAAATCTTTGCTATGGTGAATAGTGCTGCAATGAACATTGTTGTGCTAGTGGATTTAGTATGCCCTTGTTTCTGGATGGTTGGGTAAATGCCAAGTAGTGGAATTGCTGCATCATAGGGGAGTTCTATGTTTAGCCTTTTGAGGCACTGCCACACTGCTTTCCATAGTGGTTGAACGAGTTTGCACTCCCACCAACAGTGTAGTAGTGATCCCTCCTGGCCACATCCCCTCCAGCATCTGTTATTATTCGTTTTCCTGATCCTGGCCATTCTAACTGGAGTGAGGTGGAATCTTAGAGTTGTTTTGATTTGCATTTCTTTTATGACCAGAGATGTTGAGCATTTCTTCATGTGTCTATAGGCCATTTTTGTTTCTTCTTCAGAGAAGACTCTCTTTAAGTCTTTGGCCCATTTTTTAATGGGATGGTTGTTACTTTTAGTTTTGGAGTGATTCAATTTTTTGAGTTGTTGATATATGTTACATATGAGGCCTTTGTCTTTTGTATGGTTGGTGAAGATCTTCTCCCACTCTGTAGGCTTCCTAATTAATTTACTAGCTATGTCCTTTGCCATACAAAAGCTCCGCAGTTTCATGCAGTCCCACTTATCCAGCCTTTCTCTGATTTGTTGTGATTCTTGGTCCTTATTAAGAAAGTTTCGACCTGTGCCAAGGAGGCCTAGTGTATCTCCTATTCCTTCCTGTAAAGTTTTTTTTTTTTTTTTTTTTTTTGCCAGTCCTGGGCTTGAGCTCAGGGCCTGAGCACTGTCCTTGGATTTTCTCAAGGCTAGAGCTCTACCACTTGAGCCTCAGCACCACCTCTGGCTTTTTCTATGTATGTGGTACCGAGGAATCGAACCCGGGTCTTCATGCATGCAAGGCAAGCACTTTAACCACTAGGCCAAACTCCCAGCCGCCTTCCTGTAAAGTTTTCAGTGTGTCAGCTTTTACCTCCAGGTCTTTGATCCATTTGGAGTTAATTCTAATGCAAGGTGACAAAGAAGGATTCAACTTTAGTTTTTTGCAGGTGCTTAACCAGTTCTGCCAGCACCACTTGTTGAAGAGGCTGTCTTTCTTCCATTCTATTTTTTTGGGTCCCTTGTCTGTGGTTTAATATCTGGGTCCTCAGTTCTATTCCATTGGTCTTCAGGCCTGTTCTTGTGCCAGTATCAAGCTGTTTTGAGAATCATAGCTCTGTAATAGAGTCTAAAGTTTGGAATTGAAATTCCTCCAGCGCTGTTCTTTCTGCTAAGAAGTGTTTTTGCTATACGGGGTCTTTTATTATTCCATATGAAATTTTGGATTGCCTCTTCTATTTCTTTAAAGAATGACATTGGGATATTGATGGGTATTGCGTTGAATTTGTAGATAGCCCTTGGCAAGATTGTCATTTTCACAATGTTGATTCTTCCAATCCAGGAGCATGGGAGGTTTTTCCATTTCCTTAGTTCTTCTTTAATTTCCTTTTTAGGGTATTAAAGTTTTCATCAAAAAGGTCCTTAACATTCTTAGTTAAGCTAATTCCTAGGTACTTTATTTTCTTTGAGGCTATTGTGAAAGGAGTTTCTTTCCTGATTATTGCCTCGTTCCTCTCACTGTTAGTGTAAAGGAAGGCAGTTGATGTTTACAATGGAATTCTATGCTGCTGTCAGAAAGAATGACATCGCCCCCATTTGTTAGGAAATGGAAAGACTTAGAAAAAATCATATTAAGTGAAGCAAGCCAGACTCAAAGGAACTTAGGCTCAATGGTTTCCCTCATTTGTCATAATCAGTAGAAACCTTGGGCTCTACTAGCAGAGATCTGCAATAGAGCAAAATCTTGATACATAAGGCCATATAGTATGAAGCTAATTGAAAGGACCTCCAGGATATTGAAACAAAAGCCATATAACGAATGATTGTTGTCCTTAATGTACTATGTTATCTCTCATCTCTTTTGCTGTCCCTTGGTTATCTCATATTGTTTCAGTATCTCACTTTGTTATCTGATATATTGAATTTATTTGTATTTGGTTATTTGAAATTTGATAGGGAAGGGGGGAAAACCAAGATGGGAGGGGGTGTGGGGGGAGGGTAATGGGTACCAAGACATGTGAAAGGGTATCAATGTATGTGAATTAATGCACCTTCTATCTGGCAGATATCATGTAACCCTTTTACTAATTACAATAAAAAATAATCACTTTCCCCAAACTCTACCACCCAACACGGCTCCCTTAAGAACCAAACTGTCAGTTCCTGAGCCTTTGAAGGGGTAAACTGTAATATGCCAAAGGAGGATGCAGCAAGTAGGTCCTCAACAGACACATCCACCAATGCTGTGATCTTGGATTTCACAGTCTCCAGAACTGAGAGAAAATAAATTTCTATTGTTTGTAAAAAAAAAAAAAAAGGATCTGGAAAGAATTGTCTTAAATATTCTAAAAAGGGAGGAAGACAAATCCTAGAGAGTTCCTGTATGTAGTAGATGGTATGAGCATGTCTTAAGGATGGAGCTTATAAGCAAAATTAGTATGTAATTGAGTTAGCCATAATACAAACAGGGTCAGGATTGGTACACTGATGTGGAACTATTCTTTGTGCCCATCTGAGGGGTTGCTATGCTTGGATGTATATTTCCTAATTGTGAGGGCTTTCTTGGGTGCAGAATGGGAGGGCATGCTGTATGCCCCTCCAAACCAAAGAATGCTGCCTGCCCAGGTCTGGCAGTAATTATTGACACCCCCCAGGCCATGTGTTATCTGTGATATTCAGGAGTCATTTGAAGAAAAACTTAAGGGGAATCTGAACTAGCTGATAGTGCTAAGCATAATTCAATCCAATCCTTACAGTTCCTTACAATTGAATTTGGTACATGTTCATCAGCTGGTTTCCAGTAAAGAGCTACTGGATTCATCATTCCTAGGTGGAGACAGCTTGTGAGGACTTCGGACTTTCAGATCCCCAGAGAAATGGACTTTGACATCACACAAACTTATCTCTAGATTTGTTTCAGCTTCATAGACAAATTATTGGACTTGAACAGGTGCCATCACTTGACATTGAGATAACACAGACTGCCAAAGAGTTTGAACAGTTCCAGCACTATGTTCCCTCGTTGAGCAATCTAAAAGGTTTGCTGGTGACCTTTGTTGGCCCAATCATGTTGGTTATAGTTATTATTATTTGCCTACGTGTGTGGTAAAAACTGTGCAAAATTCGTTACTAAACTTTGCAGGTCAACTCCATAAAATCAAGCTCCAGATAAATGAGTTTCCCCTGAGAGGAATCGCATCCAAGGACAGGTATGAGGGAATGCTACTCTGACCAACCTAAGACAGGGCTTTCAGCTTGATCTGAAGAAGTTCCCCATGATGGGTAAGGCAGAGTCAGAGATCCAGCCAACCTAAGACAGGAGGATTCGCTTCTTTCAAAATAAAGATGGGGGAGATGTTGGGAGCTGAGTTCAGGGTCAGGCTGGCCCACGCATCTGCATCACTGATGTAAGATAACCAAACAAGGAAGTGAGCTGTTATGAAAAACAACTTGTGCCATGATGAATGATGCCATGCTTACAAACTTGAGCTGCGTCAACAGTATTGTAAACTTCCTAACTTTATCGCTTCTTGCTTGACTGTTACATCTGAAACTTGCTTGTTGTCTTGGAAGAAAGTAACTCCTGGATGTTTCCTGTTTCCAAGATAGTATATAAGACCAGAACTAAAAATAAACGGGGCTACAGTCTTGAGCTGCAGTCTTAGGCTGCAGTCTTAAGCTGCAGATCTCCCACCCCCATCTGTTTCTTGTCTTTTTCTTCTCATCCTCACCCCCTAAATCAGGAATCCTGCTTCGTTGCTGGCTGGCTCCAGCAATGTCACACTGGAACCAATTCATTGCCACTATTGACATGTAATAGTAATAGTTACAGAAGAAGAAAGAAGAAACTTAGCACTCTGCTTCATAAAGGCAAAATTTCCTAGAACTGTTATCAAGTGGCCCATTGTATAGAAGCTCTCACCTAGACAGCAACAGCAGCTAGGGAGAGCTGAGTCACTGATGCGCAGGTCCAGCCAAAACAAACCTGCCTTGACTTTATCATAGTCCCCGACTTCTTAGGGCACCCCTTTCCCTCCACCAGAGCAGGGCTTCTCAGCTCTGGATGCAGAGAAATCACCTGGGGAGCTTTTCAAATTGCCAATGGCCCTGGGAGCTAATAGCTCACACCTGTAATCCTAACTACTCAGGAGGCTGAGATGTGAAGATCTCAGTTGAAGCTAGCCTAGGGAAGAAAAGTCTATGGCACTCTTATGTCCAATTAACCAGCAAGAAGCCAGAAATGGAGGTGTGGCTCAAGTAGTAAAGTGCCAGCCTTAAGTGGAAAGTGAGAGTGAGATACTGGAATTCAAACTCCAGTACCAGCTTACATTTGCACTGGCACACAGACGCACATACACACACACACACACACACACACACACACACACACACACACATAGAGGCCAACAGCTGAGATACCACCTTCCTCTCTCCCTCTTTCTCCTTTCCCCCACACACCAACATGGCCTGAGATATAGGTCTGATATTGGGATTTTTTTAAACTCCCGAGAGGATTCTGACGTGCACCCAAGTTGGCAAGCTATTGCATGGAATTATAAGATCTTTGAGACTAAACGCCTCTCTAGGAAGAAAATCAATATAGCAGCGCAGTTAAAAGCCTGGAGTCAGTCAGGTTTGCCTTCAACTTTCTGCTCCTCCCTTCGACTTGCTCAGTGAAAAATGGTCAGCTTCTTACAGCCTCAATCCCTTCATTTGCGTATTAGAAATAACACCTACCTGATAGGATTGTTTGGGGGGGGGGATAATGAAATATCATCAAATGAGCTAGTCATGCACATTTTATAAGTAAGTTATAATGGGTATCATTTTTTTTGGCCCCTTTGGCATCTACCCAGTGATTTTTTTCCAGTAGAAGTGATTAATAAATATTCATTGATTTGAATTGGGAGAGTGTAGAAAGACGTTCCCACGAGAGAAGAGCTTACAAGAAGGGGCAATGAAATTCAAATGCCAGGTAAGGACCAAACTCATAATTCAGCCTAGATTTGTCTAGGCCTTCCATGGTAGGAACTCAGCAATAACATCCCATCACCAGAAGGAAAGCAATCTGCCTCAATACCCTCTACCCTCAAGACTCCTGGTTCAGCTCCTTGGGACAGTAAACAGGTCACCTATCCTTCTCTAAGAATTTGGTGAAAGAGTTGGCTGATGGTGACTCATACCTGTAACCCTAGCTAAGCAGAAGGCTCAGACCTGAGCATTTCTGTCTGAAAACAGCCAGGGAAGAAAAATCCGAGAGACTCTTTTCTCCAGTTAACCAACAAAAAGTCCAAATTGGATGTATGGCTCAAGTGTTAGCACATCAGTCTTGAGAGAAAAGGCTAAGCAAGATGACCAGGTCCTAAGTTCATCAATTTGATAATAGGCACATTGTCAAGTTTGTGGTTTTTTTCTATTTTTCCCCCATTCTGGGGCTTGAACTCAGGACCTGGGCTCTGTCCCTGAGCCTCTTTGTGCTCAAGGATGATATTGCACCATTTGAGCCACAGTGCCACCTTTTTCTGAGTGGTTTACTGGAGAGAAGAGTCTCACGGAATTTTCTGGCCGGGCTGGCTTCAAATCACAATCCTTAGATCTCAGACTCCTGAGTAGTTAGAATTACAGACATGAGATCCAGGCTAATGTGAGGAGCTATATGAGCACAGGATGTTGAAACCAGAAAACATTCATGCTGTACTATATGTAAGATGAATCCTGACCAGACTCCAAATCACCATATCCCTCAGAGGTCTCCAGCTGTCTGCCTGGGCCAGGAGAGCACCAGCCAGCACCTGCCGCACTCCAGTGATTACCTGTGCAAAGGAAAATATGCAAGGGAATGAAACCCCTGCTCCAGCAGCATTGAAATTCTCCTCCTGGGCCACACAGAACCTCTGCAGGAGGGAAACATACAAGAGGACTTGTACAATGAACCTAGAGTGATCATTTGCTGCCCTCTAGTGGTTAACTTGGTACCCTGCCCTGCCTCTCCTTTTGTACTTCTTAAGTATTTTTAAGTAGTTAGGCAAAGAAGTTGCCCTTCAATAAAGCAGTTTATGAATCTAATACATCCTGATCAAAGTCACGCTTTCAACATTCTCACCTATCTCTCCCAACTCCACCCCTTCCTTCAATGTTCTTAATTTTGCAGGGTAGCCATTGAATTTTATGACTGCATTCTTTTCCCCTTCCTCTTAGTTTGTCTACATTTCTCCTCTTGATTCCTCCCTCCCCATTTTGAGCATCTACTTCCTGGCATTTATTTTGTTAGAATGTGAGTTAGCTTTTCTAAATAATTATATTGTTTGAGTTCTCCCCTGAAGTGACCATATTTCAAGTAATATACTACACACATTCGGATATTACCCTCAAAGGGTTTACTTATATATTTACAGGTTAATGTTAGGTTCTACCTTTGAGGGATAGCATGCATATTTTTTTCTATTTGGGCCTAACTTATGTAACATGATTTGTTCCAGATCCTTCTGTTTCTTTGCAAATGATGCAATATCATCCTTTGTAGTGCATGAGTAATATTCCCTTGTGTGTGTGTGTGTGTGTGTGTGTGCGCGCGCGCGCGCGCGTGTGTGTGTATACCACATTGTCTTGATCCATTCATACACTGAGAGACATTCTCATTGCTTCCATAACTTGGCTATGGTGAATAGCAATGAAGATGGCTGTGCAGTCAGCTTTACAATATCCTGGTTTGTAATCATTTGCTGAAGAATGGAATTGTTTGATCATACGGTAGTCGTGTATTTAGTTTCTTGAGGAACCTCCATAGTGCTTTCCAGAGTGTTTGAGCAAGTTTACATTCCCACCAACAATGTCCTAGAGTTCCTTTTCCCACACACATCTGTGCCAGAATCAGTTATTGTCTCTATCTTGATGATGGCCACTCTAACTGGGGTGAGATGAAATCTCTCACTGTTTGAGAGGGAGTTACACTGCCAACTGATATCCAGGGGGAAAAAAATCAAAATTTAAGGCATAGTTTTTATTGAATGCACCTTGCTTTCTTATTAACAAAATGTTGAAACATGGCAAGTTGAAGACCATCTATATGTCATGCTTCGACTTCATGAATCATTCCCACTCATTCCTCTGTTGTGAAATCATTATTAGTCAAGCTATGGTTTGCCAATGGTTTGTCCCCCAAAAGTTTCTGTGCTGGGAGTTTGGTCTCCTGTGTGGTAGCCTTGTGATTGAATCCTAAAGTGGTGGAGCCAATTGGAAGGTCATGTGGTCAGGGGGTCTGTGCTCATGAGGTCTCCTGGAATAGGTTGCTCTCTTATGTTGGGTCTCACAGGAGCAGATCAGTTTTCAGAAGAATCACTTGTGCTGTAAGTAAGTCTGCCTTGGTTTCTTCCCCATTTGGTCTTTGCTCTTCCTGCTTCTCTGCCATGTTTTGACATGACAAGGCCCTCATCAGAATGCCTGCACTTTGCAGACATCAGAACTCGAAGCTAAATAAACTTTACAAGTTTTTCTCCATCTGACACTAGACAATATCAACACAGAACATACTAATACTGCTTGACAATTGTTAGCAATATAGTTCATTATAAAAATCGTTTGCTATTTGGTAACTTTTTTTGCAAGTGTTGAGACCTACTATTTTTTTTTCAAATTAAGGTGATCTTTGATCACTTTGTTTGGAATAGAGATTTTATAAATTATCTACCTTGCCAGGCACTGGTAACTCATGCCTCTAATTCAGGAGGCTGAGATCTGAGGATCTCAATTTGAAGCCAGCTTGGGCAGTAAAGCCTGAGACTCATCTCTCATAAACTGCCAAAAAGCCCAAGTGGTGCTAGCCTTGAGCAATATAGCTCAAGAGTGCTAGCCTTGAGTAAAACAGTTCAGGGAGAGCACAAACTAAATAATCATCTATCTTGATGGTTGGAAAGAAATATAATTTCTGGGAAGCAGGAAGCCTCCGGTCAAATTCTTGCTCTAATTCAACCATGTGTAGGTAATCTTAGGCTGAACACTAACTTTCTCTCTCCCTTTCCCTGTCCTTCTCTGGGTCTCTCTCTATTTGCTAAGTGGAGAATTGGATCTGATACTCTCTGAGCCTATGTCCCAGGAGGAAGCCTGTGAGAAGATGGGGACAACAAAGGCTGTATGACACTGGATGATGAGAAATGTTCACTCTTCCTAAGGACACTGAAGAAATTGACACCTAAATCTGCTTATTCACCCCACTTCCGATTCTTCCCAGGCTGGATTGTTTCAGGAGTTGTAGCCCCAGTCAAGCACCAAAGCCATCACATTCGTACAGCCAAGTCCAGATGCACCACCTTGCAGCGTTGGCTCTCCAAGTGGTGGGTGAGAGATTAACTTTCAGATACTAGAGTTCTTAGCGATACTAAATACTAGGGACATTTGAATGTCCTGAAAACTCAAGACAAAGGAAGATAAATCATTACCTGTCCAGGTGTTATCAACTGACTGCAAATGGGATGGGAACTGGATTCAGGGTCATTTTCCACAAAGGCTTTGCTTGGCTTCACTGGGCCCATTCTCCTTCATGCCACCCCAATAGGCAGGATTCATTGCAACCCCTGTAATTATCTGAAATTATCTTTGTTGTTTGTTTTCTCATTGTCTGTGTCCATAGACTAAAGTACATGCTCCATTAGGAGCAGAACTATTCCCAGGGTCCCCTAGCATCTAGAATAATGACTGACACTTGATAAACCACTTTCGTGACTGAATGAATAAAGGCAAAGTTATAAAAGAATTACTCCTGTAGTATAACATAGAGTCTGGGGTGTTGTTAATGCTCTCACTAGTCCCCTGTGCCTCAGCACTGGATCTATGAGAAAAATCTCTTTATTTCCCTGACTTTATTTGTTTATTTATTTCTGATTTATTTATTTATAGTTAGACACTTAGCGTTGGAGTGCCCACTGAGGTGTGGTTATCCAGTCTTCCTGTAGCTTTGTGAGAGATACAACAGAGTTCCTCTCACAGATATCTAGCAGTTATAAGCAAGTAATTCTTAATTAATCCTACTGGAAGTTCTGTCCATTCCATGCTGCAGCACAGGCCTCTGTCAATTAAGAGTTCATACAACAGATATCATAGTAACATATGGATACCTCCACATAGCAAAAATAAATGCATGCATAGATCAAAGTAGGCTGTTCTTCAGTAGGAAATTGTCAGTGCACTGAAAAGCACAGGAACTTGGGTGAAACCAGCAACCTAGGATGAGTCCAGACAGCTGGGGGAAATGAGACAAAACAAAAATGATCAAATCTTTTGAGAATATGCAGTTGTCCTACATTTCACATTCTAGATAACATTAATAACAATACATCATAGAAGTGGAGATCATCTGGCTGAGTGGTGGTTTACATGAACAGACCTGAAAATATGGAATGCAGATTACCTGAGACTAATCTTAGTGGAAAGCAACACTATATAAGCATGAGGAGAAACTGACAAAATTCCTCCATCAGTGTGAGCATGAGGTCAGCCTGAACCACATAGCAGGTTCCAGCTGAGCCAGATTGCGTAATGATACCATCTCAAAAATACAAATAAATCCTGGGTCGAGATAGGTGATAATGTTGTGACTGTCTATGTAGATCAAATATTATTTGAAATACTGTGCCAAAATGTGTTGTCATCCTATGAGGAGAGGACTTGGACGTGATAAGAAAGATGTAAACCATGTGATATGAAGAATCATTAATAGAATAAGATATATGTATGTAGAGAAGAAAAGGTTAAAAGTGTAAATTCTTTATCACATATTTAAAAGGGAAGCACACGAAAGTCTTTATTGTAGATAAGAGCCAGATTATAATTACAGGAAGATAATTACAGGAAGGCCAGATTTAATCTAAAGAACACTGTCCTTTCCTAATAGTCTGGCAATATAATGATGTGCCTAATCAAAAAGGCTACCCTCCCTAGAAATAGTCTTCAACTAGACTAAATGTTTCAGGGAATTTAGAAAGAATTTCTGCCTAGAATATACATGGAAGGACAGATGGATGGATGGATGGATGTACAGCGGATGATGACATCCAGCTTCTTTCAATGCTAAGATGAGGTACATTTTGTTTACATGACTTGAACAAACACCCTAATTTCTCTTGGGCTTTTCAATATTAGAAGAAACTACTGAAATGGTGTCAGGGCTCCCCACATTACGAATGTTTATAACTTACAAAAGAAAAAAGGAATAAGACAGGAAGGGGGTGGGAGGAGGGAAATGGGGACAAAACCATGAGAAGGAGTATCAATGTGTGAGAAGTAATGCACCTACTATCTGGTGAATATAACCATAACCCCTCTAAACATTACCAAAAAAAAAACATCTCAGGTTAAGGAAGAAAGAAAGTAAAGATGGAGAGGTGGGAAGAAAGGAGTCTGTGATGTGTGAGTCGAGCAGCCTAACCAAACACCAGGGCAAGTGAAAGATTCAAGAGGAAAGAAAATGCATGAACAGGAATTGGTGCTGTGGCTCAAGTGGTAGGGCGGTAGCCTTGAGCTGAATTGCTCAGGGACAGGGCCGAGGCCCAGAGTTCAAGACTCATGACTGAATTTTAAAAAAGAAAAGAAAAGAAAACGCATGGGCAAAGGCATGTAACAAGGTGGTAAAGAATGAAAAGCGAGAAAAGAAGAGGTGAGCAGGAAGTGGTAAGGCTCTGCCTTCCCCAATTCTTCCTGGGCCTACTACCAACCATTTCCTAGCCTCCATCCCTCTGCTATTTTGATAAATTTCAACTGGCTTTCATGTAAAGCATATGATTCATATCAGAGTTTTAACTTCCAATTCAATTTTATGACATAGGTATCATTTTCCAAACATGGATTTCTCTGAGACTCACTATGTCTCCCCTTTTCTATTCATCATATATTAAAGGTTTCCAGGAGGCCCTGAATTTCCCATCTAGGCTGCTCCCATTTGGTATGCTGAAGGTACTGCACCACCATCCGTTATGAATGAGCTACAGCAGAATTGCAACAACACTCAGCAAACAGCTCCTGACTTGCAGGCATCGTTACATGCAAGTTAAACTAAATGGATGAATTTTTAGCAGGAATAATGTAGTTCATGTTGACATTATTCACAGCTTTCCCAAGAAGACAAGTATTAATCAGACAACACTCATGTAGGTCTCAGTATATAAATATTTGGGTGTCTGGCTAAACAGTGCCCTAACCTTTAAAAGGCATATAGACCTTATACTTTAAATAGGATCATCAGTAGAAAGGGCAATTTAGGGCAAATAAATGGAAGAACTTCTTTGCACAGGAGTATGAGTGTATGTAGAACTCCTTATGTCAAGAGTTTGAGCAGCATAAAAATAAAAATAACCCCACAAAAAAATTTAAGGAAGTCAGTAATTACCACATCACAACATTCTGTGAATTTTCCCCACAGAAGTATGCCTGCAATCCCAGATACTCAGTGACAGTGGGCCAGGCACTAAGTTCAGGTCTCAGAACTGAGGGAGGGAGGGAGGGAGAGAGGGGGAGAGAGAGAGGGAGAGAGAAAGAGAGAGAGGGAGAGAGAGAGAGAGAGAGAGAGAGAGAGAGAGAGAGAGAGAGAGAGAGAGAGAGAGAGAGAACCAGTTCCACATTCTTCTTCAGATGAGGACCCAAGCATAGCAGGTGAATGAAAATCAGAGCTTTGACTACTACCTTGACATATTAATAACAGAACTCCAACTATTTTGAGGCTGAAGAGACCTCCCAGCTTTTCATTGTCTAAAAGTAAGCAGTTGACCCATATAGCTTGTCTGAAATGTGACATTGGGGGAAATCAAGTCCCAAGGGGTTGCTTTACCATGGTAAATGTAATCTGCCTGGTTTTATGACACTAGCCACACATATAGGACAGCACAGAGAAGAGGACTAAAAGCAAAAACAAACTACTACAGATTCATTTCTATCATCAAGAAAGAGTTATGGCAGGAAGAGTAAAAAAAGAGAAAGAGGTGATTTATCTCTTACCACCCAGAAGTTTCTCCACCTATCTTTTGGGCAGGAATCAGACTAAAAACAAAAGATGCATCATTTCAATTAGCATTTTATATAGTCATATGCACACAGCTATTAAGCTGTTGTGATCTTCTGTTACAAATAAAATGAGGAGATGGGTACCAGTGGTTCACATCTGTAACCCTAGCTACTCCGGAGGCTGAGATCTGAGGATTATAGTTCAAGGTCAGCCTGGGCCCAAAAGTCTGTAAATATTCTTACCTACAATTAACCACTAGAAAACCAGAAGTGGCGCTGTGGCTCAACTGGTATAGCACTATAGTCTTGAGCTGAAGAGCTCAGAGACAGTGCCCAGGCCCAGAGTTCAAACCCCATGACCAGAAAAAAAAAAATAAGAACAAAATGAGGAAAAACATGCAGCCTTGTTTCTTTGGCTTGCTTCACTTAATATGTTTTCCAAGTCTTCCCATTTCCTGATAGATGAGGCAATGTCATTATTTCTGATGAAAACAAGAGTGTGTGTGTGTGTGTGTGTGTGTGTGTGTGTGTGTGTGTGTCTGTGTTATCGATAGTTATTTCTTTTTGCTTGTTTGTTTGTGCCTTTGGTTTGTTTCCTGCTATCACACTCTGAGTTCTGTACCCTCTGTCTTGTACATAAGTTTATCTGATTTGGAAAAAGGAAGGGGAATCACAAGCAATGGTGAGACAAAGACTAAACAAATGCAACAGTGATACTCACTAGACACCAACACTACAATTTGCGGGGTGGGGGGATATGAGTGGGAAACAGGTGAAAATGAGGCAGGGGTAACACTGTTCAAAAAGAAATGTACTCACGACTTTACTTATGTACCTTTAACCCCTTTGTACACCACCTTTTCAATTTTTTTTAAAAAGATGAGCATTAAGCCCCCTTGGCTTCCTATAAGATGCACCGATCAACCGCTAAAATGAAAACTTCAAAAGAAATCCATACACTGCTTCTATACTGCCAGTATCATTTATTAGTAACACAAATAAATTGTGGAACATGACTATCTGAGGGGGGTTGTTTTGTATTGTTTTGCTTTTGGCAATCAGGGATGAAGACACCAAAAATGGGAGATGCCAACCAGAGACTTTATTGGGTAACATGAACGCTGGGATGGAGAAAAACACAGTGGCAGCTGTGGTCAGAATTTGGAATTCATATCCACGGGGTGTGTGTGTGTGTGTGTGTGTGTGTGTGTGTGTGTGTGTGTGTGTGTGAAGAACACAGGAGCTGTTTGAATTATGGGGTTGTAATTCCATCAAGGGATGCTGAGAACTGCATAAATCACTGGAGTCTGTGGAAATGACTGGCCCATATTTCAGTCACCTGTGGTTTTTCCTGGGCGTAATTTACTGGCTGCCTTCTCACAATGTATTGTGTCAAACTTCAAACTTCGGATATTTCTTTGCAATTTGATTTGTCTTTCACATCAGAATCTGTCCATTTCTGGAACAAAGCTTTATTGAGCATTTACTACATGTTTCACGCTGTGGAAAGAAATAAGTATTGCATCTTCTTTGGCCTGCAGCTGCTCAAGGCTTTAAACTGTTAACATTCCTCCAACACTACAAATCAGACACCCTACCGCCAGCCAGGGATCCCTGCCTAGAGAATAAGAACCTGCCCATCACAACAAAAATGAAACAAGGTTTAATCAAGATACAATCACCAGCCACTCAGGAAGAAGCGCTCCTGCTCTGTCTAAGCAGTTTCCCTGGATTCCTCTCATAGGAGAGAATTCATGCCCTGTAACTTGTGGAAGGTTCTTTTAAGGATGAAGGAACACTGTGGATGCTAAAACATCAGACATGGGCCAGGAGCAAGGCCTAGTGGTAGAGCACTTGCCTAGCATTCATGAAGCCCTGGGTTTGATTCCTTGGTACCACATACATAGAAAAGGCGGAACTGGTGCTGTGGCTCAAGTGGTAGAGCGCTAGCCTTGAGAAAGCTCAAGGACAGTGCTCAACCATTAGTCCAAGCCCCAGGAATGGCAAAAAGAAAAAAGAAAAGACTTCAGACACATATACACAACCAACCCTCAATACCAGTCTCTAAACTGCTAGCACAGTGGCATGGAGTAAAACTGGCTCCTTCCTTGGCACTTTCACCCACTAAAACATCTCATTGCCTCCTTCAGCATCAGCATCGTTCAGTGTTAGTGTTTGTTCCTGTACAAGCTCTGGCTGGGCCAGGAGTTTGGCCTAGTGGTAGAGTGCTTGCCTAGCATGTACAAAGCCTTGGGTTCAATTCCTTGGTACCACATATACAGGAAAGGCAGGAAGTGATGCTGTGGCGTCTCAAGTGGTAGAATGCTAGCCTTGAGCTAAAGAGCTCAGGAACAGCACCCAGGCCTAGAGTTCAAGCCCCACTACTGATGAAGAAGATGAAGAAGAATGAGGAAGAGGAGGAGGAGGAGGAGGAGGAGGAGGAGGAGGAGGAGGAGGAGGAGGCTCATATGGTAAAACACTAGCTTTGAGCACAAAAGCTCAGAAACAGCACCCAGGCCCTGAGTTCAAGCCCCAGGCCCAGTACCAAAAAGAGAGAAAGAAAGAAAGAAAGAAAGAAAGAAAGAAAGAAAGAAAGAAAGAAAGAAAGAAAGAAAGAAAGAAAGAATCAACAAAACCATTCCTTACAACCTAGAGCTGTCTCCCAAACATCATGGTAAGAGCATTCCTGCTCACATACCCATTTCCTATGCTGTGCCTCTGGTAAACCTGCAATGCTGATGTTGCCATCTTTCTTTCAATCCACCTTACCAAGGCTGAAGGGAGGCCTGTGAGCCTGTGAGGGCAGGAAGTCACAGTGCTCCTGCACAATTAAATCCCCCCCCCACTATGTGGCCAGGCCAGCAGCAGGGCAGGAGTCTGGGGCAACCCAGGCAGTAGGCCAGTCTGTCCTGTTCTGTCCTGTGCTTTCTTTTCAAGGATCTCTGGGCTGTGATTTTTTTTTTCTTGCCAGTCCTGGGGCTTGAACTCAGGGCTTCAGCACTGTCCTGGGGCTTTCTCAGGGCTAGTGTTCTACCACTTGAGCCACAGAAGCACTTCCAGCTTTTTCTGTATAGGTGGTACCAAGGAATCGAACCCAGGGCTTTGTGCATGCTAGGCAAGCACTATACCACTAGGCCACGCTCCTGGCCCTGGATTGTGCTTTTTAAAGTAGGATTTGCCAGGACACAGATGGGAGGATGAGTCAACCAGCCAAATACACCCCGAGGAAGACAAATCTCAGCTCCTACCCTGGAGGGGGGTGGATGTCTTCGCAGCCAGACTGCAGGCCCAGGACAGAGTAGGAGCCTCCTGGGAAACAGAGCCGCAGCAGCAGCAGCATTCCCTGCGGAGAGGAGTGGGTTTCTCCTCCCTCTTTGTTTTCCAAAATTCCCTTTCATCCAAAGAACTAGCCACTTTGACCTTAGCACTTTTTAAAAGTAAAGTGTGTGGCCCAGCTGGGACGTGTCTAATGGGTGTCCACGGTGGCACCATCCACAAACAAGAAGAAAGGAGAAAACAGCTCTTGTGCCTCTCCCAGAGGAAAGGACACACCCCTGAGAGCTGAGTCACCAGAACATTCAGTACTCAGGCAGCAAGGCCTTCATCTTCACACTTGTGAAGCACACTGTTTGGAAAAGACAACAGCTTCTTTCCCTCCAATGAGGTCTACAGGGAAGGAGAACGATGCCTCCCTAACAGGACAGACAGCAAGCTCATGTTCTAGACAGACCACACTCATGTTCTAGAAGAGTCTGGAGCCCAAATTGGTATAAATGTAGATTCATCTCAAACATTTCTGATTAGAGGCCATGAGAATAAAGCTTGGTTAGGACTGAATCAAACATCTCTGGAATGGGATAGGTAGGGGTGGGAAAGCCCTGTCATATTCTATTAATAGGTTTGGGGTTTGGGGGGATTTTTTTTGGTCTGTTTGTTAGTTTTGTTTTGTCGGTCATGGGGCTTGAACTTGGCCTGGGCGCTGTCCCTGAGCTCTTCAGCTCAAGGCTACCACCCTACCTCTTGAGCCATAGTGCCACTTCTGGTTTTCTACTGGTTAACTGGAGATCAGAGTTTCATGGACTTTAGCGCCGGGGCTGGCTTTGAACCTCGACTCTCAGATCTCAGCCTCCTGAGTAGCTAGGATTGCAAGTGTGAGCCACCGCACCCAAGTTAAATAGGTATTCTTATGATCAGAGGCTGGACTTTTGAATGTTATCTTATTGTAATTTGCTCTTGGTGATGAGAAGCTCATGTTGAACATCATGAGGTCAAAGTTTAAGATAATAGCTCAGAAATTCAATGTATCTCTATAGATTCTGGCATGCCTGTAGCCCAAGCTATCTATAGAATGTCATGCCATACAAGTCTGTGGACCATGTAAAAATAGGATTTGCATTTTCAAACACATATTGTGCATCTCTGACCCCAAGACATGGCCTGTGAAAATTCTCTTCCTATGCCTCTTTTTTCACCTCTACAATGGGAATGAAGATGGCTTAATTAGTGGTGATACTTATACAAAAAGTTGGTCCATGACATGCTCTAGCCACAACAAAAGGGATGTGTGATAGTTAGGAGAGATAGGAAAGGATCAAAGTGGTGACATGGATCAAGAAGCATTGTTTTCATAAACAGACCTGTAAATTAGAACTCCTTTGAACAACTATTTAAAGATAATTTTTTAGATAAATGTTTTTTTTAAAGATGTACCCCAAATGCTCCCTCTCCTCCTCTTCCTCTCTATCACAGTGCTTATCCTGAGAGGGTAGGGCAGGAGGAAGGTAGAGGCCAGCTATTCCAGAAAGCTCCTATCTCTGGTTTTTTCTAATTATTTGAACTTGGTGGGGGGGGGGTTATTGGGGGAAGGGAGAGTGGAGAAAAACAAGGAGGAGGTAACCATGTTCCACAAGAAATGTACTCACTACATTATGTATGTAAGTGTAACCCCTCTGTACATCATTTTGACAATAAAATTAAATTTATTTTGCCAGTCCTAGGACTTGAACTCAAGGCCTGAGTACTTTCCTGAGCCCTGGGGCTTTTTCTTCAAGGCTAATGCTCTATCACTTGAACCTTGCACCACTTCTGGCTTTTCTATGTATGTCGTACTGAGGAATCGAACCTGGGTCTTCGAACACATTAGGCAAGCACTCTACCACTAGGCCAAACTCCCAGCCCCTTAAATTAAATTTTAAAAAAGCAAAATAAACTTATTTTAAATTCTATCAGAATGTTGTATGTCTAAAAAAATTCAACAGTTTTTTTCTAATTTTACAAGAAGTTTACAGCTGAAATATTCTTCTAATCATCTCAGAGACCACCTTTTAGCCATGTATTAAATGCACAAGTTTCAGATGTTCCTGTTGGTTTAAAGTTCAACATTCAAATTTGCAAAAGATAAGTGAGCTGGAATGAAGACATTTTACAGCAAGCTATTTCATATCCGTTAGTTATCATTTACACATCCAATACATACAGTATTAAGACCAAATATACAGAATTTCCACATTTATATACAGTAATGAACATAGTGCATGGTTCAGATCTATCTTACAATCAAGTGCACAAGTTTAAATATGGCTTTATAAACTATGAACAATAACTGTGCTAAAGTAACTCACAGGTCCAGAAATAAACACTGGAATGCCACCCCCACATCAAGGCCCCCATGCATCGAGGTGCCAGTCACTGTGTTTGGTTCCTGTCAGCATGTTCAGGCAATGTCCACTGCAGCCTCCCCACAGCTGAAATGTGAGTTCAAATGGTCAAATGGCAAGACTGCCGTTGCCATCTCAAATCCGTGAGACTAAATCTATGCATCTGCCACACCTTTGGATGCTCAAAGTTGAAAAGTCGAAGAAAAACATAATGGGTAAGGTGATAGTTTTCAGGATCTAATAAAATTCCCTGCAATTCTCTAACAATAGACTATGCATTTGCATTCTTCAGGTCCCTTTCCCTTCTCTTTTCTTATTTTGTGTAAATAGGTGTGTTGTAAAATCTTTTAGGCATTTCAAGGCATTCTAGATCAAGTGGTCCCCAGACTAGAATTTAAAAGAATGATTATCTTAAGAATGGCAACTGTTTACTCTTCCTTTCACCTAAGTACTTGTTAAATAAAAATTTCTAAATACCTTGACATCAAACCTTGGATCCATGCCTATATAATGTGTATTTTGCCACACATTACAGACACATGTTCTATTCAAAGATAGCCTTCCAAGTGCTAACTCTAAAATTCCTCACCCCATTCCCTAAAGTCTACTGAGTATCAGAAAATACACTTCTTAAACTTCTATATTTACCATATTGTGTGTGTGTGTGTGTGTGTGTGTGTGTGTGTGTGTGTGTGTGTGTGTGTGTGTGTGTGTGTTTGCTGGTAATGGGGCTAGAACTCAGAGCCTAGGCACCATATCTTAGCATTCTTGCTAAAAGCTAAGCACTCTACCACTTTCACCATAGCTTCACTTCTGGTTTTTGTGTGTGTGATGAGTTGAAGGCAAAAGTCTTGCAGACTTTTCTACCTGGGTTGTCTTCAAACCACAATCATCAGATCTCAGCCTCCTTAGTAGCTAGAGTTACAAGCATGAGCCACAGGTACCCAGCCCCTGCTATTGTTTTTAATGTATATTATCTATCAGTAGAGCAGTATATACATATACAGCAGTGTATACATATATACATATATATATTATATGTATAAATAAAAACACTGAGGGATGTGCACAGAGGGTCTTACTAGTAAAGTGAATAAGCTCAATGGCGTGGAGTCCACTGCCTAAAGAGGCACAATTTGAGTGTCTCCAAACATATAAAATGTACATCACTTTAAATACTTTATAGAAATGAAAAGTAAATGTCACAACACTTTTTGGGAGACTAAGAAAGATTTCAAACATCCAAAGAGAACTATATTAGGGCCAGGCCCCCCTCCCCCACCCCTCCCTCAACTTCCCAGGCTCAGCTTCAGCGGGGCATGTGCATAGAAGTTAGGATGAAAACAAAGTTAGTTGAGTACTTTTCTGACCACTTGTTTATCTACAGACAACCATTCCCCACAGAGAGTATATTCAGAGACTATCTTTTGATCTGGGAAGCCTGCACTTTTTATGAGTCTAGTAAAACAACAGTATGACATCTTTCCATGTCCATGACCCGTCTCCATCACAATCACACTACATGGCTGTTTGTTGTGTGTTTCCTTCTCTCCCTAACGCCCAGATGAAGGAGTCAACATCTCATTTTCCCAGTCATCACCCTGAGACAGCATCACCCATGTCAGTGTTAGGGTTTATCAGATACTTGATATGCTGTGGTTAAATGGGAACACAAGACCTGATCCTCTGAGACTTATTGCTGGACATAAAATTGTTTGACAGGAGTCAGCCCTAATGAAGCAGAGATCGCCTAGAATATATAAACATTGTCTTTAGTCAAATCTCTAACCAAAAAAATCAAATATAACTAAAGATTAAACTACAAACATTGGAGCTGGCTAACAAGCCTCCAAGGAAAAGGCCATACAAAGGAAATATGAAATAACACTTCAGCTCTGAGCAGCTATTAAGAGTATTTTAGACTCAGAGCTACTTTTCACTCAAGGTTTGTGCTCTAACATGTGATCCATAGTTCCATTCTGGCTTGTTGGTGATTAGTTGGGGGTAAGAATCTCATGGATTTTCCTACCCTGAGTGGCTTTGAACTACAATCCTCAGATCTCAGCCTGCTGAGTAGGTAGGCTTACAGGCATGAGCCACTGGTGCCAAGCTAAATCCTATTTTTTAAGGAAACTATGAGGTGATTTATTTACAGTGCTAATAAAAAAATTAACATTCTGGTAAATAAAAATTACTATACTCTGTAGCCACAAAGTAACAACAAAGAAACAAGAATAAATAGCTGCTGATAGAGGATAGGAGGCAAAGTAGTCTCACATAGCAACACTACTTTTTATAAAAATTTACCAATTACAGTAAGTATGCAAGTATACTCTACAGTTAGTAGATCCTTTCCAAATATTTATAGCTGTAATAAGGAACAATAGTGATTGGTTAATACAAGATGGCTATCAAATTCATTGCTGAGATTGTACACAGAACAACAATAGTATTTCACTTTACATAATTTTCTTTCTTGCTGAAGTGATCACGAGTTCGGGACTGGCTTGACCACATTCATAAGTTAGGAGCTTCACTACTGCAATGTCCCTTTTATTTATTTGTCAGTAAATTAGACATTTGACTACAATTCTTAGAAAATCTGAGCTCCCTCATTTGTCATAGTCTAGCTGACAGCACGAGTTCTCCAGAACCTGAGTCTGCGAACAGAAGAGCCCAAATGGTCCAGGGGGTCACATTACCATCTCTAAGGAAAAAAGCCAAAAGTTACTGGGTCTAGTAACTTAAAGATTTAGGAAATTTAAATATTTTCAAAATATTCTTGAAAGTTAGGAACTAAACTAATAACAATGTTAATAATAATGAGAAAGAGAAAGGAGGAGGGGGGAGGAAGAGGAATTAGTGAAACTGCTTCCAGTGACAAATTCAAATGAGGAAAACATGTCCCATAGGCATGCCTCTACTCACACACTAGCAAGAATCCCCAGGGCACCTTCATCCTGATTTTGTTTTCGTTTTTGTTTTCTGGGCTTGATAAACATGGCTTAACAGAGCTCAGCATTCAGACTGGGAATGTACCAACCTGAATCAAATAGTACCACATGAAACAGAGACCAAAGGGCCAGAAGGCCAAAAACCACTTCTGTTAAAAAAGGGAAGTGAGCAGGAGAGTGGAGGAGATACAACAAAAGTCACTGTCCTTTTATTGAAAATACACTCAACAATCATTCTATGAAAGAATGAGTGGGCCCAGGAAAACCTGATTTGTAGATCTTCTTCTGGAAGTGAAAATTCAGACTCTTCTTCCTACCATCAGCGCACACTAATTGGCCCATTGACACCGAAGTTGTGGTGTCAGGCTGAAATGAAACTTATTGTACCAGGACTCATTTTCAATAGCTAACTTTGGGTTAGCAATGGTAACAACAACAACAACAAAACGCTTTCACCTTCAAAACTCTACACTTGTCCAAACAAAGCTCTTTCTCAGATAATAGAAGACAGCTGTTCTTTCTTCCGTGTTACCTAGCACATTCTCATGGTAGACAACAATAGATACTATTTTTGCTCCTGTATCTCACACTCTTCTCTCCTGACTGGATGTGTTAGAGATATGAATAAACACCAACAAAACAAACAGTTGAAGACTCCTTAAAACAACACCTCTTCAGCTGGAATCTAGGAACCCCTGAGGAATCCATGAGTAATTTCAGGTTTCTAAATCTGAATTTATATGTAATATTTTAAATATTTGCATACGTTTTTTCTGGAAATAAGGATAGGACTCCCATTAGATGATCAGTAGACTCTCCCCACCCCCAGTCTCTGTCTCTGTCTCTGTCTCTTGTGCTCTCTCTCTCTCTCTCTCTCTCTCTCTCTCTCTCTCTCTCTCTCACACACACACACACACACACACACACACACACACACATACACACACACACACACACACACACACACACACACAAATTTAGGAGTGCCTGGCCCACTTTCAGTGCAAACCTTCCCCGCAAACCTTCCCCATACAGCCTTCAGGGAAGGAAATGATTTATGCTTTGTTTTTGGAGGAAGGGGAGATTATAATGAGCAGAGAATTCCTCATGCAGAACTGATGAAGTTGGGCCTTCAGAGATGGGTATGATTTGTGCCAGTGGAGAGAAGGGTCAGGCACTTCAGGAGAGGGGCTGGCATGAGCAGAGGCACAGAGCTGAGACACATGTGACATGTTCCTATGGTGGAGAGAAGATCAAGCTGAAACACTGGAGGCTCAAGTGGGGCCACCATAGGAGACAAAGGAATAAAATGGAACACCAAGCCCTAAGAGGTAACCCTCACCCTGAGGCTATGGGGTACCCCAGGAGAGCCAGGGAGCTTCTTCCGGACGTATTCCAGAGGTGATGAGTGGAATGGATCAGGGAAATGGGCAATCATGCAGGAAAAATAAAAACAAACAAAAAAAGGCTTATCACAGGAGTCCCAAGCAAAAGAGGATGTTCTGAAATCAGAGCACATACCTATCTGTAGCCCATTCTCTATCCAATATTCAGCCCTAGACCAAACACAGGATGGTTATTTAGTAAATATTCAGTGAAGGAATGAATGTGCACAGATCAGTAGACGATAAGTAACAAGAAATGAGGAGTTGGTGACATGGAAATCCAGCTTGCTCTTCTTCAGAGAGCCTAGTAATGCTGCTCACAGGATACTGAAGAAAAGCTGTCAAAAGTTGTCACCACTGTATACTCTGGAGTTGGCCTGGACAAAGCCAGAGCCTGGACATGAAGGAGGATTGCAGTCACACTTGGGAGAGCATGGGGATGTGCTAGTTATGTGATTTCTCAGAAGCATAGGTTTTATAAGGAAACCAGGTTGGGTGGTGGAACAGGGAAAGGGAAGATTGAAAAAAGAACAGAACAGCAACAACAACAAAAACACTCTAGAGCAAAGGGAAAACCTCAATTCTGGGTTGTCTGTTAAATATATATACATATATATATGGGTATATATACATATATATATATATATATATATATATATAGAGAGAGAGAGAGAGAGAGAGAGAGAGAGAGAGAGAGGTGTCATCATCAACCTCAGGGGGTTTCTACAGCTAATTCTTTGACCAACTATGCATTTCTATGATTCTACAGTTTCTCTGGAACACACCTCAGCAAGATCAACATGGTAAAGTAAAATCTTTATCACTCCCTTTCCTTGAATCCCATCTGCCTCACCAAGTATGTCCTTATAGCTTTGTGTACATGGCAAACTTCACTTGAAGACTAGCCTGTAGTTGTGACTGATGTCCAGATTCTTCTAATTCTATAGTCAGTCTTCTGGTAGCTATGGCCTTGATATGCACAATTAATTATGTAACAGATTATGGCAAAGTTTGATGATAGAGTCCATTTCTGCATAAATGTATACGATCGCTGTATCCTGATAGGTAGCAGAACTTACAACTATTGCTCATTAATCCTGATGAGTAGCAGTGGCATGCAGATTCAGGGGAGGATTTTTTTTTTTGCCAGTCCTGGGCTTGAGCTCAGGGCCTGAGCACTGTCCTTGGACTTTCTCAAGGCTAGAGCTCTACCACTTGAGCCTCAGCACCACTTCCGGCTTTTTTCTATGTGTGGTACCGAGGAATCGAACCTGGGTCTTCATGCATGCTAGGCAAGCACTTTAACCACTAGGCCAAACTCCCGGCCCCGGAGGATATTTTTTTAAAAGAACAGATGATCAATAGCATTTATGCTAACATAACAGATCATGATTCCTTAAATTACTTTCCAGTAAAAAAAAAAGAAAGAAACACAGAACTTGAATAAGTAAGCCAGATCACCAGAATGCTTCTAAATTTCTTCTTTTTTTTCCTTATAAGTAGCACCTGTTAAATGCAAATCAAAACTGCAATGAGGTTATCTCTCACCCTAGTTAGAATGGACATCATCAAGGAAACAACAGTGGGAAAAGGAACCCTCATGCACTGTTAATGGAAATGCAAACTACTGCAACCATTATGGAAATCTGTATGGAAGCACTCAACAAACTAAAACTCCTGAGCCTATATCCAAAGCAACAGGAGGCAAGATACAATAGAAAGACTTGGACATCCATGTTCACTGCAACACCATTCCTAACAGTCAAATTGTGGGATCAGCCTAGATGTCAACCAAGCAATGATTGGATAGGAAAGGTGTAAATGATAGATAGATAGATAGATAGATAGATAGATAGATAGATAGATAGATAGCCAGCCAGATAGACAGATAAATAGCCATGTATATACATAGAATTATTTGGCCATAAAGAATAAAATTATGCTATTTGAAAGAAAATGGATGGAACTGGAAATCACCAAGTTCAAGGAAATAAGTCAGATTGAAAAAGGCAAATATCACATTTTCTCTCATACACAAATATAGACCTTAAAATTAAAATGAGCGCAAAACAGGGATTGCTTAGGATGAAAAAATATGTAGGAAAAATTTGGGTAAAAGGAGAAGAGTTTGAAATACTTTATATACATGTATGAAGATGGAACAGTGAAACCAGTTAAAATTATTTTGAAGAAAGGAGGAGGGGATCAGAAAGAGGGAACATGAATTTGATCAAGGTACATTATATACATGTACAGATATATCACAATGAAACACCTTTGTACAAATCATTTACGGTGATAAAAAGAAAAGCAAAAGTAGCACCTCTTCTTCAGATTGGAGAATCTTTCAAACCAGGGTAGCTTGAAAATAAAGCACAATGCATAGGCATGCTGGAGGCTGAGATAGGAGAATAGTAAGTTCCAGGCCAGCCTAAACTCATGGTTAGACCATGTTATCAAAAGCAAACAAGAAAGAAAAGGGAAAGAAATGGAAGGGAAGGGAAAGAAAGAGAAGGGAACAAGAGAAAAAAGGGAGAGAGAGAAAGGAGGGAGAGAAAGAAGAAAAAACATAAAAACCAAAGCCCTCCTCATACTACTGATACTATGGTGATTTTGTTTTGGTCATTATGTTTGTCTAACCCATGCTGCGAAAATAAAACCAGTGCATATTCAGGTTTCAATTGAAGCCTGCAACTGCAAAATGCTAAGTGACCAGTTATGTACCCAGATCTCCAGGCCATATCATGTCCATTCACACCCCTGTAAAATGTGCCTGGATGATGGCTATATTCTACAACATAACTCTAAAACATCAACATCCATATAGTTATCATCCAAGTAACGTATAATTAAAAATTACATACGAATCCACATACTTATTCTTAACTCTTCTTACAGCAAAAAGACACCATAGTCAGAAAAAAAGGAATAAATTGTTTCTAGGCAAAATTTTGAACATTTCTTTCCAGCTGAAGGTGTAGAGTGAGCAGCATGATTTTATGATCTACAGTTGATCTATTCCTTATATGCACACATCCAGGCCAGGTTTTCCTCACCACACAGGACTGCCAGGCTGCCTTTAGAACAGTCTTCCCCAATGATGCTCAGCCCCCACATGGGCTTACTGATGCCTGTCATTTCCACCACATTCTCATGAAGCACTGAAGGCTCCCTCAACTGGGATGATCTGAATAAAATATTCACAACCAAGCTCTCTGCAGAGGAAGAATTTCTGTGGTTACCTTCGCATTTATTCCTACTTCCATAAGCACTAAGGTTGACAGTTTCAGCAACTTTCCCTCTTTACCCCTTCGTGAATCCTTAGCATTCTTTTGAGAGTCTGTGCCAGAGCTGTGTGTGTGTGTGTGTGTGTGTGTGTGTGTGTGTGTGTGTGTTCTTTTGCCAGGACTGGGGCTTGAACTCAGGGCTTGAGCACTGTCCTTGGACTTTCTCAAAGCTAGAGCTCTACCACTTGAGCCACAATACCACTTGCAGCTTTTTCTATGTATGTGGAACCAAGGAATCAAACCCAGGTCTTTGTGCATGCTAAGCAAGCACTCTACCACTAGGCCAAACTCCCGGCACCTCAAACCTATATTTATAAAGAGGATCTTCCCCTGACCTCAAAGTAAAGTATGCAAGTATCTCAGAGGCTTCTGTCCTTCACACACACACACAGATGCCTCTTACTGAATATCCTCACATTGAGTATCCTCACCCCGACAGTCAGAAGCCAAGAGGTCTGCTTGCAGGTGTAAAGGGTGATGTGACACGTTGGGGCTCCTGGACCAAATCCACAGCCATCCCAAGGGATCTTCACCTTCTATGTCCCCAGACAATGTTCTCGGTCAACAAAGAAGGAGGCTTCTGCAAACACAGGTAACCCAACAGTTCATGTGCTCTGTGGAGAAAGGCGGGGAGCAGGGAATAGGAAGGGGTGGGTATCCTTAAGAAACATTACAAGTCAGCCTCAGTGCTGCCCTGCTCTTGTAGGCAATGGTGGAAAATAGCAGAAAGATTATATTCATAAAACTCATGCCTATTACTGTTACAGAGTGCTCTGATTGAAGTAAGATGGTTCTCTTTCTCTTCATAATACACCTTTGCAAGATTTGTTTGCAAAATAATAATAATAAAGACATTACAAGTTGGCAATTTTGGGCCTACAAAAATATCAAATACATTTTTCCCTTTGCCTCTAGGAACCTACTATATTTCTGAGCATCATTCTAACTAAACATCGTCAACTTAATACCCCAGAATCAACAAAGAACATTCCAGTGTGAGTTCAGACAATGCTAGAAACTTTTCTGTAGACACAAGGTAGAACTTTAGATCTTTTGTAGCCATGAGTGATTTGTGAAAGTACATTCCAAGGATCTTTCCATAAAAACAGTAAGAGGTTTGCACTCAATCCAGATCATACAAAGAATGACAACCAATTCCTAATGCTAGGCTTGTGTTTGCTTCAAGTGGCTGTGGTGGCTGTTGGATGGATAGGGTCCCCCTTTTCTCTCAGAGCTTCATGGAGATGGAGTACAATAAGGAATAAAATGTGTTCAAGTCCATCCACTTCCCAGAAGTTTCCAGGGCTTTCTGGATGTCACCATGTAATTCCCCACGACACCCCTGTGAGGTAGGTAGGTGGAGAGTATTGTCACCCCACTTTACAGGTGGGAGAAATGAGGCACACAATAGTTTAAAGGCCTGGCCCATAATCACACAGCTAGTCACTGGCAGAGCTTAGAGTCAAACTGATACTGACGAGCACCTGGCTCAGTGCTTCACAATACAGGTGCCCATTAACGACCTCTGGACTTGAGTTGACTTACACCCCAACACATCATTACACACATAATGGACAAGCAACCACCAAACAACAATAATCTCGACTTTTTGTCTGATGACATCTCTCATGACTTCAGGTCCTAGTGGATGGAAGGTGATTAAAAATCCATCTCACAACTGAACCCTTGATGGAAGAAAACCAACAGAAACACTAGCAGTCCATGACCTGCCCGTTGACCTGCTCTACCACACAGTGCAAGTTTTCTAATGAAAACAAAAATGGGTCTTAGGATCCATGCTGACTTTTTAGGGATTTTTTGTCTTGTTTTTGCCTATTTTTTTTAGTGCATCTGAATGGTTCTGTGTTTTGTGGGTACAAAAAAAAAAGAAAAGAAAACTAAGCCAGCAATTATCCAGTTTGCATGTGAAAACTGGGCCAAACATGAAGATCTCCTCCCAGGTTGCATGGATTGTGATCTGAGGAACTGGACCAATCCAGGGAGTGGCAGCCAAGAAGGAGGCGGAAGGAAGAGAGCCCCCCATCACTTGCATTGTTCGTGGTCTGTGTAGTCATCCATGTCCACGTCCGAATCGAAGAGGGAGTGTCCTGTGAAATCCGTGTCTGGGGTTCTGGAGAAGCTGTTCTCAGCCCCCTCATCTTCAAAGGTCTCTGTCCTTGAGTAAAGGCTGAAGTCCAGCAGCGGGGTGTGGGTTTTGCTGCCTTCACTGCTCTCCTCCGATTCGTAGATGGTGTTGTCATCATCATGGTGCCACTCAGGCCAGAATTTCCTCCTTATCCTCTCACAGTACATGGCCAGGTTGATCAGCTCCCCTGTGGTATGGGAGGGACACTCAAGTTAGTGCTCAGCTGCCCCACAGCAAGGTGCTCCTGTCAGAATCCCCTGTCCTCCCTCAGCGCACCTCAGAGGTGATGGCATTGGCAAAGTGTGGCCTTTGGAAGTGACTGGGTTTGAGGGAAGAGCGTTCGTGGCAGACTTTCAGGAGAGGTGCCTGGCCCCTCTGCCATATGGAACAGTATTCACTGTCAACAGTGATGTGTGTGTGTGTGTGTGTGTGTGTGTGTGTGTGTGTGTGTGTGTGTGTGTGTGTGTGTGTGTGTGTACTGGGGCTTCAAGTCATAGCCTGCCTCCCTTGCTTAGCTTTTTCACCCAAGATTTGTGCTCTACCACTTAAGGCACACCTTCACTTCTTCATTCACTGTCCACGAGGCAGAAGCAGGCCCTTACCAGACACAGCATCTACCACATCCTGATCCTCACCACCCCAAACTCCAGAACTATGAGAAATCAATTTCTGTTGCTGTTTCATGGTATTTGGAGCAAATTATTGAGCCACTGGAGCTGGAAATGTGGAAGGGAATAAAGTGGGGTATACAACTAATTTTTAGGGTGGGGGTGTAGGTACATATCTTTAATCCCAGCCTACAAAGGGGATATTAGAAGGATGGTAGTTTGAGGCCAGCCTAGAAAACATTAATAATGCCTCAAACAAATAGCTGGATATGGTAGTTAGTTAATATTGCTTTCTTTTGTCAGGACCAGGGTTCATACTCAGAGCCTCATGCTCTTACTTGGCTTGCTTACTCATAGCTGGCACTCTACTACTTGAGCCACACCTTCATTCCAGCTTTTTGCTGGTTAACTGAAGTTGGAACTTGGAGGACTTGTCTACCCAGCCTTGCTTCAAGTTGATTCTTCAGAGTTCAGCCTAGGATTACAGGGGTGAACCACCATCACCCAGATTTAAATTAATTTATATTTCATTAAAAGTAACTATCAGGGTCAGCCAGATGTCACCATGCCACCTGTTCTATAGTGCTTTTACAATCTAGGTTCTATACCAGCCAGCTGAAAAAAAAAGGTGTTAAGACAAAAACTTTGCTCTGAATAATCCATAAAATAGATAACTGAGAATTCACTTTATGGCCCACTGAGCCTACAAAACATTCCATTCAATTGCCATAGTTTTAATCTTTTAATTTTGAAAACAAACATCTATACCCACAACTGGGTAGCAGGCTAGTAAACACATGGACTATTTTTTTTATGAATCAAACACTTTGGTGGTCACTAACATTGTCTAGACATTTTTCTAAATGTGACACCATAACTGGCTGTTTCCAGTTCCAAGCAAGAATGAGTTTTTGCTTTCTCCATCAGATGGCAGCATTGCTTACAAATATAAAATCTGGCACCAACTTCTGCGATGTTAAAATAACATTCTTTGGAGATATATATAATATTAATATATACATAATATAATATATACTTATACACACACCTTTTTCTGGGAGTACTGGGGTTTGAACTCAGGGCCTCACAATTATACTGGAAACCTATCCCTGGAGCCATACCTCCAGCCTCAGGTTTTGTTGCTTCCCTCCCCTCCCTCCGTCTCATGGACTTTTCTGGGCTGGCTTCAAATTGATATCTTTCTGCTCTCAGCCCCTAGAGTATTAGGATTATAGGTATAAGTCACAGCACATGGCCCCTTTGGATAACTTGTAAGTCATAAACATTCATTTTCTATGTAGGTAACCTATGTTTTATTAGAAAAAAATAGAAAATACAGAAAACCAAAAATAATAATAATAATTAAAGAATGACCTATAATCCCATTGTCCATAATAACATTCTTATATTAAATTCCTCCAGAAGTTCACATGGTCAAATACAATTACATTTGCTAAATAGGATTTACAAATAGACTTGTTTCCTGTCCTGCTTTGTCCATTCAACAATGCATCATGAAAATTTTTGAATTTCTCACTATGCCCATGGTGATAATTTCATACATGGTATTTTGTTTCCTAGATGAGCCAATGCTACATTTTGTTTGTACCAATTCCCCTATCACAGGTCATTTGGATTGTTTCTCCATTAATAGCTGCACTGATTATAGCCCATTATGACCTCTGTTACAGAAAATAAAATGTTATTTTAAAAAATTAATAGTCTTCCTATAAAATCTGCATAAAAACATAAAAAAGGAAGCAGAAAGCACCTCAGAACAGATCAATCCAAGATAAACACAGAAAATATTTTGGTGTTATTTCCTTTACTACCTTCTCATTCTCCAAGCCTGTTTGTTTATCTTTCTTCCAAAAAAGTCGTTCCTTCATGACTTCATGACATAAGTACCACTTCATTGTGTAATAATAAAAATTGATCACGATATTAATATATATCCATATTTGTACCAGACACGATTTGGAGTGCTTTCCTCATCAGTTCCACTTTCCAGTGATCCAGTGTGATCTTCCTATGCCTGTGCCTAGATTCTCCATCATCTGACCCACTGAACATAGATCAAGAAATAAAAGCCTGGCAGTAGAAATTAGTGGTGTATTAAGAGATAATATGAAACTACTACAATGTATACTTTTTTTGCCAGTTCTGAGCTTGGAGCTCAGGGCCTAAGCACTGTCCTTAGGCTTTCTTAAGGCTAGAGCTCTACCATTTTAGCCACAACACTACTTCCAGCTTTTTTGTATGTTTGTGGTACCAAGGAATCAAACCTGGGTTTTTGTGCTTGCTAGGCAAACACTCTACCACCAGGCCAAACTCCAGGCCCCCTACAATGAATTCTTGAAGAATATTTATTGAATTGTAAGATGAGACAGAAAATAGACAGGAGAGGCAGAGAGATTAACTAGGAAGCTACATTATCTAAATCTAAGCCAGGCATGGTGGTACAGAAAATAGGAGGGGGAGAACTATAATGGCAGAGCATGTCATGGAGTTTCACTTTGTACCAGCAGCTCTTTACACTTTCTGTCCACCTGTCATACATGATAAATAAAGTTCATTTGCACTACTCAAAAAAATAGAATATTTATTGACCAAGGGAAAAGTCAGAATATAAGGCTTAAAAAATCCCTGAAGGTTATAACTGTATATGGCCTCAATTTGTAAAAGTATATGCATACTCACATTGGATAAATAATGAGAATGCATAGCATGATACTAACAGTAGTGCTCTATGAATACTTAGTTTTATTATTTTAAAACTTCCCTAGCTTCCCTGAATCTCCTATGGTAAAACAAGTAACATTTAATATCCACACCCATATCTACACAGATACAGACATACATATTTTAAGAATTTCTGAAGAGTAAATCATTATGTCTGCAAATCTACCTATTCAGGAGGCTGAATCTAAAAGAGCTCAGTCAGTCTGAGGAAAGGAAGTCTGGCAAAGGAAGGCAATCCGGCCCCAAACCCAGAAGACTCCATTCCTTAGTTAATCAGCAAAACCTTGGAAGTGTGGCTTAAGTGATAGAACACCAGCAAAGCAAATAGACTAAGTATATTTGAGGCCCTGAGTTTAAATTCATCCTCACTAAAAAGAATCACAATCTGTATAGCCCTTATAGCCAAAGATACAAAAATGGATTTTCTTTGCACATCATAGCATTGATAACAATGTTTTCTGTAGCATCAGATTCAGCATTTCTTGACTTGTTCCTTATTCTCCCACAATCTTCCCAGCTCTCTGCCTCTCTGTATGTGATCTCATTGCCCCTCTGGAATAGGACAAAGGAATGCCTTGAACTCAAGTATTTAATTTAAATATATACCTATGTTGAGAATACATAACACAAGACTCAAAAACAGCATCTGAGATGGGCAGTGGGTTTACTGGTCTTACCTAGCCTGCTCGCTGCAATACTGAGTACACCAGAAAGTGATCTGCCATTAGTGTCTAACACACCATAAAAGAAAAAAAGACCAGCAAAACACAGGCATTTACTACATAGAACTAAGCCCTAGCTCAGCCACAAGTATCAGAAACTACTACATAAGTAGCAGGCAGAGAACTGGCCCCAGATCCACAACTCAGAGCATGAGCCTAGAATTCTACCTGCCTCTGGCATTTCCTGAAACCTGAAGAGTCTGGTAGAGCTCACCTTTAATCAGCCGTTCGGGCCTCGTCCCTGGCAAGGTCCACATAGCCTGAGCCAAGTGTCCAAAGACAGTGGCATCCAGAGTGGAAAGTTTGGGCCCCATGATGTACTTCTTGTCACCTGCAGCAAGTAGAACAGAAAAGTCACAAGGGTGGCCACAGCCAGGGCCAGGGCATTCAGCACAGTCTCATTATACACTTATGGCGCTATGCATTGAGAAGTTTTGAGAAGCCAAAACGCATGCATTCCAAAAAAAAAAAGGTAAAGTGAAGCAAGCAATTCTATGACACGTCAACCCATGAGGTAGAAAAGTAAGGGAATCTGTATTCAGATAAGTAAATGAAAGAAAGTGTTGGTAGGGAAAAAGGGAAAGTGGTCATTAAATGACCACTCCAGGAACCTCTGGTCTTGAAGTGAAGTAATTAAAGCTTGAGAATCCCTGGAAGCTTGCTTATATTAATTTGCAAAAGTGACTCCGACTAAGTATACTCAACCTTGTCTCTTATGTGATTCAATTAATCCATTTCCTCAACAAAAGCAAGAAGCCTAGGCACCGTGAGAAATGGGGAGGTAGGGTACTCCATGGCACCCCCATGGTCTTGGTAAGTTCTCAACCTGGAGAGACTCAAAGCAAACAGAAGGTCTGAGGACATGGCATCCCACTCCTGCAAGGCTGTCTCCCACCTCTGCTCCCATCTCTGTTTCCACTACTGACTTGATCACATCTTCTCATCTGGGCCACCACAGACACTGATTACCAGTTCCCCGAGTTATCTCCTGAGCCACTGTCAAGGGCAGGGTGGAGGTGGCTCTCGTCACACCCTAACACCTCTACTATCCATCCTGGTCATTATTTAACTGCTCAAAACCCAGTTTAGGAAAACTACCTGAAGAGAAAATGAGGATGACAGGAATAGCGTCTACTCCTTAGGGATATATCATAAAGGACCCAGTAATGTGAAGATCTACTGCAAAGGAAGACTATATAAGGAAGAAGAACATGTTTAACGGTAAGAATAAACTTAGAGTATTTATAAAGAAGAAAGAACGAGGTCTTTGGGAAAGGATGGTAGAAGAAAAGAACTAGAAAAAGGCAGGAGCCAGTCAGTAGAGGACTTGAACAGTTAGGAAGGAGAGGAGACAGAAGAAGCCATCAAAAATGACTTCTTGGCATTTAATGTGATCAAATAAATGATGCCATTCACTAACGGGGTCACAGGGATGTTGGCTCAGTGGGATGGGGTGTGCCCTGTTTTGTGATGTGCTGCATTTGGAATGGTCATGGAGATCAACAAAACATCTGGGATTCAAGAGAGAAAGGATGAATGACCAGTGAGTGGAAGTGTGCACATGAGACGAGATGAGATGAGAGATGAGACGAATTGAGGTGGGGATGAAAACTTGGACCATCAATGTTTAAATAACCTAAAAGGCAAATCAGAGAAGTGCCAAAGAGATCCCATACTACAAATTTTTTAATGGAGCCATAACTCCACTTCTAATTAATTGGATAGGGTCTCAGGGACTTTCCTGCCCAGGCTGGCTTTGATCTGTGATCCTCAGATCTTAGACTCCTGAAAAGCTAGCATTATAGGCATGACCCAACAATGCCTAGCAATCCTTCCTTTTATCAAAGGTAGAAAAAAAGCTAGACTATCCCAGAATAAAATAGAGACTAGGCTAGTCTATTTGAATGCTATCAATCAATTTTTACTACTAACCATACTCGCCTATTCAACAGACAAAGGCCTCATATCTGAAATATATCAACAGCTCAAAAAATTGAATCACTCCAAAACTAATCTCCAAAGTAACAACCATCCCATTAAAAGATGGGCCAAAGACTTAAAGAGAGTCTTCTCTGAAGAAGAAACAAAAATGGCCTATAGACACATGAAGAAATGCTCAACATCTCTGGTCATAAAAGAAATGCAAATCAAAACAACTCTAAGATTCCACCTCACTCCAGTTAGAATGGCCAGGATCAAGAAAGCTAATAGCAATAGATGCTGGAGGGGATGTGGCCAGGGGGATCACTACTACACTGTTGGTGGGAGTGCAAATTCGTTCAACCACTATGGAAAGCAGTATGGCAATTCCTCAAAACAATAAACATAGAGCTGCCCTATGACCCAGCAATCCAACTCTTGGGCATTTACCAAAATATCCAGAAACAAGGACATAGTAAATCCACTAGCACAATGATGTTCACTGCATCACTATTTACTACAGCGAAGATATGGAATCAGCCCAGATGCCCCTCAGTAGATAAATGGATCATGAAGATGTGGTACTTATATACAGTGGAATTCTATGCTGCCATCAGAAAGAATGACATCATCCCATTTGTAAAAAAATGGAAAGACCTGGAAAAAAATATGTTAAGTGAAGTAAGCCACACCCAAAGGAACATAGGCTCCATGGTTTCCCTCATTTGTAACAATTAATAAACATCTAGGACATCTTCAGAGTGCTACTTTAAATGTTATCTAAAAAATGACACACATAAAGATTCCCTTCTTGAATACTTGTTAAATTCATCATTTGAAATATGATGTAAAAATCAATGTTAATAAATTCTTTAATAAAAAAGACACACAAAAATCTGCAGTCTCTTTGAGCAGAATTTTGACATGGAAAGAAGAAAGGGCCAGCCTAAGTACCATGCTGACGCCAACCAGAGTCCGTTTCTCTACATGCTGTGAAACATGACTCATTTGTTCAGAATTCCATCGCCTCACTTCTAAAAGACTACAAGGTACAGACCACTCAAGTAGCCTCCTCTATTGTTTTTAAACAACTCCCTTCCCTCTTCCTACCATGTAGGCCTCCACTTCTGACCTATATTGAATTATCAACATATTCACATCATCCACTGAGTTTGCACAGAATCCACCCCCAATGACTAAATAAACCATCTGTTGATGTGAGCCATTGTTCTAGACAGGCTCCACAATTTGGAGAGCACCAGAATCTGCCTTAGGAAACACTGCTTTGACTGTTTCTATCTTCTTTGACCTGTGAGTCTTCTGTTTGGGGCTAGGTCAATATGCATAGCTTCTTTGATGTCCTCATTCTTCTCTGGCCTCAGTACATTCTGAGTGTGCAAAGATATGCTCAGATAACAATCTATTGCTTCCACACTTTCCCACTGGGAACTCCAGTGTGTTGTGGCTTGTTATTCTCCGTGAGAACTTAGAATTTTTTTGTGAGAGGCCCTGGGTATCATGGCATAGGTGAGCATGGATCAAGATCATACAGGTCTTATATATCACATAAATAATTTAGGGAAATTGAAGATTTAAAATAGGAAGATGGCATGACCTATTTTACTTTCTACATTGGAGAAGCCGACGGTGGACTGGTGAGTGTGGGATCAGGGAAGGATAACAAGAAAAGATAACACAGTGTTTAGAATATTGCTATGGTGGCCGACTTGAGCAGAAATATAGAAATTAAAGCTATATTTTAGAGTCATGTATGAAGAAGTCATATAGACATAGATATAGATGGCAGGAAGTTGGTAATAAAGAAAGATAGGAGTAATCAAATTCTAACTATGAAAAGAAAAAGTAACCATTCACGAATGTGGGAATTCAGATAAGCTGAGTTTGAGATTACTACAAGAAAAATACTTGAGCAGAAACACGATGTATGATAAAGGCAATCTGCATTTAGTAGAGAAAAGAAAAGGATTTCCATATATCATGTTAGAATGGCTAGCTAACCATTGGGAGCAAGATAGTAAAATTCTGATTTCATGTCATACACTTAGATGAATTCCATCAGACACAGATATACACAAACAAATAAATGATCATTCATTCAGAAGCTTCTCTGAAGCAGTGAGTTGTGTAACGGTATGAAGAGGTCGGAATCCCACAAGAGGAGATGTGTGGGACAGCATCACATAGGTAAAGGGTGTTTTTTGCTTTGATTTTTTTAAGAGGATGAAATTAAGTGATTATAGGTACAAATTCTAAGCACTCAATTCTTAATTTGCTTCCATAGAGGCAAATTGACTTGAAAACCAAACTAGGTAGGGAGATCACAAGAGAGCACTTCTATGTTTTTAAGTAACAGGCAAATTGAATATTTTGAATATTAATTTACATCTGATTTGTAAAATTAATTAATTAGGTGTTATACTAACATCTTGGAAACAAGGAAATGAGAATGGTCTCTGCTTCAAGCTTATTGGACTTTGAAATGGAAACAAATAATATCCTAGGATATTCCATATGATGTTGGGGCATCTTAATGTGATCGTGTACAAAAGGGGAGAATAGAAAATGCCAGAAGATGGAGTTAGGAAATTTCTATCTCCATATTTACCCTCCTCTATTCCCTTATCATTCTACTCACCGTTTCAACCTATTCCCCTCAACCAGCTTGCCTAAGTCTGGCTTAACTCTAACTCCACCTCTCAAAGAAGTCTTGAAGAGCATCTCACCCACCCTCCCTACCCAAGAAATTTCCCCCTAAGAAATGTCTTCATTGCATCTTGTACTTCTCCATTACAGCACTCTTTCCAGGCACTGTGATTTTATAAGCGTTCACCAACACCTTCACCCTCTGGTGGCAGCTGTAGGTATTCAGGACTGTACCAAACTCTCATTAGATCCTCTAACACACAGCACCACTGGTGCCTGCTTCATGCATGTCTATTTGATCATATAGTCCTAAGTCATAGAAATTACCTTCTGTCGGAATTCTAATTGTTACAAGTGTACTGTCCTTCTATCGTCTCTAACCATGAGAAAGAGACTGAAAAGCATAAAGTAGAATGGGTGGGAATATATCTTGATTAAAACTATTGCACTATTCCCAGAATTTTAATGCATCCAGATATTTGTATGGTTTTGATGACTAGTTGCATTTTGTACCTTATGTTCCTGCTTAACTCTCTACTCCTATTTTGTAAGAGAACATTTTTTGTCAATTAAAACAAAAGAACATTCATTGGTAGAAAATGTTAGATTCCACTTGGAAAGCCCATTACTATTTATGATCCTTAAATGTATTCACAAGCATCCATTTTTTGCTCAGAATGTACTCTAGACCCACAGATCCTGGTGTGCATGCTTGGCTATCTGACCTTCATTGACTGGTGTAGTATAAATCAGGTTATGAGTACAGGGCTTCCCATCTCTATCCTCTAGTTCATTTTTTATATTACGTGCACTGGATATAATGACTACATTGTACTCATTCTTCCTCCCTTATTGGCTCACCATTCTTCCCAGATTCTTTATTCACCCTCAAAATAGTTACTGACCTTCACCTATACTCAGCAGAGCCCCACACCTAGTATTTTCCACCTTCTATTCCCCCATACTCTCTATTACTTTCCCCCCTCTACTCTTTAAACTAACTCTATTTACCAATTATTCATCCACTTTTCCCATGAGATAACTGCTGTGCGGTATACCCTCCAGGGTCTAAATGTAAAGAACCATTAGATCTTAGTTCTCTATGTGCCTTCATGAGGGTCAAATACAACTTCCCCTCCCCATCATGTCTTACAAGAACACAGTCTCCTTTAGGGTCTAGGCTCACAGAAATTGTCTTTCTCTTCTAAGGGACTAAGGGACTCTGTAACTAATCATCCACCTGGTCAAGATGGCTACCTTGACACACGTAGAGATTCTTGGAGCATAATTCTCTACTTTCTCTCCAGAATAACCCCTCACTGAGCCTCCCTGACATGAAACACAGTCTGCTCATTCCCTCAGCAGCATCAGCCCTGTACTTGTGAGCCAGCCTTCCCAGTCGGTGGGTACCTATCCCAAATAGCATTCGTGGCTAACGGTGGACTGGAGATTTTCTATTGCTAATCACAAAAGCTTGACCATGTTGCTCTCTAAGATTATCTTAATCTATATGTAAGTGCTCAATTACTTGTATACTTACAAAAAGCCTTTGATTTATTTAATCCAACAACAAAATACAATCATCCTGATAAACTACACTACTACATACTAATTGCAAAACAATTGCATCGCAACACACTTAGGAAGGTGACATGAAGCAGCAAATGGTTAAGTTTGTGTTCATGCCTTTGGAAAAAAGCACTACTGTATATCCATTTACTATTTACTAATAGTCAAGATCACAGATGCCTGTTAAAAGAGCCAACAAATCTCACAAATATGCCGATCTGAAGCCAATGAAAACTCTGTAAAACAATAACACCCTGAGCTATTTTTTAACTCAGTGAGACACTACATCTGGCCAAAGAAAAAAGTATATTAAATTTTTTATTAGTCAACTGAAGCTTGCTGGAAATCAGTTTATCTTGTTTCTATTCACAAATCCCATTTATCATTGGGCTGTTTCAGAAGCCAGCTCTGAAAAGCTATCTTTTCCCCTCAACTCCTTGCACAAATCAGCCTAAGACTGGAGAGCAAGATTCTTGTGAGGAAAGAACACAACATCATTTACAAAACTCAGGAAATCTACATCAGTGCTTACACTGTCTGTAACACTATCTGGAGTGTGGAGAGGTCAGTTCCTCAGAGAGGACACTGGAAGAGACAGGTGTGCCCAAACCCACCTTCAGGCACAGGCAGATTTCAACAAAACAAATTCCACCTTCCACCAGCAGCCTCATGAAGGTGACATTCCAGAATGAGTATGAGAGTAGATCTGGAAATTAATCACCAGTGGAATAAAAGCCCACCTCCTGCTAGCAAGTCGAGCAGAGCTATTCACAGGAAGGACTGGTCTTTTTTGTATATTAGTCATCCACCACTGCAAACCAGTGTTTCACACTTATGAAGTTTTGAATGGATGGGATCACTTTTTGAATTGTCATCACCACAAATCAAGTCCTGGCCAGTGTAGAACCACAGCAAGCCCAGCACATCCGCAGCCAGGAGAGTTAAGAGTACATCCGCGCTTGCCGACCCATGTATGTACACTGCTCCCTGCCTCTCACACAAGATTCCCAGACACAGACAAGCCCATCATTGCATTAAAATCAGGGTTAAAACATAGTAGTAGTAGTAGGAGAGAGAGAGAGAGAGAGAGAGAGAGAGAGAGAGAGAGAGAGAGAGAGAGAGAGAGAGAGAGAGAGAGAGAGAGAGAGAGAGAGAGACTAAGGTACAAACAAAGGAAAGGGACTGATCAATGGCAGATGTCACATATGCACACTGGATAGGCAGAACGAGCGCTGTCATGTGTCTCAAATTTTATGTGCTGTCCATGGATATAGCATTCAGCCTTCTGAGCAGACGTGCTCACTGTCAGCCTCTGTACCTGATGTGCTTTTGCTCAAGATTGCCCTTTTCTCACAGTGCCTACAGACACATCAGCATCGCTTACAATTAGGTAGCAATGCTTACATCTGTCTCACACACCTCACTCAGGGCCCTGCTACACAAAACACAATCAAATTACAGTGATCAGAACACACTCCTGAAATTTAAGAGATTTGTTAAATGATGGAACTACAGCTTGCAAGAAGCAAAGAAACCAACAAAGATAAGCCAGCAAATCAGCAGTGCTTTCCCAACATGCAAACAATAAGGACATGCACTACAGAATGGGAAATGTGGTACATTACCCAAAAGCCCTGCCAGCGACCGCATGTCCTTCTCCATCAGCCTGTAAATCTCTTCCTCCGAGAAGCGGCCAATGCCGTGGCCATGCATCTCCCGCTTCACAATTCCTTTGGTTATGTGGCACACGACCCACCTAAGCAGGTTGCCGAAGGGACCACCACCACTCAGAGACAGCAGCTTCCGGGTCTCATTGAGATTGTCCACCCACTGGCAATAAGCTAAGGTCCTGGAATTGTGCAGAAACAAGTTACCATCGGGCATCAGATACATACTGGTTGCACAGTCGCTTGAGGATCTGGGTCCTGGGTGTGTCTTGGAGGAACTGAACAATCACAGGCTTCAGTCTGTGGAGCAGGTATCACACCAGGCTCTAGTCAATGCCTAAAGGCATGGACCTTGACAGAAGTGGTTTCTAAAATCCAGATGACAATGTCATAGGTTCCAGTTTGGCCAAACCTCTCCTGGCACACTCCCTCACACCTCTCCAAAATCTCAGGTTCGTGCTTCCACTTTCACTTATGCAATCCTAAAGAAAGCAAGGAGACTCTCCTTTCAAAGGTTTAAGGCAGAACTGTAATGGAGAGTACAAGCACTCACCAGGCACATGGCAGCAGGCAGCAGCAAGTGGAGCACTGGACTCATCCCCTCCACTTTTTATGAGATAGAGTCTTGTTCTGTAGCGCAGGCTGGCCTGGAAATTATGATTTTCTTGCCTTCCCCTCCCCCACAAGTTACAGGCATGTATTACAGGCATGCACTATCATACCCGACACATTTCCTTCTTCAGTATAAAGAGGATCCCACAGGTATGTGCTCTGTGTCAGTTTAAACTGTATATGCCTGTTCTGTACACTTTGTGTGTGTGTTTTATACTTCTTGATATGAGGATTTTTTTTTTACAAATACCTTTCTGTCTCTTTGGCAGAGAACTAAATACATGTTACATCTGTCCATGGTTATTCTGTAGACTGTGAATTTTATGCCAATGATTTGCTGCCCTGAAAACTCTCCACCTCAGGTTGTATTGGAGAGAAAATGCAAATAGCACAGTATCATGGTTGATTTATTTTTTAATCTAGGTGGTGCTTGAGGCGAACTCATCCATCCAAAGCTATGTAACATACACGAACAGTTAGACAGCTACTGGCTGTCCATGAACCTGGGGGCTCAATTCTCACACCTTGGCCGATTTTACTTTCTGAACCTGTGCAACTGCAATAATGACTTTATGGATAATAGTGTTGATAAACAGGAATGAAAGAGAATATAGTTGAGAGAGTACAAGTAGGACATTTCCTAGCTTCTCAGAATGAAAAAAAAAAATATCAGTGGTTACTACTATTCCTCCCATAGGCTGACAGAGCAGTGATGGCCATGTTAAAAAAATCAGAAATGTGGAAAGTATTTTTAGAGATAACACAGAGATAATTATAAATTATAACAACTAAGCCAGGTACTGCTGACTCATGCTTGTAAATCTTAGCTTATAAGGACCCCTGTTCAAAGCCAGCCCAGGCAAGAAAGTCCATAAGACCCTTACCTCCAATTAATCACCAAAGATCTGGAAATGGAACTGTGGCTCAAGTGTTAGAGAGGGAGTCTTGAGTGAAAAAGCCAGGGACAGAGTCCAGACCCTGAGTTCGATCACCAATACAGATACACACACAAAATTAATTGAAACAACAATGAAATGTTATTTTCTATCTTGAAAAAAAAGGGAATGGGACTATAATGTTTATCATTTTATATAGTTCTTTTTTCACACCTGCATTAATTAGGTTGGCTATGTTCTCATTTTCATAAAGTAATTCAATATATGGGATTCTAATTGTTCTAGATCTAAATTCACATTAAAATGGATATATACTGTTGGTGATTTGGGAAGTCAATAATCTAAGGATAAAACCAAATTACATGGAACTGAACACAACCACATAGGAATAGCATTTAAGAAGCATCCAAAGTATAAAAGTGGGGAACATGTCTCCAAACTGACAGGTTGAAACGATGAAAATAAATTCTCATTAGGCCAACCACTCAGGTTTCATCATCAGCATCACTGAAGAAGGAATGGAAGTTCACCAGGCATCAAGATGGTACCTGCAGAAGAACCCCGGCTGCTTGTGGTCTGAAAAACTCCAGAAAGTGTGAGTGGGATACAGGTGAGGAAACTTAGAAGAGATGAGGCAGCCCACAGCAAAGGTCAGATCATGATGGATCTTTCTACTTTACCTTTTAAGAGCTCTTTACAACATCAGACACATCCTCTTTCTTGAGCCTCTCTTCATTTGCATCCGTATTGCTTTTCTTCCTACCTCTCATTCGCTCATAAAAGTCTTATCTGTTTCATTTTTCTTCTACATTTCTACTTCTTTGTTTCCAAACTCATGAGGGGATCTGATTCAAATCCAAGAATTGAAACTGAGTCCCAAATCCCCACCCAGCCCAGATCTCTATCCTGAACTCATGAAAGCAACATGGATAAGGCTCCAGAAGAGTAACCACCATTTCCAGAATTCAGCTCATCATCTTTGCTACTGCAAACCTGATTCTCAAAGCCAGGAGTGTGGCCTAGTGATAGAGTGCTTGCCTAGCATGCACAAAGCCCTGGGTTCAATTTCTCGGTGCCACATACACAGAAAAAGCCAGAAGTGGTGCTGTGGCTCAAGTGGTAGATCGTTGTCCTTGAGAAAGCTCAAGGACAATTCCCAGGCCCTGAGAAAAAAAATACTCTGCTCCTCAGCCAAGCCAGAGAGGATACCAGGAGTTATTCCTCATGACGATAGTCTTCCTTGCTCCATGTTTAATCCCACAGTCTGGCCCCTCTCTGGTCCAGTCTCTCTGTATTTCGCTCCCTCCACCCTATATGCCAGCCATACAGAATTACATTCACCTCCCTGACTCAGTGAATGTTCACATCCCAATGGGACAGTGCTAGAAAGTGGGGCCTGTGAGAAAGGATTAAGTCGTTAGGGTACATTCCTCATCAGTGGGATTCTTGCTCACATAAAAGGAACTTCAGAAAGCTCTGTTACCCTTTCTGCTATGTGGGGTTACAGTGAGAAGATGGCTGTGCACCAGGAAGCAGCCAACACCTAATCTGCCAGTATCTTAACCATGAACTTCCCAGCCTGTACAACTAGGAGAAATCAATTGTTCTTTACAAGACATCTACTCGACGGTATTCATTCATGGCAGCCCAAATAGACTAAGATGCTCTCAGACCTCTCCTTCTTGTCTTTAAAATGTCTACAGATGCTGTCCCCCCTGCTTGGATATCCTAGCTTTCCCCATCACCACTCCTTTTTCACCAGCTTCTCCCATACCAACTCCTTTATTGGTCTCTCCACCAGTCCTGACTCCACTGTCATAACACCACCTCATCTGAAAAGCTTTCCTTTATTTATCCAGCAGATGCTTAATGCTTCCCTGGGTTCCTTAAACTCTGCTTGGAAATGACCATCACAAAAGCTTGACATCTCTGTTGACCTGTGAGCCATTCGAAGAAGACAGAGACATGATGTCTGGTCACTGGCAGTCATTCATTTCATTTGCTAGATAATGAATTATTGATGGAATGGAAAGAAAAAGCTTTGCTGTGCGCCAACTAAGGCTAAGTAGTGTTTCAAGGGGATGATACATACTTAAAGTAGAAAAATGGAGAAAGAAGTGGCTAAGGAGAATGATGAAGGGACTGCCACTCTTCTCCTGGGGAAATCCTGATCCTCCCTCTCCCCTGAGAGGAAGCTGGCTGCACAGAGAATCATGAATTATTAACCAGACAGGGTGAAAAGGGCCAATTTAGAAAGTGTACTAGGCAAGTCAGTTAAAGTATTTATCATCTGAGAGTCTATTTCAGGAATCTGAGAAACTCATTTTCCCTATTTCAACTAATGTATCTGACCTCTCCTTCAAAATGGGATCAAAGAGATTTTTTTTTAATTATCATAGACCAGAAGAATAAAATATACTCAACCTTTTTAAATGATGGAGAAGGCAGACAAAGAAATGCTGATGCCTGATGTTTTAAGGAAGCTATCTCTCAGAGCACTTTGTTTTGTTTTTGATTTTGTCATTATCGGCAATAGAACTTAGAGCCTTGTGCTTCCTTCTTTATTTGCTTTTTGTGGGTCATAGGGCTTGAACTCGGCCTGGGCCCTGTCCCTGAGCTCTTCAGTTCAAGGCTACCACCCTACCCTTAAGTCAAGGCCCACTTCCCATTTTCTAGGAGTTAATTGGAGATAAGAGTCTCAGGTTCTTTGTGCCTGGGCTGGCTTTGAACCTTGGTCCTCAGATCTCAGCCTCCTGAGTAGCTAGGATTATAGGCGTGAGCCACCACTCAGCTTGTGCTTCCTTTATTTTTCTTGCAAGACCTAGAGCTTGAACTCAAGGCCTGGGCCTTGTCCTTGAGTCCTTGAGCTTTCTCAAGGCTAGTGATCTATAACTTGAGCCACAGCACCACTTCTGGCTTTTTCTGTGCATGTGGTACCAAGGAATCAAACCCACATCTTCGTGCATGCTAGGCAAGCACTCTACCACTAGGCCACACTCCTGGCCCTAGCCTTATGCTTCTTAAGTAATTGCCCTGACTCTTGATCTACACTTCTAGTCTTAATGCTATCTCTGATTACCTATGATGATACCAGACCCATGATAGAAACAAATTTTATATGTAGGAAACTCCAACCGTGGCAAACTATTAAGTCTCAGAATGTGGCATAGCCACTCAGAAGAGTGCCTTTCTCGTGTGAGAATACCTCCCTGTTGTCTTTTTTGTTTGTTTGTTTTGTGGGTCATGGTGTTTAAAACTCTGGGCCTGGATGCTGTCCCTGAGCTTTTCAGCTCAAGGCTACTGCCCTATCCCTTGAGCCATAGCCCCCCTTCCCCTTTTCTAGTGATTAATTGGAGATAAGCATCTCATGATCTTTAGTGCCCTGGCTGGCTTTGAACTGCCATCCTCAAATCTCAGCTTCCTGAATAGCCAGAATTACAGGCCATGCCTGGCCTCGCTGCTGTTGTCTTTTGCTGGTTCTCTAAATACTTCCTAGAAGATGTAGGAGTTTATTGGAGTGGGGGAGTACTCTGTAATTTCACCATTTCACAACATGAGTCCTTTCCAAAAATATCCATTGAATTATAATCATGGTATATGTCTTGCTTTCATTTATTTATTTTTTTTATATTTTTTATTGTAATTAATAAAAGGGTTACATGATATTTGCCAGATAGAAGGTGCATTAATTCACATACATTGATACCCTTTCACATGTCTTGATACCATTACCCTCCCCCCCCACCCCCCATCTTGGTTTTCCCCCCTTCCCTATCCAATTTCAAATAACCAAATACAAATATATCCAATGTATCAGATAACAAAGTGAGATACTGTAACAATATGAGATAACCAAGGGACAGCAAAACAAATGAGCGATAACATAGTACATTAAGGACAACAATCATTCATTATATGGCTTTTGTTTCAATAACCTGGAGGTCCTTTCAATTAGCTTCATACTATATGGCCTTATGTATCAAGGTTTTGCTCTATTGCAAATCTCTGCTAGGAGAGCCCAAGGTTTCTACTTATTATGACAAATGAGGGAAACCATTGAGCCTATGTTCCTTTGAGTCTGGCTTACTTCACTTAATATGATTTTTTTCTAAGTCTTTCCATTTCCTAACAAATGGGGCGATATTGTTTTTTCTGACAGCAGCATAGAATTCCATTGTGTACAAATACCTCATCTTGTTGAGCCACTCATCAACTGAGGGACATCTAGGTTGGTTCCATATCTTTGCTATGGTGACTAATGCTGCAATGAACATTGTTGTGCTAGTGGATTTAGTATGCCCTAGTTTCTGGATGGTTGGGTAAATGCCAAGTAGTAGAATTGCTGGGTCATAAGGGAGCTCTATGTTTAGCCTTTTGAGGCACTGCCACACTGCTTTCCATAGTGGTTGAACGAGTTTGTACTCCCACCAACAGTGTAGTAGTGATCCCTCCTGGCCACATCCCCTCCAGCATCTGTTGTTATTCATTTTCCTGATCCTGGCCATTCTAACTGGAGTGAGGTGGAATCTTAGCATTGTTATGATTTGCATTTCTTTTATGACCAGAGATGTTGAGCATTTCTTCATGTGTGTATAGGCCATTTTTGTTTCTTCTTCAGAGAAGACTCTCTTTAAATCTTTGACCCATTTTTTAATGGGATGGTTGTTACTTTGGAGATTAGTTTTGGAGTGATTCCATTTTTTGAGCTGTTGATATATTTTAGATATGAGGCCTTTGTCCGTTGTATGGTTGGTGAAGATCTTCTCCCACTTTGTAGGCTTCCTAATTAATTTACTAGCTATGTCTTTTGCCATACAAATGCTCTGCAGTTTAATGCAGTCCCACTTATCCAGCCTTTCTCTCATTTGTTGTGATTCTTGGTCCTTATTAAGAAAGTTTCAACCTGTGCCAAGGAGGCCTACTGTATCTCCTATTCCTTCTTGTAAAGTTTTCAGTGTGTCAGCTTTTACCTCCAGGTCTTTGATCCATTTGGAGTTAATTCTAGTGACAAAGAAGGGCCTGGGAGAGGAGCCTGTTTCATTTATTTTTAAGTGTGTGTGTGTGTGTGTACACGTGTGTGTGTGTGTGTGTGTGTGTGTAGCTTTTTTTTAACTCAAGGCTAGTGCTCTACCACTTGAGCCACAACTCCATTTCCAGTTTTTTTTGTGTGATTAACTGGAGATAAGCCTCATGGACTTTCTTACCCAGATTGGCTTCAAACTAGGATCCTAGACTTAAGCTTCCTGAGTAGGAAGCATTATAGGCATGAGCCATCAGCACTCAGCTTATGTTCTATCTTTTAAACAGATTCTCTTTGATTTGTCATCTTGTGAAAGTATTTCATCTTAGTTATTGAAACTACATAAAAGCCATGCATGGACTGAGGCTGGAGTTGTACAGTACAGTACTTGCTTAGCACATGCAGGACTTAGGTTTCAAGCCCCAGATTAAACAAAAAATCCAGGCTAAAACAATTTAAATTATGGGCAAATCTGAATTCATTGTTCTAATGCCTATGTTTTTCTTCTTCTTTTTTTCATATATTTTTATTGTAATTAGTAGAAGGGTTACATTATATTCACCAGATAGAAAATGCATTACTCTACATACATTGATACCCATTCTCATGCCTTGGTCCCCTTTTCCCTCCCCCTAACCCCACACCTCATCTTGTTTTTCCCCCTTCCCTATCCTATTTCAATTAACCAAATAAGCATATATATAATATATCAGCTAACAAGGTAAAATACTATAACAATACAAGATAACCAAGGGACAGAAAAAGAGGTGAAAGATAAAGTAGTACATTAAGGACAACAATCACTCATTATATAGCTTTTGTTTCTATATCCTGGAGGTCCTTTCATTTAGCATCATTCTATATGGCCTTATGTATCTAGGTTTTGTTCTATTGTAAATCTCTGATAAGATAGCCCAAGGTTTCTACTGATTATGAGAAATGAGGGAAGCCATTGAGCCTACGCTCCTCTGAGTCTGAATGCCTGTGTTTTTATGGGTTAAAATATTATGATTAGGAAACCTAATCATGGACACCCAGCACTTTATGAAAGTAGTACCTTATTGATGTCCACAAGGGGGCAAAATGTCACCGTTACCAAACATCAATTTTGTTCCAGTCTCTTAGGGATCCCTTTCTCCCCCCACCCCCAATCCCCCGCTTCCCCCAGCCCTGGGGCTTGAATTCAAGGCCTGGGCACTGTCCTTGGGCATTTTCCTCAAGGTTAGCACTCTGCCACTTGAGCCACAGCACCACTTCGGGCTTTTCTATGTGGTACCAAAGACCCAGGAATCGAACCTGGTTCTTTTTATGCATGCTAGGCACAAACTCCTGGCCCAGGGATCCCTTTATACAAGCTTCTCCACATTAGCTCTAGCTTAAATATTCAGCAGAGCAAAGGGGATTGGAAAAAGCAGTCCTCCTTATCTTCAGTGATAGCCTTTACAATGTTCTAGAACATGCTGCAGAGATTTCAAATGCAACACAAATCATAGCTAAGTGTGCTTATTTGAGCTGACCTAAGACAGAGCTCCAAAGTTATGCAATGTGGCATAATAATCACATGATAATACAATCTAAAACTATAAATGCATTGGGTTTGTTGGATATCCTTTACCCCTGTGAGTACAGGCACAAGCTAGCAGTTCAACAATTGTCAGAATGCAAGAAATGCTCAGGGAGGAGTCAAGTATATCCACTGTATGGAGGTCAGTTGTCTCTACCGGACTTGTCTTCCACAGGTGGACATTTTATGTGTGGTCATTAGGACCAGAAGGGAAAGGAGAAGAGTGTCCAGGAATTCTCTGCTTGGTATTTAGAGCTCTTAGGAAAGTCTCTTCAGGATCTTCCCAAGGCAAAACTCTAACCAAAGTTTAGGAATCTTAAGGAAAAGACAAAAGTTTATTTTCCTTCCTATTATAAAAAGAAAAGGGAATTAAGTGAATTAGAAAGTTAGATATTTGCTTCTCAATCCAGACCTGTCCTCTACCTTTACAAATAGATAATAAAACCTAACCTCAGATTTTAAAAGTATCTATCTAATTAAAAAGTGATTTCAGAAAGTAAAGCTATCCTTAGAGGAATATATATATTTTGAAGCATATATGTGATATATTTGTATATAAATGCATATATATAGCAAATGAAGAACTTAGAAGCCTATGATACATAAAATGAAGATCCTGCTCTACCAAAGAACTGCTCACCAGTCATTTCTCCCTCTTCACTACATTCTCAGCCTGCGCCCCTCAGAGTTGGACACCAGTACAGAAAGAGAGGGGGGTGAGGAATCTATGAACTTCTACATGGCACTAGAGTCATGTAATGTGACACTCACACTCAGACCAAAAGGCACTGCCATGTGGGACATGGAAATTTTGCTGAATCAGAAATTCTCTAACCATAATATGTCATTTTTGAGACAATAAAGAAATCAACAAGTTGCAGCCAAATTGCTAATTTAAAATACAGGCTTTTCAGCTTTTAGGTAGTTGACTGTGCTAACTCCCCACATTAATGAACCCATTTATCAAATGATGCATGGCTTTGACAACCCTTATCAAAAGGAGATGTGAGAGTCAAGATGGCCTCACACAAGCTCTTCATTTCTCTGCATTATTGCAGAGCTAGATCTAGGACTTGGCCATCGGGTGAAATGGCCTGAATCCCATGAGCTTTTTCCCAGAAGCCAATTAAGTCATACGGAGCCATGATGACTCTTGCTCTCAGAGCAGGTCAGGAACAGCTCTCCACTGGCACTGTTTAGAAAACACCCAAGCTTCTTCCACCACACTCCAGTCTCTGCATGGATCTGTACATCTCCACCCTCATCCTAGACCCCTGCAGCAAGTGGAGAGAGAAAGTAGAGAGCCAAAAGGAGGAACAAGAAAACAGGCAGTCATTTAGAATGGTAGAGATAGGACCAGAAAGCTTTCCATTAAGAAAGAAAACAGGATGGATGAAAGAGGAAGAGGATGGAGAACAATCTTCTGCAACTCATCTCACACAGAGGGTATCTCCCAGTGGGAAGGAAGTGGTAAGTACACCACTGAATGGTATCAGGCCCAGGAGTAGCAATTAATGCCACAAAGTATGAGTTTAACAATTCTTCATTAACCCTTTGGGACAAAACTCAAATGAATTAAAAATCAGAGACATACTTTCTTCCAATTATTAAAATGTTAAGATAGGGGCAGATATACCAGAAAATGGATGAAAGAAAGAGAAAGGAGTTTGCAAAGCAAGAAGATCTTGACCAGCTTAACCCATATGGCCTGGCATCTAGCTCAAGGGCCATGACAAGCAGAAATGGGCAAGTCATCCCCACAATTGCATTGGTTCACAGTGGAGGAGTCCAAGCTCAGTGCTGAACAATGAGAGCAAAGGAACTGCAGAAACCATACATGTACAATTCACAGAGAGGTATTATTTAAGGAACACTGACAGCAGCATCATAAAGGTTGTGTAACTGATTTTACCAGGCATTTGATCTTGACTTCTTCTCCCATCCCCTACTTTGGATATTTGATGAGATAGTACTTGAAGTCAACCCTGTAAAGGACCCTGACCTCAGGCGACTGAACTAGCTCCTTGCTTTAGGAAAGTCTCAGTCTAGATCAAAACCCAGAAAACTTCAGTGCAAAACCTGTGAAGCTTTTCTATTTTTAAACAGTTGGGAAATAATAATAAAAAGACTATGTTGTATTAAATGGGATCTATGTTTCAGTGACCATCAGGTAGTTGAACCATGGATAATCAGGCTCCACTTCGGGCTTACATTCCATGGATGCTTTAGTAATAAAGTGGCAGGGTTGAGCAATGGCAACAGAGGCAGACAGAACACAAAGGCTATGCAATTTCTGTGTTGGTTCTCTGAAGGAAATGTCTGTCAACCTCTCATCCAGAGAGCCAGAAAGAACAGCTAGCACTATGATCAGAAGTCAGTCCGTGTTCTTGTCCCAAGTCATTAACAGAAAACTGAGAAGGTGGGAAGAAAAAAATGGAAAGATGGAACCAGACGTGGTCTCCCTCCCTTGCTCAGGGGACAGGCCAAAGGGGACTCACCAGTAAAAATGCTCTTCCACCAGCTTCGTTACAGCTCGAGACACGGCTCTTTCATGAGGGCCAAGGTTTTTGTTTAAATTCACTCCAAGTTTCTCTTCCAGAAAGTCAATTATGAATTCTGTGCCAGAAACTTTCTCATTATTATATTCAATCCAAGGCATTTTCCCTTGAGCAGATAGTTTTCCACCAAAATAGTTCTAAACAGGGTATTTTTTTAGAGAGAGAAAAAACAATGTTATAATGTAAATTTCACTATTTGATTCCCGTAAACAAACATCTAAACCTTAGGTGTGATAATGTGTATACTGTTCAAGAAAATGACTTTGGCATATAATAAATGGTGGGGCCAGGAATGTGGCCTAGTGGTAGAATGCTTGCCTAGCACTATTCCTCGGTACCACATACACAAAAATGCTGGAAGTGGTGCCGTATGGCTCAAGTGGTAGAGTGCTAGCCTTAAGAAAGCCCAAGGACAGTGCCAAGGCCCCAAGTTCAAGCCCAGGACTGGAAAGAAAGAAAGAGAGAGAGGGAGGGAGGGAAGGAGAGAGGGAGGGAAGGAGGGAGAGAGGGAGAGGAAGAGAGAGAGAGAGAGAGAGAGAGAGAGAGAGAGAGAGAGAGAGAGAGAGAGAGAGGAAGGAGGGAGGGGGAAAGGGAAAAAAGGAAGGAAGGAAGGAAGGAAGGAAGGAAGGAAGGAAGGAAGGAAGGAAGGAAGGAAGGAAAACAAATGGCTACTACATAAACAATAACAAAAAAATAACCTACATTAAAGTATAGTTTAAGTTTACTCCCAGAGATTCTGGCTCATGAGCCAGAGATTGGAGGGGAAATAGGAGAGGTTAAAACTGATCCACATAGAAATCAGTCTAGCTGTAATCTAAAAACTATCTAAAAAAAAAAAACATAAAAAAGGAAGACAGATATAAGGAAGCTTGTACCAACAAGGCTACTAAACAAATAACTCCTCTGAAATCCAGTGTTACACCTGGTTAATGCTCAAAGCCACTACACTGCCAAATGGCAGGACAAAAATTACTATATAGTATAACCAAGTATTAAAACAGGCTCTACTACAGTGCTTCTTTAGAAACATAATCTCCAGCTGAGTACTGGTGGCTCGTGCCTATAATCCTAGCTACTTGGGGAGGTTGAGATCCAAGGATTAAGGATTGAAGCCAGCCTGGGCAGAAAAGGTCATGAGACTTATCTCCAAATAATCACCAAATAGGGCTCAAATGGTAAAATTCCAGCCTTAAGTGTAAAACCCAAGGAACAGCACCCAGGCCCTGACTTTAAGCTTTAGTACCAACACACACACACACACACACACACACACACACACACACACACACACACACAGTAGATGATTGATAGATAGATAGATAGATAGATAGATAGATAGATAGATAGAGATAGACAGACAGGCAGACAGACAGACAGACAGATAGAAAAGATTTCAAGGGGTTAAATACTCCTATCCTAAAGATCTTTCTAATTAACTTAGTCTCCACAGGGATCATGTGTCCTGCTCCACTTACAAACTTCTTTTGGGGGGCGAGGAGGGCAGTTCTGGGGCTTGAACCCAGGGCCTGAGCACTGTCCCTGAGCTTCTTTTTTTTCATATTTTTTATTGTAATTAATAAAAGGGTTACATGATATTTGTCAGATAGAGGGTGCATTAATTCACATACATTGATACCCTTTCACATGTCTTGGTCCCCATTACCCTCCCCCACCTCCCCCCAGCTTCTTTTACTCAAGGCTAGCACTCTACCTACCACGTGAGCCACAGCACTTCTTCTGGCTTTCTTTGTGTACATGGTACACAAAGAGTCCGGGGCATCACGCATGCTAGGCAAGCAGTCTACCACGAAGCCACATTCCCAGCCCCAGTCACTTACAAACTTAGGAAAAGCTGTCCTGACACTGAAGATAAGATGGGTAGGCTTCAGGTAAAGGCAAATCTGAAGCAGTGAGTGTTGGGTTTGAAAGAAAGAAAGGAAACTTGAGAACAGCCAGCAGCTGCTGCTGCCACAACAACAGCAGGCTCACCCCCAGGAATGGGAGAGTATATTTGACCTTGCAAGCAGTTACTCACAGAAATGCACAGCCCTGCTTGCCCAGGGCTGTGTAAACGAAGTGATCCAGTTGAAAGTGATGATAGCAGGGAGGGAGCATCTAGGTGGCAAATCTCTTCTTTCCACTTAAGTCCCTCAGTACACCTCCCAGTGCTGCCTGCCAACACCTAGCTAAACAACCGTCTTCTGAATCTGATCTGTTGCAGTTAGAAGATCCAAGCCTTGTATGCGTATATGGCTGCTTTCCCTCTATCGCTGGCTTAGCAATCCTGCATATTCTTCTCTCTGTTTCTCCTTCCAGATTCATGCCTTACAGACCAATTCTTAGTCATCAAGAAGACCCCTTTCAGTTCCCAAACATCTTGTGTCTGCCCTGCTCCTCCCACGTTCACTGGAAATCCAGTGAGTGCTCCTCCATGGTGCTCCCCCACAGGACCCCCTCACAGCACTTACCAAGCAGGGACTGGGTCAGTCACCTTATCCTAGCACTACCCTGGGACAATGCCAGCTCCTCTCCCACACTGGCTCAGAAAGCCACAGAAGTCTGGAGTTAGAGGAGTAACACCCTATGGGGACAGCCTGTCATCTGGTCTAGAACATAACCCCAAGCCACTTTCTCCCAAAGCTCCCCCTTTGTAGAAGCCTAAGGGTAAACCCCAGACCAGTGAGAGACATTTGGAGAGATAGCAGCAAGCTGAAAGATTGGGTCATGGTGTCTGGGGAATATCTACAACTCACATCTTCCCCCTTTCTAAACTTCCTCCAGAACAGACACACTGTACCCTGGGGCTTTAGCCCTTTCCCTGTACAAATTCCCAAACAAAGAACATGAAATCCTAAGAAAAGGACCTCTCCAACCGAATTAGACACCAAATTAGAGGAATGAAACTACCACAAAAGAAAGGTAACGTATTAAATATGTTCAACGTGAGGCCCTTACTCACAAATCAACAGATGAAGAAGATTAGTAACACAAAATAAGAGCAACAGGAAGGAATAAGCTGGAATAAAGGAAAGAATAGATGAGATAAACAGTATGATGGATGTAAAAACAGCACAGAGAAGAGCTGAAGAGTAGAGGACAGAGATGAGAAAAATAAAAGCAGAGGTTCTGAGATCCAGAATGCAGGGAACAGAAAAGAAGAGAGGAATGTGAACTCGTACCAAAATAAAAGGAAATGTTTAATGAAAACTGATCATGGACTAGGAGTTTGGCCTAGTGGCAGAGTGCTTGCTTAGCATGCATGACCATCCTGGTTTGATTCCTGGGTACCAAGTATATAGAAAAAGCTGAAATTGCTGCTGTGCCTCAAGTGGCAGAGCTCTAGCCTTGAGAAAAGTCCAAGGACAGTGCTCAGGACCTGAGTTCAAGCCCCAGAACTGGCCAAAAAAAAAAGAAAAGAAAAAGAAAACTGATCGTCAAATTGCCCAGAGATGGAGGGCTCAGATTAAAAAGAAGAGTTTATAAACTATTTGAGGGGATACATAAAGACCAAAAGTAAGACACAATATGGTTAAACTCAAGAATATTAAATTTGGTGTATACGTGTGTGCTGTGCTGAGGTTTTGGGTTTTGGTTTTTAGTTGTGGGGCTTGAACTCAGAACCTGGGCACTGTGTCTGAAGTTTTTGTTGTTGTTGTTGTTTAAAACTGGTGCTCTGCCACTTGAAGCCACAGACCCATTTTCAGTTTTCAGGTGATTATTAGCGATGAGTCTCACAGATCTTCCTGCCTAAAGTGGCTTTGAATCACAATCCTCAGATCTCAGCTTTCTTAGTAGTTCGGATGACAGGCGTGAGCCACCGGCACAGTTCCCTGAACTTTTTCACTCAAGGGTAGCATTCTACCACTTAGGCCACAGCTCCACTCCTGGCTTTTTGGTAATAAATTGGAGATTGCAGTCCAGCTAGCCTAAACATAAAGTGAAATCTTATTCCCCAAATAATCAATTCAAAAAGGGAGTGACAGAGTGAAGTGTTACAGCACCTGTTCAGTAAGGACAGTGCAAAACATCAGTACTGCAGATAGGTGGGTAGGTGGGTAAGTAGGTGGGTACAAAAAAGGGAGGGAGGTTGGAAGGAGTTGGGGGGAGGGAAACAGGGACAAAATCATGAGAAGGGGTATCAATGTGTGAGAAGTAATACACCTACTACCTAACGAATGTAACTGTAACCCCTCTAGACATTATCCCAACAAGGGAGGGAGGGCAATTAACATTAAAAAGAAAAGTGGACATTTTTTTAAATAATAAAAAAATTATCTATCCATTATGTTAAATTTAAAACATAATGAGACACAGCAAAGTAAACAGAACTCAAGACACCCATACACAGTGAGACCAAAGGAGGACAGTCTCCTTTGGAGGACAGTCTTGGGAGAAAGGCACCAAATAGCAATGCCCAAGCACCCCTTCACATGTACATAAAACAATATACAGAGTGACCGGAACCCCAAGGATGGGGCAACAAAAGACCTCTTCTTAACTTGTCCTATCGTCTTTGGAGGACTTCGTATCCTCCACCTCATACATAGTGCAAACAAGTGCACACCTGTACATGATGGGAGGTGGGCACAGAAGTGGAAGGTGAACCGAGCAACTCAGGGGTGGTGGAGGGAGGGAGGGAGGGAAGGAGGGAATGGGAGGGAGGAGGGAACAGCTGATGCTAAGCAACAGGAAGGACATAATTTTACCAATAATGTTCAAACTTTTTTTCCTATGTAAAACTTGAGTTTTATGTATTTTATATTATTCATAAGCTTTGGAAATCAGAATGATGATCCTTATCAGTGTGAATATAAAAACATTATGCATACAATTACCTAATATCAATAAAGGAGAAGGAAAAAAAATCTACTTTAAAAAAGTATCCATTAGCCGGGTGCGGGTGGCTCACACCTGTAGTCCTAACTATTCAGGAGGCTCAGATCTGAGGATCAAGATTCAAAGCCAGCGTGGGCACAAAAGAACCTGAGATTCTTACCTCCAATTAACCTCTAGAAAACGGGAAGTGGGGCTTAGCTCAAGGGTAGGGCAGTAGCTTTGAGCTGAAGAGCTCAGAGACAGTGCCCACACCAAGTTCAAGCCCCATGACCGACAAAAAATAAAATTAAAAAGTACCCATCAGAAAGCAAGAAGTTAATGGGGCCAGGAGTTTGGCCTAGTGGTAGAGTGCTTGCCTAGCATCCATGAAAACCCGGGTTTGATTCCTGGTACTACATACATAGAAAAAAAAGTTGGAAGTAGAAAGCAAAAAGTTAATAAAATAAAATTATTAAAAGTTAAAGTCAACCAGGAGTTTGGCCTAGTAATAGAGTGCTTGCCTAGCAGTCATGAAGACCCACGTTTGATTCCTCACTACCACATATGTAGAAAAAGCCAGAAGTGGTGCTGTGGTCCAAGTGGCAAGGCTCTCTCTTTGAGAAAGCTCAAAGACAGTGCTCAGGCACCCTGAGTTCATGCACCAGGACTGGCAAAATAAATGAATCAATGAATAAATAAATAAATAAATAAATATTTTTTAAAGTTAAAATAAGTCCTTATAAAGTAATAATTACAAGTGGAAGGGGATTACAATGCATGGATTAAGAGTTTCTCGATTCAATATAAGTAATGCACCCTCTATGTAAAACAAAGATACAAAATGATAAAGAAAGAAAATGAGAAAAGATATTCTAAGCAAATATGAATCAAAAGAAAGCTGGAGAATCCATACTGGTATCTGATAATACAGAATTCAAATTTCAAGAAGCCATAAGGGATAATGATGAAAACTATATATTGGAAAAACAAATACAAAAGTAAAAACATGTTTTTCCATAATGTATGCACCTCATAATATAAACTCATGTATATAAATATATCAAGTAAGAGCTAGATAACAGGACAAAAAGAAAGAAAAATCAACAAAAGATTTAAAATTCAAAAAGACTTGAATGTTTTAAAATAGCTCTTTTACAAACTAAAAAGTAGACGAAAACAAATTTTTAACAAAATGGGAATAAACAAGATCTAACTAATAACTAAGCATGTTCAAGCTAGTAGATATATAAAGACCTCTATGTCCACATCATATATAATTGTTTAATTATTTTCAACATTTGAAAAAGGTAACTACATACTAGGCTAAAGTCTCAATGAATTATAAGGAATCAACATCACAGACACTATCTCCTCGGCATAAAATGTAAAAATTAAAGCTTTAAGTTAAATGCCTTACGGCTAGAATTTGGTTTAAAGGGAAAAAGTAAGGCTAACTTTTCAAAATACCTAGATTTGAATGACAACGAAAACACAGTATGCTGAGTTTGTAAAGCAGAATTCAAGTATTTCTCAGAGGACACTGTGAGCCTTAAAACACATTCTCTTCTTACCAACACAGTGTGTTGGTCCTAGGGCTTGAACTCAGGACCTGGGTGCTGTCTCTGAGCTATTTTTTTTTTCTCAAGGCTAGCACTCTACCACTCGAGCCACAGGCTCTACTTCTGGCTTTTTGGTAGTTTATTGGAGGTAAGTCTCACAGACTTTTCTATCCAGGCTGGCTTTGAATGGTAATCTTTCGATCTCAATGTCCTCAGTAGCTAAGATTACAAGTGTAAACCACCAGCACCCAGTTCTCTCTGCTCATTCTTCAATGATGCACTGAAGTGTTTCTTTGAAAGCCTCTTGAACAAAACCCAGGAAAACTCACAATATAGGCAAAATCTATCTGATACATACTGAACCCTTGAGCCACAGATTCATGAAGAACAAAACACATGAATAAATTCTAAAGGGAGACAACCCATGAGGCATGGGCACATTCAACTTTATCAACAGCTTCCCAGAAGACCTATCAAAACTATTACCAATCATGCAATATGGAGGAAAAATATAACTCTGAATCCTAAAAAAGTCTATTTGATTCTTTCCAGGTTTGATGGCTCCAGCCTGTAATCCTAGCTTCTTGAGAGCCAAAGATCAGCCCTAGTTCAAGGCCAGCCTTAGTTTAGACATTAGCAAGACTTGATCTCAATCAACTGCTGAGTGAGCCTGGCATTGCATTAACACAGGAAGCACAAATAGGAGGATCACAGTTTAAGTCAGCCCAGGAACAAAGTGGGACTCTGTCTTGAGAAAATAACCCACACAGTAAAGGAAGGACAGAGGGGTTCAGGTGGTAGAAATGCCTGCTTAGCAAAAACCCCAGTATCCCCAGAAAAATAAAAGTCTTAATGCATCTTAAAAATGAACAGGGACTGGAGGCTTCGTTCAAGTGGTAAAGCAGTTGCCTAGTAATTGTGAGGTCCTGAGCTCAATCTCTAGTACTGAGGGCAGGGGGGTGGGAGGGGTGGAAGACCCTGGAATTATATCTCTACCTTACTAAGGACTAGGCACTCCTACCTTCAGACCCTATCTCTTTGGACATCCACTTGTGTGACATTAATACTTCCCCCTCTGACTGATGGTGCTGTCACTGAGAATGAAACATATTTGCAGACAAGTACCTGGTAGGGTAAGTCAGCCATCCTTAAATAAGTTTCCATTTTCAAACAGAAAGGAGACAAACTGGGAACACCATTGTTAGGTCTTGCAAACTGATGCAAAATAATAGCATCTTTGGAGTCAAGCTCTTGCTGTTTCCTGTCAAAAACCAAACAGAAATAAAGAACAATCTGCATGTTACATATCCAGTTTCCTTAGTTCTTAAGAGGACCATAACCTACAGGGCTGTTAAGTATACAACACTTAAGAGGATAGAAGCTTAGTCAAAACTGTAAAGGAACCACAGCTCCAGTACTACTGTGGCCCCAATGGATCAGAAAACTAACTTAAAATCAACCTGCTTCTGTTACCTGTAGCCTACAGACAGGAAGACTATTTTCACCTCTTTTCCAGATGTCTATGTCCTGCCAGGGACAAGAAATGTGTCCCACATGACTCTGAGTTTCAAAAGTATTATCTTAGCCAGATACCAGTGGCTCAGGCTTGTGAAGCACAGCTTAGGAGGCTGAGATCTGAGGATCTAAGTTCACAGCCAAGCTGAAAAAGACAGGCCATGAGACTAATCTACCAATCAGTTATCAAAAAGCTAGGAGTGGGAGTATGGCTTGAGTAATAGAGTGCTAGTCTTGAGCAAAAGGAAAGCCCCAGGACCAGCCCCAGGACCAGCCACTCTCCCCGCCCTCACCCCTTATATTAGGTACTATTCTTAAATGAATGTGTTTTATGGATGAGAACATTGTTGTACAGAGAACTTACCGAAAGTCACATTGCTAGTATATAACAGAACCTAGACTAAACCAGCCATTCTGCACCTATGTTCTTAGGTATTAGACTAAATGAAAATCTCTCCATCGCTAAGAGAGTATTGGTACAGATCTGTTGCATGTGCCATGACCTAGTCTACAGGGAATGTGAGACTCAACATTCTGGTCCCTCTTCTAAACTGCCAGTGCTCTCATCTGACCTATGACCTATGATGCTGTGGGACCTGGTTTCTAAACAGAGCTGAACTAAACTCTCTGTCTCTGTCTCTGTCTGTCTCTGTCTCTGTCTCTCTCTCTCTCTCTCCCTTCTCTCTTTCTGCCTCTCTCCTTTTCTTTCTCCCTCTACCTCTCCCTCCTCCCTCTCTTCTCCTGTCCCCCCACTGCCTCCACCTCTGCCTTTCCCCCCTCTCTCATATCCTTGCATCCCACCATCCCTTCACAAGGCACCCACTTTGGCCACTTCTTTTCTCCTTTCTTCAGGACACACATCCATTGTTTCCTTTGGCCACTTTGCGGTGAGGACTTCCCTAGGTAGTTTTTCAATGGCCATCATACACAACTACCATGGGGGAAACTTTGGGGATCCAGCACAAGCCCGACTTTTCCCGACTTCACTCCACTCTCTCCCTCTCCTTTCACCTGGAGAGTGAGGACAGTACCAATTCTATAAATGACAGTACGGATTGAATGTGGAAATACATCTGTAAACATTTCATGACCTGCAAGTACTAAGAACAGTGAGATACTACCACTCAAAGGGAGAGGGTCTTCTCCTCTTAAGCTATCAAATTTTATTCCATGGCCCACTCATACACTACCCCTCAGGGGTTTTTCCCAATTTCCATCTCACTCTACCAGCATTCTCTAATCACATGAATTTCACTCTTCCCACTGGCCCTTCCCAAATTTTTGGTTCTTCCTCAAAGAGGAAAGCTTTAATTCTACACATAATTTTACCCAAGCAAAGATAAGCTCTTTATCATCATCCCATGAATTCTCACTCATTGTAGAATCCCCACCTTGCAAAACAAATTCTCCTGAACAAATTTACCACCCACAGGCCCAGCCAACTTTAAAAGCTCAGAAGGACTCATTCTGAAAATACTGGTATTTTTCTGGCAATATTGGCTATGGAACAAAGTTTTTCCCTTTAGATGAAATGTATATAACCCTACTCAGAAGGCTGAGACTTGAGCATCAGAGTTCGAAGCCAGCCTGGGCAGAAAAGTCCCCACGAGATCCTCACCTCCAATTAACTACTCAAAAACCAGAAGTGAAGCTGTGGCTCAAAGTTGTAGAACACTAGCCTTGAACCCAGGCCCTGAGTTCAAACCCCATGATAAAAGAAAAAGCACACATTTAGATTATGTTCATAGAGAACATGAACTATAGGCTTCACAGTTTTGTCCAGTAAAATAATTCACATCACAAAGTACTATTTCCATGTAAATTGGCGAAGCAAAATTTTGAGAAGGGAGGATAGAAAACATCTGCCCTGCTGGACAAAATAATTTGACTTAAATTTGATTAATATTTAATTTTCTATCATACTAATAATAGGCTGATGAAATGGCTCAAATGCTCGAGTCCCTGCCTAGAAAATGCAAAGCCTTAGGTTCAAATCCTAGCCCCACAAAAAAACAAAAATAAAAACAAAAAGGACTGGGAATGTGGCTCAGTGGTAGAGTGCTTGCCTACCACACTTGAATCCCTGGGTGTGATTTCTCAGTAACACATAACAGAAAAGGCCATGGCTGGGAGTTTGGCCTAGTGGTAGAGTGCTTGCTTAGCATGCACAAAGACCCAGGTTTGATTCCCCGACACCACATACATAGACAAAAAGCCTGAAGTGGTGCTGAGGCTCAAGTGGTAGAGCTCAAGCCTTGAGAAAAGTCCAAGGACAGTGCTCAGGCCCTGAGCTCAAGTCCAGGACTGGAAAAAAAATAAAGAAAAAGAAAAGAAAAGGCCAGAAGTAGCTGGGTACCCATGGCTCACCTGTAATCCTAGCTACTCAGAAGGCTGAGAGCTGAGAATCGAGGTTCAAAGCCAGCCTAGGCACAAAAGTCTGTAAGTCTCTTATCTCCAGTTAACCACCAGAAAACTGGAAGTGGTGCTATGGCTCGAGTGGTAGAGCATTAGCCTTAAGCTGAAGAGCTTAGGATAGCACCCAAGCTCAGAGTTCAAGCCCCAGGACACGCAAAAAAAAAGGCTACATACTCATTATATGGTAACCATATGTCAATGTCTTTATGCATATGAATATTAACTCTATAATATTGTGAATATTGTTATAGTTTAAAAAATCATACCAATCTTTTACAGTAGACAAGGTAACTAAATCTCAGCAAAATTAAATAACTTGCCCAAAGAATGCCAACCGAAGTTCAAGTCTATATTAACTCCAGCTCCAAAGGTCTTAGGCACTTCAAAGACACCAAAAATAGGCAACTCCTCAATTAATTTTTTTAATGCAGCCAGTTTGATTCAGACCACTCAAGCTATTGCGTGTTAGTGATGCCTTTATTGAAAGCTCACTAACTGACAACTTCTAAGTGTTTTCCCTGTGGTAACAAATTAAATCAGCTTTACAAGGAAGGATAATAGCAATTACTCTTATTGTACAGATAAGAAACCTAGGTGATCAAGAGGTTATGATCATATCCAATGGACATGGTTGGTTAAAAGCAGAATCTGGATTCAAACCCAGATAACTGGATTCCAAAACTCTCCTTCCACAACCTCTCTCTCCCTGTACAGCTTCTTTTTTTTTTTTTTTTTTTTTTTTGGTCAGTCATGGGTCTTGAATTTTGGGCCTGGGTACTGTCCCTGAACTCTTACAGGCATGAGCCACCACGTCCAAGACATGTTTATTTAATAGAGTTTATAAAAATGACTTATGAGGTTTGATTAGGATAGCACCTTACAGAGTAAAAATTAGCTGTTCTAGTAGGGGCCTAGATCCTTCTCCCCTGGCTCAGAAGGTCACAAGGGACCAGGCTTCCTGTGCCTGGCTGATGAGTCAGGTGTTAGCTTTTAAAGACCAGACGCGCACTCAGGGGCCACTTGATTCACAAAGTAAGTTTTCCAGGACAGGCTAAGCTTTAGTACCTAAAGTACCACCAACCTACCAGTAATGGAGTCATTACTTGGCCATACAATGCACAATTGAATTTCAAATGCCTGATTAAATTTAAGATAGTTGCCAGACCATTCTACTCAGGGAAAACAGAGGGTTGTAGGCTTTTTTTCAACCTGGAGGTGAGAAAAAATGAAACCATGGATGAAACTCAAAATATCACAAATAAATACTTCTATTTAGGTTATAATCACTAATTTGACTTCCTAAATAATTCTCACCTGTCAACTTTATTTTTCACTCTAAAAACATAGCTTTAGATAAAGGTTAAGTTTCTATCACAGAATGCAAGGTGGGGAAAAGAGTGTGCAACTGCCAGTGAACACAGTCAGTATGGATGTGTGTGGAGTTGTGTATGTTTACATGTACACGTGTGCCCGTGCACATATAGGGGCTTGAACTCACAGCCTGAGTGCTGTTGTTTAGCTTTTTTGCTCAAAGCTAGCATTCTACCATTGCTATTCCAGTTCCACTTTCTATTTTGGTGGCTAGAGATTAAAAGCCTCACAGACTTTCCTGTCCCCGATGGCTTCATCTCCATGACTCAGATCTCAGCCTCCTGAGGAGCTAGGATCAAAGATGTGAGCCACTGGCAACTGGTTGATAGTATGGTTTTAATGTACAATTTCCATCGCACATATTTCAGACTTTTTTTTTGTTTTCTGTCTAAACTATACAGACAATTGAAACTTGGATTTTTACCTTACATGGAAGTCTCTACCTAGTAACTCTTGAAATCTATGTTGACCTCCCCATCCCATCCCTCTATCCCTAGGAGCAGACAGAAAGTTGGGCCTCTGCCACAGGCCCGCCCTGCCTGGGAAATGCACATTTCTCTTCCTCTTCCCTCAAATGGAAATGGACACTCTCTAAGAGCCAGGCTCCATTTTCACACACATTCTCACACTGGAATCTAGATTCTGCTCTTCTTCTTGTGTGATCCTTGGCAAGTTGCTTTCACCTTCTTCTACTGCTATTTCCTTATTTATGAAATGGAGACCAAGCCGGGTGCCAGTGGCTCACTCCTGTAATCCAAACTACTCAGGAGGCTGAGATCTGAGGATCGCAGTTTAAAACCAGCCCAAGCACAAAAGTCCATGAGACTCTTATCCTCAAATAACCACCAGAAAATGGGTGCTTAAGTGGTAGAGTGCTAGCCTTGAGCTTAAGAAGTCAGGGACAGTGCCAAGGCCCAGAGTTCAAGCCCTACATCAGATAAAAAGAAGAATAAAATGGAGCTCAAACCTTAAAACTTGTAGTTTTTGTGTCATCACATATTCAAATCAAGATCTCTACTAAGTGCTCAAAAATGGCAGCCCTTTTCTGTTGTTCATTCTGATAGAGCTTAAGATTTAAAACTCCTTAACCCACATAAGTATCTCTTGCTGGGGCTTGTGATCCCCTCCGTGGAGGAGCTAGCTGTGGGCACAAGCCTTGCCAATGTCCAGGTCCACACCTCTGGCCTGCTCCAAAGTGGTCTCTGAGCACTCTGCTATTTCTGCAAGGTCATCAAAGCCATATTATGGACTCAGCACAGTGAAGCCTGCACTCCCCCCCCCCCCAAACTGGAGAAAAGCTGAGAAGACACATGGTTCCCAAAGTTCAAAGGATCCAGACTGGGATAAAATTGAGAAACAGTTGGTTACCTTTTAAAATACTCTCTACATGGCTTGAAGTTTAATTTAAATTGAATTCTACAGCAAACACAAATAAATATAGAATCATCTAGGAAGGTAATTCTCTGAAATGTTTCTAGATTCAAGACACTAAGCAAAGTCAAGGAAGTTAAATATATATATGTGTATATATATATGTATATACATATACATAAACCCTTGAATCTTCTTGCTGCTACATGGTTTGAGAGTCACACATTTTCCCAGACCTATAGGATTTCTCATCCTCTCAGACACAGGAAATATTCAAGACAGAAAGAGGCTGCCACAATGTCCTCCTGGAACCCCTGCAGGCCCTTGAAGGGTCACTTGACAATGTCTTTGTTAACCTCTACTGCAGAATGCCTCCCCCCCCACACACACACAGGAAAAAGACAGTGTAGGCATATTTCTCCTTCATTAAACATTGGCCAGGAGGGATAGCCTAAGCTATTAAAAACTGCTCACTTCCAACAATCTTCCCCCAAACATAGAAATCTCACCCATAAATTGAAGGACCCATTAGCTAAAGGCTGTCTCCCAACCTTGTGTCACCCCCACTACTCCAGCATCTCAAGACCTCCCTTGGGGCTGGCCGTGCTCACAGCAGGGGGCTCCATACTGTGGAATTTCCAAATCCCATCCTGTAAACGTTGCAGAGGATGCCAGTGTTTACAGTTTCGGGAAATTCCGTGTATGTGTCAAACACGCCCATGTGCACGCCCAGCCCTGGGCTCCCACAACAATAACATTCAAGCCAGAAGATGGTGCTTCATGCTCCACAGCAGATAAGCAAGTTGAGGCTGCATCAAAACTGCACCCCACTACCCTTTAGTCGTGGGGACCAGTGGGGACCGGTGTCCAGAGCTTTTCCGCATTTAGGGAGGGCGGAGGGGGGGGTCTCTGGTTAATAGTCCAGCAGTTACCTGTCACCCAGTGGGGCATCTCATGAAAGTGTGGCCCAGCATGTGGGCAGAGCCTCATTCCATTGGCACAAATGCACCCGGGATCGCCTTAAGGACATCTGTCACACAATTCCTCCAGCTAACGACCAGCGTGACCCCGTTGCCGTTCTGCACCGACTGGGCAGAAGACGAATGGTTTTCAGCCCGGTGTCCACGGCGAGGCAGGACGCTCGCTCGGGCGCGCGGACGGCGCGGACGAGGGGCTGGCATGGAACTCTCCCCCCTCCCCCACCGCCCTCGCGCCCCGGGCCGGGCAACCCCTCTCGGAGCCCCCTCTCTCCTCCGGCTCACCTAATGACCAGGAGTTCGTGGAGCAGATACGCAGCTGCGGCCAGCAAAGCTCCCCCAGTCAAGTAAAGGGTTTTCTTCCACCAGGGATCGGAGCCCAGCCCTGCCATGATCCCACCGTAATCCTGCAAAGGGAAAGCGATGATGTCCCCATAAAAAGAGAAGGGCTCCTCGGACCCGGCCCACCAGCCGAAGAAGGACACACTCTGGTTCCAGCTCAGATCCACCACGCACGGCCTGGACGAAGCAAAGCCAACCCCCCAGTGCATGCTGCGCGGCTGGCTCCGGGCGCCCCTCCCAGGGCCCGCGCCGCCCGCATGGGAAGCCAGGGGCCGGGCTGCCCGGCGCGGGCTCAGCGGCGCGCAGAGGGCGCGGGCGGCGGCGACCGAGGCGGCGGCGACGGAGGAGGAGGAAGAAGGGCGCAGGCCACCGGCGGCTGGCCGGGCCGGCGAGGCGCCTCGGCCCTGGGAGGCAGCAGCGGCCGCCGGCTCCCCCAGCAGCGGCCTCTCCAAGCTGCTCTTTGTGTTGGATCCTGGAGAAGGCCGCGTGATGTCATTGCTCCCCGGGGCAGGGAAACAGAGGCGGGATAAAGTCACCTACCCCGCACCCTGCCCCCGCCCCGCATCTCCGCGATCGGGCGGCGGGCGGGCGGAGGCCCGGACCTGAGCTGCGGGGCTGGGGCACACCGGGCGGGCGGGCCGGGCGTCTCTAGGAGGCACGCCCAGGCATCGGGACTGCGGAGGAGGAGGCTGCAAATGCGGTTCTGCGGCGTGCAAGCTGCAGCTGGGGCGAGGATCGCGGTCCCCGCCGCTGCCCGGCCCGTCCCCCGCCTCCGCGCCAGCCCCTCCCGCAGCCGGAGAGCCAGCGAGCGGGGAGCGCGCGGGACTTACCTGGGACCGCGCCCCGCTGCGGGCGCCAACGCCACCCGGCGGGGGCTGGGCCGGAGGGCCCGGATCGAGGCCGGGGATGGGGTTATCTGGATATCCTGGGGGAGACGCTGGGCATGGGTACATCTTTTTAGAAACACACACACACAAACACACGCGCGCGTGCGCGCGCGGAGGGCATTCAAGGTATCCCGGTTTGGGCAGGGGGATCATAGAGAGATGTTTGACAAATAACAGATTGGGCTGTAGTTGAAAAACATTCCCCCTTCTCACTGATACAAATTTTGTGGGACTCGTCCCTTCCCGTCCCCGCCCCACCACAACTTCTTTTGGGTGTAGAAAATCTGCCAGCCAACCAACTGTGGTTCCCTATCCTAACTTGGTTTTGTCTTGCTATGTTTTTAAAGTTCCTAAGTTCAAAGAACAGGACCGTGCACCATAAAAATCTGTGATGCGCACACAAATTCTAGCAAGAGCATGGATACTTGTAGCTTGGAGGAAATGAAAAAAAACAAAGACGAAGACACGGACAATCACTTTTAAAGAGGTTAAGATGGATACAGGCATCCTCCTGGCTTCCCACGACAGCAGATTGGGAGAAAGAGGCTTCTTCCTAGGACATCAACTCCTCAGGACAAGTGGTTCTACTGTTAATGCAATGTTGGGGATGTACTACGTGATTAGCAAAACTGACATCCAAGCACAGCATTCAGGGGCTCCCCAACTATCGCCTGGAAAGGTAAGCCAGCATCCCAAAGAACTAGTGTGAACCTGCTGAGATCCTGTGGCTCATGCCTATAAATCCAGCTACTCAGGAGGCTGAGATCTGAGGATTGCAGATTGAAGCCAGCCCATGCAGGAAGATTATGTGATATTCTTCTCTCTCATTAACTACCAAAAAAAAAGAAGTGGGACACTAGGCCTCCTTGGCACAGGTTGAAACTTTCTTAATAAGGACCAAGAATCACAACAAATCAGAGAAAGGCTGGATAAGTGGGACTGCATTAAACTGCAGAGCTTTTGTATGGCAAAAGACATAGCTAGTAAATTAATTAGGAAGCCTACAGAGTGGGAGAAGATCTTCACCAACCATACAACAGACAAAGGCCTCATATCTAAAATATATCAACAGCTCAAAAAATGGAATCACTCCAAAACTAATCTCCAAAAGTAACAACCATCCCAGTAAAAAATGGGCCAAAGATTCAAAGAGAGTCTTCTCTGAAGAAGAAAGAAAAATGGCCTATACACACATGAAGAAATGCTCAACATCTCTGGTCATAAAAGAAATGCAATTCAAAACAACGCTATGATTCCACCTCACTCCAGTTAGAATGGCCAGGATCAGGAAAATGAATAACAACAGATGCTGGAGGGGATGTGGCCAGGAGGGATCACTACTACACTGTTGGTGGGAGTACAAACTCGTTCAACCACTATGGAAAGCAGTGTGGCAGTGCCTCAAAAGGCTAAACATAGAGCTCCCTTATGACCCAGCAATTCCACTACTTGGCATTTACCCAACCATCCAGAAACTAGGGCATACTAAATCCACTAGCACAACAATGTTCATTGCAGCATTAGTCACCATAGCAAAGATATGGAACCAACCTAGATGTCCCTCAGTTGATGAGTGGCTCAACAAGATGAGGTATTTGTACACAATGGAATTCTATGCTGCTGTCAGAAAAAATGACATCGCCCCATTTGTTAGGAAATGGAAAGACTTAGAAAAAATCATATTAAGTGAAGTAAGCCAGACTCAAAGGAACTTAGGCTCAATGATTTCCCTCATTTGTCATAATCAGTAGAAACCTTGGGCTCTCCTAGCAGAGATTTGCAATAGAGCAAAACCTTGATACATAAGGCCATATAGAATGAAGCTAATTGAAAGGACCTCCAGGATATTGAAACAAAAGCCATATAATGAATGATTGTTGTCCTTAATGTACTATGTTATCTCTCATCTCTTTTGCTGTCCCTTGGTTATCTCATATTGTTACAGTATCTCACTTTGTTATCTGATACATTGGATATATTTGTATTTGGTTATTTGAAATTGGATAGGGAAGGGGGGAAAACTAAGATGGGGGGAGGGAAGGTAATGGGGACCAAGACATGTGAAAGGGTATGAATGTATGTGAATTAATGCACCTTCTATCTGGCAAATATCATGTAACTCTTTTATTAATTACAATAAAAAATATTTAAAAAAAGAAGTGGGGCTATGGCCCAAGTGTAGAGCACCCGTCTATCTACCAATTGCCCAGTATCAATCAATCAATCAATCAATCAATCAATCAATAGATAATAAGACTTCAGTGCTGTAAGGTGACCCTAAGCGCTGGAGTATATTAAAGACCTTACTCTCATATGTGCTAAAAGGGAGTAAGGAAGGCCTTATTCAAGGTACTACTGTAATGGGATTCTACTGTAACACTGAGAAAGGCTTAGCTCAGTTCCAAACACAAGGAAGAACAGAGGTGTACAGACAAGGAGCAATGCTGAAGAGAGAGGTTCTGTGGATATAAAATGACTGAGAAGGTATCTAGACTATGGGGGACCATTGCAAGGAATCTTGCTAGACACAGATCTGGGTGATTCAGTAGAACTTGAGTAACAAAGGAAAGAAAATTTGACTAGTTCTTTCATATATGGAGAATAGAGGGTTCTGGCTAAACCAACTTAGTGAAAGGATCTCTTCTAGAAGCTTGACTGAAGATTGATCAAGAGGAGAATTTTTGTCAGTTGTGCCTGTGAAGCTAGAAACCTAGAGAGATAAGGTATTACTGCCGATGAGGTAGGACAGGAGCTATGTACAAACACCAGCCATGGCAGTTTCTCGGGAACATGGGAAGAGTGAAGAAGTGGAGGGAAAAGACCCTCCAAATAAGAGAAATGGCCAGAAGAGCTTTACAGTAAAAGGGCATTCAATGGGCAAGTTGGACTTGACTGGAGAAGCAGGAACTTTCGTACAAGGTAGTGGCAGGGAACACAAAGAATGGAACCTAATCTTCCTCCCCTGAGAATTAAAAAGTTCCCCTCAAAGAGGCTTTGAGTGAAATCATTCTCAAGGGAGAGGCAGGATTCACTTAAGGTGAGAAGTGGATGGAGGTAGATGAAGACATGAGAAGGGAGGGAGGTTGGAATGTCCTGAATCAGGCCTGGTAAGGATTATAAGTAATTGACCATGAGCGGCAGGTATCAGAGAGGGCATATTCAAGGTAGGCCATGAGGAGGGGGGAGCAAATTCATGAAAGTCTTTAGGGAATGTCTTCATGTTGAACAATGATAATATCCATGCTTCTTATTGTACTACAGGAATAACATGCCCATATAAGGACTATAATTGCCCAATTCAGAACTGTGCATATGCATGTATATGTTTGTGCACCCATGCACATGCACACATGGGTCCTGAGGCTTGAACTCAGGAACAGGGTGCTGTCCCTGAGTTGTTTTTGCTTAAGGCTAGTACTCTACCACTTGAGCCACAGTATCACTTCCAGCCTTTTTTTGTGCTACACAGGAGATAAGAGTCTAACAAACTTTTTTGCTTGGGCTGGTTTCAAACCATGATCCTCTCACATCTCAGCCTCTTGAGTAATTAGGATTACAGACATGAGCCACTGGCACTGGCTCCAAGGCACAATTTTACAGCAGTCATTTTTAATTATCCTACAGTCAGGAATCCTTGAAAGTGAAAGGACATTCTCAGTACATTTTTCTTAACTATATCAAAAGTTTCCAGAACCGTAGAGCTCTCTATGGATCTCCAATACTGGGTCTTGTTTTTACTCAGGGAAGGATCAGAGTCTTAGGAGCTGTGAGTCTTAGATGTGTGAGATTCTGCCCTGCAAAGGAGAAACAAGGACTCAAATCTAGCTCAAATCCGTGTTTAACCTTGAAATTCCATATCCCCATTCTCAATTCTGCTACCCATTGTCTTGAAAACCTATCTTTTTCTTTGGGTCCAATGGTGTCTTTGTCTCTTACACAGTGGTTCTTTAGATGAGTGGGAAATACAAGAGGTTTGTTGATCTCAACCTAGATTCTTTTGCTTAATTTTCATGGAAACAGTCAGTGTTGCGATGGTTTTGATAGAATAGACTTGTATCATTTGCATCCTGTTAGTAATAGATAAATAAGAGGCTCCCTTCAAAAAGAGTCACATTCTAAGTTCATAAAAGTAATTATGTGTTGGTTATTCTAACACTTTCATTTAATCTTTCCATTTTTATTCACATGTTGAGATTTTCTTAGATATTCAATTATTTCTATAGCCTATAATAATGCAAATGTTTAATGAGTCTGGGAACACACCAGTGTAGGCATAAAAAGTATTTCCAGTAAGTATAATTTGAGCTTGTGCATGATTACCAAGTAGTTTCAGAATCACGACCTAATGCTTCTCAATGATGTATGCATCCCAAGTCAGTAGTAGCATAAATGCTCCCTTGAGTACCTAACACACATCAAAAAGAAGTATTTAAGGGTATCTACCCAGAACATCACAAGCAATAAAGACACTCACATCCATGTTCATTGCTGCACTATTCACAAGAACAAAGTTATGGGAACATCCCAGATACCATACAATAGATAAGTGGCTCCAAAAACTGTGGTACCTATGTATACAATGGAATACTAAACAGCCATTAGAAAGAATATTGTCATTTGTGGGGAAAATGGATGAACCTGGAACAAATCATGGTAAATGAGTTAAGCCAAGCTCAGAGGGACAAATGGCACTTATTTTCTCTCATATGCAGAAGCTAGATCTAAAAGACCGGGACATGGTAAGTGCTCTAGCAGTCACATAGTGAGAAAAAAGGAACATTCGTAGGAGAACATATAAAATATTTATCAAATGATCACCAGAATATAGAAATGAGGTTTTATCTTTGTAGCTATTTTCATGTATTTTTTTGTCTTCTTTGTTCATTTATCTGTCTTTGAGTAGAGGGTACAGAAATGGACAAAAGATTAACAAATGCAGCACCGGTACTCACTAGACATGATGTTGACATGAACTGCACAAACGGTGGATAGAAACAGGAGGAGAAAACTGGGAAAGGAGTTAACACTATCCAAAAAGAAATGTATTTATTACCTAACTTATAAAACAGTAATCTCTCTGTATATCACACTCATAATAACTATTTTTAAAGTGTCCAAAATTTTGACCTCTTTATTTATTTAGCTAGTCCTGGGGCTTGAACTCAGGACCTGGGCATTGTCCCAAGCTTTTGTACTCAAGGCTACTCTACAACTTGAGCCACAGCTCCACTTCTGGTTATTTGATGCTTCCTTGGAGATAAGTCTCACAGACTTTCCTGCCTGGGATGGCTTTGAACCCTAATCTTAAAATCCCAGCCTCCTAAGCAACTAGGATTATCGTCATGACTGAAGATTTTTTGATGTGCAATATTTTAACTTCATGTTTTTGTTCAATTCATCGCTAGTGGTGAAACCTCTGTATGGATACTGAAGACCTTCCAAGAATTTTATCAAGTTATAATTACTACTACACAGTTGTCTGAGTGATATTAGGGCTACAAAGCCTGGATTCCCCTATACTTTTATATAACTTTCACTGATGATCCTTACTTGAATCAGTCAATATTTCATTGCAGACAATGAAATATTTTCTGTATGAGTGACGGAATAGGTTAAGGAAGAATGTATCAGGCATCGGTGGGTCACACCTGTATTCCTTGCTACTCAGGAGACTGACATCTGAGGACCGGAGTTTAAAGTCGGCCTGGGCAGGAAACCAAAGTCAGTGGTGAAGCTATGGCTCAAGTAGTAGAGTACCAGTCTTAGGCAAAAAAAAAGCTGAGTGTCAGCAGCCAGGCACTGAATTTAAGTGCTAGTACTGGCATCACCAAAAAAAAAAAAAAAAAAAAAAGGTGAAGCCTGGTATTTTGTTGGGAGCTGGAGTGTGGAGTCAGATTGACCTATGAATCTGCATAACTCAGTAAGATAACCACACAAAGACATGAGCTGTCGTGTATGGCGCCATGCCTAGGAACTTTTGAGGCCTTGTCCTGCTTAACTGATCTGAGATTTACAGATTTGTAAGAATGTAACCCCTGGCAGTTCCCTGGTTTCAAGAAAGTATAGAAGACTTGATTTAGAAATAAACAGCACTGCAGTCTTAAGCCCACAGCCTTCTTGGGCTGCTGACAGGCTGTAGTCCTCCCAACCCCATCTGTTTGTCTCTTGTCTATTTCTTTTCCCAGTCTTCACCCCCAAAGTCAGGGATCCTGGTCCGCTGCCGGATAGCTCCAGCAGTATCTAAAAGTGAGTCTCTAAGAAGATTCATTTATGGATTATGGATCCCTATACCATTCTCTTGTTTTATGAATATTCATGATTTTTCAGTTGGCTCTAATAAACTATTCGTTTCAACACTTAATAATGGTTGCATGTGCCAAATATTACACTAAAAAATACACATGATGCAGACTTTACATCACAACTCTTTCCTTTCCCTTTACTTTTTGCTATGTATCCTCAAACATACTATGTATTCCAGTCTATCCTTGAACCTGTGATCTTCCTCACCCTCACATGCTTAAAACAATTTTCTAATAGAAAGTTAAGGGTACTAAAATGTACAACTGCTCTGGATAAAAATAAGTACAAGGTATCAAAGGGGAGGGGAAAGAATGGAATGGAGACAATTGTAAAACATCAACAGTCCTTTCTGCCTTTCTGAGAGAGCCAGAGATAGTCAGAAATTGATTTTTTTTTTTTTTTTTGTGGGTCATGGGGCTTGAACTCAGCTTGGGCACTGTCCCTGAGCTCTTCAGCTCAAGGCTACCACCCTACTCCTGGGCCTAGGCATTGCCCCTGAGCCCTTCAGCTCAAGGCTGAAGGCCACCCTACCCTTGAGCCAAGCCCTACTTCCCGGTTTCTAGAGGCTAATTGGAGATAAGAGTCTTGGATCCTTTTATGCCCAGACTGGCTTTGAACCTAGATCCTCAGATCTCAGCCTCCAGAGTAGCTAGGATTACAGGCGTGAGCCACAGTGCCCAGCTAGAAGTTGATTTTAATGTTTGACTCTAAACCCAGAACATATTTAATAGCCCATTTGTTTTCCAAAAAAATAAGATATAAAGAAAAATAATACACTATCTTTCCAAGTGTAAGTAATAGAAAACTGTAACTGTTTTTTTTTTTAAATCAGGCAAGAGCATTACTGACTAACAAACAAACAAGGAAATGACAGATTCTTTATTAAGTTAAAATAAATAACAATGTGTTAATGCAAATGAGTATAAGATGAAATAAAATATGCATACTTTATTTGTAAAATAAAAGCTAAAGAACATGAGCTAGATCATACAATATCAGGACCTGAGCATTGTCCTTGGGCTTCCTCAAGGCAAGAGCTCTAGTGCTTGAGCTAGTATATGGTACTGAGGAATCGAACCTGGGTCTTCATGCATGCTAGGCAAGCACTTTATCACCAGGCCAAACTCTTGGCCCCTAGATCACACAATATTGTGATAAAAACTTGCTGTCCATAGAATCTCTTGAAAGTAGCTGTTACATGATCATAAATCTTTTATCCAAAGATTTAGCCTGTTCAGTTGTCCTTTATTTCATTATTCTCAAAAGATGAATAACTTTTTAAAACTTATAAACAGACTTTCTGCCACACTATTACAATCTTCAACAATGATTCATTTCTTTAGCTTTTCATGAACACCTGCACTGCTGGATGTGTTAACATGGAGCTCTTCTGTTTCACCCTTTAAAACAAACTCAGCAGGCCCTGCTTGCTCCTGTGGCAAGGATCTCACCGCATACATTGCATAGTTAATGCTGGTATTGTCACTCCAATGCCAGTAACCTGAGAAGGGGTTGTAGAGCATTCCTGCCACAGTTTGAACTGAGAGACCATCTGAAAAATACATCAGAAAACATGGATTTAATAACTTTTAACTTCCAAAGGCCAAACATCTCTACAACTCTTGTTAGTCATGAAAATTAATAGTACTTTAGAGGGTAAAAGTATTTTATAACCACATATAAACCATACTGTACTACAAACTAGAACACATACTCTAAACAGACTTAGGTGCCAGCTTTGGCATCCACTACATGGCAACGCTGGACACATTACTTACCCATTTGCTACGGGTTGGATATTTCCCATGTAAAATCAAATTTCTTGATCTACAGTCATTACAATAAGAAGCATGACAAGTTCTCAAAAAAAAACATCAAATGCTAAATACATGAACTGAGAGACAATATTATCTGACAAGATCTCAACATATAAGTTGAGTATTCATTATACATAACAGATACTGTACAGAATTCTATTCTACACAAACACTGTATAGAATACAAGGAGACAAATCTTACCTACATGTCAGAAAAAAGCAAAAAAGTATGCTAGATGTAACAGTAAATGTGTAAAAAGTGAGGAAAAGTTTGAACTGAGTATGGCAGAATCAGGGGAAAGAATCTGTATGATATGCTAATATAATAGGACTCTGAATGGCAAACTAAGAATGCATAAACAACAGATATCCATAGCTTGTTTTTAAACAAATAAATACTAAATAGGAAGAGACTTGTTCACTGATCAGCTGTTTCTTGCTTTGTTAGGTGCCATATGTAAGAGACTAGTACTTTATTTTTTCAGGTGATGATAACAGTTGAAAGACTAACATGCAAGACATGCTGATCTGTTTTAAATGCTAGTAATGTGATTAAGAATGATATTACATAATGCATTAAAAGTTTGCATAACCCTTGAACATTAAAGAAATTCTTTTCCATACTTACTAGATTCCAGAATGCTCTCTAGTGTCTCCGGTGAAACAAATTTCTCCCATGTATGAGTACCTTTTGGTACAATTCCTGCAATTTGCTCTGCAAACACAATTCCCATGGCATATGACATCTGTGTTTTGTTCACTGTAGTAATGAATAAAGAACCACCAGGCTAAAAAAAAAAAAAAAAAAAAAGAAATACACATACAATTGTCTACAAGTAAAATTTAGCTGGGCACCGGTGGCTCACTCTTCGCATCCTCGCTACTCAGGGAGCTGAGACCTGAGGATCACACTTTGAAGCCACCTTGGGTAGAAAAGTCCCTGTGAGACTCTTATCTCCAATTTACCACTCAAAAATCAGAAGTGGTACTGTGGTTCAAGTGGTAGAGTGCTAGCTTTCAGCACAAACAGTTCCAGAGACAGCATCAAGGCCCTAAGTTCAAGCCCCATAACTGACAAAAAAAAAAAACCCAGTAAAATTTAAAAGTAGGTATCAGGTAAAATGCTTAGTTTCCCATTCTTCTTCCTTTCAAATGATTAAAGTGTGGGATAAGATGCATATTTATAAATAAAATATAATTTTACTCAAAATATTTTTTTTCTTGGGCAATCTTCCATTACCGGCAATGTACTATAGACTCATTGAGTATATGCAACAGGACTTACAGTCCATGACACATTTACACATTTATATTACATACATTCCTTTGTATATATATCAGATACTTGATCATAAAACATGGAAATAAGATCAGACTACTTTTGCCTGTTACATGTCCACATTTACATTCTAATAATCAGGATGTTTTCTTTACATTTTCTTCATGTTGCTGTACCACAAAACTATGTATCTTACATAAGGAAATAATGCCAGAAAGTGGTCTCTGATGAAAACTTTAATGTTTAGGGTTTAAATGGTTTTGCTTTATATAAAAATTATGAAAAGACCAAAATAAACACCAATATGAATACAAGCTACTTACAAGTCTATTTAGTCTTCCATTTTTCAGTGACTATATTTATGGTGCTTTCTATGTCTGAGTGGGGAGAAAGAAATATTTCAACACCTCAAACCAAAAATCTAAAAGAGGAGGCCTGGCCTGGTATTCTTGAGGTATATTATTTAATTAAAAGCTGAAATAACTTGAGAGGGGTGGGGTTGAGGTAGATGGGAGAGGGAGTGGAGAATAATGAAAGAGAGGATGTTGATCAAGAGTAATACACCGTGGCTAGGAGTTTGGTCTAGTGGTAGAGTACTTGCCTAGCATGCACAAAGACCCAGGTTTGATTCCTCAGTACCACATACATAGAAAAAGCCAGAGTGGTGCTGTGACTCAAGTGGTAGAGCTCTAGCCTTGAGAAAGTCCAAGGACAGTGCTCAGGCCCTGAGCTCAAGCCTGGAACTGGCAAAAAAAAAAAAAGGTGTAATACATTTATAAGGGGACATGTTAAACCAAAATATAAGCCTGGCACAGTGTCTCATGCCTATAATCCTAGCTACGCAGGAGGCTGAGGTCTGAGGATCACAGTTCAAAGCCAGCCGGGGCACTAAAGAATCCAATTAACCACTTATGTCCAATTAACCACTAGAAAACCAGAAGTGGCACTGTGGCTCAAGGGCAGGGGCAGTAGCCTTGAGTTGAAGAGATCAGAGACAACGACCAACCAGATCAAGGGTTCAAACCCCATGACCAACAAAATAAATAATTAAAATTATGTGTGTGTGTCTGTGTGTGTATAACGTTATGGGTTGGAGACATGGCTTAGGTAGAGTGCTACATAATGAGTGAAAGCACCAGGTACCTAATTTGGATCCCAGTCTCAAACCAAAAAATTTTTTTAAAAATTATTTTTAAAAACTAGGAAATTATGGAAATAATCCAGATGCCCTACAGCAGATGAATGGATAAAAAAATGTGGTGTATATATATAGAGAGAGAGATAGATATAGATATATAGATAGATAGATAGATAGATATACACAATGGAATTCTACATAGTCAACAGACAAGACCAGCACCCAGCTGGTAAATGATTTTTTAAGAGAGTCCCCAGTCAAGCAAAAATTAGTTTCAGAGCCCAAATGCTACCATCCCTTCCATGTATCAAAGAACCTCCATTCATATATAGAGAATGACATACACAAAATTAATAATCAAGCAGGGTGCTCACAGCTTATGCCTGTAATCCTAGCTGAAATCCAAAGAATGGAGGTTTGAAGTCAGTTCAGGCAGAAAAATCTGAAACTCCAACTCTAAAGTAATAATGATAAAGATGATGATGATGATGATGATGATGATGATGATGATAAACTAATGAAATTTAACGGGCTCTGGAGTATAGTAAATAAGCAGAATGCCAATGTCCATATGCTATTTTTGATAACTGTACCAGAAGCAATGTGCAGGGACGAGACTTGGTGAGGCTCCTGGGGCCCAGAGCTGAAACAGGTGGCTTGTTCAGGACATGAAAGTACATGGGGCACCCAAGAGCCACTGTGTCCTATACCTTAGAGCTGAGCCTGGAGATGGGAGTTTGTTAGTAATGTGAAAGGAACACTACATTTCCTTCCTTCCTTCCTTCCTTCCTTCCTTCCTTCCTTCCTTCCTTCCTTCCTTCCTTCTTTTCTCTCTCTCTCTCTCTCTCTCTCTCTCTCTCTTTCTCCTTCTTTTTGGTTGGTCATGGGGCTTGAGTTCAATCAGGATCTGGGAACTGTCTCTGAGGTTTTTTGCTCAAGGGTAGTACACTATCACTTTGAGCCACAGTACCACTTCTGGTGATTAACTGGAGATAGAAGTGTCATGGACTTTCCTGCCTGGGCTAGCTTTGAACCAACCCCAGATCTCAATCTTCTGAGTAGCTAGGTTTACAGGCACGAGCCACTGGCACCTGGCAAGCATTTTTATAAAAACAAACAAACACACAAAGCCAACAACTTTAGATGTGAAGCATCCTTGCAGCTTCTGATCTTAGGGTGTTAGATCTTAAATATATCAACAAGAAAATCAATATATTAATATGAATAGTACTTTATATTTACTAAAAGGAAACATGGAACCACATCTGAAAAATACCGTGTATATATACCTATACATTTATATGCATGTATATATGGGTATGTTATAGGCTTAACAAGTGTTAAGTAACTTAACAAATGCTAGAACTAAATGATGCAAATTATATAAGCATAATAAATGATCAAAAGATATAGCCTTAAAACCCCACCTAAGGACCCCATGAACTTTGACTTAAGGGCACAATGACCAGTGACATTTACAAGTCCTTCATTTTCATAGGCCAAGAATGTAATAACCACAACAGCCTTTCCTTCCCTTTCATAAGCTGAAAACTGTTATTACATATATAAAAATATATATATATGTACATCTTTCTTACATATAGATTTATCAGATGTTTATTCTCATGGATTTCAAATATTATTCCAATCATTTTCTTGTCATATAAGGTCTATTAAGTATTTAATGCAGATTGTACAAATGGGAAGATTACCACTATGGATGTATTGTTGTCAGTGTTTAGCACATTTTTTAAGATCTCTGGACATCAACTCATAGCACACTGGAAGGTCTCCCTATTGAGGGTAATCAGAGGGAAAGAATTAAGTCTCCAGCAGAGATGCCACCTACTAGTCCTTGCTTATTTTTTTCTCTTATCCTCTGCCTGCTGGACTACTAAAATAACATTCTGTTGCTATGGATACATACACACATTAAGAGAAGAACAGAAAATTTTTGTAAGTCTTACTTTTAACACTTGATAACAGCACTGTACAAATGCTTCCAGATTAATCACATGTTCTACAACTTCAGAAGCTACAACAGCATCAAAAGTTTCTGCAGAATCTTCCACAATCTCCTCCAGGGAACACATTCTGTACTTTATCCTCTTATCCAGAACTGGATCAAATGATTTATGATGTTGTGCTATTTTAATATTTTCATCCACAGGATCAATTCCAGTAACAGAAGCGCCTAGCCGCCCTAGAGGCTAATAGCATAAAGAAAGTTACTCTCAGTAAGAAAATAGGACATGTTAGTAACAAACAACTTATCAAAATGAAACAATATGGTATATGATAATTACTGAAGATCATTTATAGGCATTTGGGTTCATATACGATTTCTCTATTTTTATATATATTTGAAATTTTCCAGAACAAAGAGCTTAAGTGTGAGAACAACAATCAAAACTATATTACATTTATATGGATGTGGTACAAAACTAATATATTACAGTATAATATCATACAACAGAAAAATCAGTTACCATTTCTGAAATATTTCTACTTTTTAATAAACATTTTTACTTATCCTGATAATTGGTTAGTTCTTTTTAATTTAGTCATTTATTTTTTGTCTTAGGAGGTACATGGCCTTGAATGAAAGGTCTCATGTTTGCCAGGCAGGTGCTCTGTCCCCTGAACCTCATTCTCTTCCTGCCTGTTTGCCTTTTTCCCTTCCTGTTCTCTTTCCTCCCTCCTCTTTCCTCTTCCTTCCTCCACTATTCATTTCTCCCTCCCTCTTCCTCCTTTCTTTTCTATATTTTCCTTTTCTTTTGTTTTCTCATGGTACTATGGGGCTACATCACCAGCTCCTACACATAATTCTTCATAGCTTGTTCTTTTTTGTTGTCATTGTTGGATGTGGGGCTTGAACTTAGGGCCTGAGCGTGATTCCTGAGCTCTTTTGCTCAAGGCTAGCGCTCTACCACTTTGAACCACAGCACCACTTCTGATTTTCTGGTGGTTAACTGGAGATAAGAGTCTCACAGACTTTCCTGCTTGAGATGGCTTTGAACCTTGATTCTCAGATCTCAGCCTCCAGAGTAGCTAGGATTATGGGTGAGAGCACAAGCCCCCAGCCCCCTCCACTCTTTTTGGCTTTTATATTTGAACACTTCCCATGGTAGATGTATAAGAATAATCATTGAACCAGGTACTGATGGCTCAAGCCTATAATCCTAGCTACTAAGGAGGCTAAGCTCTGAAGATAGCAGTTCAGACTCAGCCCTGGCAGGAAAGTCCATGAGACTTTTACCACCAATTAACCACCAGAAAACTGGAAATAGAGTGCCAGCTTTGAGTAGAAGAGCTCAGGGACAGTGCCTATCCCGACTGAGTTCAAGCCCCATAACTGCCACACATACAGAAAAAACAAAAAACAAAAAACAAATAAAAACCAATATATATACATAGACGTAATTTTAATCAAAGTCTACATAGTATTTATATTAAATAGTTAGTTAAACAAGCTGAGAACTGATGACTCACTCTTGTAATTCTAGCTACTCAGGAGGCTGAAATCTGAGAATCACAGTTAAAAGCCAGCTGGGACAGGAAAGTGTGTGAGACTCTTAATATAACCACTAGAAAACCAGAAGTGGTGCTGTGGTTCAAAGTGGTAGAACTGTGGCCTTGAGCTAAAGGGCTCAGGGATAACACCCAGGTCTAAAGTTCAAGCCCCAACTCCACCCCCTCCCCTCGCCCCGCTGAAAAGCCAATAAGCTATAAGAATGGCTCGTTAGGTTAATTTTAGAGTTTTAAGACCGACAATGTTACACTAAGCAGAACACCTACTAACATCTTACTTTTCTACAATTTATACAACACACATTCTTGTTCCTAAGGAATATATTTTTATGTATTGCAAGTTTCATGAAATTTGAAATTTGGAATGGTCCACTAACAGATAAAGAACACATTTTCCGTGCATATTGAAATTTAGCTGTGTTATCAAAGAGCTCTGTGTCACTGTCAACCAGCCCGAGTCATGGACCTTGACCCACGTCCCACTGAACCTTAGCAGTTCTGAATCTCCTCACCATTGAAAATGCCTTTATTGTTATTATAGAGGTGATGTGCAGACATTTTTCAGGACAACATTATGATTTAGTACATAACAAAGTTTCTGTGCTGACATAAGAATACAAAGGTGTACACTTACTCTAAGCTAAAGCAATTATTCTTCACAAGAAAAGTGACTACTCTTCTTATTACTCTAAAGGAAAGAGACCACAAGTACATAAAACCCTGAGGATCTATTATTAAACAAGTGTAAAAGGACAACCTAAAAACTGCATTTAAGTGAGCAGAAACTGCTTAATTTCTTGGGATGGACTAGATCACACAAACATCTTTCAGTATAATATTCTTAAATAATACTAAAATATGCAAGGAACTATATGGAGTACATGAGATCAATGTACTTTCATCTCAATTTTTATAAATCTAAAACATTTAAGACAACCAAATCTGTTAATAAGAGGGAAAATCTTCAGAATAATTCCTGAATTTTTACATTAAAAAAATTTAGAAGCATAAAGTACTTTTATAATCACAAAAAGGTTAAAAATCAACATTATTCATTAAAAAATAAACAATATTATTTGTCAAAAGGATAAATCAGCTCTACGCTCAGTTCCCTATTTTCCCCACCAAGTTTAATAATGTCAGAACTCTAAATCACTTACTTCAGTTAATAATCCACCACCACAGCCAACATCAAGAATCTTCACCCCAGACAAGGGTTTTCCTGGCTGGTGAGTGGCAAGTGTTTTCAAAAGATGGTCTCTTTAAAAATAAAATTCAAAACATGTAAAAAAAACCATTAACAAATAAAACAAGTCTTTAAATGTACAATTTCCAAGAATACTCACCACCATTTTATTTAATTATTTTATCTTCTTTCTTTTATTTTTCTTATTATGTAGCCCAGATGGCATCAAACTTGTGACCTCCTACCCTCAGCCTTCCAAGTGCTGGAATTATAAGACTGTCCCTGCCACCATGTCTTAATTCCTTACATTTGAACTTAGTTTAAAGACAAGTACAAGTGGCTCGTGCCTGCAGTGTTAGCTATTGAGGAGGCTGGGATCTGAGGATTGAAGTTTGAAGCCAGGAAAGTCCATGAGACTTATCACCAGTTAACCACAAGAATACTGAAAGTGGAACTGTGGCTCAAAATGGCAAAGCACTAGCCTTGAGTATGAAAGCTCAGTTACAGCATCCGGGCCCTGAATTCAAGCCCCAGAACCAGTGCTTATGTGTGTGTCCAAAAAACCAAATGAACAATTTCATTTGAATTCATTTAATACAGCCAAAAATGCTTGAAGTTCAGTTGTAAAAAGAGCGTGCTGGACACGGATGAGAAGCAAAACAAAATGAAGCATTTGTTTTGTTTTGTTTGTGCTACTCAAGCAAAACAATACAAAACAAAACAAAATGAAAGGCTGGTGCTCTATTACTTGAGCCATACTTGTATTTTCAGCTCTTTGCTGGTTAAGAATCTCCCATTTGCCCCGGCTTGCTTCACACCATGATCCTCATCCTCTAATTGAAATTACAGGCATGAGCCAACATCATCAGGCAAGTTACAGCATTTTGAACTTATGTGCAGACTGAGAATTGGTTACAAAAGTGGATGAAGTATTAAAAAGAGCTATAGTTTTCAACGAGAACGATGGAGGCCAACTGATTTCAAAATACATGATATCCATGTTATTTTTAAAAGATAAAAGGAAAACTAAGAGTTTGAAGAGTTACCTAATAAATGGCAGCCTCAGGTCGTTCATGGAGTGAAGAGGTGCATACATGCCTTGCTCATCCCACCACTTGTCAGCCAGGGCCCTGAAGGCTCTCACCTCGCTGCTGTCCACAGTGGTTTGTGAAGTACTGTATGATCTTTTCACAGAGAATAGGAAAGACAAAGACCCAGGTAAAAATCGTAGTATGAGATATAGGATCAGTATGATTATGTGATATATACCTTATATATATGACTATATGATTATATATATACAATATATTCACAGAAAAAGAAATTTGACTTTGGAAACAAGCCATAACTGAAAACAGGATTAAATAAAACAGCCTTCTGGGTCACATTTAAAATAATGAACAATTATAGTTACCATTTATTAAGAATTTACTACATACCAGGTGGTGGCTAGGATACCTTAATATATTCCCTCAATCTTTCAGACAGTTCTATGGGATAGGGGCTCTTACTACTTCTAAGGGCTGATGAGTTCATTACCCACTCTGGACTGAATGTTCTAAAATACTCATCAGGGGCCGGGAGTTTTGCCTAGTGGTAGAGTGCTTGCCTAGCATGCATGATGCTCTGGGTTCAATTCCTCAGTACGGCATACACTGAAAAAAGCCTGACATGGTGCTATGGCTCAAGTGGTAGAGCACTGGTCTTGAGGAAAGTGCAAAGGACAGTGCTCAGGCCCTGAGTTCAAGTCCCAGGACTGGCAAAAAAATAAATAAAATAAAATACTCATATTATTTTCTCATATAAAATGGGTTCCAGGTGGCATCAAGCAAAAGACTATATAATCTTTAGCAGTGCTATAGAGAATTATTTAGTCCCTAGTTTCCTCTTCCAAACAAAACTTCAGTTATTCTCAACATGCTAGAGTGGGCTCTAGCATCTAGCAATTATAGGCCCTTTTTCAATTTTCAAACTAACAGTGCTAACTCTTTCTTTGGGTACTTTGCATACATTGTTCTTTATGCCTGGATTATTTCCTTCAAATTCTCCCTTGCATTTTCCGTTCTAATTAATTTTTTTCTCATCTTTCAAGATCTTAAAACAAAATGTTATCTTCCTTGTTCTTCAAAAGTGAGTCACATTTTCCTATCTTTCTTTTCTTTGTTGGCAGAACTGAGGCTTGAACTTATGTCGTGGGCCCTGTCTGATTTTTTTTTTTTCTCAGGGCTGGGCTTTTTACTGGTTAACTGGAGATAAGAGTATCACACACTAGCGGCAGTGGCTCACGCCTGCAATCCTAGCTACTTAGAAGGCTAAGATCTGAGGATCAAGGTTCAAAGCCAGTCCAAGCACAAAAGAACCTGTTACTCTTATCTATCTCCAATTAACCCCTAGAAAAGGAAGTGGGGCTTGGCTCAAGGGTAGATAGGTAGCCTTGAGCTGAAGAGCTCAGGGACAGCATCCAGGCCGAGTTCAAGCCTCATGACCCACAAAAAAAAAAAGAAAAAAAGAAAAAAGAAAAAGAAGAAGCAGGATCCAGTACCTAGAATGCAGAGAGGGCTGTAATACTATGAAATACTTTTCACAAGGTCAGAAATTGGATTATAAAATGCAAATACTTTAAAAGACTCAACTTCAGCTAAAATACACAGAGAGTCACATATTTATGTTACTCTGAAATCATTTTAATTTAAAGCATAAGGTTTTTTCTTTTTCTTCTTCTTCTTTTTTTTTTTTTTTTTTTTTTTTTGTGGGTCATGGGGCTTGAAATTGGCCTGGGTGCTGTCCTTGAGCTCTTCAGCTCAAGACTACCACCCTATCCTTGAACCAAATCCCACTTCCTGTTTTCTAGAAATTAATTGGAGATAAGAGTCTCAGGGCCTTTTGTGACTGTGCTGACTTTGAACCTTTTCTAGAGGTTAACTGGAGTTAGGAGTCTCAGGTTCTTTTGTGCTGGAGCTGGCTTTGAACCTTCATCCTCAGATCTCAGCTTCCTGAGTAGCTAGGATTACAGCCATGAGCCACACCCCAAGGTGCTCTTCTTTTTTTTTTTTAAATCACAGCAAGGACCTCCCATATGGGAGGCAAGTGCTTTATGGCTAAGACATACCCTTAGCCTTGATAATGACATTATTTCTGGTCTGTCAAAAGGATATTATATGGAAGAAAAAAATATTTCTCTAAGTAATACAGATTTTACAATACAAAAAAAATCTCTGAATCTGAATGAAGGTATGTACTGGCATAATATTATATTAATTTATTGACTTTATTATAAATTTGAAAAACCTGAAATCTAAAAGTTGCTAAGAATTAGGAATATTTAAATAGTCAAACCATACAAACTATTACATGCTGACCAAATTTATGCAACATAGTCAATAGTAAACTATTGTATATGATTATATAAACAAGCTTACCTGTAATTTTTTATTTTATTCAGATAGGAAAAAGCCATCCTTCCAGGTTTGAACCACATAGTTCTGCACTCACTGAAAATTTGTGGTTTAATTTGTACAGTCCAACTCAGTTTATTTTCTGAATAAACTAGAAAAAACAAAAACCAAAATTAATTATCTGGAGGAAAGTATCACACAGTAAGAACTGGAATTCATGTAACTGAAGAAATTCTATTTGGTATATCTATCATTATATATATATTGTTATAATTAACAAAGGAGTTTCTTAATTTTTTATTTTACTTTAAAATAAAGCTCTTCCTTTCTGCTTCCTAATTCTAACCAGAGTTCTGAACTTATAAGTAGAAAAAGAGAGTAACGCATTAAGTAAATGCTTTTCAAACCAGGCTCTGTGGCTCACACCTGTAATCCTAGCAACTCAGGAGGCTGAGATTTGAAGATCACAGTTCAAAGCCAGCCTGGGCCTTGAAGTCGTGAGACTCTTGTCTCCAATAAACCACTAGAAAACCAGAAGTAGCGCTGTAGCCCAAGGGGTAAAGTGGTAGCCTTGAACTGAAGAGCTCAGGGACAGTGTCCAGGCTCAAGGGTAGGGTAGTAGCCTTGAGCAGAAGAGCTCAGGGATAGCTCCTAGGCCCAGAGCTTAAAAAAAAATTTTTTTTTCATACCAGTAGTTTTTGCACATTATTCAAAATTATAAAGTATTATTCAAATATAATCTATAGCGTTTTTAGTTTTATTATACAGTACTTGGGTTTGAACTCAGTACTTTGCATTTGACCACTTGATTGCATGGCTGGTGGTCTACCCTGAGCCATTCCTCCAGCTCTACTTTTTGCCAGTTAATTGGAGATGAAGTCTCTCAAACTTTTCTTCCTAAGCTGGCTTTGAAACATCACCCTCTAGATCCCAGCATCTACAGAAGGTAGGAGGATTATAGGTGTGAGCCACCTTTAAGCTTAGCTAACTTTATTAAATGGATTTTCAGGGTGGGGAGTTTGGCCTAGTGGTAGAGTGCTTGCCTAGCATGCATAAAGATCTGGGTTCAATTCCTCAGTACTACAGACACAGAAAAAGGTGGTAGTGGTGGCCGGGAGTTTGGCCTAGTGGTTAAAGTGCTTGCCTAGCATGCACGAAGACCCGGGTTCTATTCCTCGGTACCACATACATAGAAAAAAGCCAGAAGTGGTGCTGAGGCTCAAGTGGTAGAGCTCTAACCTTGAGAAAGTCCAAGGACAGTGCTCAGGCCCTGAGCTCAAGCCCAGGACTGGCAAAAGAAAAAAAAAAAAGCTGGTAGTGGTGCTGTGGCTCAAGTGGCTCAATTTCTTCTAGCTCTAGCCTGAAGAAATTCCAAGGACAAGCCCTGAGTTCAAGCCCCAGGATTGGCAAAAAACAACAACAATAATAAACAAACCGATTTTTAAATATGCTTGTCATCCTTTCTTTTCTTTTCTTTTTTGTCTCTCTGTTCCTGTGATTTGGGTAATCTCTGTGCTCAAGGCTAGTACTTTACTATTTGAATCACGGTGCCACTCCCAGCTCTTTTCTGTTTATGTGGTACTAAGGAATTGAACCCAGGGTTTCATGTATGCTAAGCAAGCACTCTACCACTATGTCACATTCCCATTCCCAACCCTGTTTTTGGAGGGGTTTTTTTTGCCTTTTTTTTTTTTAAATAAGCGATTCTTTGTCAGCTCAAATCCATTCCAATGTTATCATACACACTGGGAAAAGTTCATGCTTCTAGGGCTTTTGGGTATTTTTTGTGTTGGTAATGGGGCTTGAACTCAAGGTCTGGCCACTGTCCCTTAGCCTTTTCACTCAAGGCTGGGGCTCTACCAATTGAATGGCACCTTCATTTCAGGCTCTTGATAGTAGTTAATTGGAAATAAGAGTCTCACTGACATTCCTGTATTGGCTTCAAACTCTGAACCTCCTAAGTAGGATTACAAGTATCAGTGTTTGGAATGTCTGCTTTTGCTCATATTATTCCCTCTTCCATCAACTCTATCATGTCTACCTGGTAAGGTCCAGTTTACATCCTTTATGAGCTTAGGCAGGAAAATAAGATGTTATTTAGAATTATATACAAATAAGGAAAGTATTACAAAATTCACTGTCCACAGAAATTTTGCTGGTCACCAGTGGCTCCTCTCTATAACCCTAGCTATGCAGGAGGCTGGAATCTAAGGATCTCGGTTTGAAGACAGCCCAGGTAGGAAAATTCATGAGCTTCTTATGTCCAACTAATCACCAAAAAGCCTGAGGTGGAGAGGTAGCTCAAGTAGTAGAGTGCTAGCTTTGAGCAAAAAATAGTCCTCAGGGACAGCATCTAGGCCCTAAGTTCAAGCCCTAGAACTGGCACCAACCAACAAGAAACAAATAACACATCCTAGAGATAAACCACCTCAGAGACTCTTTTTTTTTTTTTCTTGCCAATCCTCGGGTTTGAACTCAGGGCCTGGACACTGTTCCTGAGCTTCTTTTGCTCAAGGTTAGCACTGTACCACTTGAGCCACAGTGTCACTACGGGCTTTTTCTGTTTATATGGCACTGAGGAATTGAACTCAGAGCTTCATGCATGCTTAGGCAAGCATGCTACCACCAAATTACATTCCCAGCCTGACTTCAAGAGGCTTTAATAGTATTTGCCTCAATGGTAATCACCAGACCTTTTGGAAAATGAATCCTGTCACTTGTGAGTATTGCTAGAATTCTCAAGAGCTTTAAAATCCTCCTTCCCACAACAGACCGTGACCAGTTTTTATATTTTAAACAGAATGTTACCAATTCCTTGTCTCCTAGTATTTAAAGGAATGTAGGGGGAGGAAAAACTTCGTTTGAGGTCGGCAGTAGTAGCCGCAGCAGCCACAGCCACGGGTGGCCGTTTCCGTGGCGCTGCAGCCCTCTGGCACCTCTGGTTGTCCTCGGGCTGGCCCTCGGCCTTCTGCACCTGCCACCGCAGCTCCCGCTGGGGCCCGATCCCCGCGCCTTCACCCTGGAGGTGGGGATGCGCTTGTCTAAAATCAGCTCACTAGCCCACCTGCGTGCGGCGTCCTGCAGGGGCAAAAGAGAAGGAGCTGCTGGAGTCGCAGTACCAGGTGTGCCCGCTCCCGGGCAGCGGCGCCCTCTGAGTCTCCGACAACTTGTCGGTGGCCATCAAACACGTGGAGAAGGACCGGACCTCCGACGGGGCGAACTGCCTAATGGCACCCGCGTGCCCATGGAAGTGGTCCTGCTGAAGAAGGTGCGCCCGGGCTTCCCCGGCGTCATCCGGCGTGCGACACTGCCTCAACTGCAGGGTGCTCCACCGGGACATCAAGGACGAGAACACCCTCATCGACCTCAATCAAGCGCATCGACTTCGGATCGGGGGCGCTGCTCGACCACACGGTCTACATGGACTTCGATGGGACCCGCGTGTCTAGTCCTCGGGAGTGGATCCGCTGCCATCGCTACCACGGCAGGTGGGCAGCAGTGTGGTCCTTGGGGATCCTGCTGTATGGCATGGTGTGCGGCGATATTCCCATTAAGCACGATGAGGAGATGGTCAGGGGACAAGTGTTCTTCAGCAGAGGGTCTCTTCAGAGTGTCGGCATCCCATTAGACGGTGCTTGGCCCTGAGACCATCAGATCGGCCATCCTTTGAAGAAATTCTGAACCATCCAAGGATGCAAGATGTCCTCCTGCCCCAGGAAACCGCTGAGGTTCATCTCCACAGCCCCTCTCCGGGGACCAGCAAATGGTAGCCTTTCTGGCAGGTCTTTCCCTCCCGGTCAGATGCTCCAGGGAGGGAGGGAAAGCTTCTGTCCAGCTTCCCAAAGACCAGGGACACTTCCCGCCAAGCAGGACAGTGCTTGACACAGGAACAACACTTACAACCCATTCCAGACCCCAGGCCCCTGGAGGCTGTCTCCCAGGAGCGGAGACGAGGCTCCAGGTGTCCTAGGCCTCAACCTCTCCAGTGGAGGTTCTCTCCTTCTCATGGGTGCCCAGCACTGTTGGGCTTTTGCGAGATCCCGGGGTGGAGTCTGTCCTCTTTATCAAGAGTTCTGCCGCCAGGAGTCAGGTAGGGGGAATCAGACTGGGTGGGATAAAACTTATCACCATTTCAAGTCCCTGTCACCTCTTCTGAGCGCCTTCATGTAGGGACTCCGGCTGTGCTGGAAGAAATACTTGAACTTGCCTCGTCCCCCCCCCCCCCATATATTTTTAAATTGTAATTAATAGAAGGGTTACACTATATTCACCAGATAGAAGGTGCATTACTTCACAGACATTGATACCCTTTCTCATGTCTTGGTCCCCATTTCCCTCCCCTCACCCCTACCCCTCAACTTGTTTCCCCCTCTTCCCTAGCCTATTTGAACTTGCCTCTTTTACCTGCTGCTTCTCCAAAAATCTGCCTGGGTTTGGTACCCTCTTCCCTGGTCCCTTCACCATCCTTCCACCCCTGCCTCCCCTAATGAAAGGTTTCATGGAAGAGGCTAGAGGGCCAATTGCTGAGCCACCTGTCCTTTTTCTGTCTCCTTTAGTAAAACCCCCTGGTGAACTGGTCTTCCTTTTTGGTTTGTACTAAACTGTTTCTAAGCCAAGACCTCACACACACCAAATGAAGAAACAATGCAACACAACAGACCAGCTGTAAATGTGTGTATAGTCAGCATGCTAGTATACAAAAGGATTATAGTTGATCTAATTGTTTAAAATTTTGCCTTTATTTTACCAGTCTTTTTTTTTTTTTTTTTAAGATGTTCATTCTAACCTAGAGGGCAGTGTCAGTGCATTTATTTATTTATTTATTTAGTTAGTTCCCTTCGTGCTCCATATTTTCCATGGCTCCTGCCTTAGGGTTTTTTTGTTGTTATCTAACGTCTGGATTCCTCTCAGGACTGTCTTAGAGCTCATATTCTACAGAACTGCTGAATGTGTGTGGGTGTGTTTTTTTTTGTCATGGGGCTTGAACTTGGCCTGGGTGCTGTCCCTGAGCTCTTCAGCTCAAGGCCCTACCCATTTGAGCCACAGTGCCACTTCTGATTTTCTAGTGGTTAAGTGGAGATAAAGAGTCTCATGGACTTTAGTACCGGGACCTTGATCCTCAGAGCTCAGCCTCCTGAGTAGCTAGGATTACAGGCATGAGCCACCACACCCGGCTCTGAATGTTATTTTTATGTTTTGGTCAGTCGTGGGGCTTGAACTCGGGGCCTGGATGATGTCCCTGAGCTCTTCAGCTCAAGGCTACTGCTCTACCACTTGAGCCACAGTGCCACTACTTTCAGTTTTCTGGTGGTTAACTGGAGTGTCACTGACTTTTGTGACCAGGCTGGCTTTGAAACGTGATCCTCAGATCTCAGCTTCCTGAACAGCTATAATTACAGGTATAAGCCACAGGTGCCCAGCTTGAATGTAATTTCTTTTAAATGAAAGTCTGATGGTGTTGCTTCTCACATCCTCAGGGATTGGCAATCTCAGGAGGGTATGGGTGGCTTCTTTGTGAAGTTGTCATGGTCTAAAGTTTTCTGTTCATCTCTTTCCCTCACTGCCTGTCTCCCACCACACTCTAGTCTTCAAGGAAAATTGTGTATTTTCCCAAACTCTCCCTAATGTTAGGTAGATGCTCTTCTATGCTCACACTTCAAAATGTAAATGAAATTTTTTTTCCTCCCTACACTTCTGACTATATAAGACACCTGTGCTCACTGAAAAACAATTTGGAAAAAGAGTATTTAAAGGATGATGATAGAAAATCAACTATTTCACCACAAGTGATCACTGTTAAAGTTAGATATATAGCTCTCTACATATGTCTATATTCATAATAGATACTAATAATGCACTTTCTATACTACACAGTAGCCTGGAGCTGGTAGCAAATGCTTGTAATCCTAGCTACTCAAGAGGCTGAGATCTAGAAACCTTGAAGTCAGCCTGAGCAGACAAGTCTGAAAGACTTATTTCCAATTAACCACCAAAAAAGCTGAAACTGAAGGTGTGGCTCAAGTAGTAAAGTATCAGGTGGGGAGGGGTTAGCAAGACAGTGAAGTCCTAGGTTCAAGCTCCACTATTTTTTGTTATTGTTTCACATAATTTGTACTATTTTTTAATTGACTAATCAAGTCTGTTGGTGGACTGTTCAATTTCCATTTATTTCCCTCCTTATATCTTGATTTTAGTTCTATATTAACCCCCCCCCTTTTTTTTTTGCCAATCCTGGGGCTAGGCAAGCACTCTACCACGAGGCCAAACTCCTGGACACTATATATAACATTTTCTAAAAGACTTTTGAAGTAGAACTCATTTATGTTCTCAGTGCCTGTAAGAGTTCTTACCAAACAGATTTGCGTTCCCAGGGACAGATGAACAAATACTGAGTTTAGCTAGGCGCTGGTGGCTCAGACCTGTAATCCTAGCTTCTCGTGAGGCTGAGATCTGTGGATTGCGGTTGGAGGCCAGTCCAGGCAGGAAAAAAAAAAAATCTGTGAGACTCTTATCTCCAATAATCTACTCAGAAAAAGCTGGAAGTGGTGCTGTGGCTCAAGTGATACAAAGCTGGCCTTGAGCACAACGAGGAGCGGGGACAGGGGACAGTGGGGACTGACAAAGAAAAATGTATAATAATGACAGCAACGAGTTCAACAGCCAGACCGAATGTAATTATTTCCTTGATCTTATTTGCAAATAATGATAACCCAAAAAAGCATGGTTGCTGCCTTAAATTCTGGACAAATAAAAAGTAACCTAAGCACAAACCAAGCCCTGACATCCGCTGGGGAGCGCAGCGGGTGTCTTTCCCGGCCGGCGGCGGGGCTCGGCTCTGCCTCTCCAGGAGGACGGGGTCCAGAGGGAGGACGACAAGGCCCTGGGGCCGAGTCCCTTGCCTTTGAGCAAACCCGCGGCGAGCCAGAGCCCGCCCGGCCGCCGCGCCTGCGCAGAACGTCCAGAGGCAGGCGCGCGCGTGGGAAGGAATTCCGCGCACACTCACCCGCCCGCGAAGCTATGCGGAGACGCTCGGCAGCTCGTGTGCTCCGGAAGCCAGAGGTAACCGTTCCTAAAATCCGACTCCCGCAGGAGCTCAGCGCCCGGGGTCCCCACATCGCGACTCGAGCGCCACTCCCCTTCCGGTCCGTCCCTGCAGATCCCCGGCCGAAAGGTTCCGAGGCCGCTCCCTCCCCGTGCGCCCCCGGGTCAGTCCGCACGGGGCGTGACGCTCCGTCTCCGCCCCGGTGTCAGGCGTGGAGCCCGCCGCTGCTGGGTGCTGTGGCCGTCCGCGTCCACCCAGGGACACGGTCTTCGCACACACGTGCTGGCGTTCCGGGTTTGAAGGTCGGGGCTTGCTAAGCGGCGTGCGGTCACCGCAGCCCCAGCCCGCCCGTAGCCCGGAAGCACTGTTCTCGAATGTTTGCTACCGTCGTGGACAGGAAAGGACTTGGTTTTGAACCAGAACTAGTACAGAAGTACTTCTCTCGCAGGGCGCGGCGGCTCACACCGGCAATCCTAGCTACTCAGGCAGGAGGCTGAGTTCTGAGGATCGTGGTTCAAAGCCAGCCCGGGCACTAAAGAGCGAGCGGCTCTCATCTCCAATTAACCACTAGAAAAGGGAAAAGTGGGGCTCTGGCTCCAGGGGTAGGGCGGCAGCCTTGAGTCCAAGCCCCACGACCGAGAAGCGTCTATCGTAAGCTTTTCCAATAACCATGAAACCCGAGCTGTGCTGGGAGTAAAGCGTCCACTGTAAGGCTACCAGTACCTGAGGTATTTCCTGCACTATATGGTCTCACCCATAACCGTGTTGTGTAAACACGGATTTTTACTAGGAATCTCTTAGTACCTACTTAATATTCTGTAATTTACTACTTCACCTGTATTTTCCCACTGAAGCAAAGGTAACAAAGTGTTACCACTTTGAAACACACTATATTCATTTTTAATTGAGATATTTTCCTATCTACCAAATATTTTTACGCAGTGTGGTAACTCAAGATAACTACGTAACTACATAATTTGTGATAGACATAACAAATGCACTAACAGGAAAATTTTGTGGATGATGCTTAACTTTTTGGTACAAATGTAGCTCAGGTTATATGAATCTACGAACTAATAAAAAATATTCTCGTTCTGATTTTTTGGATTAAAAACAAATTGTACTTAAAACTAAAGACCCTGGAGACCATCTAATTCTTTCCTTACACAGCTGATGAAGTTGGGTGATTTTCCTAAGGTCATTAGGTTCAGAGACAGGTTAATTCATTACCTACAACGCTTACTTCCATTAAATTTAGTATAATTTAGAAATTTCAATAAATTAATTTATGAAAAAGATATGGTTCAAGTGTGAAAGTATCTGTAAGAACTTAATATAACTCCCATGTATAAATGCTCCAATAAAATTTTATAAAGACCTATCATTACACTTCATGTATGCTTGAGAGAAAAAAAATATACACTGCAAATTTTCCTGTTGTATATTACCCTATTTGAAGGCAACAAAAGAATATCACAATGCCAAAAAAAAACCATGTACATTAAAGAGATTCCACACCAATCTTTATTTATATTTTTGGACCTGAAACAAATTGTAATTAACTTCTTCCAAATTGCATCTTGCTCTGTTAAATGGTGTGGTTTACCCTCACTCCATAAAAACAAGTATGACTAATACACTAAAAGTCTTTTAAGAGACTCTCTTAAAGATAGTTTCTATTAACCAGTCCATATTATTAAGGTCTGTCTCAAAAGCTAAATCTATTAATTTTCTCTTATCTTTTTAGAAAAGATTTTATAACAAATTATATTCACTATAACTTTTGTGAGCATTTTAGCATTCAACATTTTGAAAGCCCTCCTTTATAAATTCTTGTCACTCAAGGTAAACATGAAGTCACATGTAAAGGGAATTCTCTACATTATTGATAAAAATCTGAAAATTTCAAATATCTAATTATTACATTGATATATCTACTAATACAAGTGCCATGATGTGTTTTAAGTCTATAGATTTAAACTGGTAAGAACCTTGCAAATTGTGACAGCTAAAAAAAAATACTACTCAATTTTTTGGCTGTAGCTCTTATCCAAAAATGTGTATATCATAGTCAGGAGGATTTTTCTGTAGAATTTTATTTTGAAAATAGTATTTCACTTTAAGATTGATCTAAAAACATTTTAAGATTCAAAAAATGTTATACAACTTATTACAAATTAACCAGATAGTTTCTCAATTAGGTATACTGTATTAGCTCACCTACATAAAAAATACTGCACATTTTCCTTTATTTCCAGATGTTAGGCTGATGACTAAACTATGTAGAAAACCAAAGAATCATAAAGTTATTCTGTGAAATGTCAACTTTTTAAATATCAGAACTAAATGCACTGTAAACAGCCATTTTGGTAAACATGCATTTATTCACAGTTGATTTATTTTCCTTTAGATAAATGCATTAACTGCTCAAAATTATTTAAAAACCTACTAGAGGTACAAGAGCACACCATACAAATCTATTTTATCTTCATTTTGAGGGAACACTGATCTTGGCAAAAATCTGGCATTATTTTTAAAATGAGCTATTGCTGGTAAGAAGGCATACTTTAAAACTTTGTGTCCTGAACTTGCTTTTTCTTAAATTAAAACATTAATGCATTTGTTTTCAAAGACTCAGCTATCACTGCATGAGTGTGTAGTCATAAAAAATGGACCCTGAAAGCAGCTGAGTACTTAAAGTGCCTCATTTCACTCGAGTTATGACTGCCTTAAACGAGGGCACTCACTGATCACAATTTTTAAACTGACAAAATCAGACCATTTTATTCTTTTGTAACTGACATAAGCCTGTATAATACAGTATTCCTCTGCTGAACTTAGATCACATATACTTTAAAAATAGAAATAAATATATTCAGTAAGTTCCATTTCTATAGTACCCCCCCTTGGTGTTAAAATATACTTGTAAGACAGAAGTGAGTGACTGTATAGTTTCAGACTTGACTATTAAGTGTCAAACACAATTTTTCATTACAAGTAACTACTGGTGCACTGGCTGACTGATTCTAGCAATTTCATTTTACAGGAGTGAACCGTATACAGAGAAAAATTCCCAAAATAAGAAGTTTAGAAAGCCAATTAAGTACTTTCAAACAAAAAGTAAAGGTCTTTTCTGGCCCTCTTCCACACCCTGAAAGTTGAAATTTGACAAGTCCATGGGTACAGTATACAAACTTTGACAAACTTATGAAGTTAAAACCATTTTCTTTGGGGAAGGCGGGAGGAAGTACCTTTAAAACCTGTTATACAAAATTCCAGCTGCCTTTTTATAAAAGTACGTTCCTTAGATAAAAATCATAAAATTAAGGTGCAAGAATTTAACAAAAATGAACTAAAGAGCTTTATTGACATCACAGTACATTCAAGAATAATTTTAAGAACATTACAGCTGAAAGAGAATGGCATGTTTATAGTCTTATTATGCACTATTTCTTGAAAAAATGTAATACAAAGAAATCCTATTAAGTAACTTGGAGCAGCATTTGGAAAAAGTACACCTATTTACAGATTAAAAAAAAAATTCTGGTTTCACCTACACAGCCACATTGTGCCTCTATAATGAGACAAGCCCTTAAAACTCATGGAATTTTTTAAAACAACATCATGGCATTCTTGCCAACATCATTCCTCAGCGCTTACGACGGGGAGGGGTCGTTGATCTGAAAAAAAAAGGGAAAAGACAAAATTTAAAAATAAAAATATATTTTAGACTAAAAATCTGCAATTTTCAATAAATACTATTATATAGGACTTCTAACATTATTTAAAACTATCATCATTTATCAAGTACCAAACTGAGTTTATTAAAGAGAGAGAGAAAGGACACTTTCAACTTTGAATAAATTCAGTCAATTTTTTTTTAAAAAATCAGACAAAATACTTTAAAAAGTATACTACCTTGATCGGGACTTAGACTTGTGTTTGCGGCTTGCCTTCTTACCAGACCTTTGAGATTTCTCCATGGATCGCGATCGACTATGTTTAGGCTTCTTAGCCTTCTTTTCTTTGCTACTTCCTGGAGATTCAGAACTGCTCCTTCCACTAGAATCAGAGCCTGAATGCTTTTTACTATCTTTGGTAGTACTTTTCTTACTGTCCTGTCTAGAATCGTGTCTTATGATTTTAACGGATATAGAGCCACTCCTGGAAAATGTTCTTTCACTTTCTCGTTTTCTTTTTAATCTATCATCCTGGCTACTGTACTTAAAATCTTTTTCTTCCCTTTTTTGTTTCTCTTTTCTTTTATCCTGTTCACGCTCCCTTTCTTTATCTTTCTTTTTCCTATCTTTATCTATGCTTCTACTCCTCTCCTTCCTCCTCTCTTGTTCTTTAGCCTCACCTTTATGCTTATGACTGCTCCCACTAAGATTTCCACGTTGATCCTCAATTTTACGCCTATCTCGACTCCTACTGCGACTGGAACGATTGGTTCGTCTATCCCTTGAGCGACTTCTACTTCTACGTCTCTCTCGGGAAGGACTTCGATTTCTTCGTCTTTCTCTTTCAATGCTACTTCTATTAGATCTCCTCCTATCTCTAATTTTTACCCTAGCCCTATTGCTCTCTATTTTAATTCTGCGGGAGTAGCTTCTACTTCTACTACGTCTAGCTTTTATTGTTGGAGATCGACTCCTACTATGTCTCTTTTTCCTTTTAGGAGAAGAAGACCGAGAAGAAGAGCGACTACTCCCTGAGCTAGAGCTGTACGAAGAACTAGAGACAGTGCTACTGGTACTACTTGTTCTGCTATTGCTGCTGGAACTACCACTACTAGAACTTCCTGATCTACTCCTTCCTTGCTTCTCCTTTTCTTTATGTTCTTTTTTGGGTTCTAAAACTGATGTAGTTTCATTTGGAGTCCTTTTCTTTTCATTAACCACATCACCATCTGCTTCTCTTGCTTCTAGTATTGATAAATTATTTTGCTCTTTATGGATAAATTCGTTCATCTCTTTTGTAACCCTTTCTGTTTGTTGTTTTTCTTCTGCAACAAAACAAGACAAAAAAATTAAGATGTAAATGAAAAATTCCCATACTAAACATTGAACTAGCAGATTATAACAAAAATTAAGAGAAATAGGGTTAAAACTATATAAATTTTTTTTTTGTTGTTACTGCTGGTCCTGGATCATGAACTGAGGCCCTAGAGACCATCCCTGAGCACTTTTGCTCAAAGCTAGCACTATATCACTTGAGCCACAATTCCACTTTCAGCCCTTCTGGTGCTTAACTAAAGATGAGAATCTTATGGGCTTTCTTGCCCAGGGTGGCTCTGAACTGTGATCTTCGATCTCAGCATCCTGAGTAGCTAGGAATAGAGGTATGAGCCACCAGCACCTAGCACCTAGCATAACTCAAAACTTTCTAGGAGCCACACAAACAAGCAAGAAAGAAACAAGTGGAACTAATTTTAGTATTTTACTGCCCCAACATATGTAAAATGTTATCATTTTTTTGGTGCCAGGGCTTGAACTCAAAGCCCCAAGGTTTTACTTGGCCTACTCGCTCAAGGCTGGCATTCTACCACCTATGCTACACATTCACTTACAGCTTTCTGCTAGTTAATTGGAAATAATAGACTCACAGCAGAGGTAAACTACCAACATTACAGGGGAGGGGTCTCATAGATTTTTCTGTCCCCCAAAGAGTCTCACTGACTTTTCTGTCCAGGTTGACTTCAAATTGTGATACTCAGATCTCAGACTCTTGAATAGCTAAGATTACAAGTACGAGCTACCAGTGCTAGGGTAAAATGTAATCACTTTTAATATGTAATGAATTAAACTTACTAAGACATCCTTGTTTTCATGTTAAATCTGCAAAATCTATTATTTTATATCTGTGACATATCTGTATAGATACACTCCATAATTATAAGAAGTTAGCTACCAGATCAGATAGTTTACTTTTGACACTACTGGGATTTGAACTTAAGGCCTTTTGCTCTATGCCTTTTTCCTTTACTCTTTCAATACAGAATCTTATACATTTTGCCTTGAATAGTTATTTTCCTACCCTACACCTTTTCCAAATGGCACATATGAAGACTTGCTAACTTTTTGGCTTGGGATGGCCTCAACACAAACCGCCAGGTCTCTGCTGCCAAAATAATTGTGATTACAAAGCCATGTGTGCCACTCACCAAATCATGTATTTAAGCATTTCTTCATTTTAAAATTCTTGGCTTTCAATAATTTTAATAAGATATAAAAATGTCAGACTAAAATACTAAATTTTAAAAAACCCACTGAATGAAGCTACTACATCCCATATTATTCATCAGCTAGCGTCAATTTCTGTCTTTTTTTTTTAAGTTTTGCTTAAAAAGTAATATATATAAAACTGGACATAAACTACTTAAATCTAAAACAAAAAATACCTTCCATCTGTTTGTCATGTAATAGCTGCTGTTCTTTTTCTTTTCTCCAAAAAGCTTCCTGTTTTTGCCGGATTCGGTGCCGCAATTCTTCATCATCAGTATCAGATGATTCAGAGCCTCTGTCGCTTCTCTCATCTTCACTGTCTCCTGATCCATAACCACCCAGACCACCTGTGTGCATAAAGCTCTGTCTATCATATGGAAAAAACATGTGCTCCACTAAAAACTTTTTAAGATTAGAGAAGAAAGCTCTCTTTTTGTTCATTGCCTTTTCCTGGAAGAGTATGTTTATTCCGGGTGGGGAGAAGGATAAATTCAAATGTTTATGGAGCTCAAAGAACCCTTGGACAAGGGTTACAGTGTTCTTTCTAAAATGTTTCAAGTAAGGAAAATTTCACTCCATTATAGAAAAATAATGGCAGACATAATAACCACTTAATAGGGTACTAATGATACCTCGCTAAAAGTTAATCAATTCAACTAGCATAACAACACTTAATAACACTTATGATGACCCTGAAAATAGTTTTAACTCTTTTTTTTTTTTTTGGTCACGGGACTTGAACTCTGGGCCTGGGCTTTTAGCTATTTGGCTCAAGGCTACTGCCCTAGCCCTTGAGCCACAGCACCACTTCCAACATTAACTTTTACTGTTTATACTTGTGGAATCTGATAGGATGTTAAGCAATTTTTTTCCTTAAAAAAATTGAAGAGTATAATTTTTATTGGCACAGAACTAACTCCCCACCCTGATGTGATCCAAATTGTAATTACAACAAAATCACATAGGCACTTTATTCTACCCCTCTCCCTTCTTCCTGAAATTAACATGAAATGTGGAAAAGGCAAAGTCAAACTTCAGTCTTGCATAATATGCAGATAGCAAAATATCAACGCAACACTACTATTAAACTATGACAAAATAAACCCTTTTCCCTCTGTTAAAACTTGACTTGCTATAGCACAATTTCTGTAAGTCATCATAAGCATTAGTGAATAGGTAAATCCCTAAAATATGTATGCAATAATTGTCAAAGTGAGCTTAGATACTATTGTGGATAAATTAAGTTCTATTACGTACAAAATGTATATATATATGTGTGTGTGTGTATATATATATATATACATATATACATATTATATATTAGAGCAATTAATGAGAAAATCCTCCATTCAATTTGCCCCAATAAACTGTGAATTACATTTTTAAGTGTTCTACTGTGAATACTTTAGCCAAAAACAACAACAAAAAAACAAGAACAACAACAACAAAAAAAAAAACCCCAAAAAACAGAGTCAATCTCTTAGATATACTGACGCTTAGGTTTTTTAACTGTGTAGGAATAATCCAGTTTCAACACAGAACAGGTAGAAAAACAAGGTAAGTGTGAATTTTCCCTTTAGGCCCTCTCACAAATAAGGAAAATACTTACCGAGTCCAGTGAGGGAAGCCAGTGCACTGGACTGTGCCAGCTGTTTTGCAGGAGCTTTGTATCACATCAACAACAGGAACAACATGTTAACACAAATAGCCACGATTTCATAGTCATGAGAGTCTATGGTATTGTTAAATCTACTACTATTGCTGCTTTTTGGGGAGAGAAGAAACATTAAAAACATAGCATTCATTTTAAACCAGTAGCATGTCTGGCTTTGAAATTATAATTCTGAAGTGACCTGAAATTGGTTTATAATGAAAAATGTGACTATATTTCTAATTTTGGTATGACTCATGATTTTTTTTAAAGTGTTACTAAAATCATGGGGAAGGGTAGAAATCACTTGCTTCTGTAAGAGTTGCAATTGAAAAAACTGAAAATTCTAAAGGTTCATAACTTAAAATTCATTGTCAAAATATATTTACAAGCCACCATACCAATCAGGATGAAATAAATTTAAATCAGGTAAGATGAACAACACCAGGAATTTTCCACAATACATTTTTCAGGGCAACAATATGATTGCTATTTTCTGTTCAGATAGGTCATATAAAAATGTATTTGTATAGTCTCAATATGGTATCTACATATCTAATCTTCCCCCAAGAGTTATATCATGCAAGAAGAGAATACTTAAATATCTGATAGCAATCCAGAGGAAAACAAAAAAGTCCAAAATGTTCAATGAAGCCAAAATTCCCCCACAAAATCAAAACTACGAACACCCACAGTATACCTTTCGTTGCTTTCCGGTGTGCATCTTTGGCTACATAATAAATTTCTTCATCTGTGACATCTAGCAGAATTTCAGTTAGAAGCATTTTTGTCAGCAACATCTAAGGACCAAATATTTTATATAGCATTTCAAATATAGTTATAACTACTGTTCGTTCTATAAATATTTCAAAATCATAGGTATCCAAGAAAAACTATACATCCATGCATAGTCACAGAATCCTTACTTTAGAAATAAAAAGTAAAAAACTTTACAGGCTCTATTACTAAAAACTCCTACCAGTGTTTAAATAGAGCATGTCACCAAATAAAACCATATTACAGGATACCAAAAAACAAACAAGCAAAAAAAAAACCCTATTATAATTACATGTTAACAATAAGTATTATTTAGTACCATAATACACTTTAAAAACACTCTATTACTAAAAAGGATACTATTTTATTCAGTAACAACGATAAGGCTTACAATACTAGTTTTCTAAAGGTTAGGTTAAAAACGTAAAAGGAGACAGACACAGGTAGCTAACACCTGTAATCCTAGCTATTCAGAAGGCTGACAACCGAAGATCATGGTTCAAAGCCAGTCTGTTCAGTAAAGTCTGTGAGATTCTTATTTCCAATTAATTACAGAAAAAGCCAGGGATGGCTCAGGCCCTGAGTTTAAGCGCAGGACTAGTTAAAAAAAAAAAAAAGAAAGAATCAAGACCAGCACTAAAGCCTAGTACCACACACAAATAATAATAATAATAATATAACTTAAAAAAAAAAATAAGAACGCCAAGAGTTTGGCCTAGTGGTACAATGCTTGCCTAGCATGCATGAAGACCTGGGTTCAATTCGTTGGTACCATATACATAGAAAAAGCCAGAAGTGGCAGTGTAGCTCACACAGTAGAGTGCTAACCTTGAGGAATAGCCCAAAGACAGTGATTAGGCCCTGAGTTCAAGCTCCAGAACTGGCAAAAAAAAAAATAAATAAATAAAATAAAATAAATAAGGATATTATTCCATTCTGCTAGAGAAAGTTCTGCGACTCATAAACCGTAACATCCAAAAGCAAGATTAACACAATAAAAGTGGGAGTACATAGCTGAGCACAGTGGCTCATGCCTATAATCCTAGCTACTCAGAAGGCTGAGATCTGAGGATCATGGTTCAAAGCCAGCGGAGAATAAAGTCCCAAAGAGACTCTTATCTCCAATTAACCACTAGAAAATGGGAAGTGGGGCTATGGCTCAGGGGTAGGGCAGTAGCCTTGAGCTGAAGAGCTCAGGGACAAAGCCCAGGCCCAGAGTTCAAGCCCCATGACCCACAAAAAAAAAAAATTAATGAAAAAATTAAAAAAATATATATATATGTGTGGAGAGCACAATTTGGCAAGTTGGATTTTGGCTCTGGCTTGGCTACCAACAACTATTTGAATCGCAGAGTCTTAGTTCTTTAGCCTCTCTCTGCTTCTGATTTATTCATCTTATTAAAATCAGAGTAGAGTGGGACTGTAAACTAGTTCAGCCACTCTGGAAAGCAGTGTGGAGGTTTCTTAAAGAACTGAAAACTGACCTTCCCTACGATCCCACCATACCACTTCTGGGCATCTACCTTGAACATCATAACCCAAGATATGATAAGGACACCTGTTCACCTATGTTTATCTCTGCACTATTCACAATAGCCGGCGATGGATGGAAACAATCCAGATGCCCTACTGCAGATGAATGGAATATAGAAAATGTGGCATACACTGGCATACACACACACACACACACACACACAATAGACAAGATACATTAATGGCATTTGCAGGGAAGTGGATGAATCTAGAGGGAATCATGTTAAGTGAGACAAGTCAAAACCAAAGGAACAAAAGACACATGGTATCCTTAATATGTGGCTATTAGATCCAAACAGTACAAGAGCGAGGACTCAATATTTGCATACCTAATGCTATGGACATGGTATTGGAAATATAAACACAACTACACAGACATAAAAATATGACTCTATAGACATCATGTTTTATTACATAGATTAATATGCATCTATGATATATAAACCCTCAGCCTAATTTTGATTATGTTCTAAAATCTAAGTGCCAGTGAGGTGATTGCATATAGAGATTCCCTTCTTGAATACTTGTTTGTTAAACACGTCATTTGAAATAATGTAAAAATCAATGTTAATAAATTATTTAATTAAAAAAAATATCAGAGTAGACCAAATTAGCATCTTCTAAATGCTCTCCAAAGATCATGAGTCTTTCAGTATGACAAGTGCAACAGATTCACAATCTGACAATGTAAACAATAATAAGAGCTAAAAGAAATTTTATACTGAAGAAGTATGTTTAACTGTGTTCAGTATGAATACTTCCTAAACACATTTTCCTGACTTCCTTTAACATTCCTCAGTATTTAAATGAAACCCTTTGAAAAACAGATCAATAAAAGTTGCTCTACATTTCATGTAGTAAAATATTACATTGTATCAATGGAATTAAGGAATAAGTTTAATAACTACTTCATAAGCTGCAATTTTGTATTTTAATTACTCTCTGGATATTGAGCAAGGGGAAAGGTGCTAGGGTTATTATCTGAAATTTTAGATAACACTTTTCCTAATAAAATGTGTATATATTTAAAAATTCTGAGTTCTCAGTTTAAATGTTTTAGTAAATTAATAGTCTTTTTTGGCCAGTCTTGGAGCTTGATACTCAGAGCATGGGCACTGTCCTTGGGCTTTCTCAAGGCTAGCACTCTGCCCTTGAGCCATAGCACCACTTCTGGCTTTTTCAATATATGTGGTACCAAACATTTTGAACAAAATAAATCCTGCACATGGTAAGAAATTGGACACTCTACCTACCATCTGATACTCTTTCTCTTCTTCAGTCATCTCTGGTTCACTATGTTCTTCTTGGGGAACTGGAGATGGACTTCTGGTGATTTTTCCACTGCTTGCAGCCTCAATGTTTTCAGCATCTTCATCTTCCTCATCACTATCCTGTAAAAATAATACGGTAGGCCAAATTTGTTTATAATGCAGTTGATAAGAGAAGGGAAAATTAATTTCTGAATTGTATGACTTTTCTTCTTTAGGTGCTGAGGATTGAAGCAATATAAAGATGGATATAAAGAAGGCTACTTTTTCACTGATCTACATATCCAGTCTGTTTCTTTTTTTTTTTTTTTTTTTTTTTTGCCAGTCCTGGGCTTGGGCTCAGGGCCTAAGCACTGTCCTTGGACTTTCTCAAGGCTAGAGCTCTACCACTTGAGCCTCAGCACCACTTCTGGCTTTTTTCTATGTATGTGGTACCACGGAATCGAACCCGGGTCTTCATGCATGCTAGGCAAGCACTTTAACCACTAGGCCAAATTCCTGGCCCCCAGTCTGTTTCTTTTATAAAGAATTTATTAATATGGATTTTTACATTATATTTCAGATGATGTGTTTAACAAACAAGTATTCAAGAAGGGAATCTCTATATACAGTCACTGGCACTTAGATTTTAGAACATAATCAAAATTAAGCTAAGGGTTTGTATGTCACAGATACATATTAATCTATGTAATAAAACATGATGTCTATAGAGTCATATTTTTATGTCTATGTAGCTGTGTTTATATTTCCAATACCATGTCCATAGCATTGGGTATGCAAATATTGAGTCCTTGCTCTTGTACTGTTTGGATCTAATAGCCACATATTAAGGATACCATGTGCATTTTTTTCCTTTGGTCTTGACTTGTCTCACTCAACATAATTCACTCTAGATTCATCCACTTCCCTGCAAATGCCATTAATGTATCTTGTCTATTGGCTATGTAGAATTCCATTGTATGAGTCTTTATATTTTAAAATAAGTTTTTAAATGATTTAAAATGAACCAGATTTTCTCATTCCTTTTACTTTCTTGTCTTTGTTAGAGACAGGACTCCACTGTGAACTATGTAGCCAAGCTGGCTTCAGATGGGATCTTGGCCTTCCATATGTTGAGATTATAGTACATGTACAGTAAAGTTCATGTAGGATGACATATAACACCACACCTAGATAGATCTAAATTACACTTCTGAACTAAAGATTTCATTTGGTATGATGTGGCCAGGTGAGGGGGCTCAAGCCCATAATCAAAGAGGCTGAGATCTGAGGATCAAGGTTCAAAGACAGCTTGGGCAACAAAGTCCATGAGACTCTTATCTTCAATTAACCACTAGAATACTGGAAGTGGTGCTGTGGCTAAAGGGATAGGGTATTAGCCTTGATCTGAAGAGTTCAGGGACAGGGCCCAGGCCCAGAGTTCAAATCCCAGGACCAAAAAAAAAAGTATGATGTGGAAAGAAATGAGAGTAAAGAAGGAATTACATACTACACACTGGTGGCTTACACCTGTAATCCTAGCCATCAGGAGGCTGAAGCTGATTATCAAGGTTCCAAGCCAGCCCAGGCAATAAAGACCAAGACACTCTGATCTCTAATTAACCACAGAAATTAGCCTGAAGTAAAGCTGAGTGCCAATGGGATTCATGCATGCAATCTTAACTACTTAGTAGGCTGAGATCTGAGTATCATGGCTTGACGCCAGCACAGGCTTTGCCCATGAGATTCATCTGCAATTAATCACAGAAAAATCCCCAAACGAACCTATAGCTCAAGTGGTAGAGCACTGGCTCTGAGCAAAAGAGGCTCTGGGACAGTGCCCAAGCCCTGACTTCAAGACCCAGGAATCAGACACATAGACACATAGACACACAGACACACACATCCCTGAAGTAGAGCTGTGGCTCATGTAGAAGGGTGCTAGACTTGCACAGAAGAGCTCAGGAACAATGCCCAGGCCCTGAGTTCAAGCCTCAGCACCAGCACCAAATTTTAGGTGCTCACGCCTGTAATCCTAGCTACTCAGGAGGCTGAGACCTGAGGATCATGCTTCAAAGCCAACCCAGGCACTAAAATCAGTGAGACTCTTATCTCTAATTAACCACTAGAAAACTGAAAGTGGTGATATGGCTCCAGGAGTAGGGCAGTAGCCTTGAGTTGAAAAGCTCAGGGATAGGGCCCACGCCCAGAGTCCAAGCCCTATAATCAACAAAATAAAATATGAAAATCAAGTAATCTTCACAATATTTACTTGATTTTTCAAAGTACAATGATGAATTTACAGGGGCAGACCTACAGAGTCACAAGATTTTATTGTCTGACAGGCTGTAAATATTCTAACTGCAGGTTTTGGGAAGATGTATCCAGTTTTTAACTATTCTGCCCTTGCCTACTTCCTAAAAGTTCCTCTGGGTCCAGGTAAGTTCACACAAAGATTTCTTTTGATTGACTGGGATATGTAGATAATATATAATATTGGAATGAAGAAAACACATATAGAAGCAGAAATTATTTTCTATTCTTTAGCATATAGTACCCTTCCTAGGGCTTGAATTCAGGGTTTGGGCACTGTTCTTGGGCTTTCTCAAGGCTAGCGCTCTATCACTTGAGCACAGCACCACTTCTAGCTTTTATATATATATATATATATATATATATATATATATATATATATATATATATATATAAATAAATAAAAGGTACCAAGCACTCTATCACTAGGCCAAACTCCTGGCCTTGTAAATTTAAGACTTTCTAACTATTGTAAAATGTATCAGTTTTCTGTTTGAGAATATTGTCTTTTTCTTAAGGGTAGCATTTCACAAGTGTACTTTCACTAAAAGATTCTGAATTTTATTCGGACAATAAAAGGATAGAAACTGTAAAAATAAAAAAATAAAAAAATTAAATTCCACGAGATAAGCCAGGCGTGGTGGCTCAAAGCTATAATCCTAGCTTCTCAGGAGGCTGCGATCTGAGGATTACAGATCTCAGCTAAACTGAGCACGGGCACTAAAGAATGTGAAACTCATTTCCAACTAACCTCTAGAAAACAGTAAGTGGGGCTGAGGCTCACGGGGTTGGGTGGTAGCCTTGAGCTCAGGGACAGTGCCCAGACCCAGAGTTCAAGCCCCATGACCCACAAAAACAAATAAATTAATTAATTAATCCCAAGACACACACTAATGAATATTAATCATATATTGGTCAAAGGCTTATAGATATAAAAACCAAAGGTATATTACCCGTTAGTATAACTTTTAAAGCTAGATACTTAAGCTGTTTACCTAAAACCATGTGACTTAGTATGAAAAAGTCATCTCCAATATGTTAGCTTGTCCTGAAATAATGGAATTTACTTCTTTCTAGAAACATGATATAGATAAGAAATTAGGCCAACTTCAGATACAGAAAATGTAGCTCTGTAGCCAAAAGTGGCTCTGTGACTCAAGCAGTAGCACTCTCCTTGAGCAAAAATAAGTTTAGGGACAGGATCCATGTCCCAAGTTCATCTAGCTCCAGGACTGGAAAAAAAAAAAATAAATAAATAAAAAACCTACTTCAATAATCATTTCAGGATCAAAAAATTTCAGTTTTATGTCAGATGATTCTACTTACAAATTTACTTCTCTGAGGTAAACGAGGGCCAGCTCCTCCTTCAGCATCATCTGTGGCCTTCTTTTCCTTTTTGGACAATTGTGAACGTTGCTGTTCCATTCTTTCTTTTTCCAATTTCTTCTGCTTTTCACGTTCCATTTTTTCAAGACCTTCGCGAATCCAAGCTGGCAGAGTTCTCCGTTTTACTGCATCTATTTACACAGGAAAAAAAATATTTTATAAGTCAGTTAAAAGACATAATAAATAAATGAATTCCTTAGGCCAGGAAATGTGGCCTAGTGGAAGAATGCTTGCTTAGCATACACAAAGTGCTGGGTTCAAATCCTTGGTACCACATACCCAGAAAATGCTGGAAGTAGTGCTGTGGCTCAAATGGTAGAGGGCTAGACTTGAGAAAGCTGAAGGACAGTGCACAGGCCCTGAGTTCAAGCCTTAGGACTGGCAAAAACACAAACCATCCCCACCCCCCAAAAGGAAAGGAGCTCTTTAACTTTGATTTTCTACAAACTTTGTAAGTAAAGACAAGGAAACAAATCTGTTCATGCTAGTGGGGCATGGTGATCAAGTCTATGATTCTAGCTACTTGGGAGACGAAGATTGTGTCCAGTGCTGGACACAATGACATCTGTCCTTTGAAATGACACTGGGAAGCACAATCCAGGAGGTTCACAAAACCTACGCCAGTCCACGTATTAAATGAGACCATAACTAAAAAATAACCAATGGAAAAACAGGGAGGAAGCCTGGCCACAGACTGTACAATGCTTCCCTAGCAAGCTTGAGATCTCAAATTCAATCTCTAGTATATAAAGAAATTTTTAATCCCATCAACAGTGAGCTTTTCAAAACAACAAAAAAATGACCATCTTATAACGGCACCACGCAATGTGTTTTCACGCTTGTATTTTTCTAGGGCATAATAAAAGAATATTAAATAACTTTCTACATATTAACTACCATAGCGAATATATGGAACAAACCCAGATGCCCCTCAGTTGATGAGCGGATCAACAAGATGTGGTATTTATACACAATGGAACTCTATGCTGCCATCAGAAAGAACGACACTGCCCCATTTGTAAGGAAATGGAAAGACTTAAAAAAATCTTATTAAGTGAAGCCAGACGCAAAGCAACATAGGCTCAATAGTTTTCCTCATTTGTCATAATTAGTAAAAAACTTGGACTCTCCTAGCGGAGTTTACAGTAGGGCAAAATCTAGATACATAAGGCCATATAGGACGAGGATAAATGAAAGGACCTCCAGGATATAGAAACAAGAGCCATATGTGTGATTGTTGATATTAATGTACTATTATTTCTCATCTTTTATTGTCCCTTGGTTATCTCATATTGTTATAATATCTTACCTTGTTATCTGATATATTGTATATATGTTTGTTTATTTGAAATAGGATGGGGAAAGGGAAAAAACAAGATGAGGGGAGGGGGATGGGAGGAGGGAAATGGGGACAAAAACATGAGAAAGGATATCAATGTTTGTGAAGTAATACATCTTCTATCTGGCGAATATAATGTAAACCTTCTATTAATTATCATAAAAATATATTTAAAAATGAAATTAACTTTCATTTAATCTATACAAAATCTTCCAGAGATCTCTATTGTTCTTCTTTTTTTTTTATTGCCAGTCCTGGGCTTGAGCTCAGGGCCTGAGCACTGTCATTGGATTTTCTCAAGGCTAGAACTCCACTACTTGAGTCTAAGCACCACTTCTGGCTTTTTCCTATGTATGTGGTACCGAGGAATTGGACCCAGGTCTTCGTGCATGCTAGGCAAGCACTCTACCACTAGGCCAAACTCCCGGCCCCTGTTATTCTTTATGTAGGTGAGAAACTGAAAGGATAAACCAAGTAAGCAGTGATAGGGGGATAATTCAGAACTAAGTTTGTTACAATTATTTGATCTCTTTCACAAGTGAGAAAACTGAAGTGATAAAGGGATAGATATGCCTAAGGTTTAAAAGTTAGTAAATTATATTCACATTCTTCTAAGCTGCTTCTCTACAATATGAAAATAGAGCACAGTTTTTCATAGTAAGATCTTTCAATAAATTGAGAAGCAGTTAGTGTACTCCAAAATTATACAAAGGAAAGGCTTGATGGCCAGTTCTATAAAATGCTGAGTGATGTTTAACTTTCCAGATAAAATTTGTCATAAGTATGGGACTTCTCAATAGCAATAAGCAGCTTCTGATATTTAAATTCTAATTTTGTTGCCAAAATACTTGAGAAAGTAAAATTAATAAAAAAAAAAAGCTGAAGGATTCTGAAAATCTAAAGTCTAAAAATAGAATATCTTAGGAAATAAGAGTAAAAAAGAGACCTAAAACAGAAAATAATTAGGTTTTTGTTTTCTTTGGCTGTATGTGGGTGGGTGCACGTGCGAAAAAAGTCAGAAGTGGTGCTGAGGCTCAAGTGGTACAGCTCTAACCTTGACAAAGTCCAAGGACAGTGCTCAGGCCCTGAGCTCAAACCCAGGACTGGCCAAAAAAAAATTCCTGCTGTTTAGATTAATTTTTATATAGTTTTAAGATCTTACCTATTTGTGGAGGCTCCTGCTTCACAGGAAGTGCAATAGGTGAGCGCTGCCGATCCCTGAATGACGATGGTCTTTCTCTTCGATTCTGGGGAGGTGCTGGAGGTCCTGGAGGTCCTGGTTGCCAATAAGGAGGATGAAATCCACCTTGCGGTGGACCAAAAGCAGCCCCATGCTGAAAGAGTATTGCATTTTATTTTTCTTCAGTTTAACACAATGTACCCTCTGGAACACATGTGTGTTATCCACGTGTGAAGCAAATCCAAAAGTCCTATGGTTTTAATATCTATCGGTATTTCTGCAACTCAAAGAACCAAAGCTTACTTTCCTTAAGAAACAAAACTTTACTGTGTAGGTAAATGAAAAGAGCATTCTAAAAGCCAACTCATTCACCATCTTCAAAAAGTGTATATGGCCAGGAGTGTGGTCTAGTAGTAGAGTCAGTACTACACATACAGAAAAGGCTGGGAGTGGTGCTGTGGATCAACTGACGGAGCACTAGTCTTGAGCAAAAGCACTCAAGGACAATGCCCAGGTCCTGACAATAAGCCCCAGGACTAGCAAAAAAGAAAAAGAAAAGAAAAGGTGTATGCATATGGTATATACACAGGTGTGTGTGTGTGTGTGTGTGTGTCGTAGGGGGTATAATATGAACATTTTCTAGACTAATTTGTAGACCTTACCAACAACAATATGAAGACTTATCAATATTTCCTTTTCCTTTTTTTGAAGCAGGAAGTTGCTATGTAGCCTGTTCTGAAGCTTTTGATCCTCCTGCCTCTGCCTCTCACATACTGGGAGATTATAAGCATGCTCTGGCAATTTTTAACTAGATGCTTTAAGTAGATGCTTTTGTCAATTTCAAATTACTATTTCTAGTGAATTTAACTTGATTTTTATAATCTAAGACAGTTACTTATTAGAATAATTTCTTTTTAGCTTTGTTATTTTGAGATTTTCAAAGCCGGCTGTCAGTAGTTTTGTTTTCTTAGTATGGAATCCACCAAGCAAAACTAGATTAAAAGCAGCTCCCTAACTGAGCGCGGTGGCTTATGCCAGTAATCCTAGCAGCCCCAGCACTAAATACGCTGAGACTTATTCACGAAACCACTAGAAAACCAGATGTGGCGCCGTGGCTCAAGGGGGAGCTCAGAGACAGGGCCCAGGCTCAGAGTCCAAGCCCACAACCGACAAAAAAAAGTTTCCTGACACTACATTTCTTCAAAAATAAAAGCTGTCATGTGTATGAACAAATATGAAAATATGAGCACACTACAACTATGTGCATTTTTAACTATATTTTAACTAATACATATTTTAATATATTCAAGGTGAATATATTATCAAATCTGTCTTAAAATTAAGTGGTTAATATATGGAGCCCTCCAAAATTTTATATTATAGCAATTTGGTTTATAAAGTAACAGTTTTAGTAAGTTATTTCACAATGACATCTAGCATTATCATTTAAGGGTCAATTCTAAGAGAGAAGATAAACCCCACATGATAACACTATTCCCCACAATATGCTACGTGCCTAGGCATGAAATGAATGTTACAAAAGAAATCATGTACAATTCCATTACTATGATATGTCAGAATAAGGAGGAAGAGGGAAAACACTGAAAAAAAAAAAACAGGTATAATTCGATAGACAGAACTGTGGTTAGGAAAATCATCTATGTTTATGTGTCTTAGTCATGTCTTAATCATAATCTGTTACTGACAATGTATTCAGCTACCGTGTAGTTCCTAAACTTTAACAGGTATTGCCCTAAGCTATTTTTCACTTCATCCAGATCTTCCCCAAGTGATGCTTTATTTATTTCCTAACCAATGAGATATTCAAAAAATAAAGTCTAATGATTTAAACAGTCAAAAACTGATAGTTCCGGAAACACTGTAAATGCTTATCTGCACAACTCTGAACACGTATCTTAGATATTCTTCACGAGATACTTCCAAAGAATGGATTACGTGCACATCTATGATATTAAAGCAACAAAATATCTTTCACCTGATAGTCAAACTGGTTCACTGGGCCCACTGCAAAATTATCGGGTGGTCCACCAAAGTTGTGATTGTTCTGGTTAAATATATGCCTGTTGTCAGGGGCAAATTCCCCACTGTCCTGACTGTTGCTGTCTTCAGAAGGAGGAACAATGTCCATTGGGCCTGGTGTTGGTGGCATCCATGGCTGATCTGGAGGGGGATGTGGGGGCTGCTGATGCATTCCCCATTCTATTTAGGATTTAGGCATAAAAACATTCAACAGGGGGTTATAATAAAATCAATACAAAATTTTTAAGATCTCAAGAAAGCTAGACTTTTCAGCAAAGAAACATTCAAATAAAAACAATTCACGACTTCTTGGTCAAATTCTTTCTATACTATCTTAAAAATGAGCAAAAACTAATGAATTGACTAAGTCCATATAAGTTAATTCCATTCTCATTTACATCCTAAGTATATAAAATCCAAATGCTCAAAATTAACTTTAATGAATATAACACAATGCAAAGCAACTTTTGTTAGTTTCTACTTTTGTTCAATAATGACACCAAAAAATAACTTCAAATTTTATATAATTTCTTTCTTCCATGAACACATTTATCCTCACAACATCCCTGTGAGGTAGGAAGAAATCAGGTAATATTTTTGCCAATTTCAGGAGAGGGAAAGGAGGCATACAGAGGTATAAATAACTTCCCCAGGGTCACAAAGAAAGCCAACAGAATAAAACTTTGCAGCATAATAGGGTAGGAGAGTAATATCAAGATGAGTCATTTATAAACTTGAACTGGGACACAAAAAGCTTCAAACTTGGAGAAATTTGGCTTTCAAGATAGAAATGGAGCCAGGAATGTGGCCTAGTGGTAGAATGTTTTCCTAGCATACATGAAACCCTAGGTTTGACTCCCCAGTACCACATATACAAGAAGCCAGAAATAGTGCTGTGACTCAAATGGAGAGCACTAGCCTCAAGCAAAAAAAGCTCAAGATAGTGCCCAGGACTTGAGTTTAAGCCCCAGGACTGGCAAAAAAAAAAAAAGACAAAGAAGAATTATTCCTTTCAAAGTAATGTTGGAAATTCCTGTTTTCCGCTCTTAGAGTAATATGAGAAAAATAGCAAAAGGAGGATATGGCTTCACCATCAGCATGACCAAATATAAAATTCCTCTAGGGATTATTAAAAAAAAATAATAACACAACCATGGGAAACTGAATTAACATCAAGAAATCTAAAACATAGTATAAAGAAAAAAAAACATAAAAGCTTATGGATCATCACTATCTGAAAAACTGGGAAGAAAACAGTGGGTGGATGATAGGGGCAGAATATCTTTGACAGACTTGTCACATGGTGACACAATTTTTCTTTAATTAGAAGCCAGACATATTTTATTCTGTCACTGCTGCTTCTGTAAAGGCCAGAGGTTGCAACAGAGAGAATTCTCTCTCCCCTAGGTGCCAAGTGAGGTTTCCAGAGTGTTCCCAGCCCCTGTCATCCTAGGAATGAAGAACCAAGAAAAAAATCAAACTGAGTGCCACAATGCTAGCAGACTGAGTACAGAATATTTTAAACCACATATATTAAGGTCAAATCAAATTGAGATTGCCATAAAATTAAGCCAACTAAATAATTTACTAATAATCTTCATGTTCTTTAAAAAGTCTTAACATCTAGACAATATAAACAAACCTGGTTGCCACATTCTGTTAAAGTTTGAATCTCCTTGAAAATTTCCATGATTGTTTGGACCTGATTCCATTGGAGACATATCTTGTCCATTTGGCATCATTCCTGGTGGCTGTTCTACAATGCTTTGCTGTCCGGAAGCTTCTCTTTGGGCAATCCAAGCTTGAGCCAATGCGGCCCAGTCAATTTGGCCTAATGTAAATGAAGAAGAATCCAGCATTCAGAAGAGGAAGTGAAATAGTAGTGCTGCTTCCATGTAAAATGAATATCTAAAAATACTCTTTAGTACAGATTTTAAATAAAGAATATTATGCCTGGAAAAAGATGCTTAGAAAAACCAATACTCAGGCCAGGCCAAAACTTACTTAAAAATTTTTCGTAAGGTTTCACAATGTTATCTCAAGAAATCAATGCCCTGTGTCTTTACCTTCATCAATTAAAAAAAAAACAACCAGCTCCTTCTTTAGAAACAAATAATCAAATGCTACCATTTATTCCTGTAGCATGTCCTATTCTCCATACTAGGCCAATTTTGATTATTGTAGCTTTCTATCCCAGTTCCTCTGTATGGCTACTTTTCTTTAAGACTGGTAGCCACATCTCTTTTAATAACTTTTTGCTACCCTGTACTCAAAATTTATTGTCACCATTACTTTGGAAGTCTTCCCTTTATTATCTTCAAAGATAACAGTTTAAGATCTAATACTACTAATAAAGTAGGACTCTTTTAACACCCCAGTTTAGCAAAGATTAGAAATTCTCATACAGTTTTGCTGAAAGATAAAACTGGAATCAACTACATAGAGTTGACAATCTGTATCTAAAGCTTTCTAAATCTAGTCTGCGTGTAGTAGTACATGCCTATAATACCAGCTGAGAGGCTGACACTGGTAGGATGGTAGTTTGAGACCAGACCTAGGAAGGAAAAAAAAAATTAGGAAGACTCCACTGCAATAAACAAGCTGAGTATGCTGGTAATATGTTTGTAGTTATGAGGCACCAGGGGAGGGAGAGATGAATGAGGTCCACAGCCAACCCAGGATAAAAACATGAGATACTAAAAACAAAAGTGAGCTAGGAACATGGTTCAAGTGGTAAAGTGCCTGCTTATTAGTAAGCACAAAGTCTTGAGTTCAAACCTCAGTACCATCAATATATAAATAAGGCTTTCTAAATCTACAACTGTTATTTGGCAAAACTAGCTCTTTTATTAAAAAAGTGATTGGACAGTGAATATATACTATTTCAAAAAATAAAAAGTCAAATATCTAGACATCCAAGCACTTGAGAGGAAAGTCAGGAATACTGTGAGTTTAGCACAGCCTGTGCTTCATGGGAAGACTCCACCTCAAAAAGGAAAAGGGGAAAGGCTAACGTTATCAGATTTCTCAGACAAGGCAGATCAGTGTAAGTACAATATGAATGAAACAAATCAGGCAATAGTTAAATATTTAATTAATAAATGAGGGCTCTTTATACTTTTATATATGCTTGAAATACTTGAAAATTTTTTAAAGTCTTAAAATAATATAGCATACTACAGCTGAATATCATCTAACTAAAAGGTTCAGAACAAAGAAGTATATGCTACTTAAGCAACTTCAATGCCTTTTCTTTAGAAAATACTAAATGAGCTTAAAAGAGTAAAATCTCCATGAAGCTCTCTATCCTTCAAGAAAGCCCCCCCCCAAAAAAATCTCATTTCTTCTTATATGGCAGGAATATAAGATCACATTCTAACTACAAAGTGATTAAGACAATCAATAGGTTTATCAACCAAGTGATAAACAAGTCCTAACCCTACACTATCTATCTCCAACATCCACTTCCCACCTTCATCCACATTCAGTTACTTTCTTACTTGGATCTTGTTGGTGCTGAAAGGACTGCATCCACTGCTGTTGGTTCAAAGGCCATTGCTGCCAAGGCTGTCCTCCTTGATCCCACATCCTTTCTTAAAAATGTCTTGCTTTTCTAGCTTCAAAAATTAAAGTTTAAAAATTAAACTAAATCTCTTAATTTTCAGACCTGACACATCGGAAATTATTACATATTTTTATATAATAAGAATTCTAATCTGCTGGTTAACCGGAAACAATTAAGAACTTCAAAGCAGAAGTAGAAAATTATGTTAATGCTGATGTTTGGCGGCAGCCAAACCAAGACTCTTTCTAAAAGTACCTACATAGCTCTAATAAATATATTTTTATTTAAAAAATTATAGCTAATAAATACAGAAGTTAAAACAGAATTTGAAGACTGTCATACTGCCCTATTTAATAACTGGGAAATAGATATGGTACGAAGAATAAAAAAGATCTAAAGGCTGCCAAAGTATCACCTTCACAGATGATGAAGTGGCCATAAGATACAGTATGAGGTTCCCTGAATCACTGAATTTCCTCATCAGAAGTGTTTTTAATCAAACCAACTGAGCTTCCAGTGAAATAAGGGGATGGGGGGAGAGGGATAAAGGAACATGATATATGGTATCAGAAATGATTAGGTGAGCAGGGCAGGTGACTCATGCCTGTAATCCTAGCTACTCAGGAGGCTGAGACCTGAGGATCAAGGTTCAAAGCCAACCTGGGGACAAAAGGACCTGAGACTCATCTCCAATTAACCTCTGGAAAACAAGAAGTGGGGCTTGGCTCAGGGTAGGGAGGTAGGGCAGTAGCCTTGAGCTGAAGAGTTCAGGGACAGTGCCCAGGCCAAGTTCAAGCCCCATGATCCACCAAAAAGAAAAGAAAGGAAAGGAAAAGAAAAGAAAAGAAAAAGAATTAGACAAAGTTAGGAAATACAGGTCTCTCTAAGACCTGTTTTTTCTTTTTTTCTTTTTGGCAGTACTGGGGTTTGAACTTAAGGTCTCATGCTTGTTAGGCAGGCACTTATGCTCTAGTGCAAGAACTAAATAGCAAGAAACAGAATGGAAAGGTTAATAGTCTAATAATGTTTACTCTAAAGAGGAATCATCAAATTGGCCGACTTCTTTCTATAAACAAATATGAGAACTTTTCAAATAAAAATTTTAATTCCTACAAGCCTACCTCTATAATTTATCCCAAGATAATTTAAATTATCTTTGTCTTTTAAAATCAATTCTGGCATATAATTCTATTTAAGAACTAATGACATGTCCAGAGCGTAGCCTAGTGGCAGAGTGCTCCCCTAGCATGCATGAAGCTCTAGGTTCAATTCCTCGGTACCATATACTCAGAAAAAGCCGGAAGGCAGAGTACTTCTAGCCTTGGGCAAAAGTGTCCAAGGACAGTGCCCAGGCCCTGAGTTCAAGCGCTGAGACTGCCCCCCCCCAAAAAACAAAAAAAAAACAAAAAACCCTAATGACATACATGATAATCCCTGTATGTTTCTATATCCCCAGGCTTAGCATACAGCAGGCATTTAATAAATGTTTACTAAACGAATACTTCCTTCTAGACTCTTTTCTCTATCTAGAAGCAAAACAAAAGCAAGCCTCAGTATTGCAAATGCACAAAAACTAATAAAATCAGATAAGAAGGAAGTGAAGATACCAATTCTAATTAGATAACTGGCTATTCAAATCCAGTCTTGGTAGCCCTCTCAGAATGTTAATATAGTTCTACCACTGGAAGATTTTTACTTTTCCACTGAAGAACATTATATAAGATACATTTCTTTATTATCCTGGTTCACTTATGAGTCAAACATACTTCTGTTATAGTTACATTAATACAATCTATTAAAGGGCATAAAAACATAACTAATGTAGTATTCACTACAATGGTATAACTAGATTATGTCAAAATGGGCACTGCATAGTAACACAACTGAGGATAACATTTAGAAATTGGGTATCTTCCGTTATAAACTGAATATATATGTATATGTATGTATTTTTTCTTTTTTTTGTGCCAGTCCTGGAGCTTAAACTCAGGGCCTGGGCACTGTCCTTGGACACTTTTTGCTCAAGGCTAGTGCTCTGCCCCTTGAGCCACAGCACCATCCATTTCCAGCTTTTTCCTGTGTATGTGGTACTGGGGAATCGAACCCAGGGCTCTGTGCAAGCTAGGGAAGCACTCTACTATTAGGCTATACTCCTGGCCATAAACTAAATATACTTCTTTTTCTAACCTTCTCTGCCTTCTTTCTTCTGTTTTTCAATTAAATCTTGAAGCTGAAGGAATCATCAAAACATGTGAAATATTCAGTCTCTAAATAAAACTTAATAAATACATCACAAGAAAAAAATGTCAACTACTGTACTTTAACTGACCTCAGAGGCTCAACTTCGAGTTAAAACTTCGGCTGGTTAGTTTACAGCTTGACAGCATAACAGCAAGAATATTTATGCCTAAGGGAGGAAGATAGAAAAAAAAGTGTTCACTTATAAACTATAAATATTACTGCAAACACAGACACTATTACTCTGTGTTTATTCAGACACTATAGACATAAAGTAAATTCTAGTCACACAATATGAAAACTGATCATTTCCATGCTAGCTTGAACTGCAATCCTCAGATCTCAGGATTACAGGCAAAAGCCACCAGTGCCCAGCCTCATTAAAATACTTTCAAAACTCAATGTAGTTGTCAAATGAGGCCTGGGATGGCAGAACCCGAGGACAAAAAGGGTGTCTACAGACTGTTCTCTTGGACACTGAGGAGAGTTTTGTGGCTCTCCACTTCTCTAAATCAGAAGCTGCCCAACAGTTCTGCACCATCAAACACTAAGCACTAGGAACTCTTCAGTTGTTTCTAACCATCTGGGACCCAGAAAAGCTTAATACTTTAGAAGAACTGCAAGTTGTGTGAGGGTTCAGGAGTTAAATGATGAGCATCTTAAGTTCATGTCAGTAGTATCCCACAGCTCTTTGACAACTCTTGTTAAAATCCACACTTCTGAAGGAACCTACTCAACAAAGGACATCAACAAGCACATAAATGGCAAAGAACTACAGTTACAACACTAACTTACAGGAAACTGTGGAAGTGTGTTCTTGAACCTGTTTTAAGAGTAAATTTAATTGTTAGATATACTTTTTTTTTTTGGTTAGTCATGGGGCTTGAACTCAAGGCCTGGACACTGTCCTTGCGCTCTTTTGTTCAAGGTTAGAGCTCTACCATTTGAGTTATTGCGCCACTTCTGGTTTTGTAATAGTTAACTGGAGTCTCACAGATTTTTTTCTGACCTGGCTAGCTTTGAACTGGGATCCTAAGATTATGCCTCCTGAGGATTTAGGAATACAGGCCTGAGCCAGCGGCGCCCTGCCTGATATACGTTTGTGGGTTTGTTTTGTTTTTTGGGGCCAGTCCTGGGGCTTGAACTCAGGGCCTGAGCACTGTCCTTGGGCTTTCTCAAGGCTAGCACTTTACCACTTGAGCCACTTCCGGCTTTTTTCTACGTATGTGGTATCAAGGAATCAAACCCAGGTCTCTGTGCATGCTACGCAAGCACTCTACCAAGCACTAGGCCAAACTCTTGGCCCTCTGATATACATTTTTAAACTGTAAAATATATTAAAAAAAAAAACTTGTATAAATTTCTGGGTGATTTGTACCTTAATATATTTTCAATATTTCAAACCAAGTTTTAATTTTAAGGTTAGGCTTTAATTTGTTCAGTAAATTAACAATGTCAAGATTTGCAACACTGAAGATAAAAAAAATACTTTTTTGGGGGGGGGGGGGGGTAAGTCATGGGGCTTGTACTCCCTGGGCACTGTCCCTGAGCTCTTCAGCTCAAGGCTACCTACCACCTTACCCTTGAGCCAAGTCCCACTTCATGTTTTCTAGAGGTAAACTGGAGATAAGAGTCTCAGGTCCTTTTGTGCCCGGCTGGCTTTGAACCTTGATCCTCAGATCGCAGCCTCTAAGTAACTAGAATTACAGGCATGAGCCACAGTGCCTGGCTAAGAAAATACTTTCTAGTAACTACATGTAAGATGAGTTATTATTTTTTTTATGTACACTCTAATTCAAATGCTTTCCAGGTCTACCATGCCCAAATATATTCAATTTAAACTACTACTCTACAGGACGATTAAAAATTAAAGGTAGTTTACCATTATAATTTCTATCAAAATTAAATATGTACTCTTTTGGACCAGCATTTCCACTTGAGAATGAAATCAAAGATGAGTATAATCACAATGTAACTAATATAATCTGAGCAAATTTTCTATTAAACATAAGCTCTCAATGACATTTAATTTAAAAGCTAAGTAAATTACAGTGAACCACACAATGAACCTCTCTCTATTTAACTAACAACAAAGGTGTTTATATTCTAACATGACTAATGTATATGTTAGGAAAAACTAGGACCAGGGAAATTGATTTTGAAAAATACCCTTCTGTAATCTTTGGATTAGTTCATAGAAAGTACACTTAGAAATATGTAGATTTCAAAAGATAAAAGAAATCAAGGGAAACCACTAACTACAATCTAATGACAAGCATAAGAGAGTAAAACTTGCATGAAAGTGACTTTTCTTTCACTGTTTTACAGGATTTAGAGTAAATCTCAATAATCTAACTGAAAATAAGCACCTCTGGCCATGAAAATTAATTTGATTATGCTAAAGTTTGCAGGAAAAAAATGTATTTTAGGCAAAGACTTTATAAAAATTAGAATATTTTAACCTTGCACTACAGCTTATCAAGTCTTTCATTAAATACTTTTTAACTAAAAAATTATCTAACAGCAATGATTTAGAAGCCTATTCTTTCTCTATTTTCACTGCAAAATATTCACTACTAACAAACTTACATGCAGCATCTGGAAAACAGATTCTGAATACAGACACCACACAGCAATCAAAAGACAATTTTTAAAAGAGGCCCTGAGAGTTATTTTGGGTAATTAACAGAGACTCCTTACTTGGGCCCATAAATTAACTTAAAGGAGATAAAAACTTTCCATTTCAGCCATTTCCATTTTGTATCTAGGTCCTCTGCACAAAGCTATTCTCATCTAATGTCATTTTGTAGCTATCTTGGAAGCCAGAAAGGAGTGGACAGAAGACAGGTGTACCTGCCCGGCATCAATGTCATTGACAAAGTACCTATAGTTTAGGCCTAGGTCTGAAAACCAGTTTCACCTCTTCCGCCCTATCTTTAGGGAATTGGCCCAGGATACCCTAGGATACCTAAATTTACATGCTCAAATTCCTTATATGTAATAGTGGAATAGTATTTGCAAATAACATACACACATCTCCTCATATACTTTAAATCACCTCTAGGTTACTCAAAACACTAAATGTAAGCTATATATAAGCAGTTGGTATTGTTTAAAGACATAAACTCAAGCTAGGTGGCAGTGTCTCATGCTTATAATCCTAGCTACTCGGGAGACTGATATCTAAGGATTGCAGTTCAAAAAGCCAGTCTGGGGAAGAAAGTGTGAGACTTTTATCTCCAATTAACCACTCAAAAATTGGGAGTAGTACTGTGACTACGTGAGTACGTGGTAGAGTGCTAGCCTTAAGTGAAAGAGCTCAAGGCCTGAATTCAAGTCCCACAACTGACAAAAAACAAACTATAGATGAATTTCCCTCCACACTCCATATTTCTGATCTGCAGGTGATTGGCTCCAAAGATATACTACATTCAAAAATTTATTGCACACCCCCCTTTTCTTTTGCTAGTCCCAAGGCTGGACCTCAAGGCCTGAGTACTGTCCTTGGACTTTCTCGAGATTAGTGGCTGTATGTGGTATCGAGGAATTGAACCCAGGTCTTCGTGCATCCTAGGCAAGCACTCTTACCATTAGGTCAAACTTCCAGCCTATTGTCTTTTTACTTATTTCTTCCTGAGGTATTGAAGATCCAGTCAAAGCATCAAGCATGTTAGGCAAGCTGTCTACCACCAAGTTATAACTTAAGCCCAACTATGAGTTAATGAATAATACAACCTGATACCATTAAAAATGACAATGAAGCACTGATTTGCTAATGATTTGGGGGGCCAGGAGCATAGCCTAGTGGTAGAGTGCTCACCTAGCATGCACGAAGCCCCGGGTTCCTCAGTACTACATACACACAAAAAAGCCATCTGTCAAATGACAGAGTGATAGCCTTGATCAAAATGCCCAGTGGGACAGTGCCCAGGCCCTGTGTTCAAGCCCCAGGAATGGCAATAATAATAATTATTATTATTAATAAATAATGATGATGATTTAGAAAATACTGCTACTCCTGAAGACAAGCGCTCATCATACTTTTGCATTGTTAAAAATTTTCCCCTAAGTAGTCTTGAGTTGTTACGGTTGTCTTGAATCAAACAAGAATCTTCAGAGCAAATAGTTATTCATATTGCATAATCCATAAGTAGTTAAATATTTTAAATCATTTGTTAAAATATGCTATCCAATCAAGACACTAATATTTAATCATGCAAATAGCATTTTAATACTGTTACTATGGTAAACATGGAGCTACACATCTGTAATTCCTGTACTTAGGAGACAGAGGCGGGAGGGATTTGTGTTTGAAATCACCTTGTAAGATAAAGGTCTATGCTACATAGTGAGACCCTGTCTCAAAATACAAACGAGACAGAATTGGAGCTCATGGTCTACCTGTAAATTCAAACCCCAGCACCTTCAAAACAAAACTAATAATAGTAATAAAATAAATCTTTAAGTATCAAACACAAACAAAGATAAAGAAACATAGTTGGGTGCCAGTGGCTTACACTTCTACCTAATTGCTCAGGACAGAGTGAGACCTGAACGATTGTGGTACCAAACCACCTTGGGCACAAAAGTCTGAGAAACTAGATCTCCAAATAAGGAACAAAAAGCTACACTGGCGGTTGGGCTTAAGCAGTAAGTCACTAGCCATGAGCAAAAAAGCTTAGGGAGCACACAAAGCCCTGAGTTCAAGCACTGGTATTGTCAAACACCAAAAAAACATACAAACACATAGTCTTTGAGCATATCAAATACAACTCTGATAAGTCCAAAAATTTGTATCCCTAGTACACTATGTTATGACTAACTTATAAGTCAAAATGAATTTATTTATTCAGTGACAAATCTAAGGTAGAATGGACATTGGTAATGAGTAATTTGTAATCATTTGGAATATTGTAAATTTGGGGGGCTACTTGCTTGATTTCATGTGCATTTATGTTCATTTGAAATATTTTGAGCTCATAGTTCAAACTGGATAGTTTGATTATAAATACCCCTAAAAACATTGGTAACTAAAACCATTAATGTAGAAAGGAATCCTACAACACCCTAGAAGCAGCAGACACCTAGGCACCTAGAAGGTTCTAGTACGATTCTAAAATAGAATATGGACTCTTCAGAGAAACAGATTCTAGTTTTGAGGTAAGAAATATTAAAACACAATAAGCCTGGACCAACTTTTAGTGCCAACAAATAAAGAAAGAAAATTGGGAATGTGGCCTAGTGGTACAGTGCTTGCCTAGCATGCATGAAGCCCTGGGTTCAATTCCTTAGTACCACATAAACAGAAAAACCAGGAAGTGGTGCTATGGCTAAAGTGATAGAATGCTTGAGCAAATGCAGCACAGGGACAGTGCTCTGCTAGGCTCTGACTGAAAGCCCCAGGACGGCCAAAAAAAAAAAAAAAAAAGAGCATGTAGCGGTAGACAGAAGATATGTCAATGGTATGAACTGGAACAATCTGAGCAACAAACTATGATACTGGAGTATAACACAAATTATTATGAAATAAGTATTCATAAGTTCATACCGATATAAATGACTAATTAAATGTGAGGGATACATCTCCTATCATGATCTCAAAATAAATTATGAAAAAAATACCAGAAGAAGAGAGCTTAATTCTCCAATTTTGTGTATGGGGAGGGGGGGCTTGAACTCTGCCTGGGTGCTGTCCCTGAGCTCTTCAGCTCAAGGCTACTGCCCTACCCTTGAGCCAAGCCCCACTTCCGTTTTCTAGAGGTTAACTGGAGATAAGAGTCTCGGTTCCTTTTGTGCCCAGGCTGGCTTTGAACCTTGCTCCTCAGATCTCAGCCTCCTGAGTAGCTAATTACAGGCGTGAGCCACCATGCCCGGCTTACTTCTCCATTCTTTATGAGGAAATAAAAAGCAATTTCTCTTCAAAGAGAAATGAAAAGGACAGAAGGTTAACTTCATAGCACAGAAACTTGACAAACATTCTGAGGCATGTGGTTAGTCATTATCAACAAGTCATATTGATAGTATGTATTCTTAACAATGTGCAATGAGAAGAGAACCTTAACTATGAATGCTCCCTCAACTCCTAACAATATTTCAATCATGAGAGAAGCTCTCTAATTCCAACAGAAGGGGATCCTGACCAATAATCTCAGGGCTGCCCATAGTAACAAAACACAGACTAAGTGGCTCAACAACAGAAATTTATTTTCTTGTAGGTCTGGAGGCTGAAGGTGGATTTCATTCTCTTTTCTTGTCAGGGAACAATTCATGCTAGATTAGATCCACCAAAATAATCTCATGCTACCTCCTTAAAGAAACTTCCTCCAAATATACTCCGATTTCTGTGGTACTGAGGTTCGAACTTGAAAGGAGAAAGGGGGAGGCAGTCCTACACAGGACACAAAAACAAGAAAACCTAAGAAACCACCTCAGCCAAAAAGAGCCTGAAGAACACATGACAACTCGGTGCTATCCTAGACAGCATCCTGAGATGCTGAGAAAAAGAACTTTTTGAAAAATTAAAGAAATAAGAATTACCAGTAATAATTTATCAATATCGATTATTATAATCAAAGCCCCATACTAATGTAGTCACTGAAAAAAAAAATCCAGGTGGTGTGCCACTCCTATATATGCTCATATTTTCTGTAAGTTTAAAAAAGAAACTTGTAAAATATAGAGGTTATTAATAATCTAAGAAGTGGCAGCTCTCGAGAACATCTTAAAAGAATTTACTGTTAAGTCTCCCTGCAGCATGCCCTTGACGCTTTACAAAACAATCTCGCAGTTTAAAGAAAAAAAAAAAGTAAAAGTAAATAAAATCCCGAGTGCTCGTGGTTGTTCTCGCCTTGTTAGTCGTGAAGTGAGAAAATCCGAGCCCGTTTTGCTGAGGCTGAAGCCGAGGAGGGAAAGGAATTTCCGAGGGCTCTTTAGAAGGTTAATTTTAAAAGTGCACGCCCCCGCCCACCATCTGAATCGGTGACTCGGGTAACAAAACTAGGCGCCACGGTGCAAAACCCCAGCCAACTTGTTACAAGCCACGTCTTCCCTCCGTGACGGTTCGCACGCCAGAACCCACCGCGGTGTAAGAATTCAAGAAAACAAACAAACGCGGAACCCCATTCATTCCCCCTGGACGCAGGCCCCCACCCTCCGGCGGCGCCTGCGCAGTCGGAGACGCAGAGGTGCGAGCCGCAGGCCCCGGCCCCCGCCCCCTCCGGCCGGAGGCGCCCCCTCCTCACTAGGACTGACATCGCGCACGCGCAGTACTTAACGGCCGGCCCGGAGCCCAACAATTAGCCCTTCCAGTCCTAAGACATCCCCCCCCCACACACACACACTTCGTGCGGGCCCCGTGAGTTTTCTCTGCAATATGGGCATTTCCCTTCGCCGAGAGCCGCGACCGGATCCACCGAGGCCGGCGGGCGGGCGGCCGCCGCTGCTTGAAACTAGTCCAGCGGTCGCGCCAAGCAGCGTACGTATCCCGGGGAGGTCCCGCTACCGTCGTCTCCGAAACCTAGAGGACTGTAATAGCCCGGCGAGCCCCCACGCTTGAATGTTTCCTTCATCACTTACCCACTCTCGTGCCGGAACCCTCCAGTCGCCACCGTTCCTGTGGTACCTCCCCAACCCTTTCGATGCTTCCACTTCTTCACGAACAAGACAAGATGGCGCCGGATGGGTCTCACCCGGAAGTGGATTGTAATAACATCCGCCCGGCCTCTGAAGCCGTCCCGGCTCTCCCGCCCCGGACTTTTGAGCACGTGACTACCGGCTTGTCGTGCGTCCGCGCCATTTTTGTTCGGGGCAATGCCCTGGACCTCCTTTGCCAGTGGATATTCTTGTGAAGTACAAGTTAGTGTTGTTGTTGTTGTTGTTGTTGTTTATTATCATTATTATTGTTATACAGGAATCTGAACTCGGGGCTGATAGCACTTGAGCCGTAACTCTTTTGCTTCATTTTTCAAATGGGGTCGCCTGTGTTTGGGGGCCGGGGGCAGGACGTTAGTTGCGCCTGGGACTGGCCTCAGAGCGCAATCTTCCCACCTTAATGTACATCTCCGACTTAACTAAGCCTTTGCCCTGACTCCACATTACCCGCCCGGTATGCCGTTCCTCTGGTTTACGGTGAGCCGCGCCAGCCCGCCGGAACCCGGGCGGCCGGCCGGGGGACGCGCGCCCAGTGCCTGGGTTCGGCCTCGACCCCGGGCTACTCCGAGCCTGGAGAGGAGAGGCTCTCTCGGGCCTGCCTGTCAGTTACGCACGTGGTGCCTTTCCAGGGCAAGGCGGCTTTCCTTGCACGGTGTCCTCACGGGGCCAGTGGGCGTCCCAACTTGCAGCTTCAAGTTACAAGCAGAAGTTCTCAAGAGACAAGTATTTTTCGTTGACTATTGTATTAATACACAATACACTATGACCGACGCAATATTCATCAGCGTTGTATTTTAGTTAAACCTTGGAAGCGCCTCTCAAAAAGTAAACTTCTGTGACAGAAGAAAGAGCGCAGTAAGAATCCAAATTGGCTGGATCTGGTGGCTCAAGCCTCTAATCCTAGCTACTCAAGAAGCAGAGATGGGAGAATAATGGCTGCAAGCCAGCTCGGGCAGGAAAGTCCTTGAGATTCTTATCTCCAATTACACACACACACACACACACACACACACACGCACGCACAGGCAGAAAGAGGGAGAGGGAGGGAGGGAGGAGAGGGAGGGAGATCAAAAGAAACAGCAAATTAAAGCTGGAAAGGGATAAATATCTAGACATGAGATGATGGCTGCTCTTTACATAAAAGTCAGGTCTTCCTTCATTAAACACTTGAAGCATACTTCTGGATTGTCATTAAAGTTCTCTCTAGCTAAAAATCTGCTGCTCATCAAATTTAAGTAGCTTTCAAAATGTAATTTTACGAAATGTGTACTAATTACACCTAGCAACAGCATGATGGTCATTCATATGGATACTTCTGGAGTTTAAAGGAAAACATGGCCAAGGGTGGCTAACACCTATAATCCTAGCTGCTCAGGAGGCTGAGATCTGAGGATCTTGGTTCCAAGCTAGCCAGGGCAAAAAAGTCCCCATGAGACTCCAAGTAACCATTCAAAAACCAGAAGTGGCACTTCAGCTCACGTGGTAAAGCACTAGTCTTGAGCTCAAAGAGGCTCAGGGTCAGCTCCCAAGCACAATGAAATCTACACAATGTTCTTTATGATTAAAAAAATTTACTTTATGGCCAAGCACCAGTGATTCATACCTGACCTGTAATCCTAGCTTCTCAGCAGGCTGAGATCTGAGAAGTAGTTCAAAGCCAGCCAAGGGCAGGAAAGTCGATGAGATTCTTAGTTCCAGTTAAATACACATTCACAGAAGTAAGCTGTGGTTCAAATGATAGCGCTCTATTCTAATGAAATTGTCATGTCTTCTTACTACATGAAGCCATCCTGTAATTCCTTGTTTCCAGAGTAAAGTTGGACATCTGGGAGGTTATTTTTTTTCTCACTATATCTCTACTTTCTGACTGTCCAGCATGCCACTTAGCACACAGAAATATAGTTGAATATTTCAAATAATTATTATCCCAATAAGGATAGACAATCATTTTGGATATGGATGATGATAGTATAGTCAAGTGGATATTAAAAGGTCTCACCATTTTGTTACTTGGTATGTTGCCCATTTAGTGAGATGCGCTCAGCAATCCCTGCCTGACCAGAAAACATATTTTGCAGTTCCATGTCTCTTTCCCTAATCACTCCCTTGTAGGATTTCCCTGTAACATTACAACTGGAGGAAACAACAGACAAGTTCCCTGTGTATGTCATATATTTGGGGGTTTGTGTCTGAGACGGGATCTCACTATGTAGTCTAGGCCACTCATAAATTGACAATTGTCAGTTCTGAGTGCTGAGATTATGGGCCTGTGCCAACCAGAATGAGTTCCTGTATATGTATTTCAACAGAGTTTTTCTCAGTGTGTGTGTTGTTGTGTCAAAGTGTCTGTCTGAGGTTTGAGCAGCTGTGGTATGCATGAAATGCATGCCATTTGACCATTCTACACTTCAATTATTAAGTGCTGTTAAGAGCCACCATCTTAATGTTAACCTGGCAATCTGCTGCCAATGGCTAATAATCAAATGCTTTGAAAATTGTTATTGATCTCCTCTGCAGTGTTTTAAGTAAAAAAAAAATGCTAGGGTAGGATATATTTCCTTAGTATCTTGAACTTTTACGCACTGGAATTATTCTTAAAGCAAAATCTAAGAGAAAGCTGGGCATGTCCCTGAGCGTTTTTTGCTCAAGGCTAGCACTGTCCTGAGCAGGCAAAATAATTCACCAATAGGCAGGTAATATGACGCAACAGTTTATTGACTTAACATAGCTTAGCAGAGTTAACACAGTTACTATATTCTAGTCTTAACTTGCCTAATTCTATCCTGCCTCTCCAGCACAACCGCTGCACTCACCTCTTTGACTCTTAGTCCTGAAGGCAGAGCTGCCGCTGCCACAGCTCTAGAGTGTGTGCAGGGTGTTGTAGGCAAAGCCCTGACCTTGAGTACCGCCCCAGGGCGGTAAAAAAAAAAAATCCTATCTTGTATAGCTAATATAAAATAACGAAAGAGATTGGGAGCTTGAGTTCAGTGGTAGAGCCACCTGCCTAGCAAGCGCAAAAAAACAAAACAAAACAAAACAAAAACCCCAAAATAAGTAAATAAACAAATTAACTAAAAAATAATCTATTAGAGGCTGGGAGTTTGGCCTACTTGTAGAGTGCTTTGCCTAACATGCATGAAGACCCGGGTTCGATTCCTTGGTACCACATACATAGAAAAAAAAGCCAGAAGTGGTGCTGAGGCTCAAGTGGTAGAGCTCTAGCCTTGAGAAAGTCCAAGAACAGTGCTCAGGCCCTGAGCTCAAGCCCAGGATTGTCAAAATAAATAAATAATTAATTAAATAATAATCTATTAAGTCACTGAGATTACTATGTGGGGCTGTTAAACCATCTTATAATATCAACTTTCTGCTTGGATGCAACTTTTTCAATGCATCCATTTCAGATATTTCTTCTTGGGTGCAATTTTTTTAAATGTATGAAACTGCCTTAAGGAGATTCATGAACACTACAATTATACACAAAACTTTGGGGCTCAGAATTAGAACCCACTCTTCCTCCAATGCTCACTCTCTTTTTGGTGCCATCAGGACTATTATCCCTTTTATCTGCTGGCCCTTGATTCCCATATAGCTCTGCAACAAATATTGCTTGCTTTCTCCATATCATTAGCATTTGACATATTTTCCCTTCTCGTTTTATATTATTTCTTCATTTCTAGTTGTCACTTCTGTAGCCCTACTGCCAACAATATAGCGGTTATTCAGTAAGTAAACTTACTCAATGATATATATGTATATATATGTATATATATTGTAACTTTCAGCATAATCTCAAAGAGCTTCATAGCCCAAAAGAGTTAATACAGTAAAATACTTCCTAATAAACTACTGTGTCTAAATAATTGAAGAATTTTGAAAAATGTCAGGATGAACCTTGAGGATCTGGGTTAAATGTGAGTGATGGAGAGAGCAATCAATCAAAGACAGTGTGTGTGTGTGTTCTGGAGCTTGAACTTTCCAGTGTCTGGGCACTGTCCCTGTGTTTCTTTGTTTGAGGGTAGTGCTCTGCCACTTGAGCCACAACTCAGCTTTCAGGGTTTTGGGTGGTTACTTGGAGGTAAGAGACTCCTGGCCTTTCCTGCCTGGGCTGGCTTTGAACTGTGATCCTCAGATCTCAGTCTTCTGAGTTGCTAGGCTTAGAGGTGTGAGCCACTAGCACCCTGCTGAAAATGTATTTTTAAATCATTTTCATTAGAATATCTTTATTAGTTTTCAAGAGGAATTTCATCCCCTTGTGCATAGTGTATCCAGACCAATCTAACTCCCTCTGACACTCTACCCCACACATCTTAAAACAACCTCAATATCTGGACCATGGTGGCTCATGCCTGTAATCTTACTCAGGAGGAGGATCAAGGTTTGAAGCCAGCTTGGGCAGTGAAGTCCTTGAGATGTTTATCTCCTCTGATCACTAAAAAAGCCAGGAGTAGAGCTGTGGCTCAAGTGGTACAACTCTGGGGCAGCACCCAGAGACTGAATTCAAGCCCCAGAACCAGCATGCGTACAGACACACACACACACACACAAGCCAAACAACCAATAAGTTACATTCTCACATATGCAACAACCATATTTATTTCCTTTCTTACCCCTCCCCTGTCCTGCTGGTGCTCATCCATCAGAACCTGTTTAACTTTCTTGTAACTTGTTTTATTTATTTATATAGGTCAGTCATGGGACTGAACTCTGGGCCTCAGCTCTTCAGCTCAAGGCTATCACTCTACCATTTGAACCACAGTGCCACTTCCAGTTTTCTGGTGGTTAATTGGAGATGAGTCTCACAGGGTTTAGTGCCCAGGCTGGCTTTGAACCATGTTCATCAGATCTCAGCCTCCTGAGTAGCTAGGATTACAGGTGTGAGCCACAGGTGCTCGGCTCTTGCAACTTCTTTAATACATGTATTAATTGTATCAAGAGGTTTAACTGTGGTACTTCATTTGTACATGTCTTATTTTCAGATGCACATTTCTAAAATATGGAGATATTTTGATTACAGTTAAGTAAGATGTTAGAGAGTGAATATTACCATTTCCTCAAAATTGAAAAATAACCCCTGCATGGGTATGTGGAAGCAAGACCTTTGGGAATTAAGGTAATAAGAATAGAGACTTTATAAACAGGGTTTATGCCTTCATAAGGAAGCCTCACCTCCCCCAAGCTCCCTGGTCCCTTTACCCATGTGCAGAAACAATGAGGATTATCTGAGGGCCAGAAGGAGGCCCTCACCAGACACTGTTGATGTGTTTAATGTTGCACTTTCCAGCCTCTACAACTGTAGGAGATAAAATCTATTGATACTGCATGATACTTCTTTGCAACAGCCCAGGGGGACTAAAAGAAATGTAAATATGTCAAAACATTCTGTCTATAACATGCATGCCAAAAACTCCAATCTTACAAGCAAAATAAGAATTTATTCTTTATTATGATGCTTATAACACCAAAATAATGCTCAATAAGTTACATAGCTAGTATCTAAAAACACTGCAAAACAGGACAACATAGAATGACACTCAAAATTGAAAATATAGTCCTATCTTTTAAAGAGTTTGAATTTATTTCTATGTAAGCAAAGACATTTTAAACATAGAAATAGTCTATTAATAATGGGCAAGATGATATTATTTTATTGTACAATTTTATTATATATATTTCATTTATACTTATTTGATCAGGTATCATGCAGAAAATTATAAATATGATGTTAGTCTGTACTGCAAAAATATATGAGGATAATATATTTTATGTTTAATCCTAGGAAATTTTATTCAACTATATCATAAAACCACTGACTAAAATCATTGCACATGCAAGTTAAGAGCTATGATTTATAGTAAATTAGCTCTGAATCAACTCTTCTGAATTGATACCAATGAGTATTCTTTTAGGCTACCTAAAAAAAATGGTCTTCACATAATTTTTAAAAAGTGTTGTACGACAAAATTTTAGATATAGATATGTATTTGGTTATGTCAAATATTTGCATAATTGGCACATAAGCAGACATTATCATTTTATACATGGAAAGGCTAAGGGACTTAGGAGAAGGGCTATACATACCCTGTAAGCCAGTTTCTAAACAGAGCTAGTGAAACTTCTTAAATTCATTCAGTTAAATATCACGTTGTTCTCACTTACTATACAGTTTCTTGTACTGTTATTACTGTAGCCTTACAATCTAAGAAATACCTGCAAATATACTTTGGAAAATTTCCAAATCAAAACAAAAAATTAAATGCAAACTCATGTGTAGGTTAGTATGCTTTGTCTACTATTTAGAAAAATCCCTGGGTATTAAAATCAGTATTTTACAGTTTTTTTACAGACCAAAGAAATAATGTCTATATACTCTGGGCTATAAAAACTAGATTTCAAAATAGCTCACAACTCTAAGGAAATGAAAATGAAAGTATCTTATTTGCGTATTACTGGTAAAACTATAGATATTTGCGTATTACTGATAAAACTATACAGCTCTTACAGGTCTTTCCATTTTAAAAGATGATAAAATGATGCCACCTTTGTACTGAATGATGGTGAATATAGGTAATCTATTTATCCATGCATCTAAAACATAAAAAAACAGGTTATTATTCCTTGAGAAGTGTACTTCTTAAAAGGATATGAGATTTCTAGAATAATAAATTGCTTGGGGGAGGGCTGACAACTGCTATTGCCAAGAAGGTTGAATTGACTGAGGAAATTTAATACTTTTTCTAAAAGTTAATTGCTGCCTGTAATCCCAGCTACTTAGGAGGCTGAGATATGTATGAGGCTTGAGGTTTGAAGCTATCCCTAGTAAGAAAGCCCATGAGACTCTTGTTTCTAATTAACAAAGAATTCAGAAATGGAGTTGTGGTACAGCACTAGCCTTGAGCCTGGGCCCTGTCCCTGAGGTCCATCCCCAGGATTGGCACATACACATTGAAATCAATTGCTCTGACACTGAAATCCATTGTTTATGTATTAGAACTTCCCTTTACAAACCAAAGCCAGCAGATAAGACATATTCCTTCATTTTCACTGTTAAAAATCAAGAAAACACTACTATAGAAATTTCAACAGTTCTAAAATTGGAATTTGTACAATGGCATTTTAAAATTCTGCATTTTGTAGGCTATGTCCATCTTAATGCTAATCAAATCCCACTCATCCATATATCAAAAGGAAGCACTGTTAGCCTTGATAATGTCATATATACTTGGATGTTCAAAAACCATCAGTCTTAAATATGTTTCCTGTATTATCTTATAGTCATTATTCTTGGCCTGCCCTCACTTTCCGCATAGTCACTCATATGATGCTTACTATAGTCAATCACTGGCATTAATGATAGGATAATTAAACCACATAATAATGTTTTAATTGAATACTATGACAGTGAAGTTGCTATTTTTTGAAATTGGATAGTAATAATAGTAATGCTTCTCATGAGAAGTTTTGACTCAGGTTACATTCTAGGGGCACCAGTGGCTCATGCCTGTAATCCTAGGAAAAGGAGGCTGAGATCTGAGATCACTATTCAAAGTCAGTCTGGGCAGGAAAGTTTCTAGGACTCTTAACTTCAATAAACTACTCTAAAAAAATAAATAAAAGCCATAAGTAGGGCTGTGACTCAAGTGGTAGAGAGCTAGCCTTGAACAAAAGAAGCTCAGGGGCAGCACCCAAGCTTTGAGTTGAGGCCCAAGAAAGGCACAAAAAATAAATAAGTTTTGCCACTATTTAATTATGTAGAAAATCAAAGTGCCAAACACTGAGGGAAAGGGTGACATTGTCCACAAAGAAATGGACTCATTACCTGAGTTATATAACTGTTACTCCCCTGTATGTCATCTTTGTAACAGTAAAAATTTTAAAAAAGAAAACCAAAGTCCCAGTGCTGTGGCCATTTAAGTCCACCTGAACTTTTAAATAATTGAAGACAAAAAGTGATCTCCACATCCTAAAACTACATTTATTGAAAGAAAGAAATAGAAACTGCATTTTATTTCCTTGCATAAGAATATAACTGTCTATCATTTATTTACAAATATAATTTGGCATCTGAGATTTCAAAGGTTCTCATGTGGATTATCAACTTCTATTTACCAAATTGCATATTACAAATGCACATAAACTACAATTATATTTTGCCTTTGACCAACCACTTGCAGATTATCTTTAACTCTACCATGAATACACTGCAAATGATTTATTTATGAAATGTTTGAATACTCTTAAAACATCAAAGTAGTAGGAAATCAATGGATTACTTGAAAAACTCACACTACCAAAATTATAGTGATGCCTTTTATATGGCTGTCATATAAAATATGACAAGGTAAATTATTTTAGGCATTATTCCATATAGTTACAGCAATGTTTCCTAAACACTATTACATATATACCACTATATAGCCCTGAGGTAATTTTAAGTGGAGTGGTTCATGGATGAGTAATTTCTTTTATGGTTATAAATTTGATGTTTATTATAAAAAATAACAAGTACATAAAATGTGAAATACAACTGCTCAGAATAAGGCTAAAAAGACTAAAACACTAAAAGTAAATAATAGCACAGGCTATATTACAGAATATCAGAAAGCAGTATCTTATTGAGAAAACACCAAAAGGAATAATTTGATTAAGCCAACATCCTTTCTGAATGCTTGTAATAATGAGCTATATCAAAAAGAAAATTATTTCCTGTTGTCAATTTTTTGACCTTCATAGCATGAAATAAATCTTGTTTTTACATTCAGGAATATAAACTCAAAAGCACTGAGTAAATTTAATTTACATTAAAAGGATTCACTAAAACGGTGAACATGTGAAGGGGCATTTGAAGGACATGCTGATCCTACAGAAGAGAGACTACAAAGGCACATTACGTATTATAGTTCTCATTACAGCATTCAAATAAAAGTGAGCTAAGTAATGATTACCACTAGCAAGTAACAAATAACTATAAATTTCTTTCATAAAAAAGAAGATAAGCTTGTGCACTCAGTGCTGTTGATTCTGGAACCACCTGCACATAAGTGTCACTGACGTAGACCCAGTGGCTTCCTGCCTCACTGGCAAGTTCTTTCAAACCTAAGGACACAAAAAAAGAGTACACAATTTTACAAGTTGGATTCCTTCTATTCCCTAAATTAAAAACACCAGCACATATTTCATTACAAATTATGTTTATCTAGTGCTCTTATTTTTTTCCCCTTGGGTTTATCTTTTCCAAAATGTACTCATAGTATGGGAATAATTAGTAATTATTCCAATTACCAACATTTTTAAATATCTAGTGAAATATTGGCCCTGTAAATACTTAACTGTTCAAAAAAAAAAGGAAAAATATTTTATCACCCTTAAGCAGAGCCAACAAATCTCTAACTCTTATTTTGAAGACCTGGTATGTCTTCAAAAAATTGTGCATTTTTTTCTTGTCTGTTTCACCATCTTGAAATGCTGTGTCACATTCACCTCATAATCTAATTATCAGAAGAATACAATTTTATGAAAATTAAGATTTTCTAAGCACTCTTATACTAATTCTTACTTAATATTAATAAAATGAGGTACTTATGGAATAATAGGTTATATCTTCCAAAAGGAGGACCAGATTTACACATATGTATTCTTTTTTCCAGTCCTGGGGCTTGAACTCAGGGCCTGAGCACTGTCTTTGGGCTTTCACAAGGCTAGCACTCTACCACTTGAGCCATAGCACCACTTCCAGCTTTCTATGTATGTGGTACCTGGGTCTTGTGCAGGCTAGGCAAGCACTCTACCACTAAGCAAGCACTCTATCAGTAGGCCAAACTCCCAGCCCAGATTCACATATTTTTTAAGAATAAAATACACTTAGGATGGCATACCAGGTACATTTTTCCTTCCAGTGGTTTGTTCTGGTAGTTTCTTGTAGGGTACTCTCACTTTCACATAAGCAGTGTAGTGACCTCCTCTCATCGAGCCACTGTGTTCCACTATGCCATAAAGGCTATAAAGAACTTTGTCTCCTACAGTCACATTCTTTGAAACAGAGAGAAAAATCCAATTTAGTAACAGTTAGTGAAATATTGTGAGAAAAAATATTGTGGATTAACAAGATGTGATCTTTATACACAATGAAATTCTATGCTGCCATCAGAACAACATCGCCCCATTTGTAAGGAAATGGAAAGACTTAGAAAAAAACATATTATGTGAAGTAAGCCAGACTCAAAGGAACATAGGCTCAATGGTTTCCCTCATAATCAGTAGAAATCTTGTGCTTTCCTAGCAGAGGTTTACAATAGAGCAAAGTCTAGATACATAAGGCCATATAGGATGAGGCTAAATGAAGACCTCCAGGACATAGAAACAAAAGTCATATAATGTGTGATTGTTGTCCTTAATGTACTATGTTATTTCTCATCTCTTTTGCTGTCCCTTAGTTATCTCATATTGTTACAGTATCTTACCTTGTTATCTGGTATATTATATACATGTTTATTTGGTTATTTGAAATAGGATAGGGAAGGGGGAAAACAAGATGAGGGGCAGGGGTGGGGAGAGGGAAATGGGGACCAAAAGATGAGAAAGGGTATCAATGTTTGTGAAGTAATGCACCTTCTGTCTGGCGAATATAATGTAACCCTTCTATTAATTACAATAAAAATATATGTAAATAAAAATTATGCACATACTGCTTAAAAGAAGAAACATGACTGGTGGCTCATACCTGTAAACCTAGTTTACTCATGAGGCTCAGATATAAGAAATAAGGTTCAAAACCACCATAGGCAGACAAATCTGACTTTTTTAATCTCCAACTAACTAGCAAGATGACAGAAGTAGTGTTCCAAGCAGTAGAGTGCCAGCCTAGAGAGTAAAAGCTAAGTGAGAGTTCTAGACCCTGAGTTTAAGCCCCAGTACTGATATACACAAAAACAAAATGCATTATTAAAACTATACTGACTGAGCTACTTCTCCATGTTACTAAGCAGGGAAAATACAATAGCCAGAGAAGATCCTTTGTGGCTGGTCTGTGCTAGAAATGGAGTGATTGCTGAGACTGTGGGAATTCAAAGTGGTATCCTCTAATGCAGGGATATTTCACGTTTTCTAGTAAAATTTTATCTATCTATCTATCTATATTATTGTTGTATTTATCAATCCAATTTCTGGGATTTTATCCTACAAGCACATGAGCAAAATGTAAAAAGACCAAACTATTGTAGGATTATTTTTTAATATCATATGACTGAAATAAACTTAAATGTGGTTAGAGTGCTTGCCTAGCATGCACAAAGTCCTGGATTCGATTCCTTGGTACCACATACACAGAAAAAGCCAGAAGTGGTGCTGCTAAAGTGGTAGAGCTCTAGCCTTGAGAAAGCCCAAGGACAGTGCTCAGGCCCTGAGTTCAGGCCCCAGGACTGGCAAAACAAACAAACAAACAAACAAACAAAAAACACCATTAAACTCAAATGTTCATAAACTATGACACATTGACATACTATATTATACATGCTGTCTGTAAATGAAATAGAGGGCTGAGGAAGCTCGTGGTTAGCGTGTACAATGCCCTGAGTTCAGTACTGAGCCTCACAAAAAAATTAAGAAGGGATAGGGCTGGGTGGGGCCAAATGACTTCAGATAGGACCAGAAAATAAAAATAGAGTACACACTATCCCTAAATAATCTCTAGGATGTAATGTTCAGGAAAAGGTAGAATATTAAGAAAAACTGAATTCATAAGGATCACCATTCAAGATGGACAAAACAAATACACTTACACACACACACACACACACACATACACATATGTATATATACATAACTGTTTACATGTGAAATGGCATAAAAATGCAGTGTTGACTTTCAGAAGACCTACACCTATACTAAAGCTACTCATTGTGCAGACTGAACACAAGGAACAACAGGAGGTGCCAAACCGGCTCACTTTTCTCGGTAATCTTCATCTTCTAACAGCATTTACAAGCAGCCTAAATCTTCACAGTCATCATGCCTAGCACCTTACTCATTTTTCTCCCAGAGGACAAAAGTCCTTGTGGCATTAAATGTGCAACAAGCTATTAACTTCACTTAAATTCTCTTTTAGAAGAGAATTTATTTTACATTGTTTTTGAAATCACAAAAGCATGATCTAATAATACGGAGTTTTCTTTTAGGCATTTGTTTGCAGCTTAATTATCTATATTAACATACGATACCTTACAAGCAGATGAACAAAATGGTGCTAAATCCAGCGTAAGTGGAAAATCTACGTGCCGGTTTACTTTACGAAGATTTAAGCCAGCCTTAAATAGAACAAAATAATAATTTTAAAAATTCAGCAAACTTAATTAGGTCCAAGGCACAATACTAATTAATGCTTAAAGAAGAATTCAAGGCATTATTTTTTTGTTGTGTTGGTTGTGGGGCTTAAACTTGGGGCCTGGGAGCTGACCCTCAGTTCTTTTGCTCAAGGCTAGTACTCTACCACTTTGAGTCACAGCATCACTTCCAGTTTTGTGGTGGTTAATAGGAAATAAGAATCTGACAGGACTTTGCTTTGGGGATGGATTTGAACCACAATTCTCAGATCTTAGCCTCCTGAGTAGCTAGGATTACAGGCATAAGCCACTGGCACCTGTCTAATGTTAGATTATTTTTATAGACACAACTAAATGTGACTAAGTTGCTATGACTTAAAAATGGATTTCAAAAATTGATAGTACATCTATAGACATGTTTTATTACATAGATTAATATATATCTATGATATACAAACCCTCAGCCTAATTTTAATTATGTTCTAAAATCTAAGTGCCAGTGATTGTATAGATTCCCTTCTTGAATACTTGTTTGTTAAATATGTCATTTGAAATATGATGTAAAAATCAATGCTAATAAATTCTTTAATAAAAAAATTGATACTACATGAAGATTTGTACGAAAAACCAATAAAGGCAATAATTGCCCCTACTCTGGTCATCCAACATGTAACAAAAAATTAATTTAAAGTGATAAAATCTAAGCTACTGCTGAGCTCTGGTGGCTCATACATGTAATCTTAGTTACTCAGGAGGCTGAGATATGAGGGTCACAGTTCAAAGCCAGCTTAAGTAAGCAAGTCCATGAGGCTCCTATCTCCAAATAACCAGCAAAAAGCCAAAAAGTAGAACTATGACTCAAGTGTTAGAGAGCCAGTCTTGACTGAAAAAAGCCATGCAAGAGTTGATCCCGGTGAGAAAAAGTATTGAGATAAAAAGTATAAATGATAGGAGGAAAACCTGCCATTAAGAATACTTAGCTTACCTTGAATTGTTAAGTCCTGCAGGTGTAGGATTTAACTTGGAACCTCCTATATTTAGTCTTAGCCATCTCTACCCAACCAAGCACAAAGCTGAGTATATTTCACTACTCAGCTCCAGGGAATGTTCCGAATAAGTTTCTTTTCCATTAACACACAAAAAAAAGCATACCACTAAGACAAATCGTCTAGTTCCCCTAAATGTGCTAATACTGTAAATTGATCTTTGGCAGTACTGGAATTCAACCCAGGTCCTCATGTGTGCTAGGCAAGTGTTCTACCGCTGAGCTACATACTTTGCCCTTAATTCACCAGCAAAGTCTTATAAATTGTTTTGAGTAGAAATGCAGGGAATTGCACACAAGATTTAAATTTCATAAATGACTTTCTAGCTGCAGCATTTCACAGGACTTAGGACTCTGCAAAACACATGATGAATGTACTAAGTTCTACCAGACAGGTTTTTACCTGATGGAATCTCTTAAGATGGAGAATCAGGACAGCTGGAACAGCAGAAATAAGCAGTTGCTTCCTGGCATTTGTATAAACTCCTTCTACTTTCTTTTCTGCATAAAATGCAATAAAGTTACTGCGTCTTAACTACCAAATAACATAGTAAACATTCACTGAGAGCATCATACCATATATATTTGGGGGGGGGCATGAGCTCAAGGCCTGAGCACTGTCCTTGAGCTTTCTTTAGGCTAGAGCTCTGCCACTTGAGCCACAGCACCACTTCCAGCAATTTTTTCTTCTATGTATGTGGTACCAAGGAATCAAACCCAGTTCTTCGTGCATGCTAAGCAAGCACTCTACCACTGGTTAAGGCATTTGTGGACTGAGATTGTCATCAATCCATTAATCTCATTATTGTTATAGCAGTATAATTTAGGGGTATTCCCTTCTGAAAGGTTTTAGGTAGCTAGTTCCCTCCATTAAGATCGTGGAGTAGGACTTTGAAGGTAGAGATGTGTACTTCTTACTCTTCAACTGATGTCCACAAAAATCTGTTAGAAATCTAATCTTCCCAGCCAATGTCTTAAATGACAAGGGCACAAACACAAATAAGACCATTCCTGAGATACTAACTCACTTGCATACCAGGTTATTAGGCCCTGTGGGAATCTATAGCCCACTAATCACTGATGATCCCTCAATAATACAAAAACAAATTAGGAAAAACATGTACCTGCAGAACTGCTTTCCTTTAGGTACTTCTGCTTCTTTTCAGTACAATTCTCACAGAGAAGCTTATTATTTCCCATTAGTAATTCCATAGATGTAAACTGGTGGAGACAAGACTGAATTGAACATTCTTTAGAAGTAGTTACATAGCTCTGAGAAAGAGTCTGAAATGCATTTTGGGGACTATGAGGCCTCATATGTTTTTTATCTGGAAAATGTGGATTGTTGGGACCATTAAGAGGCTGATTTTCTCGGTCAAAATCTCTATCACCAGTTGCAACATTGTTCAATTGAAGTTCAGAAATTGCTTGAGCTATTCCCTCATCTCCACTGTCAGTCCTGGGGTGTGGCAGTTCAGGTGGTGACTGCAGCTGAAGGTACCTAGCTGTATGCCCACAGGCTTCCCCATGGGATCTAGGCAACTTGGTCTGTTGGAAAGTGCTTTCTGATTCCGATGCCTCACTGTCGGCATCAGCGCTACTTTCAGAATGGCTTGCTGCTTTGTCACTGCCATCCGTAGGGCTTTCTGTCAGAGACTTTGCAGCACTCTCAATGCTTGCAAAGGCCGGTGAATCCCCACTCCTTTGGAGGCCTTCGTTATTCTCATATGCAACAGCAGGGTTTTGTCCAGGTGATGGTTTTCGTTCATGTTTTCTGGTAGGAATTCCTTGATTCTATAAGTTGGCAGTGTTCACAAAGAAAAGAGTCTGTGACCTTACTGAAAAGAAACTCAAGTCCTCTATAACCATTCAACAACTATTAAACAGCCCTTGTCTGACATCCATTTCCAAAATCGACCCAAATTAAGATCAACAGAAGATAGACTAACAAAGAGTTGTAATTTAAAATGACAACTGGGCTGGTATGTAGCTCAGTGGCGACGTGCTTGCCTAGCAAGTGTAATGTCCTGGGTTCAATCCCCAGAACCAAAAAAAAAAAGGAAAAAAAGAAACAAACTGGTAAAACCAGAACTTTATTTGGGAACTAACAACAGTGGTCACCTGTTTCTGTGGATGGAAACAAGACTTTTGGAGGCAATGAAGAAAACTTAAACATTTTCATTATTAAAAATGTATATGTATATATATAAAACACACACACACACACACACACATATATATATAATTTTTTTTGGTGGATCATGGGGCTTGAACTCTGGGCCTGGGCATTGCCCCTGAGCTCTTCAGCTCAAGGCTATTACCCTACCCCTTGAGCCACAGCCCCAGTTCCTGTTTTCTAGTGATTAACTGGAGGTAAGAGTCTCACTTTGTTTAGTGGCCAGGATGGCTTTGAACTCTGATCCTCACTCAGCTCTCAGCCTCCTGAGTATATAGGCGTGAGCCACCGTGCCTGGCTGAAATGTAATACGTATTTTTTTTTTTTTTTTGCCAGTCCTAGTCTTGAGCTCAGGGCTTGAACACTGTCCTTGGACTTTCTCAAGGCTAGTGCTCTACCACTTGAGCCTCAGCACCACTTCCAGCTTTTTTCTATGCATGTGGTACCAACGAATTGAACCCGGGTCTTCGTGCATGCTAGCACTCTACCACTAGGCCAAACTCCTGGCTGTAACATGTATTTTTAAAAACAAAAAAATTACAAGCTCTCTCATGATTGTGTTAATGCTTGCAATAGATCCGAAAAAGATACTTTGCTTATGTCATAGATCTGAAAAAGATACTTATATATCTGTTTATTAGCTTCATCTGTGTGTGTGTGTGTGTGTGTGTGTGTGTGTGTGTGTGTGTGTGTGTGTGTGTGTGTGTGTGTGTGTGTGTACCAGTACTAGGTTTGAATTGATTTTATTGATTTTTGGTGGAGATAAGAGTCTCAAGAGTCTCAGAGACTTCCCTACTAAGCTGGCTTCAAATAATGATCCTCAGATCTCAGCCTCCGGGGACTTTAGTATTCATTGGCACCTAGCTGTTTGTTTGTTTGTTTGTTTGTTTGTTTCTTTCTTTCTTTCTTTCTTTCTTTCTGGATGTAGCTCAAGCGGAACAGTGCATGTTAGCAAACACAGGTCCTAAATTCCTTACCTGGTACCAAACTTTTATCATTATGATGATACTATGGTTATGTTTTTACAGAGTATCTCTGTTTAATATTGTCTGAGATTATGTACTTAATTCAGGGCCTTGAGTATGCTAGGAAAGTGCTCTCCCATTGAACTATATCCCCAGATCCCAAAGAATATCTTTTAGACATATATCTTGACAATAGATTTATTTCAAAATAATCTGGGGCACAGAGAAGAATAAATTGACTAGCTATGAGTTGATAATTATGAAGGTGAGAAATAGGATCAGGCAGGGCTGGAGGAGTGGTTCTAGTGATAGAGCACCTGTTTAGTAAGGACAAGGCCCTAGGTTCAAACCCCAGTACCATCACCACCAAGAAAAGAAATGAAAACAGAAATAGAAACATGGGTGGGTTTTTTTTTTTTGCTTTGTTGTCAGTCCTGGGCCTTGAACTCGGGCCTGAGCACTGTCCTTAGGCTTTCTCAAGGCTAGCACTCTACCACTTAAGCCACAGCACTACTTCCAGGCTTTTCTGTGTATGTGGTACCAAGGAATCAAACCCAGGTCTTTGTGCATGCTAGGCTAAACTCTCAGCCCAAATATGGGTATTTATTATTCTATATTCTCTACTTGTAAGTGTATAAGATTTTTCTTCATAACAAAGAATTAGAAACCAGATGTAACAAACACAAGCCCTACCTTATCTCTAGTGGAGTACTGCTTCCTGGAGGCTCTGGGTTGCTGAGAACTTTGTACAGTGATTGTGCTCCTGTACTGGTCAAGCTCTGCTTCCTGTAAACTTCTACATCTATTCATCTTCCCCAAAACTACAGGCTTTGAAACCTATGTAGATACAATAAACAAATTTAGCTAATAAATTCTGGATATTGTCTTTTAAAAATCTCTAATATGCTTGAAACAAGAAAAAGATGATTTATTTCACACTCATTCATAAAAATAGAAACCATAAGGATTTAACTTCCTGGAGAATTAAGAACTGTCACACACAAACTCAATTACATGTAAAATGTGAAGTGTAGATATCTAATAACAAATAAATATGGTCACTAAAGCAAGCAAATGAATAAAAAGTTCTTCACAAAAACTTCAATTCCTTTTGTCTTCTTACCCTTTCTTCTCTTATAGGAAGTGAAATATCAATGAAAGGATCTTTCACTGTGGAGATCTTAAAAAGAAAACAGATTGAAAACTTCAGTTAGAATCAAGTGTAGTCATGTCTTTTTTTTTAAGATACAAACAAATCAAACATTCCATGCAACTTGAAACTTTTAGAGTATATGAAATTCAAGAAATAGCCATAAAACAATCAGAGCACCCAAAAAAATGTTGTGTAGATTCCTTAGGACATTTCAACTTTAAGAGATACTCTTCTACCTTTGTAAGAGAGAACTCAACTTCTATATTTCAGTATTCTAAATACTTAAGTAAGCACATCATATTACTACCACCACATTCTGTATTTCAATGTAGCAAGCTAGAAGACATAGTTTATGATCTTGATTTTATAAGACTAGAGAAAAATATTGTATAACCTTACACAGAGAAAATGGACATACAGACTCTTTTTTACCATTAAAATCTGACAAAAGCCTAAATGCATCATATCTTAAGCCCTACACCTTCAAAACTACAGCAAATGAAAAAGTATCTACAAACATTTATACAATTTATGCAAATTATATATTTAAGTTGTAAAAATAACATTTAGGGCTGGGAGCATGGCCTATTGGTAGAGTGCCTAGCATGCACAAAACCCTAGGTTTGATTCCCTGGAACCACATACACAGAAAAAGCTGGAAGTAGTGCTGTGGCTCAAGTGGCAGAGTGCTAGCCGTGAGCAAAAAGTGTCCAAGGACAATGCCCATGCCCTGAGTGAGTTCAAGCCCCAGGACTGGCAAAAAAAAAAAAGTAAGCTAAATAAAAATATTTTATCAAGTCATATAAATACAAAATTGAAATAAATTGTTTTACAATCATCCTATTATGTTACTATATCATTTCTACTGGAATTTTAGAACACTGAAATGTAACCTGGCTATTCTCTCTGTAGAAATTTCTCTAGCACTTCAATTTATGTAACTGATATATTTTAACATGCTTGCCAGCACGGTAACACACACTTACCATCCCAGTACTTAGAAAGATGAAGCACAAGGACAGTCAGTTCAAGAACAGGTTGGCTGTTCTGATAGCCAGTTCACAATATTCTTCACAGATAGCAAAACCCCGTCTTAAAGGAAATATTACCTCTGTTTCTACTGCTACTCATAAGTTTCACATGCCGGACTTTAATAGCTTTGAGTGTGGAAAAGTACACAACCATGTAAGTAAATCAACATGGTTTGACTACACAAAACTGACCAGTCCCAAGAAACCATTAATGTCTTTGAACTCATGTTTGTGAGTGTAAAACAAGGAGAATGTGAATTGGTACTGAAATTATGTCTACCTGATTTACTAAACCATGTTCATGTCCTATCTATCAATATACACTATGATACTTGACAACAAAATTGAAACACATAAAAAAAAGTGACTGTAATCTATTCCATGAAGTGAATTCCAAAGTACCTACGTTTGCACATTCTTCACACATGACTGTGCTAGTTAATTCACCAATAAAGATCCGATCTATGAAGTTCATTTTTACGCCTTCTTTTCCATATGCTGTAAAAATCAATACTTTTTAACACAAAAAAATCAACCATCTAAGTGATACATGCTATTTTCTATTCAAAAGTAATGCAAATAGGGAATTGTTTCCTGTATTGCATTTGGTAGTATATTTTATATATTTTGGTAGTATATTTTATATAACAATATAGTATCTTCTCTTTTACAATTCTTTAGAGCAAATATGACTACCAACTACTATAATTTCCAAACAAGAGTTGTTCTTAAGAGGAAAATAAATCAATAACCTCTATTCCTACTATACCCCAACTGTTTCATTAACTCATTTAAGGCTTTTGTTTCTTCAGCTGAATAGAAAAACAATGAGGAATGCTGTTTTCAAAACTATAGTTGACAGGCCCCTGGTGATGAAAAGAGTTGTAAAAGATAAGTTGCACATCATAACCTAAGGCATTAACATGGACAATGAGTAACTCTAGAAACACACATACATATATACATGGTTAATAATATTTAAAAACTTGGAAGTACTTATAAATCAAAGGAAACTGTGCCAATCATTTTTCATACAATAATATGGGTTAGAAAAAATAGATATTTAATATATGCCATGAATGCAGTTTGGGATGAGCTATATATGTGTAAGAGACTATATTATTCAATGATCTCTAACTTGAAAGTGTCCTTATTAAACCATGATGCAGAAATATATTAAAATTAACCCCCTTCAACTTTCCTTCTACTATATTTGTGCTTCTGCCTTCAAGATTCATAGAAATAGTTGTGTGTGTGTGTGTGTGTGTGTGTGTGTGTGTGTGTGTACACATACATGCTGGAACTTAAGGTCTCATATTCTCTCCCATCTTTCTTACTCACAGCTGGCATAATAGCAAGCCATGCCTCCAGTTGGCTGTTGCTGGCTAATTGGAGATAAGAGACTTGTGGTTTTGTCTGTCTGGGTTAACATTCAAACTCAGATCTCGGCTTCCTGATTAGCTAGGATTAGATGTAAGCCACCAGCTCCCAGCTTAAATCATTATAATCATTCAAAACTATCTGAAGTACTGAGTAACAGAGGTCTTGTATTTGCAAGTATGAAACATTTTACAATACCTCTTCAAAATACTATGTTTCATTAAAAAATTATTTAAGGGATTAAAGGGAATAATATTACAGAAATGGCAGGAAAAACAAGGTTGCTATTATAAACATGCACTAGATGGCACTATCTCAACATTAAAAAAAAAAAAAAAAAAAAACAAGTAAAACCTGAAAAGCTAAAATTCTTGAACGTTTAACTGTAATTGAGTTTAAAAGTATATAGTAACAGGCTGGGAGTTTGGCCTAGCCGTAGAGTGCTTGCCTACCATGCATAAAGCACAAAGACCCGGGTTCAATTCCTCGGTTCCACATACATAGAAAAAAAAAAAGTGCGAAGTGGTGCTGAAGCTGAAGTGGTAGAGAGAGCTATCCTTGAGAAAGTCCAAGGACAATGCTCGGGCTCTGAGCTCAAGCCCAGGTCTGGCCAAAAAAAAAAAAAAAAAAGTATATAGTAACAATGTTTTTTAAGTGTAACAATGTATGTTTATTTGGTTATAAATTATAAGCATGCAGTATGATTATATAATAAAAAACAGAAGCTAGAAATAAATAAAACACAATGCTGAAATGTCTCCTAAAACAATGACTTCCCACTAACATTAATATCACAATGCAGAACATACACTTGGGACAAGGTAAATTATAACTACCAAAATATACAAATTTACACTACAATATTTATAAATGTGATAGGTTTTCATTAATCACTGTTTTTTGCCTCATAATTGGCCAGATAAAGAGAAAGCAGTAAAGTAGGTAAGATGTACTTAGGCATAACTATAGCAGTCTCTGTAATCAAATAATTTCTTAGGCATACTTAGGCATAATTTAGAGAAAACTAGATAATAAATTTAAGCCTACTTAAACACCAAAATGTTACAACTTCTGAGGAAGGTTGCTACTTTGAACCATCTTTCAAGTTTTCCCTAGAAGACCTTATAAAAGAGCATGAATGTCAAATATTTTAATTCATACAATACATTCCAACATTTTTTATGTCTCAAGTATCTTGTAGCCACTGGAGTAAGTGCATCTTTTCTTCGAAGGCTCTATTTTAGAAAATTAGCTTCTACAATTCTCAATTCTCCTATTATAAAGAAAACAGTATTTTCTCTTTAGGAAAAAGTTTTAACAATTAAAGGATCAACATACCTTTGACCTTTTTTCTAGTTTCTTCATCAGCAGTCTTTGTTGTTGGGTTGTTAAATGCTTTTAGAATGCTAGCTTGAATTCTCTGTAAAACAAAGTCAATAAAATCTAGACTAGTATTAATTAACCCAGGCCCATCCTTTTAATAAAAGAACTCACAAATAGCAATGTAAACTGACACTGGATTTCAGCTCCCAAATCTAAGAATAAATACTTGAATTTAAAATTAAACAACAACATCAGCAAAAACCCCACAAACATAACACATGACTTTTTCAGTCCTAAAATTCCATGTAAGACCATCTCAAAGATGGGTATGGTGGTGCACACCTGGGATCCCAGCACTAAGGAAGCTGACTGAGGCAGGAAAAGAACGAGTTTAAGGTTATATGGTGAGACCTTTCTTTCAAATTTTATTTTATTATCAGGGTGATGTATAGAGGGGTTATAGTTACATTTGTAAGGTAATGGTGAATACATTACTTCTTGAACATTGTTACCCTTTCCCATGTTTTTCTCCCATTTTCTCTCTTTCCACCCCCTCCCCAGTTGCAAGGTTCTTTTCTAATATATTATCTTGCTGTTATACTGGTTCTTTGTTACTTTTTGTTAGTTACTTCATCCTTTGTCTCATCATCTTGTTTTCCCCCTTTCCTTGCCTAATTCAAGTAAACAAATAAAAAAAAGAGAAAAGAAATAACTTCATATAGTACATTAAAAACAACAAACACAAGAACACCTTGGTTTTTAATAGTAAGAGCTTGTCTTTAAAACACTGGAACTAGATCTCCAACTCTCACCTTATACTAGTATCAAGTCAGAGTGGATCAAAGATATTCAGGACCAGCTGGGCGTGGCGGCTCACGCTGTAATCCTAGCTACTCAGGAGGCTGAGATCTGAGGATCAAGGTTCAAAGCCAGCCTGGGCACAGAAGGACCTGAGAATCTTATCTCCAGTTAACCTCTAGAAAATGGGAAGTGGGGCTTGGCTCAAGGGTAGGGTGGTAGCTTTGAGCTGAAGAGCTCAGGGACAGAGCCCAGGCCAAGTTCAAGTTCTATGATACCACCCCCCCTCCAAAAAAAAAGATTCAGGACCAGGGCTGCGAATATGGCCTAGTGGTGGAGTACTTGCCTGGCATGCACGAAGCCCTGGGTTTGATTTCTTGGTACCACATATACCAAAAAAAAAAAAAAAAAGAGGTGATGCTATGCCTCAAGTATAGATCACTCACCTTGAGGAAGCCCAAGGACAGTGCCCAGTCCCTGAGTTCAAGCCCCAGGACTGGCAAAAAAAAATGATATTTAGTACCAGAAAAAAAAAAGTACAGAGAAAATACTGGAACATACTGGTGTAGGCATTAACCTCCTGAATAGAACTCCAATTTCTCAGCTAGTAAAAAAGCAAGGACAAATTGCATTGCATCAAACCAAAAAGCTGTACAGTAAAAGAAATAATCACTGTATTGAAGAGAAAGCCTATAGAATAGGAGAAAATTGTCACCAGCTCTAAGTCTACCAAAGGATTAATAACCAGAATATACAAAGAGCTTAAAAAAAACTGATCCCCAAAGAATCAACAACCTAGTTAATAAATGGACATGTGATCTGAAAAGACAATTTTCAAAAGAAATACATACACATGGTCAATAAATATAAGAAGAATGCTCAATATCCTGGTTATTTAAAGTTATTCCTTCAAGGAAGATTTTTTTTTCAGGGGTAGGGTGGGGTGGGGTGGTTGGGGAAAACTAGTAGTGTACCATTTTGAACTACAGCTCCACTATCAATTTGGGAGTGGTTAATTGGGGACATTTCTGCCTGGGCTGGCTTTGAACTGGGATACTCAGATCTCTGCCTCCTAAATTGTTAGGATTATAGATGTGAGCCACTGGCATCCAGCTGTCAAGTTACATTTCTTTGTTCAACAATCCTAGAATTTCTTTTAAAGACCATTCCTGGGATATAAATATACATTTTAAATCTAGAAATACATGTAATGATAGATTTCTGCTCATGAAAAAAGACACCAACTCTTTTAGAAGCTGACAAAGAAGATATGAATTGACAGGAGGTATCTATTGAATAAAGGAGATCTTGAACTAGACACAAGCACTAAATTGCCTATGATGATGTAGGGGTTTGGAATTCATAGGAAGCTAAACATCTCTCACTGATCCTACTGAGAGAAAATGAACTATACAACTTGTGGGTGTGAATGGGCAGGGAAAATTGGGAGACAGTGAGTGGAAAAGTGACACTGTCCAAAAAGAAATGTACTCTTTACCTGACTTACATAACTGTAACCCCTCTATATATCACTTTTATAATAGCAATAATTTTTTAAATAACTGCTTTTCGTAAATGTGACTAATTTGGACACAAAAAATGCAGAATGTCTGCACAAATAATCCTGTATCATTATAGTCAATTCGGTAATAATGTACTCAACTGTACAATAAGAGGAATGAGTGATATGAAAGGAGGTCAGTAATTCTTATTTCTAAAGATTCTGGTGGCAGATCTAACACGGCAGCTTTTCTTCAGTCAAAAACACATGGCAGTGACACACTTCAACCACAGCACGATTAACAGCTGTGGTGTTCCCAGGCCAGACAATACAGCTCCTGCCTGAGTACCCACTGTAACTGACCACCACGGCTATTCTTATGAGACTGGACAGACCCACAAACTTGGCATTTTAATTCTGCCACACCATGCTAATGTTGCCCTCAAACAGCATTAGAAAGATAAGAGCTTTCAAAATCAAAGTGCATGAGGTTTTAAGACATTACACAATACTGTGAAAAATATTATGCAAAGAGCCAATCTGAATCCATTTGCAATAATAACATTACTACTCAAATATTTCTGCAAATTTCTTTCTGAAAAAAAATCATGCTAGTATGGTTATATGAGTTAACTGATAGTATGAGTGAATTGAGAGCAACTAGTTTATTCTATGTAGGCCCAGGACAGGTAAAGTGCATTTATTTCATAATATAAAGTACAACCTCTGGGGTGGGGAGTTTGGCCTACTGGTAGAGTGCTTGCCTAGCATGCTCGAAGCTACAGAGCTACGGGGTGTCCATTCCTCATTACCACAAACATAATAAAAATGGCAGTGGTGCTGTGGCTCAAGAGGCAGAGCTCTAGCCTTGAGTGAAAAAGCTTTCTGTGAATGGCCAGCTTTCTGTGAATAGAGTAAGGTACTAGTATTTTCTTTTTTTGTTGCTGTTTATTTGTTGTCTTTTTGTCAGTCCTGGAGCTTGAACTCAGGGCCTAAACACTGTCCTTGGGTTTTTCTCAAGGCTAGAGCTCTACCACTTGAGTCATAGCACCACTCCTGGCCTTTTCTGTGTATGTTGTACCCAGGAATTGAACCCAAGGCTTCATGCGTGCAAGGCAAGCACTCTACCACTAGGCCAAACTCCTGGCCCCGCAATTAAAAAAAAAAAAAAAGAGTAATATCTCTATGCTGTCTGGCTAATTTGAGCTCATGTGCTCAAGTAATCTTCCTGAGTATCTGGAACTACAGACTGTACCACAGTGCCCAATTAAAATATCTACTCTTTATTTAAGCTAGTTGAATTTTTTGCAGACAAAGGCACTAATAATGGACAATTTGTCTCAGAAAAGTATAAAGAAAATAACTTTACTGAAAAAAAACCAGAATACCAAAACATTCAAATGACTTCATACTGTACTTTCAGATTATAGGAAAAATTAATTTTTCCTGTCTTACATGCTTCTCTTCAAGAGAGTATTAAGAAACATTACCTTTGTTTCTTCTGTCCTCACTGCATCCAGCAAATAATGAAGAAGCTCCTGACTATCCTGCTGTTGGAAACCTTTAAATCTAGGTGCCCTGTCATAAAATGTAAACCAGGAAAATAAATAACAATCAACTCTGTTTTGCCAACAATCTGTTATTCTTATTCAAAATGTCCTTGACATAACAGTCAATGATTTCATTCATTACCTTCCCAACCTAACAGAAAGATGTGACTCTTTGATCTTAAGTATGCTCTGGCAACAAAACAGCTACTATGTATTAAGCTTGACATAGAGTCATTGCTTAATACATAGCAGCTATTTTGTTCCATGTCAAGCAAAGTACAGTAGTTTTGCATAGTTTAAGTCATCTAATTGCCAAACTACTGAGATATGTTATCTTCTCTAGCTTACACAGGAGGACTCAGAAGGGAATAATTTTGTTAGCAAAAAACCCCCAAAATAACAAAAATCCATTCAAATCCAAGCCACTGTGAGTTTGATAAGGCCACATTTATCATCTTTTTAAGTTTTTGGTACAGGGGCATGAACTTGGGGCCCAATGTTGTCCCTCAGCTTTTTCACTCAAGGCAGGTGCTCTACTTTTTTTTATTTGTTTAATTTTATTTTCCAGGTGGTGTTCTACTTCTTGAGCCACAATGCCACTTCCAGCTTTTTAGTAGTTAACTGAAGGTAAGAATCTCAGGGACCTTGTGGTATTTGTACACAATGGAATTCTATGCTGCTGTCAGAAAAAACGACATCGCTCCATTTGTTAGGAAATGGAAAGTCTTAGAAAAAATCATATTAAATGAAGTAAGCCAGACTCAAAGGAACTTAGGCTCAATGGTTTCCCTCATTCATCATAACCTGTAGAAACCTTGGGCTCTACTAGCAGAGATTTGCAAGAGAGCAAAAACTTGATACATAAGGCCGTATAGTATGAAGCTAATTGAATGGACCTTTAGGATATTGAAACAAAAGCCATATAATGAATGATTGCTGTCCTTAATGTGCTATGTTATCTCATCTCTTTTGCTGTTCCTTTGTTATCTCATATTGACACAATATCTCACTTTGTTATCTGATATATTAGATACATTTGTATTTGGTTACTTGAAATTGGACAGGGAAGGGGGGAAAACCAAGAGGGGGGTGGGGGGGAGGGTAATGGGACCAAGACATGTGGAAGGGTATCAATATATGTGAATTAATGCACCTTCTATCTGGCAAATGTTACCCTTTTATTAAATATAATAATAAAAAAAAAGAATCTCAGGGACCTTCCTGCCAGGACTGGCTTTGAATCTTGCTTGGACTGATCTTCAGATCTTACCATCCAGAGCAGCTAGGATTGCAGGTATGAGTCAGTGCTCTCAGCTTTATCTTTCTGCCTTGGAAAATAAAATGCAAAGCCAGGTACAGAGGCTCAAGCTGATAATCTCAGTTTAAGGTCAACTCAGGCAAAAAATTAAGACTCCATGAAATACATATTTCATTTTAGCAGGGCGCAGTGGCTCACATCAGTAATCTTAGCTACTCAGGAGGCTGAGATCTGAGGACTCTTTATCTCCAATTAACCACTAGAAAACTGGAAATGGTGCTGTGATTCCAGGGGTAGAGCGGTAGCCTTAAGCTGAAGAGCTCAGGGACAGTTCAGCTCCCAAGCCCAGAATTCAAGCCCCACCACTGACAAACAACCAAAAAAAAAAAAAAAAAAACCAACTTTTTTTTTTTCATTTAAATGTACAACATTAAGGAATTCCTAATGAACATGAATTACACTTTATACTTGAGAAAAACATAAATGAATTTTGTGTAGAGACTTGGATCCACTTCCCAAGATATCTTATAGGTGAGATATATATGAAAATAATCTAGCATCTGAAAAAGATTAAAAATGGAAAGTCAGGCCCACATTGGCATGTGTAGATAGGCAGAGCCTTGAGGATTTTGCTTAAAATATACAATTGTACCTTAAAATTCTATTTGCCTCAAAGCTCATCTTTACAAATAAGGAACTAGAGGCTAAGAATGTGACACAGTGGCATAGTGTTTGTTCCATGTACACAGACACTAGGTCAGATACTCAGCATCAAAAACCAAGTAAAATTATTTCAAAACAGGAAGCTAGATTACCTTTTATCTTTATACTTTTTATGCAGTTTACAACTCTATGGTCTTCTTTTACTGTACTACATCAAAGACAAGAATTCTATATGATTATCAGCTCTATCATTCAAGTACTTGACTTGTTCAGCTACTTCATCTCTGTGAGCTCCCAAGTCCTTATTACAGGAATTATCACTTCTTCAGGGATTATGAAAATCTGTATGAAGCACACAGATTTTCCTTCTTTAGTCTGAGCATTCACAGAAATATGACAGTTGGACTAAAACATCCCATGTTGTGATGAATACATTAATCTTTTGTAATGAGATTGTGTACGTTCAAACTACAGGTGCACTCACTTCTGACAAAGCTGGTTAAAAAGAACTTTAGGAGAAAGTGGTCCCTTTTCTGTCTCCTTCATGCTGTGAAGAAACAGGAACAAGGCTGAGGTCAGTGGTCCAGGGCTTGCAAGTTCCACCATTAAGGAGTCCTTTAAAAAACATGACCAAATCTATCTCAGAAATATAAAACTTTTAATTTTTAAAAATTATGATCTGACTTTGATACCTGGTATGTTGTATATACATTTATTTGAAATAGGGAAGGGGTGGCTTCCAATACTTGCTTAGCTGAGTTTTCCACTCAAGGGTAGTCTTCTACTTGATCTACACCTCCCTTCTGGCTTTTGCTGGTTAACTGGAGGTAAGAGTCTAGAAGCACCAGCTTTGAATGGAGATCCTTAGAGCTCTGCCTCCTGAATAGCTAGGATAATAGGTAGAACCAGCAGTGCCCTTCTTGTCTTTTGTCTTTCAAACATGCCCCTGGTATGAACAGTGTAATCTAGATCACTACATTGGGCTAAATATCTTTATAATTCTAATTGTTACCAAAATACAGATCAGAAACTATGTACAATGATCATAAATATAGATCATAAACCCTTTGGAAGTGCTGTAAGTACAGATCATAAACTATACAAACTTCAGAATGTGAGAGGATATATTAAGTATATTAAGAGGATTTCTCCTCTCTTTTTTTTTTCTTTCTCTCTCAAACCTTTCTCCCCCCGCTTTTTTCAGATGGGGTCTTGTACTGCCCAGACTATCTTGCCAACCTCCCTCATGCTTGCCAGGAATACAGACACACCCCTGTGCTAGTTCTCCATTTCTAACTAAAACCATTACTACTTGTGTCAGTGCCCTCAGTCAAAGTCTATCAGGAATACAGCCAAAGCAAATAAAGTGAATTGATTACGTGGTGCAGTGAGCTAGAACACATCTTGGGGGGAGGGGGTGTCTCAGTGAGACGGTATTGCACAAGAACCTTTATAGGATTTGGACTTTATTTGTAAAAAGTGACAAGTTACTCTACAGGATGTCATCAGCATGGTATCATCACATGTATTTCTGTGATTAGGTATGCCAATGAGTACATACTCTTCACTTTTCATGTTGGCCAAGAGAAAGGATATTGAAAATTTTCTAAATTGCAGAGACTCTGTTTTTGTTTAGATACCCTTACTTTCTCTCTCTCAGAGACAGCTAGTTTGTGGCTGCTTTCCTCTGAGATGATTTGAATGTGGAGTAACTGGAAAGGGGGGAGGCAGAGGAGGGAGGGAAAGGGTGTGGAGTTGTTAGGCCAGCTCTGAATGTCATGATCAGCTCTTGTTTTTTTGCTAGCTTGTTTTTTTTCTTTCCCATTAAAAATCCATTACCAAATTAAACTTCAAAAAATTCAAGATGCTCAGTATTTAAATCTAAGAACAAGTGTGCTAAATTTAAGTTAATGTCACCAGTAACTACAAAATAGTAAATAGTAGTCTGTGCATTTTGCTCAACAGAGCCAAAATGTTTGGGTTTTTTTCCAGTGTTATTTTTTTTTAAATCTCAGTATTTTTAAACTGTTGGTTCAAAGATGTATTTGAACCTCATCCTAAAGTTAGGATTTTAGAAACTTTTGTGGATTATTTGCTTTCAAAATTGTGGATTATTTGCTTTCAAAAAGTGTGCTTGAATTATTTTGATTATCTGACAGGCAGGGGCATTTTATTATTACATCTCCACACCTGGTTACAAAATATTCCAATTAGTCTCGCCCTATTACTATTCCTCCCATCTTTCCCAAAACCATTTCAACAGTCTTCCTGCTTTATTTATTTAAAGTTCACCAACTACCATCCCAGTTTACAAATCTGACAAACAGAAAAGTTTATATTGATGATATTCGTAGCTCCTCTGAAAACAAGTATTATTCACAGAGGCCAACTTCTTACCATTTGGGAATCTGGAGAAAGAGAAATCTTCAATTTTGTGCCATCTTCTCTTATCTCATTCATCATTTCAGTAAGTATGTAAGTTTGTGCCAAGTTCTAAACAAAAGTAAAATAAAATTCAGATTCACTTATCTTGTGCCATTGATCTTGGGAAGCTAGGAAACTAATACTTGACAGAGTTTCATCTAGTGTGGCAAAAAAAATAAGCCTTAAAATTGTTTAAGATTAAATTAATTTTAATAATATAAATTAAGTATTCAGACCAAACAGTGATACTATAGATATTAAAACAGAGGATGTTTTGGGAGCATGGAGTGAAGCAAAGGGGAATGTTTGATGGTGGACAAAAAAGCTAAAAAAATAGGAAAAGACTGATAAACGAACAAAAATCCAGCGGTCATCTGATGGTCTGTATGTATGCTAATACCCATATAAATTAATTACATTTTATTAAAAAAACCTTTTTGATGGCTTTTACCTGGATGACAGCATTAAAAAAGCAGGTATTTCCTAAATTTGTAATTCCTTTCACTGAGGACACACTGATGGCTTGTCTTCCCTTCTTTATTTCTCCTATTTCATACTTCTCTTCACAAAGCTTTAGGATTCGAGCAAATGCATCTACAAGTTAAAGAAACTGTCACTGATATGAGATTAAAATTAAATTTCATTTGTTCATTTACATTTATGATTTAAAAGTAAATTAGGGGCTGGGAGTTTGGCCTAGTAGTAGAGTACTTGCCTAGCATGCACAAAGACCCGGGTTCAATTCCTTAGTACCACCTACATAGAAAAAGCCAAACATGGTGCTGTGGCTCAAGTGGTAGAGCACTAGCCTTGAAGAAAGCTAAAAAGTCAAACACGGTGCTGTGGCTCAAGTGGTAGAGCACTAGCCTTGAGGAAAGCTCAAGGATAGTGCACAGGCCCCGAGTTCAGTCCCCAGGACTGGCAAAAAATAAATAAATAAGAGTAAATAAGATTGTCTCTTTTAGTATTCCTGAAAGACCAAATATAACACAAATGTCTTTGGTGATATATTTTATTGCTACTGCAGCTAATTTAACCTTATTTAAATATAAAAGAGCTATATGCCACATCATCTTCTAGGTAAATTCTAGTTAATTATAAAGATAAATAATTGAAAAACAAATAGAAAAGACCTAGCTTCTAAATAGCATTTCCTATTAAAATAAATGAAGTATCCTTGAAGAAAACGCTGAATCTAAGCCTGGAGAAGCAACGATGAAAAAGCAAACTATACTGTTTTTCTTTTGATGTACCAGACAATAAAGAAGTGCTCAAAATCAATGATGGAAGTAGCCCAAAATTCACAAGTGCTCATTTGGCCATCAATGTAAATAAGGATAGCTAGATGTGGTGGCTCACACCTGTAATCCTAGCTACTCAGGAGGCTAAGATCTGAGGATGACAGTTTAAAGCCAGCCCAGGCACTAAAGTCCATGAGACTCTTATCTCCAATTAACAACCAGAAAACAAAGTGGAGCTAGAGCTCCAGGGGTATGGCAGTAGTCTTGAGATGAAGAGCTCAGGGACAACACCCAGGCCCAGAGTTCAAGCCCCTGACAGACAAAAAAATAAAACGTAAATAAGGATAGAGTAATAGATTACTCACAGAATGACACAAAAATGATCATAGTTTTTAAACTAGTATTGTAAAAACTGATTTTTGTAAATGAAGAAAAAGGGAATGGGAGGAGTTTCCAATAAGAGAAGTACAACTAATAAGAAGTAGGAATAAGTCAAGATTTCATTATGTTACACGTTTTTGTGAGTTTCTGTTCTCAGAATTAAAATTCAAAAATGCCAGGCACCAGCAGCTCACAGGAGGCTGAGATCTGAAGATCACAATTCAAAGCAAGCCCAGATAGGGAAAGTCTGTGAGACTGGTATCTCCAAATTAACCACCAAAATGTCAGAAGTGCAGCTGTTGCTCAAGTGGCATAATGACAGCTAAACTTGAGCAAAAATACTAAGGGATAGTGCCCAGGACTTAAGTTCAAGCCCCAGCACTGACTGACTCCCCCTCTCTCTCTCCCCCTCTCTCCCCCCCTCCCCTTCCCTCTCTCCCTCTCTCTTCCCCCTCCCTCCCTCCCCTCTATCTCTCCATTAGGAACTAGAACTCTGGGAGAGAGAGAGAGACTAATGCTTTATCTATTCTGTTGCTTCAAAGACCCCTGTACCTGTGGTTTTGGGGGAGGAAAATGTGCATATACTTTTAAGTCCCATTAACATTCAATGCAACTAATAGACTTTCTCTGAGGTTTCATAAAGTTTAAATAAGCTAAAAATTGAGAGTACAAAGCATAGGAAGCATCATTTAAATGTTTGAAAAAACAGCTCTGGTAGTCCCATCAAAAGGAATATTGTGCCAAATTCCTATTTTCATGAGCCATCTTTATAATACATTACTTGTCTGCTCTCATATTTTTTCTTCTGTTTACTCTTGTACCTGCTGGCATTTATTAGTTTGCCCTTCATACTGGCTTTGTGGTTTTCATGTCTCAGCTTCCCCCTACCTTCCCTCCCTTCCCACCTTCTTCATTCCTTCCTTTTTTTATTTTTTAACTTCTTCATAGGACTGGAGACTAAATTCAGTCTCACACATGCTAGGCAACTGTTCTGCCACTGTGTTCCACCCCCCTCAGCTGTGTTTTTCTTTTAAAATGTGGAAACATCTTATTTCATTGAGAAAAATGAGCTGGAGATTTCTGTTTCATTATGTAAATCTATTTCTTGAAAAAGATCGCTCTTCCAAGTCCTAATAACTTTTATCTGATGCTGCAGTATCTTTTAATAAAGTTAAATTTCCCTTCTCTTTTGTTTTGTAGGTGTGTGTGTGTGTGTGTGTGTGTGTGTGTTCAAATCCTGGGACTTGAACTCAGGTCTAGCACTCTACCACTTGAGCCACAGCTCTACTTTAACCTTTTTGGTAGTTTATTGGAGATAAGAGTCTCACAGATTTTATGACCCAGTCTGGTTTCAAACTGCAATTCTCAGATCTCAGGCTCCTAAGCGGCTAGGATTATAGGCATATTGCCACCAGCACCCAGTTTCCTGTTTGCTTTTTAAAGAAGTTACTGGTGTCCAGATATTAAAGAGTTATATTTAATTCTCGACTCCAGACTCCTGTCTTGCTAGTTCTTCTCTGTATTAAAATTCTTGAAATTCTGCCATGGATCTGGCTGAGTTTGCAGACTGAGCAATCTGCCTCTTAGCCCAACTACCATGTAGAAAAAGAAGTTTTAGACTTTCATTCTATCTGTTGCCAATTGATGTTTTCATAATTATTTTTAAGACATCCAAGATGAAAGAGTAATTCAAATCCAATCCAAGTATGATTCCATCTTTTTAAGCAAAGCAGTTAGTGATTTTTTTTTTTTTTTTGCCAGTCTTGGGCCTTAAATCCAGGGCCTAAACACTGTCCTTGGGCTTTTTCCTCATGGCTAGCATAGTAGCTTGAATGACAGCACCAATTTCAGCTTTTTTCTATGTATGTGATATTGGGGAATTGAACCTGGGTCTTCATGCATGCAAGGCAAGCACTCTACCACTAGGCCAAATTTCTGCCCCCACCCTTTTTTATTTTGCCAGTCCTGGCCTTAAGTTCAGGGCCTAAGCACTGTCCTTGGCCTTTCTCGAGGCTAGAGCTCTACGTCTATGTATGTGGTACTGAGAATTAAATCTGGGTCTTCGTGCATGCTAGCCAAGCACACTACCACTAGGCCAAACTCCTGGCCCAGTGATTGTTACATTTACAAAATTCAATTTTAGAAAGATTAATCAGTATTTCTCAAGGATATAATAATATTCTAATTATAACTCTACTGTCATTTTGCTACCTACATTCTCATCAATAATTTATTGTGAATTATAATAATTATAAAAGGCAGTAGGGCAGATTCTTACAGACTTAAATATATGAAACTCTGATAAATGACTCCTCAAAAGATTTCTGATGTTAAAAAATAGTTTTAAAACAATAATAGTTTTAAACAATAGTTGTAAAATAATAATGTTGAAAATGTTTTAACTTTTAATATGAAAATTGAGTGGTTGGAAGAAAGAAATACAGAATATTACCATATGTAAATAATCACATTCATTTGTAAAAATATTTCCAGAAATAAATTATATTTAAATGCTTAAAATAATAACATGCAAATAATTTGTGTGTTTGTGTGTGTGTGTGTACCAATTCATTTTTTTTTAAACATCTGGGATAACATCCCAAAGTAAACAATGTTCATAATACCATCTGGACAAAACTGCAGGCAAAAAAAAAAGCATAAACATATGGAAAAACAGATTTTCCCCTTCCCTTCAGCAGTAAGGGTTGACAAATGTCAAAGCTAGATATGTCCACGCTTCAGTGTGCCATGCTTTTCAGCACCACCTGGCTCTCCATGCACAGCCACCAAATATGGACAGCACTGCCAAAAAGAACATGTCCACAGGGCAATGCCAAGAAAAACTGTTTATTTCATGGATAAATTGCCACTTCACACACGTGGCAAGGCTCTGCTGACTTTCCATGTCAGTCTGTGAAAAAATATCAACATTAACCATAAAACTGGACGACGTGAGTATCAAACAAATCAGATCATTAATTTAACTAGCAAACAGAATAATATTTTAGTTTTGTATTTTAGAAGTGCAAGTAAGTTTTCTAATACATAACAATTTAAATTCAATTGACTCATCAAATGTCTACAGGGTGTCACATACTCTATGAACAATTTATACTAAATTGCTTATTGTCTAGAACATAAAGAATATTATAGAAACAGCACAGTGATGTTAAGCCTTAAATATATGACATTAAAGATTATTTCAGGAAAATCTCTTTAAACTAAGTATACATATTGTGTACTTGTTTAGTATTATCTGCTCAAACTGGGCATGGTGGCACAGTAGCATATGCTTATTCTCAGCACCAGGGAGACTGATATAAGCTTGGGCCAGCCTGGGCTATGGAGAAAAGATTTTGCTTTAAAAGAACAAACCAAAAGACAGACAGATATAAAGAAAATAAAAGTTATTTGTTGAAAGTTAAGATTCTAGTTCAAAAGAGAGGTATCTGACTGGCATTTTAATTATTAGCAAATGTAGGTATATGTGTTTTAGTAAGACAACTTATAACATCTAAGAATGATTATAATTTCATTTACAGAGGCAATGAAATTTTCTCAGTTTGGCAGTGTAGCTGTTTTAAATCATATTCACTTTAAGAACTCTTTTTTTTCTTTCTAAACAGAAAAATCTAATACCCTAAAAATTAGACCTCAAGATGTTTTGAAATATGGTGTAACTAAAATGACAGCCACGACAACACAAAAAAGATAGACTATGAAACTGTGATTATCATTTGCTTTGTTCATTAAGTTTACTTGCATTTACTTTTGTAAAAAGTAGTGTGTATGTATATACATGTATATACACACACACACACACATATATTGCCAGCAAAATTGAGCCATTTGCCTCTGCCCCTCATGTGGCTAGCCTTCCGCATTCCCATAAGAATGGTTGGTCTGTTATAAACACACACTGACACATCATTATGACCCAAAGTCCAGACTATACATTAGGTTCACTCTTGTGGTGTGCAGTTCATAGATTTGGACAAATACATAATGACATATATCCACCCTTGTGTCATCTGAGTAGCTTCACTGCCCTACAGACCCTCTCTTCTGCTTTGCCTAGTTTTTAGTCTCCCTATCCCCCCAGCTGACCCCCAGCCTTCATGTATACTTTTAATACGTATTTTGGACTAGGTTTCACAAGATCATTTATTTGACCTTTTTCAATCTTGTGTGATAGATGGTGTCTTTACTCAATAATTCAATAGTGGCAAGAGGGTTTTTATTTTTTATTTTTTCAGTAAAGCTGAACCTCAGATGTGAAATCAACACAGCTGTAAGCATTCTTCTGGGAACCTGCACCGGGGTTCATCTCAACTGCTTAATGCAATTACCTAACCCAGTCATGTAGTAATAATGTAATTTGCCCACTTCTTCAGCTGCAATGAACTTTAATCTTGAAAAGGAAAAACTTACTGCCCCTTAACTCCCCTACCTTGAAATTGCATAATAATTAGCTTACCTGCTTACTCTCAAAATAAAACTCCCAGTGAATCATTCTCCTTAGAAATACTTATTTAATAATAGGATATTAGTGTAATGAATGGGCAGATGTATGTGTTTGTATATGTGTACTTTTGTCTTCATATTACAAGTCAAGAAATCTTCCTGTCCTCATATTGCAAGTAATCTAGCTAAAATACAAAACTGCCTTCAGGAGAAATTCTAAATTAACAATGTTTAAACATATGCTCCTACTTACCTACTGAGTCTCACTTCTCACTATCTCCTAGCATCACAAAACTCCTTTCTGCTCTGTAGAATTCCCTAGACCTATTAAAAAGCCATTTCCTTTCAGCCTGGATAGTTAACAAATCTACTTCTCCAAACAAATTTTCCAAACAAAATTTCCTTGCTCTGTTAGTGTAGATTAGAATAACTATTTCAGAATGCTCTTATTAGTCTACTGTACTTGATTCACTATGGCACTGTTTAAACAGGCAACCACAAAGTAGGTTTCTCCACATCCTTTAAAACACAGTAATTCATGGGCCAGGAGTTTGGACTAGTGGTAGAGTGCTTGCCTAGCATGCATGAATACTGGGGTTCGATTCCTAGGTACCACATACATAGAAAAAAGCCGGAAGTGGTGCTGAGGTAGAGTGGTAGAGTGCTAGCCTTGAGAAAGTCCAAGGACAGTGCTCAGGCCCTGAGCCCAAGCCCAAGACTGGCAAAAAAAAACAAAAAACAAAACATGGTAATTCAGAAGGAATATGAAATTACCAAAATTTCTACGTCTTCACAGTTATTATTTTTTTAAAAAAAAACTGCAAAATCAGATCCAGCATCCTATCAAATGTTGATATCAACTTTCTTTTGGGGGGGGTTAATGGGAGAAAGTCAGTTGTAGGGCTTGAACTCAGGACCTGGGCACTGTCCCTGAGTTTTCTGCTCAAGGCTTCCTTGAGCCACAGTGCCACTTCCAGTTTTCCAGTGATTAATAGGAGATAAGAATCTCATGGATTTTCCTGCCCAGGCTGGCTTGCAACCACGATCCTCAGATCTCAGCCTCCTGAGTAGCTAGTGTTACAGGCCTGAGCTACCAGTGCCTGACTTAATATCAACTTACATCTCTGAGTTTCCAAGAATGTTCTAAAAATATGCTGAAGCTTTATGGCAGATTATCAATCCAAAACACGTCTAAAATGCCACAGGCTCTTACTTTAAATCAAACTTGCCTTTTAAATGGTGTAGCTTGGCCCACAAAGGGAACATTTTCCTCTGGAACTTCTGACAACCAAGAACTCAGAACTCTGGCATTCTGAATGCTCTGCTTACTCTCAAACTACTTCAAAAGCCCGTTTGCCAGGTGTTCGGTGTGCATCCACAAAGGACACCACCTGAAGTGATGTCGTCTCTCCTTTCCACCTGCCCCAAATTTAGTTCCCTGTGAGTCAGCTTGAAGGCTAGCTCCATGATTTCGTTCCTTTCCAAATGGATATTATATGTATCATATCAATTAAGACAGAAATCTTGTTCTGCTTGTATTCTTATTATTTTTCCTATCACATATTTCAGCTCTTAAGCCTCAGGAGCTGAAAACGTGGTCTACAGGAGGTGGCGCTATTTGGGAAGACACTTGGTGTGGCCTAGCTAGAGAAAGTAGATCCTTGAGGGTGTGGTTTTGAGGTTGTATCTCCCCTTTGCTCCTTGCTGACTTATTCTACTTCTTGGCCATCAGGTGAACAATCTTGCTCCAGCACACGTTTGCTGCCAGTATGTGTCCTGCCTCTCCACAAGCATCAGCATGACTCTTACGGACTGAAACCTCAGAAACTGTAAGCCAAAGTAAATCTTACTCCCCTTTTGAGTTGTTTCAATCAGGTTTTAATCACACTGATTTTTTTAAAAAATCATAGGACTCCTTTCCTTCCTTGCATCCTTACTATAAAAATATTCCAGAAATTTACAAAATTGAAATCAGATTGACTTTGTTCTCAAACTCAGATAAAAAATGCAGAAAAGGCTGGGAGTTTGGCCTAGTGATAGAGTGCTTACGTAGCATGCACGAAGATCCGGGTTCAGTTCCTTGGTACCACATACATAAAAAAAAAAGCCGGAAGTGGTGCTGTGGTTGAAGTAGTAGAGTGCTAGCCTTGAGAAAGCCCACAGACAGTGCTCAGGCCCTGAGTATAAGCCCCAGGACTGGCAAAAAAAAAAAAAAAAAAGCAGAAAAGGCCAGATGTTTGGCCTAGAAGTAGAGTGTTTGCCTACCATGCACGAAGACCCAGGCTCAATTCCTTGGTACGACATACATAGAAAACCCAGAAGTGGTGCTGTGGCTCAAGTGGTTGAGCAATAATGTTGTGGAAAGCCCAGGGACAGTGCTCAGGCCTTGAGTTCAGTTCCCAGGACTGGCAAAAAAAAAAAAAAAAGCAGAAAAAAAACCAGCTGTCAGTCGCTTACACTTGTAATCCTAGCTACTTAGGAAACTGAGATCTGAGGATCTCAGTTCAAAGCCAGCTGGGGCAGAAAAGTCCATAAGTGGGGTTCGGGAGTTTGCTTAACATGCACAAAGACCAGGGTTTGATTCTTCGGTACCACATACATAGAAAAAGCTAAAAGTGGTGCTGTGGCTCAAGTGGTAGAGCGCTAGCCTTGAGAAAGCCTAAGGATAGTGCTCAGGCCCTGAGTTCAAGCCCCAGGACTAGCAAAAAGAAAAAGAAAAGTCCATGAGACTCTTACCTCCAATTAACTACCAAAAATCCCATACTGGAGCTGTGTTTCAAAAGTGGTAGAATACTACCCTTGAACACAAAACCTTAAGGACAGCACCCAGGTACTGAGTTCAAGCCTCAGCACTGATGTTGCATGACTGAAATGACTGAGATGCTCTCTTGCTTAGAACAAATTTAATAACTTCTATTACAACTCTAATCAAACACATATTCTAGGTTTTTTTGCTAGTCCTGAGGCATGAACGCAGGGCCTGAGCACTTGAGCTTTTCCTCAAGGTTAGTTTTCTACTACTTGAGCCACAGTACCACCAGCTTTTTCTGTGTATGTAGTACTGAAGAATCGAACCCGGGTCTTCATGCATGCTAGGCAAGCACTCTTACACCAGGCCAAACTCCCGGCCCCAAACACACATTCTTTACCATGGAATTCCTTATGGCTTACTAGCCTTGTAACTGCACCTCATTCTTCTCTCTTCTAACAAACTACACTTTAGCCACACTGACCTCTATTAAGAGATTACTATCGGGTCAGGAGTTTGGCTTAGTGGTAGAGTGCTTGCCTAGCATGCACGAAGACCCGGGTTCGATTCCTCGGTACCCCACATACATATCAAAAAAAAAAGCCAGAAGTGGTGCTGAGGCTCAAGTGGTAGAGTGCTAGCCTTGAGAAAGTCCAAGGACAGTGCTCAAACCCTGAGCTTAATCCCAGGACTGGCAAAAAAAAAAAAAAAAAGAGATTACTATCATTGCAATCTTTACGTTGCACACACCACAGCCTAAGTATTTTCTTATAATTTTGTCTGACTATAAGCCCCAAGACAGCAAAGAAAATCTGTTTTTATTTCCCTACTACATACTGATTAAGTATAAGGCCTAGTACCTACTATGTCTGAATGAAGAAACTAGTACTTTATATGCTTTTCTTTTTGAGAGGTTGAATTTGGAGTCTTTATTAGAAGGCCAGTGACTTGCATGGTGGACTCCTGTCTCAAAGACCAGCAGCCAGCAAATACATGTAACACTGTGGAAACTGGCCATGAAGGCCAGGGAGGAACAAAAGAATAAAAACAATACCAACAGGGCGGGAGTTTGGCCTAGTGGTTAAAGTGCTTGCCTAGCATTCACAAAGACCCGGGTTTGATTCCTTGGTACTACATATATAGAAAAAAAGCCGGAAGTGATGCTGAGGCTCAAGTGGTAGAGCTCTAGCCTTGAGAAAGTCCAAGGACAGTGCTCAGGCCCTGAGCTCAAGCCCAGGACTGGCAAAAAAAAAAAACAATTCACCTCCAATGGAGAGCTAAAGTGGGAAGTGGGAAGCCATGGTGACCCAGAGAAGAGCCAGAAGACAGGACAGAAGCACAGACCCTACATACTTTTAATTTATAGAAATATATATTATATATTTCTCATGTTAGCTAACAGTCTATACATATCAACATACAATAGTCTTTTCTTTTTCTTTTAGTTCAAGACCGGGACTCAAACTTGATGCTTCTGCTCACTGGCTGGCACTTTACCAAACTAAGCTATGCCTCCAATCTCTCAACATGTAATACATAATGCATTACTGTCGTGTAATAAAGGTTTTGACTGGCCTTTGAGCACGTTTCCTGACAAGTTGTCTCTAAATGTGTGTCAGGAAGGTTTGTGATTCAGAGTGGGTTTGTCATTCACAGTAATGACACTGAAGAGCACTACACAGGTTATACTAAAAGGATGACTCAGGTCCCCCAGCGACTTGAGAGGGTTGGGATTCAATAGTTTTCAGTTCAATGCCTGCCTGAGGAAACTACAAGACCTTATCCCTCAAAATAACTAAAGGGAAACAGAGCTGAGGTCATTACTCAGGTGGTAAAGAGTCACTAGCACATTAGTACTCATTTAGAACGAAGTTGAAATGCACTGCGGGAGGAAATGATAGAGATCCAGAGTTATGACCCAGGAGGGGGGCTGCCCTTGCTGGAACAACAAACAGTGTACTAGAAATCAAAGCAGCCAATGACTCAATCTGTCATGCCTGCATAATGAAACATCAGTGAAAACTCATAGCACTAAGTTTCCCTGTGCAGCCTGCTACACACCCCTGTGGGAATGGGTATGAGGACAAGAGATAGTGGCTCACTCCCTGTGGAGTCGACCTGGCAGTCTCATCCCTGGTACCCTCACAGATCTTTCCCTGTGTCTCTCAGAAGATTCTGAAGTATATTCTTTGGTGTTACAAGAACACTGTAATTGTTAAGTATTTCACTTTCCTGAGTCCCTAAATTTTTCTAGAAAATTATAAAATCTGAAAAGAGAGTGGAAATTAGCCTAATTTTGCACCAGTTAGTCAAATACAGGGCCTAGGACATGCTTGAGCTTTCGGCTGGTGCATGACATGACATCAGTGTTGTGGGAAACTGCCCTTAGTAGTGATGCCTGGCTATGTGTAGGCAGTTAGAATCCCAACTGTGTTTATGTAACGAACAGTAACGGATACCATCTCTAGATATGTGTCATGCACTGAATCCAAGTGATGTTACATATATCACTTCTAAATATTCTCAAAATATTCTTTTTTTTTTTTTTGGTTGGTTGTGGGGCTTGAACTCTGGGCCTGAGCTCTGTCCCTGAGCTCTTTCTTCAGCTAGAGGCTAGCATTCCACCACTTAAGGCACAGAGCCACTTCAGGTTTTCTGGTAGAACTGTAGATAAGAGTTTCACAGACTTCCATGCCCCAGCTGGCTCTGAACCATGATCCTCAGATCACAGTTCCCTGAATAGCTAGGATTATAGGTGTGAGCCACCGGCTCCTGGCTCAAAGTATTATTTCTAAGCCTCACAATATCCTCACACAATTAAGTTATCACCCTAACTTTGTAGAAAATAAAGAAGACTAAATGTCCCATAGCCAATAAATAAGAAAACCTAAGTACAAATTCAGGACTGTCACTCAATACTTCTACTTCTCATACTGTTAGGTAAACATATCACAAAACAACATTATGAGACTGCTACATAAGAATTTGTGATATTACATCTTCATTCAAATTAGAGACTGAGATATCACAATGAAATCTAGGATACTCTACAAAATTTTTATAGAAAGTATGAAATATATTTCAATATGAATTCTTTTAACTGCTTCACTTACTTGTTTGTGTTTTAGAAAAGTGTTTCTGGAGAAAATCAACAATCTGAGCCAAAACCTTCTTATTACAATGTGTTGACAATTTTTCATCACATTCATAACACCTGAAAAAATATGGATATAAACTGTAAGCAAATACTATGAATGTACTTCCAGTAATTTTGCATATGAGGCAACAATGTTGGTACACAAGCACTTTTTGTTTCTCTTGTTTTGGTGAATTCTGAAGTGTATTCTTTTGTTTTACAAGAAAACTATACTTGGGAGGGAAAACCATGTGGAAGGCATTTGGTAAGTCCAGAGAAATATGGTGGAAGAGTTCATACAGCGCCTCCTAACTCAAATGAAAAGTTCAGCAGCTTGCCTCAAGTGGAATGGAATGCCATGAGAGGTTTTCAAGTAGGACCGCAATATGGCCCAATTTATACTTAAAAAACATTACTGACTAATGTGACAAACTAGATTGGAGAACCTCAGGAACAGAAGCACATCAGTACAGCAGCATGAATGCGGTGCCAAGCAGACTTACTGAATTATCTATGTGCAGGCAGAAATAGCTTCGTATTCATGGAAGATGAGGGAGACAAAAAGGCAAAAATAACTGCCATGAAAAGAGAGTAGCTTATATTAGTGATTCTCAGTCCAGAACAACTGTTTCCCAGGGAACATTAACCCAAAACTCAGACACTTTTGTTTACCCCCTGGCTGTTTGTGGCAGTACATGCCAGAGAAGCTGCCAAATTTCCTATAGTCAGTGTACTGAGATGCAGAAACACTAAACTAAGACTTACTCTTGGTTGATAATTTTTTTTTAAACAGGTAATAGGTATACAAGAAGAGATTATACTATTTTGTCTACTTCTGTTAAAAAGCTAGCAATTAAGATGAGATTTTTTTTAAAAGACAAAAATATCTGTAGGTTTGTAGCTTGATTATTCAGTGATAGACAAAGACAAAGCCTTTTTTAATCTTTTTTTGGAGCTGACCTATAGACACAGGTTAGGTAAGGTATTTTTATAAGAATACTTCTTTTTAGCTTACTACAATTAAGTTATTTGTGGTTACAGTATTAAGATGTGTGTTTTCTATATTACCCCTAACTACTTCCCTTATCATCATGGGACCTAGGAGTCAGATAAGAATCTGTATTTGGCTAGCTGCTGGTGGTTCATGTCTGTAATCTTAGCTACTCAAGAGGATCTGGGGAAATTAAGAGGATCAAGGGGATCTGAGGGCTGTCATTTAAATCCAGCCAGGCAGGAAAGTCCATGAGATTCTTATTTCCAATTATCCACTAGAACACTGAAAGTGGCGCTGTGGCTCAAAGTGGTAGAGCACTAGCCTTGAGCAGAAGAGTTGTCTCATGTGGTCAATCTTCACTGTAACTACTGGTGAGCCTGAGATCATTATTGGCTTTGAAATGGACTTGGGTCCATTTTCAAAATGGCATTCAAAATGCATTTAAATACTCTCCCTCTGTTTTGGAGCCATGACACAGAAAACATTACCAGAAACCTTTTTTTTTCTTCCAACAGACTGAGTTGGAATTCAGACAATTTAGTTGTAATTGCCAAGCTTTCATCATAGCAGATGCTCAATATTTAACTCACTTAGCTTATGACAAAAACAGTAAAAATATAGAATAATTGTTAGTTTTACAAAATACTGAGCTGTCAAAAAATGTTTACTAATACAGTTGACTTGTTAAACAGTACATTATTTTAATTTTTACAGTATAAAAAGGAAGAGCAAGTAAATAAAAATCATTCTGCATCATTGCAGAGAATTTGAAGGAAAAAAAGGGACAGTTCAAAATAACAACATGCTCACTACCTTATGTATATAACTCTAATCCCTCTGTACACCCTGACAATAAAATTAAATTAAAAAAAACAACATCCTATAATATGATGTACATCTATTCAAAACAACAACAAAAAATTAAAGTGAGCTTTTGGTACACAACAGGCACTAACCTGTTTACATGATCTAATTATTTTTAAGCATATCTTCATAGAGTATATATTCTTTTTACAGAATATCTTATAAGTCAGTAATTTAGTACAAGTACAGGGGAAATGAGTCTTGAACACATAGAAAAATTCATCAGCAGGTTAACTTTAAGTCATGGTTTAACTCTTTGGGGTTCAACATGACCATCAGGAAGAAATACAGAAGCACCGATTCAAAAGGTATAATTTAAGAGGGAACTGCTGGCAGCTATCAATACATCAAAATCCTCCTGTGTGTTTCTGATAGGAAGTCAGACATAAGAACCACTGCTCCAAACAGTCTCATGACCACTGCTAGCATCTCTTTATTGCCACAGTTAAATAACTAGATCTGTGATTCACCTTTCTTTTTACACAGTTCATTCAAGATTTTCTCTGATTTAAACTGGCTTTCCGCTAAACCTAAATAAATGAAGTTTTTGGGTTTGTTTTTTTTTGGCCAGTTCTGGGGCTTGAGCTCAGGACCTGGGTACTGCTGTTGGACTTTCTTAAGGCTAATGCTCTACCTCTTGAGCCATAGTACCACTTCTGGCTTTTACTGTGCATGTGGTACCAAGGAATCAAACCCAGGGCTTCATAAATGCTAAGCAACCACTCTACTACTAGGCCATGCTTCCAGCCCAAAATTGTTTGTTTTGTTTTATATTGTTGTTGGTGTTTCAAAATTAGGGAAAAAAAAGTTAGCACAGCATTTAAAGTCCTATAAAAACTTCTGACAAGATTAAATAACTTTCTTTTACAGGAAAATAATTATACAGACACTCCCATGACTTTAATTATTTTCACTTTACTATAAATTTAACACATATAAAAACAGTAAATTTATCATCTAACTCTATGCAACTATAAATGCAAAATAAATTACATCAAATATAGACACAAAATATCTAGGTGCTAATGGCTCACTCCTCTAATCCTAGCTACTCTGTAGGCTGAAATCTGAGGAATGAAGTTCACAGACATGTAGACAAACTGGAGAGACTCTTATCTCCAATCAACCAGCAAAAAGCTCCAAGTGGAGGTTGTGGCTTCAGTAGTAGAATGGCAGCCTTGAGTGAACAAGCTAAGTATGAGTATGAGGCCCTGAGTTCAAGCCCCAGTATCAGCACAAAAAGATAACTAAAAAAAAGAGACATGCAAGCACTAATGGCTCATATCTATAATCCTAGCTGCTCAGGAAGCTGAGATGTGAGGATCACAGTTCAAAGCCAGCACTGGCAGAAAAGTCTGTGTGACTCATCGCCAATTACCCAGCAAAAACCCACAAATCGAACTGTGGCTCAAGTGACAGAGCCTTGAGCAAAAAAGCTCAGGGATAGTGCCCAGGCCCTGAGTCACAAGATCAGAACAAAAGAAAAAAAACATAAATTGATATAATATCTTTAGTTTACCATATAAAGTTCAAAGGAAAAAAGAAAGGAATTCGTTTGTTTTAGTAGGACATATACTAACACATTTAACTTACCATATAATCCAGGTACTCAGACTAACTGTAATACAATGTGAGTCTGTTCTGCAAGTCCGAAAGTGCTTCAGTGAATGTTGGCCTTCTGAGTTTTTACCACATCCCTGAAGACAAATGGATGATAGATTTGTGACTTATACCTAAGCTTGTTTCAAAGTAACCCAAACTTAAATCTACTCAAATATACTGAAAGGTTTTTTGTTTTCTGTTTTTTAATTTCAGCAGGAAGGAATACTTTCAGAAAGCAATCTAGATTCTTATTCAATTTAAATTTGGGGGCAGTGGCTAACTTTCTTTTTTATTCTATAGAGTTTATCCAAAACAAGCAAAAACATTTAGAAAGGTCTCCATCTTCTGTCTTGCACCCTGTGAGACACAGAAGGTCCTAACAGGCCAACAGACCCCTGCCCCAAAGATACATTTCCAAGTCCTGGACCCACCTCCACCCCAACCCCACTGAGAACCAACACAACACCGACCAGCCAAGTGATTTCCCTCACTAGATACAGCAGGACATGAACCAGTCAGTTTCAATGCGCATGATGTGAAAGGAAGAAGTGAAGTCTAATGGACATTTCCAAGAAAGGTTTACATATTTTTAAAGGATGCACTCTTTCCCCCTCTTTTTGATGGACTCTGGAGATTGCAGTAGGAGACACAATGTCTGAAGTGTCTTCAGCCATCCTCAATCCATGAAGTTGGGATGACACATACACACACGCACACACAAAATAGAAGGAATCTCAGTTTTGTCTATTTTTTTTTTTTTTGCCAGTCTTGGGCTTGAGCTCAGGGCCTGAGCACTGTCCTTGGACTTTCTCAAGACTAGAGCTCTACCTACCACTTGAGCCTCACCACCACTTCTGGCTTTTTTCTATGTATGTGGTACTGAGGAATTGAACCTGGCTCTTCGTGCATGCTAGGCAAGCACTCTACCACTAGGCCAAACTCCCAGCCAGTTTTGTCTATTTTTGTTGTTGTCTGTTGCTGGTACCAAGGTTTGAACTCAAGGTCTCATGCTCATGGCTTAGTTTTTTTGATTATGACTGGCACTCTACCACTTGAGCCATTTTTAGACTGATATTCTGCTAATTAACTAGAGAGTCTCTCAGACTTTGCTGCCCAAGTTGGCTTCAAACTGAGCGTCTCTGGGTCTTAGCTTCCTGAACAGCTAGGATTACAGAGATGAGCCATGAGCTCATGCGATAAAATCCCATATTTTTACTGTTCTTTCTCTTTAACTAAGTCTAATGTGTCTCTACTGGACATTCCTTTTTTTTTTTTTTTGCCAGTCCAGGGCCTTAGTACTGTCCTTGGACTTTCTTGTGGTACTGTGGAATCAAACCTGGGCCTTCGTGCATGCTAGGTAAGCACTCTACCACTAGGCCAAACTCCCGGCCCTCTACTGGACTTTCTATGTTGTATAATAAAGATTCTTTCTTTAACTATATTTTTAGGGAGGGTCTTTTCTATTTTGATACTGGGATCGAATCCAGGACATTGCACTTGCTAAGCAAGCACTTTGTCACTGAGTTTACATCCCAGCCCTAAAGATATTTATTGGGGGGCGGGGCAGGTGCTAGTGGGCTAGTGGTTCACACCTATAATTGTATTCAGGAGGATGAGATCTAAGGATCACAACCCTGAAGCCAACCCAGGCAGGAAAAGCCATGAGACTCTTATCTCCAACAAACTATTCAGAAAAAAGCTGGAAATAGCTCTGTGACTCAAGCATACATAGCCTTGAGCAAAGGAAGTTCAAGGACAGAGTGCAAGCCCCAAGACCAGCTCAAAAAAAAGCAAAACAAAAACAACAACAACAAAAAATGACTCTTAAAAAAAAAAAAACCTTAGGAAGTTTCCATTTAAATAAGAACTATATCTATTTTAAGATTATTTACAGTTTTATTTATGATTTCTTATTATTTTAAGATCTAGGTATGTGGTACATATGACATACACATAAAGAACACTTTTCTTACCTGATAGCCACACTTGAGGCACAGCCAAACATCAGAAGAAAGTACTGGCTGTCCATCACAGAATCTCCTTTCTCTTAAACATTCTGAGCAGACTGACCAAAGGTTCTCAGCGATCGCTTTCTTCACATGATTCACACTGACAGCACGACTTATGTGTTGGCAAGTTAAGCCTACTAATTAAGAAAAAACAGTATGAAGCACAATGAGAAGCTGTGGTAAAAGATTACCATTAATAAGAGCATTAAAATAGTTCAAACTTAAAAGCACTGTGACTCAAACACAAGTTAACTCAAAGTGATATCTATATAACACACATCAAAGAAAAGAGGAAGTAAAGACTGGCTTAGTGGTTCCTAGCAGATATGGATGGGAAATGGGGATTTAAGCATAAATGGGTACCATATAGGGGATGATAGCATACTCAAATTCCATGAAGAATATAAAGCCACACAGGTAATCAAACTATACACTCACACTCGGTCACACACAACACGCACATACACAAGTGTGTATGAATCTGAATAAGCTAAGTATTATAGCATTACTTGACACTATACTACAGTCAGGTAAGATTTAATATAAGGGAAGGCTAGGTACAGGGTAACTGAGACCTCTTTTTCTATCTCTTTTTGTGAATCTAAATAAGTTAAAAATAAGAAACAATAAAATCAAGGGGCTTAAATACTTGTTGAACAGCTAATATGTGTCAAATCCTTTAAATGTATTCTCTGTCCACTAAAATAGCACAGGCTGTGAGGCCATAGCCCAGTGTAGGGGAAATACAGAACCTGTGAAGATCTGAATCAAGATCAACATCAAAAAAGAAGAAAAGAGAGCAAGAGAGATACATATAAAATCTTTTACATAAGCTAACTGTGCTATTTTCATCACAGAACACAAGAAAAGGCTCTTTTATGAATATTCCCAAATAAATTATTTTGCCTTGTCACAGTGTGTACTATGTGGAGAGAAATGGCTAAAATGACCCTAAAAATATATCTTTAAGTCTTTTTGTGAGGGGGGCAGGGAGCTGGAACTCTGGGCCTAGGCGCTGTTTCTGAGCTCTTTAGCTCAAGGCTAGTGCTGTACCACTTGAGCCACAGCCCCACTTCCAGTTTTTTTCTGTGTATGTGGTACCAAGTAATCGACCCCAGGGCTTCCTGAATGCTAGGCAAGCACTACTCTGCCACCAGGTCAAACTCCGGACCCTATCTTTTAAGTCTTCAAATAACTACATTCTCCTCCCCAGGGCAGTTATGCCTCCGTTTTTCCCAAATACCCAGACATCCACACCTCAAAACTACAACTACCTACCCAAGTCCAATAACAATGGAAAGAGACTAACTCCAAAAGGAAAGTGGATGGTGTATATTTCCCCTGTGCCTACTTCCTTTTGGAAATGCAAGGCATTTCCTTTTATCTGAGCATCAACTAACAGGATAGAACTGTGTGTACATTAATTTCCTCCTACATAGTAAGAATGCAAATCTTTCCAAGGTATTTATAACAAATAATTAAATATTTGAACCTGAATTAAATACTAAGACTTAATTTTGGCCAGGAGCGTGGTCTAGTGGTAGTGTGCTCTCCTAGAATGCATGAAGCACTGGATTCGATTCCCTGGAACCACATATACAGAAAAGGCCGGAAGTGGTACTGTGGCTCAACTGGTAGAGCACTAGCCTTGAGGGGAAAAAAAGTCTTAATTTTACACTAAGAGTAAGTTATAAAAACAGACATAAACGGAGGAATTCTACTAACATCTGAATTCTTAAGTATGTTTCAAAAACAAGGCCATACCACTAAAGAAAAGGCTGCTCAGCCAGGCACAGTAGCTCACACCTGTAACCCTAGCTACTCAGGAGGCTGAGATCTGAGGATCAAGGGTCAAAGCCTGCCTGGACACAAAAAACCTTGAGACTCTTATCTCCAATTTATCACCAGAAAATGGGAAGTGGGGCTGTGGCTCTAGGGGTAGGGCAGTAACCTTGTGCTTCAGAGCTCAGGGACAATGCCCAGGATCAACGGGTAGGGTGGTAGCCTTGAGCTGAAGAGCTCAGGGACAGCACCCAGGCCCAAAGACACTGCCCAGGCCCACAGGTAGGGTGGTAGCTTTGAGGTGAAGAGCTCAAGGGCAGCACCTAGGCCTAGAGTTCAAGCTCACGAAAAGAAGAAAGGAAAGAAGGAAGGAAGGAAGGAAGGAAGGAAGGAGGGAGGGAGGGAGGGAGGGAGGAAGGGAGAAATGGAGAAATGAAGAAAGGGAAAAAGGGAGAAAGGGAGAAAGAGAAAGAAAAGGCTGCTCAGCAAGAACAGGACTTAGAAATGGTATGAATTTCACATTTTAAAAGAAAAAATTACTCATGTCTTCTATATAGTCTCTATATTTGGGTTAGGTCAAAGTACAATTTAAACATTCTCTGATTCTATGATTTAGACTGTGTGTGTGAGTATGTGTGCATGTGTGTGCACAGCAAGCTCCAGTCCAGGTTTGGGGGCTGTCTCTGAGCTTTTGCTCTCAAGTTAGCAATATATCACTTGAGCCACAATTTCACTTCTAACCCTTTTGGTGGATAATTGGATATAAAAATCTCAGAGATTTTCCAGCCCATGCTGGCTTTGAACCATATCCTTAGATCTAAGGCTCCTTAAGAGCTAGGATACAGGCATAAGCCACCGGTGCCTAGCTATTCTGACCTTTAAAAGTGAAATTGTTAATGGATTTACACATAAGTGAACTAAAATTTATGAAAAGCTTTAAGGGCCTAATGCACATTGGGCAGTCTTCCACCTGACTCATACCCCAAGTTCCTGGCTGAGATTAAATCTGTGCAACAGATTCAATTTAGTACCTGGAAACATGGGGAGGCCAGAAACCCACAACTTACCAGCAATATCATCTGAAGAATCTTCATCATGAGGTATGGAAGGCCTTTTATTTCTTTTGCCTTTTTCAGGTAAATCTGTGGATGGATCTTTTACCCGCATCTGTTATTTACTAAAAAAGTTGAAGAAAAATATAATAAACACTGTTAAGCTTCGAAAGTTAAGGCTTTATGGACTTTCTAAAATGTACATCAAATCTGAAACCAGTGTAGTAAAACAACATAGGAAAATGATAGTGAGACCAAGCTGAAACTTTTTGATATTTATCAACCTCAATAAACAATGTCATCTCTCTCCCTGTATAACTAAGGTATGCTAATAAAAAATCAATATACAGGGCTGGGGGAGGGGTAGTTTTATATTCAAATGGAACATTTCATTTGGTTCTTATGACCACCTTATTATGGACTACATAGATATCTAGCAACCCCTCTTCAATTCCCATAGTGAAAGATAATCCCAAATCCTGCAGATGAAACTTCATATGATGATGTTACAAGAAGAGGCCAGAGCGCTAATCTTTTATCTATGGAAGGACATAAGAAGACAGTCAAGACAAAACATCTTGTTTCACTGGGGCCTGCATTGCCCTCATTGAACACCAACTCTGTTGTCTTCTCAGCCCTGCATTTTGTCACACTTGTTTTATTTAAATATTGACATGTGTGTGTGTGTGTGTGTGTGCATTACATTTGACCCAAACTAGGATGACATGTCTTTTTCTTCCCCTAGTGTAAGTTTGGACTCAGATCCTTGAACTTTCTAGGAGACAATTCCCCACTTGAACCACACCCAAACTCTTTCTGCATTTATTTTCCAGGTACAGTCTTACATCTTTTTGCCCAGGATATCTTGATCTGTGACTTTTCTACCTATCCCTCACAGGTAACTGTGATGATCATATCCAGCTTTTCTAGTCCTAGGGCTTGAATTCAGATCCTAGGTTCTATTCTTCAGCTTTTTTGTTCTAGGTTAGCACTCTACCACTTAAACCATAGCTTTGGTATTGAAAGTAAACCATCATAGAGCCAGGTGTTCTGGCGGCTCACACCTATAATTCTAGCTGTGTAGGAGACAGAGATCTGAGGATAGCAGTTGGCCAGCTTTGGTTAGAAAGTCTGTGAGACTCTTCTATTTTTCTTTCCTTTCTTTTTTTTTATTGCCAGTCCTGGGGCTTGAACTCAGGGCCTGAGCACTGTCCTTGGGCTTTCTCAAGGATAGAGCTCTACCACTTGAACCACAGCATCACTTTTGGCTTTTTTTTTTCTATGTATGTGGTATCAAGGAATCGAACCTGGGTCTTCATGCATGCTAGGCAAGGACTCTTACCAGTAGGTCAAACTCCCAGCCCTTTTACCTTCTTTCTGTAACTGCAGATTTTGGGGTAGTGAATTGGAGATAAGAGTCTCACAACTTTCCTGCACCATCTGGCTTCAAACAGCAATTCTCAGATCTCAGCCTGAGCACAGCTAGGACTAGAGATGTGAACCACCAATGTTGGTCTCAATAACTTTTCTTTTGGCCAGTCCTGGGGCTTAAACTCAGGGCCTGAGCACTGTACTTGGGCTTTCTCAAGGCTAGAGCTATACCACTTGAGTCAGAGCACTACTTCCAGATTTTTCTATGTATGCAGTACCAAGGAACAGAACCCAGGTCTTCACGCATGGTAGGCAAGCAATCTACAACCAGACTAAATTTGCAGCCCAATCTCAATAACTTTTGACTCAGACTGGCCTCTGACTTCAATCATCCTAATCTTTGCCTCCAAGTAGCAACTTATACTTTAGCATTTTTATGATTACTTTTTTATTATTATTTTTGGTGCTGGTCCTGAGGCTTGAATTCAGTCCCTGAATTTCATTTTGCTCAAGGCTAGGGCTCTACTACTTGAGCCACAGCTCCACTTCTGATTTTTTTAGCGGCTAATTTGAGGTAAGAGTCTCACAGAACTTTCCAACCAAAGCTGGCTGCCATCCCTAGATCTCTGTCTCCTAAGCAGCTAGAATTACAGGTGTGAGCCACCAGAGCACCTGGCTCCATGATGGTTTACTTTTAATGATCAAAATGATGACTCGTTTATTCTAATATGAAGTCTTAAGTTTTGATTTAGTTGTTCCACGTTTCAAATAAGGGCTTTATTTTTATTGGGAGGGGGTGCTGCTGGGGATAGAAATGAGAGACATGCTAAGCATACCCTCTACCTCCACCACTGTGCTACTTTTCCATCTACTTTTAACTCTAAAAACAATCGCTCTTGAACTGGAATTGCAACAAACTAAGGGCTTCTTCAGGGTTACAGGAAAAGGACTTACCCTGCATACAGAGATAAGGCTAAGGAAGCTGGGAGTTTGGCCTACTGGTAGAGTACTTGCCTAACATGCACAAAGACCCATGTTTGATTCCTTGGTACCACATGCATAGAAAAAAGCCAGAAGTGGTGCTGTGGCTCAAGTGGTAGAGCTCTAGCCTTGAGAAAACCCAAGGACAGTGCTCAGGCCCTGAGCTCAAGCCCAGGACTTAGCAGAGAGAGAGAGAGAGAGAGACAGACAGACAGAGACACACAGAGAGAGACAGAGAGAGAAGGCTAAGGACTTTATTATAGGTTACTTTATACATAGTTTTAAGTCCTTGGATCACAAACCTCCAAATACCTTCTCCCTAAGTACATACCTTCCTCACCTATTGTTGAAATGATGCATAAAGCCAGATATATGACTTGGAATCAGCAGATGACCATAATTTTGGCAAAAATAAATTCACTCAAAATCATCTTGGCAAAGAAAAGTAATTCTTGATCACCTATATGATAATATATCTGAACATAATTATTTTGCTATAGTAACTCACAGCAGCAATCTATTCCTTTGCTTTCCTAATTTGCATTAAAGGCAAAAAGAAACAAGTGATTAGAACTCCAAATACTTTCTCTTGTCGAATTTCACTTAGCAATCTCCAAGATGTCTTCCTTGCATATTTGGGAAGGAAGGATTCTCAGGACTTGGACTAACATTATTACAGTCGTGTTTTATGGATATACTAGCTGATCTGAATGGAAGAAGACAGAGGCCAGTCTGGACCATTGGTATGTAAGCTTCTCTCTCTTTAAGAGGGTGGAACTCCACAGAGCACACACTCTCCACAACATGGAATATACAGCAACATATATGTAATTCTGCCTAGGGAAGCCTGGCAGAGAGTCAGAACTTACTAGTTTCAGGGACACTGGTAATTTCATCATAAGACAACTTTTTCTTAGGTGAGAACATTCCCCAAATCTAGGTTCCCCAGACACCACACAAGGGGCAACCCTGCAAGCACATTTTTCAAATGATGACAGTCTCAGTCTTTTTTTTTTTTTTTGGTCAGTCATGGGGCTTGAACTCTGGGTCTGAGTGCTGTCCCTGAACTCTTGGGATCAAGGGAGCCTCAGACCTCAGCGATCCTCAGATCTCAGCCTCCTGAATAGCGAGGATTAAAGGGGTGAACCATTGATGCCCAGCTTCAGGCCTGCTTAATGTTTTTGTTTTTTGTTTTTTTTTTTAATTTTATTATCAGGCGATGTATAGAGTTTAAGCCTACTTTTGTTAACCCTTTCCTGCAGAAATATGTTGGCTATTTTTCTCACTGGTTTTTTTCAAACGTCGAAGTTCACAGTTTTTGACTTCACCATTATCTAGGCCTCATCTTTTCTTTAGCACAAGATGTACAACTAACTTAGCTGAAAAGTTGTGCTTTTCAACGACTATGCAAACACAAAGCCTGTATTACATATATATATATATATTTTTTTTTAACTGTTTCCCCCAGGATGAGAGAGGAAATGAAAGGAGAAGGGGCACAATCTTCTTTAAGTACCCAGGCTCAAAATGATAAAAAGCGCTGTGTGCCATGGTTAACTCCAAACTTGTATTAATTCATTCAATCCCCAAAGCTATTTTGTTACGTGTGCCCTCCCGGGGTTTGAATTCAAGGTCTGAGCACTATTCCCAAGCCTTCCACTTGAGCCACAGGCTCCACTTCCGGCGTTTTCCATAGTTTATTAGAGGTAGGAGCCTCATGGACTTTCCTGCCCAGGCTGGTTTCGAACGGCGATCCTCCCGTTCTCAAGGAGTAAGCTGGGACCACAGGCATGAGGCACCGGCTGCCGGCTACAAGTATTTTTTTTTTTTTTTATAAGTTTATAGCTGAAACAGGCTAAGGGGCTTGCAGAAGTTGGGGAGCCAGTGCAAGGCGGATGGGACACAACTGACCAGCTCCAGAGCCCCGAAAATAACCCAGGAAGCCAAGGCGAGCCTCGCTCCCCGCCGCCACTAACAAACGCGCCCCAAGTGACCCACGAGGGAATGGGCTGGGCCGCGGCCTGGGGGTCACCGCGGGGCGGACCCTCGGGCCCCTCCGCCCGCCTCCCCGGCCGCCACCCGCAGCCCGGCACCCCCGGCGGCGCCCACGCGGCCCGCAGCCCCGGGAGATCCGGAGGGCGAGGGCTGCGGGAAGCCTCCCTGCCAGGCCTGTTCACCCCCAGGGGGCCCCCCGCGGGGACCCCACCGCAGCCGCCGCCACCCAGACTCACCCCGCCCGCCGGGCCGCCGCCTCCACGACCAGCCGCCAGTGCGCGTGCGCGGCCGGGACCACAACCGCGGGGGGCGGGGCCTCACGTCCCGGGCGGGTTCGGGGCCGCGGGTGCGGCAGGGCTCGGTGCGGGGAAGTCGGGAGTGGAGATGATGGGGTGGAAGGAGGTCGCGAGTAAGGTGACTAGGCCCCCGGGAAAGGCGAGATGTGGGGGGCCGGCTCCAGGGCGCCTTGCGGCCGCCCCACCCCCTCCCCGGTCCCCAGTCCTGGGAACCTGGCTTAGGGTGGGGGCTGACTAGTTCCTACGCGCCGCTTTGGAAACCCCTCTGGCGTCTCCACCGCCGCCGCTGAACTCAACTCCGCTGTACATTATGTATTCCTTTTCCCTTTTTTTCTTCTTTTGGTTTAAATCACTGTTCTGCAACCTGTGGTCCTCCCTCCCTAACTAGACAGTGCCTTTATTGACTCATACCTGTAACTTCACAGTCTGCGGATCTGTTAGAGGAAGCTACTTCTCGGATGGAGAATTAAAAGTTTGTTGACTGACATTGCAAACGGTCCACCCTAGTTGATGGGCCCCCAGGTCTCCTGGTGTTCCACCACTGTCATGTGGACATAGCATTGGATTAGAAACTGAAATACACCAGAGTTATATCCCCCCATCCACATATGGGAATCGTGAAGTTCATTTAACTCAGAAATCACAGCATCCTCATACTTTATACTACTCACTTTAAATTTTCCTCATTTTGAAAACTTTTTTCCAGTTTATCTCAGTAAAAAAATGTTACTGTTATTGCAAAGGTGATATACAGAGGAGTTAAACTCCTTTCTTTAAAAAGGCCAGGCCCTGTGGCTCAAGCCCATATTTCTGTAATTCTAGCTATTCAGGAGGTTGAGATCTGGGGATCCTATTTCAATGCCAGCCCAGGCCGGAGTCTGTGAGTCTTATCTCCAATTAAACATCAGAAAGGTGGAAGTGGAGCTTTGGCTCAAGTGGTAAAGCTTATCCTTGAACCAAAAAACTAAAGGAGTACCTAGGCCCTGAGTTTAAGCCCCAGGACCAGTTCCAAAAAAGAAGGGAAGAGGAGAACAAATGTAACTCTTACTTTTCTGGGCTTTTTTTTTTTTTTTGTGGGTCATGGAGCTTGAACACAGCCTGTGCCCTGTGCCTTTTGTGCCAGGGCTGGCTTTGAACCTTGATCCTCAGCTAGGATTACAGGTGTGAGCCACCGTGCCAGGCTACTCTTACTTTCTTTTCAAATGATTTCCAAAGTTTTTTTTTTTTGTATGTGTGACCATAGAATTTGTTTTATTTGAAATTCTAAAACAGTTCAACATGAATTGTTCCATTAAAGAAAACAAATATAATCTTAATGTAAACTTTGTAGAGTTTATTGATGTAAAGTCTATAGGAGAAATTTTGGTACTAGCGTTCATAAGTTAACGTTTTAGGTAAAAAAAAAAGAAAAAGAAAAAGATTCCATGTCCATGTTAAAACAGTAATTTTACTGATCACTTTTAAATGCATTACAGTGATAGGCTGCCGGGATGGGAAAAGAGCTCAAGCCTTTCTCCCAGTAACACAGTCCAGGTATGTCTTCAGATGCTTAATTATTCCCAGAAGCCCTGCTCAATTCTGGAAGCTGCGGGATTTCAAAAGTTTTAGTTCCAGATATTTTTTCGGTCAGCCTTTGCTGATCCGTGTGACGCTACCCTGTTCTGCCGACGTTGGCTGGGGGGTGGGGAGGAAGGGGGACGTTCAGAGCCGGTGGGGTGGGAAGTGAGGCGGAAGAGAGGGCGGACCGGGGGCGGGGCGTGAAGCGGAAGAGGAGGTGGGCAGGGAGGGCGGGGCGTGGGGCGGAAGAGGGGGCGGGCCGGGGCAAGGCGGAAGAGGGGGCGGGCCGGGCAGAGGACGCGGAGCCGGTCTCTGCACGCTGTTCGCGGACCGGGACTATGCAGCCCCAGCGGGTGTTCGGATTTGCCCACGGAGCGGTTCTGCGGGCCGCGGTGACTGCCTTCGGTGGTGAGCCCGAGCCCCGGGAAAGGGGAGGCGGCCGACCTCGGGTCCGGGGGCGCGCGTAGCCCTGGTCCTGGCGACGCCCCGCGGGGCAGATAGAGAGGTGGCACCTCCCTACAGGCTCCCTCCAATCCCTGCGTGTCGTGGGGGGGGACCCTTGGGGTTTTCGGGGCGAGGAGTACCTAAGCGCCGCGCCGGGCTCTTGTGTAAGTCGTCTATCATGGATGGGTTAGAGCCACGCCTCCAAGTCCTGCTCTTGCATTGACTATTTGGAAATCAGTCTTGATGTCTCTTTTGCTCAGGTTGGCTTTGAACCGCGATCCTCAGGTTTTAGCCTTCTAAGTAGCTAGGAATAGCCAACTGGTGCCAGATATGAGGCATTTAAAATAACCTCGGTGCTTGTTGGAGTCTTGAAAGTCCAAGAGTCAAACTTAAAAGAGCAAGGCCAGCCTAGCCCTTGCCCCTGCTGGGGAGAAAAGCTGACAGGGCCACACTCATAAGTTGATAAAACACACACACTCCCCAGAATTATCTAACTAGTATCTTCCCTTGCTTTACGGATGGGAAAGCTGGAGGCAGAGGAGTGAAAGTGTCTATAAGCAGTTGGGCCTACAGCCCAGAGCACAGGCCTTCAGTTCCTTCTTGTTTTTTTTGTTTTGTTTTTGGTCATGGGGCTTGAACTCTGGCCTGGGCCCTGTTCCTGAACTCTTCAACTCAAGGATACCACCCTACCCCTTCTTGTTTTTTTTTTATTTTTTATTGTAATTAATAGAAGGGTTACATGATATTTGCCAGATAAATGGTGCATTAATTCCCATACATTGATACCCTTTCACATGTCTTGGTGCCCATTTCCCTTCTCCCCTCCCCCACCCCTCATCTTGTTTTCCCCCTTCTTTTTTACAGGCTGCTTTTCCTTTAGACTCATCTGTGGGCACTGATGCATGGTCCCAGTATAGTACAACACTGTCTGCCTCTACCCTTAACTTCATCTGTAGTATAAGATGGGTTTTTCCTGTGCAAATTGCTTCCTGTTTGGGATTTGTGCCAGTCCTGAGGTTTGAACTCAAGGTCTGTGGATGCTGTCCCTTAGCTTTTTTGCTCAATGGTAGGGGACTCTACCACTTGACCCATAGTTCCACTTGGGCCTTTTGGTGGTTAATTTGAGTCTCAGGGACTTTGCAGACACAATCCTCAGATCTCAGCCACCTGAGTAGGTAGGATTACATGTGTGAGCATTTGTGATGGCACTTTTAAGCTGACTAAATTGTTTTATTCCTCCCCCCCCAGGTTTAAAGTCAATACATGGAAGCTGCTATAATTTTTGTACTGCTCTTCCTAAGCATATTACTTACAAGGAACTAAAAAACCTGTTAACTTCTAAAAACATTATGTTAATTGATGTTAGAGAGACATGGGAAATTCTCCAACATGGTAAAATTCCTGGATCTATTAATATACCACGTAAGTAACATGCCTTAAGCCCATACATATTTAGAGTCAGTAACTTTTTGTGTCCAAAATTTAACTGAAATTCTTGAATTTCCTTCTAGTGAATGAAGTAGGTCAAGCTCTGCAGATGAACCCAAGAGATTTCAAAGAGAAATACCATGAAGTAAAGCCATCCAAATCAGACACTGTAGTGTTTTCTTGCCTAGCTGGAGTGAGAAGCAAGAAGGCTATGGACACAGCAATATCTCTAGGCTTCAGCAGGTGTGAGATGAAAGAAAAATTGGATTCAGGAATGTGTATCACAATGTTTCATATGCATTCATTTAGAAAAATATTTTAGTTATAGATTATATAGTTCAGTAGGAGAGCTTAGTATGCAGAGGCTCTGAGTTCAACACCCACCACCACAAAAAAAAAAAAAGGAAAAACACTTTTAATTGCTGTTAGGAAAGACAAATAGAGACTGAGAACCTATATTGTATTCACAATTAAACTGAATTTTTAAAATAGGGCCTTAACTTAAATATTAGTAGTCACCTATTGCATTATTTATCTCGAGATTTCTTACCATTTTAAAACAGGAAAAAATACTGATTGCATTATTTATGTATGTTTTCAGTGCCCAACACTATGCTGGAGGATGGAAGGAATGGGTAACGTATGAATTTCCAGAGACAAAACAAGGACATTGAATTTTGGAATACAAGCTGACTTTCCTTGTGTACATGGAATGTGAAATGGGACTGAGCAAAGGAACAATCTAATCCTGGCACCAGAGGTTAAGCGTAAGAGCAATCTGTCTAATCCAGTTGCTTTTTTAATCTTTTTGTCATTGACATGTTGCTCTTTTGACAACTTTCAAAGGCTACTGACTGAGATAAAGTATGTATATGATTTGCCACAGAAATATGAAAGACTAGATTGTAGGAGTTAATTAAGTGGTTTGGTATAGTTGAGTAGCATTCTCTAATTTGTATTGTATAATGATGTGACCATTTGAGTTTCTTTTCATCAGAGGGGCACAGCTAGAATAGATTAACAAGTAAACTTGATTAAAACAAAAATCAAGAATTTGCTGGACACCAGTGGCTCATGACTGTAATCTTAGCTACTCAGGAGGCTTCGTTCTGAGGATCATGGTTCAAAGCTTGCTGAAGCAGCAAAGTCCATAAGATTCTTATCTTTATTAACCAGCAAAAATTCCAAAGTGGTGTTGTGACTCCAGTGGTAGAATTCTAGCCTTGAGCATAAAAGTTCAGGGACAGCACTTAGGCCCTGAGTTCAAAACCCAAGACTAGCACCAAAAAAAAAAAAAAAAAAATTAGAATCTCAGATCAAGAAATTGATGAACAATGAATAAAATATATTAACATCATCTAAAAACTTGTCAGTCTGTGACCAATATGGCAATGACCAATATGACAATTCTTAATTTCCAACTTAAAATTATTGGGTGGAGTAGTTTATACTTTTAATCCCCACAGGCAGTGATTATATGTTAATAGAAATTAGAACAAGGGCTGTGTCTTTGGCAGATAGAAGATTCACTGGAAAAGGCCAAGAGAGAACTTTCTAAGGTACTACAAATAACCTGTATTATGAATAAGTATTAGTATAGATATGTATGTCAAAATTCATTGAAGCAAATACAAAAATGTATGTTTTCTAAGCTGCTATTCCTTCAGTTTAAAAAGTGAAACTAAGCCTGGTACAGTGGCTCACACCTGTAATTTTAGCTACTCAGGAGGCTGAGATCTGAGGATCTCAATTCAAAGCCTGCCCTGGACAGAGTTCATGAGACTCTATCTCCAGTTAACAACCAGAAAACCAGAAGTGGTGCTGTGGCTCAAGGGGTGGGGCAGGAGCCTTGAGCTGAAGAGCTCAGTGACAGTACCCAGGCTCAAGAGTTCAAATCCTATGATTGACCAAAAAAAAGGGAAAATAGAAAATTCTAAATTTCATCAGAATATTAATTCCTACACTTGTTATTGTCTTAGTGTGCTGGGCAAAATGTTTTCTTTCTGCTATTTTTATTCTTATTCACATAGCAGTTACATAGGTTATGTAGGGCCTTGCAACTAATTTCAAGGACTTGACTTATTTATCCTAAATGAGATGGAAAGCCATTGGACAATCTGGAAATGTGACCACCAACCATGAGCTTCAGACAATGTCAGCCTAACTTCTTAAAGTTCCCTCCTAGAACTTAAGAAAAACCGCACACACATACATACACATTTGTTTAAAGGCATTATGTAATGAAAATAATGAGCATCAAATAAAGACCGGTTCCCATTAGAGACAGAGGAGAAAGGTGCCATTCAGTATGCATTAAATGGTGGGCAAATAAGTATTCATTACTAGTATTACCTTTTACATAAGACATTGTGTTCCACTTGACATTTAAACAAGATTATATTGGGGCCAGGAGTTTGGCCTAGTGGTAGAGTGCTTGCCTAGCATGCATGAAGATCAGGGTTCAATTCCTCGGTACCACATATATGGAAAAAAGCCAGAAGTGGTGCTGAGGCTCAAGTGGTAGAGCTCTAACCTTGAGAAAGTCCAAGGACAGTGCTCAGGCCCTGAGCTCAAGCTCAGGACTGGCAAAATAAACAAGATTATACAATGACTTTGGATTCTTGGTAAACTTACTTTTTTGATAGTCTCATTACCTAGTCCATATTGCTTAGGAACTCATTATCTAATCCAGAATGGCCTCAAACTTGTGATCTCCTCCTTTCCTCAGCCATTGGAGTACTGGAATTATAGGCATGTGCCATCATGCAAGATCCCGTATTTTTTTTATTGAAAAACATGAATACACTGTTTAGTGTATTCTATTTAGTTAAATTACACCTAAATTTTTGAAGCAAACAAACTACAATAACTTGATTTCTACATTAGATCTAATTTATGAAAACAAGGTTATTGACTGTTCTGAAAGATTTAAATCATGTATATTGGTAGCACTAAGGTTCTCAACTTAGGACTTTGGGCTTATTATATTTTGCTACTTAAACCATTCTAGTTTTGCATTTGCATTACTTATCAGGTAGGGACTTGTTTTTCCTGTTAGCCTGGACCACAGTCCTCCTACTTTGCCTTCCTACTAGCTGGAATGACAGACATGCAGAGCCACACTCAGCCTTTGCTTTTGTTGTTTATGGTGAGATGGGAGAGTCTTAGTAACCTTTTTTTTTTTTCTGGCCAGTCCCAAGGCTCAAACTCAGGGCCTGAGCACTACTGTCCTTGGGCTTTCCTCAAGGCTAGAACTCTACTGCTTGAGCCACTGCACCACGTCCGGCTTTTTCTATGTATGTGGTACTGTGGAATCGAACCCAGGGCTTTGTGCATGCTAGGCAAGCACTCTACCACTAGGCCAAACTCCCAGCCCCGAATCTCAGTAACTTTTTGCCCTAGCTGGCCTCAAACTGGTGCTCCTGATCTTGACCTTTGCCTCCTTTGTAGCTGTAGATTTCAAGTGTGAACCGACCTGGCATAACAAATAGTGTTGTTCTAAAATTATGTGGGTAAGTACAACAAAACTCCCGAAGCCATTAAGTTCTCTGGCATCAAAATGCAAAAATATTGCATATGACTGAACAAGTAGCTGTTTTATTCCAATCATGGGAGAATACCGTGATTGGAACACCATCTTTACCTTCGATAATAAGGGGGAAATCAAAGTTCAGAAATGTAAAAGTAAAGCTAGAGTTGTCTTTGAAATGCTAAGTTCTTTACATCATTTTTACCATGAGGTAGAAAGAAGTAGGAAATTAAAGTATCTCAGGTTTCTTCCATTCCTGTGGTTTTTCTTACCTGTTTTATAATCTCTGAGGTCTCCTGCATTCTGAAATAGTGTAATAATAATTTTTCTGCCCAGTATGTATGTAAATGTATGAGCTCTGAGAACAGTGAATAGCAGCTAATCTGCAGAGAATTGTTTATTTTAGGTATTGGGGTTTAAACTGAGATCTTTGCACTTACTTGCCAGGCATTTTACCATTTGAACCATGCCTCTAGTCCAAGAAATGTATTTTTTAAGCATTTTTGTGAAGGTGCTGTAGAGAGGATACCATTTCATGTCAGGTCCTCAGTACAGTGCTTTGGACAGTGTCACCTCCCGCCCATCACTGCCTTCAAGTTGCATAATTCATTTTCTACCTGGGGTACATACTGAACACCATGACTCAAATAAGTAAGGAAAAGGAAAAAACCAGGTCACCATTGGATTAACATTGTTTCTTGTCTCTTTTCTGTATACACACACATCCTGCCTCTGACCCTGGAGCTAGAACTTGGGGTGGGAGGCCACTGTCCCTGAGCCTTTTTGTCTTGAACCATAGTCCCACCCACTTCCAGCGTTGTAGTGTTTAGTTGAAGAGACTCAGGGACTTTGCTGCCTAGGCTGCCTTCCACCCCTGATCTTCAGGTATGGGCTTACTGAGTAGCTAGTATTTTAAGCGTGAGCTACTGGCGCTCAGCTTTGTGTGTGTGTGCTGGTCCTAGGACTTGAATTCAGGGCATGAGTGCTGTCCCTGAGCCACAGTTCTACTTCTGGCTTTTTGGTGGTTAACTAGAGATAATAGTCTCGTGCATTTTCCTGCCTGGGATAACTTCAAACTGCAGTCCTCAGATCTCAACCTTATGTGGATTACAGGTGTGAGCCAACAGTGTCAGGCTAAAGTTAACTATTCATGGAAAAAATAATACTATAAGGGAAAAAAAGTATGTGAGGGGGAGGACTTTAATAAGGTATTATAACGGTAGAATCTGAAGGGAATCCAACTTCACAACACAATCTTGAAAGTTAAATAATTGCCATTCAGTCTTCAATACTATTTTTACTCTGTGAATCTCTACAATATAGTGCCTGTTCATGGCCACTTGATACTATAGATGGAAAAGGAAGGTCTCACCTCTTGCTAAACATCTGAGGGCAGGACTGTCAATGAGATCCGTTCCAGGAAACAAGACCAAGTGAACTTCTGAATACTGAATGAAACACCACCATCCTTGCCCTCACCTGTCTTAACGCTGACAGCCTGAGATAACAAAGTACAAGATTCCTCTCTGGAAAAATTGACCCATTCCAAAGAAAAGCCAGAAAATGATGTTGGAGATGAGAGAGTGGCCAAGTTGTGTTATGCCTTGATGCTACAATGAAGTCTAACATGCAGACCTTCCCCACCCATTCAAGGCCTTCCAGTTACCATCCCTGTGTCTCTCCAACAGGAAGAGTGCTAATAGGAAGGACCTAACACGTAGGATTCTAAACAAACTATGTGAAAGGTGAAACACTTTAAAAATTGTTGTTAAAAGAAGAGACAACCCAGGCATTGGTGGCTCACACCTGTAATCCTTGACACTCAGGAGGCTGACATCTGAGGATAGCAATTCAAAGCCAGCCCAGGAAAGTCTGTGAGCAGAAAAAAAGGGAAGCTTTTTCACTATGAGTGAAAGCTCAGGGATAATACCCAAGGCCCTGAATTCAAGCCCCGTGTACAAGAAGAATACACACACACAAACAAGGAAAATTTTTAAACAACTCAAACTCCTAACTTAATATCCCTACATTAACACAAGGTTCTCTCAAAAACAAGGTGCTACTTAACAGGCTTGGATTTCCCATATAACTGCATAAAAGAAAATGCAGAGGTTACAATATGACCACTTCTACAATGGCAGCATGACCACTTGGCTTTGGGAGGTTGGAGAATGGAGGACTTGGAGAAAATTTGATTGACTTTGAATAACTCATGACAAATGATTCTTGCATTAATTAATATGAAAAACTAAGCAAATTAAATTATAACCAAGCCAATTATAATGCAAAACTAAAAGTAATTTATAAGTATACCTTATAAGGCATTATCTACATTACATGTACTAGCACTGAAAATGGATTTAACAAATCTGAATTTACTGTAAGATCATTCACTATGACTGGATAAATTACTTAACCCTTCTAAGTTTTCTCATCTTTAAAATAAGATTGGAACTGGGCACCAGTGACTCATTCCTGTAATCCTAGCTACTCAGATATGTGACTAATCAGAAGAGTGGAAAATGGGAATGACAAAGTAGAATGAAACAGGGATCTAATACTTAGGATATAGCAGTACTCTGAAATTTCTTACATTCAAAATATTTAAAAGAAAAAATTTTAATATTTTATTTCATCCTGTGCATTCAAAATTAATTATTTAAAAATGTACTCATTACAAACTGGTTGTCGTACTTAAAATTCAATGCACATTTTACATTTATAGCACATCTCAATTCAGACTAGCCACATCTTAAAATGTTCAATAGGTACTAGTGCCTTGTGGATAAACTATACTGGACAGTGTTGCCTGTAACTGATTTGTTAAAAATCAGCCACTATATGCCTTCTAATGGAAGACCACCACCTTAGATAGTAATTAATGCCATCCCACACCATCCCAGTTTACAGAAAATACAGAGGACAAAAGAACATTTATAAATGGTATGTCAAGCATGCATTTGGTGGAAGGTAATCAGGTCATGAGAAACTTGGACAAACAGGGAATTTTAAAATTAGATATAAGAAAAACTTTAAGGATTTATTAATTAATTGCAAGGTATAGTCCTTACTTTTAGGTCACCCTCCCCCTCAAATCCTGGGGCTTTAACTCAGGGCCTAGACAATGTCCTTGGGCTTTCTGAAGCTACAGCTTGAACCACAGCACCACTTCTGGCTTTTTCTGTGTATGTGGTACTGAGGAATCAAACCCAGGGCTTCATGTATGCTAGACAAACACTCTACGACTAGGCCATGCTCCAGGCCCATTACTTTTCATCTTTTTTTTTTTTTTTTTTTTTGTTGCAGTCCTGGGGCTTTCCTCAAGGCTAACACTCTACCACTTGAGCCACAGCACCACTTCTGGCTTTTCTATGTATGTGGTACCAAGAAATCGAACCCACATCTTAGTTTATGCTAGGCAAGCACTCTACCATTAGGCCAAACTCCCAGCCTATCTTAGCTATCATTATTGAACAGTTTTACTGACCAGCAAACAAAAAGCTGGAACTAAGTATTTGCTTATAAAATTTTGTACAAATTTTTAGGCATAATTACATGTACAGATTTTTTAAAAAAGAGATTATCTCAGTACGTCCTGAAATATTAATGGATAGAGTGATATGATAAGCTGGGTCTGCTTCATGTATGTGTGGGACGGAGAAAGGGAGTAAGAGTTCTGATAAGAGAGCTGGCTGTGAACTGATCACTGGTGCAGGTAGGGGAGAGGAACCTGGAGACTCATTCATTGCTTTACAACTCTTGTATATTACTTCAAAATTTCCACAAAAAGAGGTTTTAGGGGGCCAGGATGTAGCTCAGTGGCAAAGCGCTTGCCTAGCAAGTGCAATATGTCCTGGGTTCAATCCCCAGTACAAAAAAAAATGGTTTTGTGGCATAACAAAACTAAGAAATATACATAAATTTAAAGAAAAAAATCATGGTTGATTGTGATAATCTGTTCATCCTACCCAAGCTCAACGTTCTTTTAGACCTAAAGACTTTGTTTTCTTATTTATTACCTTACAATAAGTTTGGGGATGCCATACTAGTCATTGGTTCTGATTTTATACATCTCTTTTCCAGCTCATCTGTGATTAGTCCTAAAGAAGTAAACCCTTTGGTTTTATCTTTGATTACATATAGGAGACTTTTACCTAACACTTAACTGAAGAAAGTCTCAGGCCCGGCACTAATGGCTCACACCCGGCACTAATGGCTCATACCAGTAATCCTAGCTACTCAGGAGGCTGAGATCTGAAGAGAGTGGTTCAAAGCCAGCCTAGGTAGGAAAGTCCATGAGACTCCTATCTCCAATTAAACACCAGAAAAATGGAAGTGGAGCTGTGGCTGAAAGTGGTAGAGCACAAATGTTGAGCAAAAAAGCTCAAGCACAGTACCCAGTCCGAGTTCAAGCGCCATGACTGACCAAAAAAAAGTCTCATAAAATAATAAAGAGAAATTCAAAAGGATGAATTGAAGACATTAGTCCAATAGAGTGGAGATCTCACTTTATTCTTGACGTTTTATACTAGGAAATTAACACTTAATTTAATAATCCATTTTTCACAACTGATTTATAAAAAATCCTTAATTGTACATAAATTTCCTATGACCCCAAGTTTTATTTATCACTCTGCTTCAAGTCTGAAGAAAATGATTAGCTTCCTAAGCTCCACAGACAGCACAGTTCTAGTGATGTAATATTTAGTCTTAGTTTTTAGTCCTACACTCATATAAGAATTAAAAGTTGCCAGTATCTAACTGGCCTAAAACCTGATTATTTTTCTGGATGAAGATAACTAAAAAAACCTGTAACTCCATACAAAGACATAAAAATTAAACTATGGTGTATATATATCTCAGAAAAAAACCCTTTATAGCAGATTTAAAAATGAACATTTGTATTTCAATCTATATTAATAATTACAGGCTTTCAAAATGCCTGTTAACTGTGATTAATCCAAATAACCTTAGGCAGGATTAAAAAAATTTTTTTGCTCAGTCAGCATTTCAAAATGGTTGCAGAATTAACTTTAAAAAAGGTCAGAGTATGCTATACATATTGCACTTTTCTACAAGTCTGGGTTAGTATCTTCTGTGGCAAAATACTAAAACTACTGAATATAAAACATTTTAAAATCAGTAAGTATTTGAATAATCTCCCTGAAATTATCATAATTATCAAAATCTAGGATTTTTAAAGATTTGAATCCTTAAGTACAATTTTAAAGTAAAGGGGAGGAGGAGGGGAAGGACCAAAACCCTCATAGGATTTTTAATGTCCTTTTTTTTTTTTTTGTCTTATTGACCAAAATGGATTTCAAATTAGCTTCATCATGATTCCTTCCTTAATAAAAAAGCTAAAAAGTTTTATTATCAAAATCAAGAAATAATATACTTATTAAAAGCTATTATTTTTGTTATGTCTGTCTGTCTGTCTGTCTGTAGGTCCCCTTGCAGCTCTTCTACACTGTTATAATCAAGAGATTTTAATAAATGATGTACTGGAACCAAATTGGGTAAAGAACAACTTATTTTCCAAAAATAAAATCACTTCCCAACATGCTTGACAGAAGCAAGCTATTCGTTTTCATTTGTGTCCCACTGAAGACATTACTGAAATTGTCCAATGGTTTATTTCCAAGTGCTCCACTAGACTTCTTCGGAATGTTTTAAGATTGGCTGTAGCTAGAGTTCTGAGTTCCATTTGGACCCTGCTCTCCTTCACTGTTCAAATGGGGAAGAAAGAGATTTTATACCAATTAAAAGATTCATTTTCAACACCTGTACACCTACTATCTTCTGAAGTTTATTATTCTGTGGCATCATCATAAGATAAAGACAATCCTGATTACAAGACACAAATGTGGCAAAATTAAAATACAGAAAACTAACATTTGGTTTTATGTTTTTATTCTTCTGTAACTTTTGCCCTAACACATAACAAGCAGTCTAAAAGTTAGTGTCCATTTACACTCAAAAAGTTTAAATTAGTGTATGGGGTTTCATTATTATTACAGGTATCACTCAACATAGAGATTACACCTTTTTTCTGAACAAATTTCCTATGAAATTAAATCTTAACATATAAAATTCTATTTCTACTATTTAGGGAAACCAAAAGTGTTCTTCCAAAAAAGCAAACATACAAACAAAACTGTTGTCTAATGGCATAATAAAATCATATGTCATTACAGCAAATCTTTAAATCAGAAAAACACGGTAATTTCCTAAAGCTGAAAGTACCAGTGACTGTGGCAATAGGATTATTGCCTTATCTTCTCCACCATCATCTTGTAGCTCCAGGCCCTGCCACTAGTGGAGAATCACTCAGGGGATTTCTGTAAAAAACGCATCCAAAGGTAGCTGTTTGAATGACTGCCTTGAACAGCTCCTTGTATAAGTCAAGTATCATTTCCTTCCAAACTGTAACATTAATTAATCAGTTGCAACCTACCAATCTAGCTCAGTGTTATATATAAATTATCTTTCTGGATGACTAAGATGGGAGGTATTTATTTTCCTTCTGCCTTTAGTCACTACCTCAAATGACGTGATACTGAGGGCTGCGAACCACTGAAATAAATGAACAGATCTTATTTAAGACAAGGATAAAAACTTGTTAGCATAGGAAATTTACATTTGGCAAACTCTACGTTACGGTGTGTTATGGGTCACTCAAAAGCCCAAATCCTTTATTATATCAAATCATTAAAATTTTTGAAAACTATGACCGAAATCTGTAAAACATAAGAATAGCCAGCGTGTATGTGGCACAGAATCAAACTGGTACAGAACTTCTCTTTATCCTTGAATTTCATGACCTTGTTTAACTCAGTTCTGTTTAAGTATATGTATAGTATGTGGCTGTATGTTGAGGAATACCTGTAATAGACCTCCGTTACATTAGGAAATACTGCTAATCAGACAATCAGATTAATTTATTTTAAAAAGTAAGACATTCTCTGATGAAGAGGGTGATGTTGATCAAGATGCATTGTATACATAAATGGACATGTTAAAATGAAACCCCCTTGAACAACTTAAGTGATGCTAATGAAAGAAAAGTGACATTCTCAATCTATTAAATCACTTAGAAAAGTATGCATGAATTATGAAGTTCTGGTAGGGAAACATATAAAACAACACAATCTAAGAAACAAAATAATAAATAATTAAATGAAACCATTGACTAAAAATTTAAAATACCTGTTTGGAGGTGGTTTTGGTTTCGGCATCTTACTAAGAATAGTAGCCATTTCTTTTTTCTCATCAAAATTCTTCCACTGCTCATACAGTTTTAAAATAACCCTGATTATTTCCAAAATCTACAAGAAAGTATTTGAAAAGTTTTCAGTAATGAAAATAAGCAACCTATCAGTATAAAAAGTTGGAGTACCAGTCATGGCAGCAAAGGCCTGTTATTCCAGCACTCAAAGCCTGACGTAGAAAAACAGAAAATTAAGGGGCCAATTTGGGCTGTGTAGCAAGAACCTACCTCAAAGAACAAAACATATAAGAACTCTACTATACATCTCCTCCGGAGAACAATAAAAAAGGGAAAAGTTCTATCCTTAAGTATTTAACTTAGATGAGAAGATCTTGATAAATGGAAAGCACTAATTTTCAACACATTGTTATCTTTTTCTCTTACCTGTCATCTTTGAGCATATGTGCTATCAGCCTTAGTTATTTTATTTTTGTTATTCTTATTGTTATTTTCCTATTATTTACAGACACTTTAAAACAAAAATGAAAGCTGGGTGCTGATGGATCACTCTTGTAATCCTAGCTAATCAGGAGGTTGAGATCTGAGGATTGCAGTTAGAAGCAAGCCCAGGCAGACAATTCTGAAAGACTGTTCACTTAACCAGTAAAAATAGCTAGATGGAAGTGGGAAGTATGGCTCAAAATGATAAAGCAACAGTTGTGGGTAAAAAAAACAAAAAAAAAAAACAAGCAAGGGCACAAGGCTCAAGGGTTCAAGCTCTAGTACCAGCATACACACATACTCTCCGTGCCCCCTGCCCCCCCCCCCGCAAAAAAAAAAAAAAGAAAGAAAAAAGAAAGAAACTGAGACAGAAGACCAAGGGGATTTGAGTTTGAGGTCTTCCTGAGCCACCCAGAAAGACTATCTAAAAATTTAAGGAAAAAAAAAAAATACAAAGCAACCAAAGAAACTAAAACATGAAAAACCAAACTGGCAGCTCAGATCTGCCATATTCAGTTCCCAAATTAGCCCTGTCTTTTCTAAAAATAGATCCCATTTTTAATTGATTTTAATTGCTTTCAAAATTTGAGCAGAAAAGGTAGAAGAAAAGGAGTGAGCACTACTTTCTCACAAATAGTCTGATATCTAAGATTCATAGTAGCAATTAGTTTTTACAATAATTTGAGAAGTTAGAGGCTGCTCTGCAACCAATCAAATTAAAAGTTGACCATTATGTTGAATCCTAAACAAACTAAACTTCAGATACATCTCTTCTAATACTGTGGTCAACAGCATGCTAGGTAGACACACTACCACTAAGCCCACCTCCAGGTCCGTTTTGTACACTGGTTTCTGAGGATAGGGTCTCCTATCTAGCCTGGGTACATATCTGGAATCAGCTTATTCTGACTTCCTGTCCCAGCTGAGATGATAGGTATGTATGACCATCTCTATCTTCATTTTGTTGAGAGGGAGTCTTGGATTTTTCTGCGCAGGCTGTTCTGAATTCACTACCTTCCCAATTTTAATTTTCCTAAAGGTATGAAGTACATGCCATCACACCCAATTATAGAATTGAGAAAGAATCTCATAAACTTTTCAGCCTGGGCTAGCAGCCTTAAACCATCTTACTCTCAGTTTCCTTTCAAGTACAGAGGATTACAGGTTTGAATCACCCATGCTCTACCACAATATGAATTTATAAATGTTTACGACAATAGAATCTTAAGGAATACCTTTTCCATATCCACAGAAAGTTCAGCAAACCACTGTCTGGCATCTTTCTGCTGTACAACACAGGCCACGTGTAGGCAAGCTGAAAAATGAGAGAGCTGTTCAAGTTTAACTGCATACATAGTCTTACAACAAGATTTCCTTTTTCTTTTTGTCTTTTTTTTTTTTTTGCCAGTCCTGTGGCTTGAACTCAGGGCTTGGGCACTGTCCTTGGGCATGTACCACTTGAGCCATAGCACCACTTCCAGCTTTTTCTATGTATGCAGTATTGAGGAATCAAACCCAGGTGTATGTTAGGCAAGCACTCTACCACTAGGCTAAACTCCCAGCTCTTTCATAAATTGTGTATTTCCTAATACTCTGTTTGAGTTGTATTTAATAACTATCACTGATTAGCTCATCAATTTAGTGCAGTAAAGACTAAAAAATTAGATTACATTAAAGATCTTGTTCCTCACTGTGCCCCATGACCCCCCCAAAAAAATTACACATAGTATATACGAAGATAGTGGAAGAACCTAAAGACAATAATCTATACCACAATTTTGCCTACAACAATTCCCACTGTTGAGCCTGGCTACCCTAATTCTATCCCAGATTATGAGAGGCATAGTTCCTGATCTGGCTATTTGTATGACTTCACTAAGAATGACAAGCTACCCAAGGAGCTAGATTTTGGCTTGGTGGTAGAGTGCTTGTCTACTTCGCAAGCCCTGTTCCAGTCTCAACATCCCAAACAAAAGAAACAAAACTAAACAAGTGTTTTGACAGATGCCTACAATCCCCGTAGGCCACTCTTGACTACAGAGGGTCCTTGTTTAAAAAAAAAAAAGCACAGAATAAAGCAAACAGTCACCACAATGTCAACTGGCATATTGGTCGCCCCAGGTTAAAAGAATCAACAGCTTAGGCCTAGAAGACATTTAGGGGTCAAAAATGTGAAGTAATAAAAACCAGTACTTCAGGAAGGGAACTTGGCCTAGTATAGAGTGCTTGCCTACCATGCAGGAAGACCCAGGTTCAATTCTCGGTACCATATACATAGAAAAAAGCCATTAGTGGCACTGTGGCTTACATGGTAGATCTCTAGCTCCAAGGACAGTGCTCAGGCCCCAAGTTCAAGCCCCAAGACTGGCAAAAAAAAAAAAAAAAAAAGCAATACTTCACATATTGCAGAAAATGCCAAGCGAGAGGATTCAACTAGTCCTAAACCAGACAGAGGTGATACTAGGAAGATTATGGGAGGGTGTTTAAAAAAAAAAAAAGGAAGAATAGGAGAAAAGAAGAGTACACATATAAACGGTTGAAAAAAAAAAGAGGCTGATGATTTTATCCATTGAGAGGGATAATGAAAGGTTTAATTGGGAGATATTTTCTACATTTTAAAAAAGTTTATTTTGACCAGAAACAGTGTTATGCTTAAAATCCTAGCTATTTAGGAGTTCGAGACCAAGAGGCTGCTGGTTCAAGGCTAGCCTGGACAAAACAATACCAAGAATAAATCTTACTTTATGGCTGACAATTTTTAGCTAAGCCTAATTGTAAGAAGGCCAAAAAAAAAGCAAAAGAAAAGAAAACAACCCACAAAAACAAAACAACATTTAAGAAATAAATAAGCACCTGCAGAAAACTAAAGTTGGATCCTTCTTTGTCACCCAGCACTAGAATTAACTCCAAATGGATCAAAGACCTCGAGGTAAAAGCCAACACACTGAAATCTTTACAAGAAGGAATAGGAGACACATGAGGCCTCCTTGGCACAGGTCGAAACTTTCTTAATAAGGACCAAGAAACCCAACAAATCAGAGAAAGGCTGGGTAAGTGGGACTGCATTAAACTGCAGAGCTTCTGTATGGAAAAGGACATCGCTAGTAAATTAATTAGGAAGCCTACAGAATAGGAGAAGATCTTCACCAACCATACAACCGACAAAGGCCTCATATCTAAAATATATCAACAGCTCAAAAAATTGAATCACTCCAAAACTAATCTCCAAAGTAACAACCATCCCATTAAAAAATGGGCCAAAGACTTAAGAGTCTTCTCTGAAGAAGAAACAAAAATGGCCTATAGACACATGAAGAAATGCTCAACATCTCTGGTCATAAAGGAAATGTAAATCAAAACAACTTTGAGATTCCACCTCACTCCAGTTAGAATGGCCAGGATCAGGAAAACGAATGACAACAGGTGCGGGCGGGGATGTGGCCAGGAGGGATCACTACTACACTGCTGGTGGGAGTGCAAACTTGTTCAACTACTATGGAAAGCAGTATGGCAGTTCCTCAAAAGACTAAACACAGAGCTCCCCTATGACCCAGCAATTCCACTACTTGGCATTTACCCAATTATCCAGAAACAAGGGCATACTAAATCCACCAGCACAACAATGTTCATTTCAGCACTATTCACCATAGCAAAGATATGGAACCAACCCAGATGTCCCTCAGTTGATGATTGCATCAAAAAAATATGGTATTTATGCACAATGGAATTCTATGCTGCTGTGAAAAAGAATGCCATTGCCCCATTTGTAAGGAAATGGAAAGATTTAGAAAAAATCATATTAAGTGAAGTAAGCTAGACTCAAAGGAACATAGGCCCAATAGTCTTCCCTCATTTGTAATAATCAGTAGAAACCTTGGGCTCTCCTAGCAGAGATTTACAATAGAACAAAATCTAGAGACATTAGGCCAAATAGTGTGACACTAAATGATAGGACCTCCAGGATATAGAAAGAAAAGCCATATAATGAGTGACTGTTGTTCTTAATGTACTATGTTCTCTCTCATCTCTTTTGCCATCCCTTAGTTATCTCATATTGTTACAATTTTTCACCTTGTTATCTGATATATTTTATAGGTGCTTAATTGGTTATTTGAAATTGGATAGGGAACGGGGGAAATCAAGGTAAGTGGGAGGAGGGTGGAGGAAAATAGGGACCATGTCATGAGAAAGGGTATCAATGTTTGTGAAGTTATGCACCTTCTATCTGGTGAATATAATGTAACCCTTCTATTAATCACAATAAAAAAATTAATAAAAAAAAGAAAGGAAAAAAGAAAGTCTGTCCTAGCAAAAGAAAAGGAAAGTTAAATAAGGGAGAAAGTTCATCAAGTTGTGAAAATCAACAGAAGGAAAAAAAAGGAACAGAAACTAAGAAGTATCTAGAAAACAATGGGAGATTTGTATGCTATAAGCTATCTCAGGTAACTCTTCAAACAATTCAATTAGGATCTGCTCCCCTCTATTTCACAATTAGGTAATCAAAGTTGTAAAAGTCAGGTGATTTCCCCACACTGTAAAGTAAGTCAAGTCTAAAGAGAAGATGATCTGCCTCCATAGACTATTCTAACTCATTACTGCCTTCCATACATAGAAGCTAACTTTTCCATACATAGGAGCTAACTTTTCCCCTTGCTTGACAGCCAGAATCACTTTTGCTTCTTTACTCAATCTGGTCTGGAAATTAAAAAAAAGAAATCTAGTTGTTTTATAAGAGAATATTAACAATTTCTTTTCCCTTTCAACAAAATGTTCTATTTTTTTAAAAATTGGCTAAAATTAATTTATATAATACAATAATCCTGACTTGTAACAGTTGAAATTCGTATTATTTAATGTTCACATGCAAAGATTAGTCTATTACTTCATGGAACATAAAAACATGAAGCACAATAGAGTGAAATTTATTTCAGGATGATCCAAATTGGTTTCTAACAACTTTAATAAAGGGATATCACACTTACATACCTAGAGCTATCATGAAAGGAGGATACAGCAGGCAAAGATCCGTTCTGTAGGTATCATTCACTATTCTCCTATAGAAATGTAAATCATATATTAATGAAAGCAGAATTATGTTGTTTTCCTCCCAGACAGGGGTAGATTTCCTATGTTTATGCCTACTTATTTCTCTTTTTTATTACTGAACAAAGAAATAAAGATTAAAACACCAATGTAAAGGATAGATGCACATGTCAACAAGGGAATACTCAATTTTGAAAACTCTTAATAAATTATATAAAATAATACCATCAAAAATGCATGCTAAAGACAAATTCACTCATAATTTTTGCTTATTTTTTCACCCAAAATTTTAGCAGGTAATAGTCACCAAACAGATCACTTAAATAATTATCACTAGCATTAATACCATTATGTCCATTAAAACTTAAATCTCTTGCTTAATACAAAGTATCTCACAAAACTGGTTTAATAATTGAATTTCACATTTAGTAACCAGTTTCCCTACCTACAAACACAGTACACTATTAATAAACTTCTGTTCTAATTACCATGCAAGGGGAAGCAACATGTCTTCTTGGCCCATGTCCTGCACATACTGGAGCAAAGGTCTATAAGGATGGTACACTATCAAGCAACAATCCTAGAAACAGTTAAAAACATGTGTAAAAGCAGATTTATTACAACACAAAAAAGATATTACCCGAATGATTTGTAATTATGTATTTCAAAATGTTACTTCTCTAACTCATTCTTGCTTTCCTCTTATTCTCTTAAACACACTTATTCTCTCAAGCAAGGGCTGTTTACAGCCCTGAACTCTACTGCATCAGTAAAGGCAATTCTTTCTCTGGAATATACCTTGGTAAATCTGTCGGTAGTCAGTCAGCATCCATTCATTCCCTTAGAGATTCACAGTGTCACATCTGTATTACACTGAGACCTCATTAGTCTAAAAATCCTAATTCCCAACTGGAAGAGCAGAATCCTGCCAAAGACATGTTTACCTTCAAATAACACTGCACACGCACAGACTGTGCAATAATTTACAGTGGTTTGATGCTCTGACTTGTTTACATATTATCCTCTCATTACAGGTACTACAAAACAATATTCTCAACTTCAGAAAAGAAACAGGTGATGATGTTACTAGATGCTTCAATTTCACCACATATCACCTGGATGGTTTAAAAATGTACCTCCCTACAAATCACTTCATTAAATTATTCCTGGCTTTATTAAACATAATAAATTTTACTTCATTACAGGAAAGAAACACACTCACCATAAGTTCTAGTAGATAGAATTCACATTCTAATATCTGATTAAAAAAAAAATCAACAGTCAACAAGAAGCCTAATTACCAGTCTGCTTAGCTTAAAATAACATATAGACATTTTAGTAATGTATTGCATATTCTTACATTACATAAACACAATAGCTTAGAATGAGCATACACAACAAAAAATACTTTACTACTATATAGTTAACATAATTACAATTATAAAACATTTAAACACTTATAAGGAAAATTCCTTTTTTTGGTGCTGGGATTAAAGCTATCACATAGAGCATACCGTCTGTCGCTAAGCGACTCCCCAGCCCCAGCATTCTTTTTACTCACTTTTATTTAAATATCTTACAGGCTGGGTGGGTATGTGGCTCAAGACATAATGGTACCTTCACCACCCAATCATGAGATCCTAAGTACAAACCCCAAACAAAAGAGAAAAACAACAAAACCTTCATGTTTTTCAATATACTTTCATACAACAAATGTAGAATGCAATTGCTCTATAAATAAGAAATTTTCAATTTAGGTAGAATAACCAAATCCTTTGCAACATGAAAAAAAGGGGCATACTTAGCAAACTGTTGATAGAAACTCATCTTATAAAACAATGTTAACTACTAAAACCATTATGAGTTCATCCTGTTCCATTATAGTAGTGTTCAACCCCAGATATATATTAATGTCACCTAGAAGCTTATGGAAAATACGAATGCCAGGGCTTCCAAGTCTAAGAATTAATTGCTTAATGTGGAATATTATTAGTACGTTTTCAGGGGACATTTGAGGTAGTTCACACCTGTAATACCACAATTCAAGGTCAGTCCAGGCAAAGTTGGTGAGGCTATATCTCAGCAGAGAAGCTGGGCATGCACCTGTCATCCCTGCCACAGTGGAGGCTGGGGAGGACGACTGCAGTTCAGTTTGGTCTGGGAAAAAATGGTGAGACTTTATCCAAAGAATAACTAAAGCCAAAAAGGGCTTGGAACATAGCAAGAGGCAGAGTACTTGACAAGGTGATTAAATGGCAGCACAATTACTATGATATATTCTTTAAAAATTAATAATTTTGAAGGCATGGTGCTTTAATTTACTATATATATATTTCTGAAATATTTGGAATTTCTAACATACATTTATTTCTATCAAATAGAGCTACTTTACAAATGATTTATTTTATATAATATACTTACATGATTCATCTTATAAGGGAATTCTTTTGGGAAGGCATATGAAAATCTAGTTTTCACTGCAGACAAAAAAAAAAACAGTAACTAAAAAAATGTCAAAGTAAATTAACTCGCAATTCCTTTATCACAATAGAGAATATTAGAGTATGGCTGCAAATTGTTCAGTAGGGACTGCTGATAGTGCTGAGGAATTTTCATTGTTTCTTTATATTTTAAAATGATTTTTAAGTATAGATAATGAAGTACAAAGGAGTTACCATTCAACAGTTTATGAATGCAATGCATCTCAAATGATGTCACCCTTTATCTCTATATCTTTGTTTCCAGAGAAGTCCTATGCTCTGACACATACCATAATTTGAGGCTCAATTTTACACTTTATATTAAAGGGTTCTGCTGCTGTATGCAAAATAAATTAAAAGACTGAAAAAAAATCCACTGACTTTTTCATCATGTAAATCATTCTAGTCCTAGAATGATACCCTTCTCTTCTCTGTAGTTCAGTTCAGAAGGGGCGTGGGAATTGCACATGAGTTTACACTTGTTATATAAACTAAATGGCGTTTTCAAATGCTATATAGGCGTGTAAAAAGGAAAGGAAGGAGGGACAAAGGGAAAAAAGGAGGAAAAGAGAAAGGGAAGGATCTATCTTTTTTCTGTTGCAGGAATTCGGCTAAGACACTACCATCACACATATCTTCAGACTCAGTTTGGCTATAAGTTTTCCAGACTTTCCCTGCTGCTGATAATCAGCACTTTTAAGTAGTACTAAGCTACTTTAAAGGTGCCTCCTACTGGAACAGGTCTGATGAGAGTCGGGTTATGGATTCTTGAAAGGAAGACTAAAGAAGTACCACTTTCATAATTAACACACCAAAGGTACCCACTATTAATGTATTTTATCATCACTGCTACTGATCTTGATCATCTGGCTGAGTGAGGAGTGTCTGTCAGGATTTCTCCACTACAGTTTCTTCTTTTCTCCTTTTCCATAACATATACATCTGCAGGAAGTTCCTATATACAGTCAATACTTTAGAAGTAGGGATTAGTCCTAGTCAAGAGTAGCTATGCACATCATTTATCATTTGGCATTCTTTTTTTTATTGTTGGTTTGAGATTAGGATTTGAACTCAGTACCTGAGCTTCCACTCACTGGCTAGTATTCTACCAACTGATCCGTATCTCACATCCTCGTTTGGATTTGGTATACATGGAAAATATTGGACTAGATTATTATGTACCTCTCAAAAAAGGATGATGACCTCAAAATATAAAAATCACTCAGCTTGGTTCACAAAACACAGAATGGTCTCTCTTGTGTAGATCACAGAAATAATTTTAAAGGTCTGTATGATCTCTTGTCAGATAATGTCTTTTTGCTTAATCTAAAAAGACAGAGCATACCATAATATTAGAAACCTGTGTACAGTAGTTCTACAATTGTTATTATATAATGTTACTTCCATTTACACCTTGATTCATATACAGCTAAACTTCAGCTCTTTACATAAACACTCAGGACCAAGCAATTTGCTCAAGGTTATACAACTGATTAGGGACAAAGCACAATTAACAAGAAACACAACTGAGGCTGAAAGTCAGCGTAGTGACTACACAGCCAGAATTTTTTCCTATGTAACATTTTTTCAATTTGGAGGTATGAAAGTTCACGATTTTCATTAAATACACACATTACAGTTGCTAAAGAAATAAGTTGAATCTAGCCCAAAGAATAATGGCTAGTATCTATAAAACAATAAAATCAGGAAATGAGTGTTTTCAGTCCTTATAAAACTAAGAACCATTGAGGCAATGTTTTGAGCTTGATCATTACCACTCACTTTTAAAATTACAAATACTGCCTTTTGAAATTATTTATCAAAATGAGTAGAAACACATTTTGGGGGTTGGGTAAAGGGAGGGCATAGAAATGGAGGGAAGAATGGTAAGCAAGTGTAGCCATAGCCAATGCATATTAATAAATGAACTACATAACTTGAGGGTAGGGACAGGAGGGGGACAATGAAGGAAGAGGTGACAATAACCAAGAAGCATTGTACTCATAACTTGACTTACAGAATTGTAAACTTCTTTGTACAACCACTTAATGATTCTTAAAAAAGTTATCATCTTAGACATGATTAACAACTTTTTAAACTTATTTTTGTCACGTATGCTAGTTAGTAATAAAGCTATTCTTGGGAGATGTAACAAACTCAACTACGTGTGTCTTATAAACTACAAGGGATCTAGGTACCATGGAGCTTTCCTTAGACTGCAGGGTTAAAGCAGAGCATTATTTTTGCACTTACATACAGAAGTAGCAGCAGCAATCAACCTTGTATTTGAAACCACTCCAAATTCCTAGATAAAGAAAAGTAAATGTGTTCAGACACACAAAATTTAATCCAAAAACATGAGGTCTATTCAAGAGTATTTGCAAATTCCCTTCTTATATATAGCCTTCAGCTTCTAACTGAGGTTTGAAATGTTTAAAATTCTAAATTTATTATTCCTTAAAATTTTCACAATTTACCTTCATGCTGGTGATTCGTGCCTAATTATAATCTTGAGGATTTGCAGTTTGGAGTTGGCCCAAGCAAAAAAAGTTCATGAGACAACATCTCAATCAGCATCCAGGCATCATGGAGTGTACCTATTATCCCAGCTCCCGCAGGGGCTGAGACTGGGAGAATAATGGGTCTACATAGCCCAGACAAAAACGTTCTTGACAGCCCAATTTCAACAGAAAAAAAAATGGTCATGGTGCAAACTAGATACATAAGGTCATATAGGATGAGGCTAAATGAAAGGATCTCCAAAACAAAAGAGCTTTATCTTATATGATTATTGTTCTTAATGTACTATGCTATTTCTCTTTTGTTCCCCTTTGGTTAATCTCATATTGTTACTGTATCTGATTTTGTTACCTGGTTTATTTATTTGAAATAAGAAAGGGAAGGGGAAAAACAAGATGATTCTGAGGGGGTGGGGAGAGAAATGGGCACAAAACCATGAGAAGGGGTATCAATGTGTGAAAAGTAATGCACCTACTATGTGGCGAATGTAACCATAACCCCTCTATACAACTAAAAAAATTTTTTAAAAATTGGACATGGAGTTTCAAACCTATCATCTTAGTTACAACAAGTCACAAATACAATTGCAGTGTAGGCTAGATGTAAAGCAAAAAGATCTGGAGGTGTGGCTCAGTGCCACATCCTAGCACTGTAAAGCCTTAAGCTCAAACTCCTGTACCAACCCACAAACTAAGACAAAATTTTAAATAATTACAGTATTAATCTCAAGAAAAGGTACCAAATTAGAAACCAATTCCTAAAGTCACAATGCCAGTTTCCAAGAAAACATTTAAATTCTACACTCACCCATAAGAAGTAGTATTAAGTATGCATTCTATCCAATGGAACTGGGACTAATGAACAGATATTTACTAAAAACATATCTAATGTCTGAATAAGATCAACTTTGACATTACTTAGAAGACTATACAAATATCTATTATCTTTTTCTGGTAGAGAAAAATAAGAACATAGGATAAGGCTTCTAAAGTTAGTTGTCCTTTCCTCTTTCAACCCAATCATATTACCACTGCCTATTATTGGAATTTATCAAGTGATCTGCTTTACATATACTGTACCATTTAATTTCACATAAAGCCCATTAGGATTTCTAAAGCCTTCATTTTAAAGAGGAAAAAAAAAAAATCAAGAATTGGTTCCTTAACCAGCAAAAAAAAAACAAAAAAACTTCACACAAATGCAACCTACCATCCTTTGTAGGTACAATATAAATGTGTACTTATACTTACATTTCCAACCCTGGCAAGTGAAAATAAAAATGTAAGTCTGAGATATATTACTAAAACACCATTTATATACAACTTCCATAGTTGGTTAAAACGGGTTTGGTCAGATTAAGAAAAAAAAACCAATAATGCTATAATTTAATCCAAAAAGATATACAGTACATTCCCCAAAATATTTTTTTTTGTCAATTGTGGGACTTGAACTCTGGGCCTTAACATTGTCCCTGAGCTCTTCAGCTCAAGGCTACTGCTCTACCACTCAAACCACAGTGCCACTTTTGGTTTTCTGGTAATTAATTGGAGATAAGAGTCTCACAGACTTTTTAGTGCCATAGAACTTTGATCCTCAGATCTCAGCCTCCTGAGTAGCTAGTATTACAGGAGTGAGCCACCACACCCAGCCCAAATAATTTTTTATCCAGGTCACAATGATGCTCAACCACTTGAGCAGTGCTTCTAGTTCTAAATAATTACTTATCAAAAGAATGTATCAAGTACTGGGTTGTATTTCTCAGTATCACATAAACATAAACAAAAAGCCAGAAACAGTGCTGTGTGTGGCTCAAATGGTAGAGTGCTAGCCTCAAGCAAAAGAAGCTCAGACAGTGCTTAGGCCCTGAGTTCAATCCCAAGGACTGGCAAAAGAAAAAAAAAAAAGTGAGCCAGAGCTGGTGGCTCACACCTGTAATCCCTGCTATTCAGGTGGCTAAGATCTGAGGACTGCAGTTCAAAACCAGACCAGGTAGGAAAGTCTGTGAGACTCATATCTCCAATAAACCATAAAAAAATTGGAAGTGATGCTGTGGATCAAAGTGTTACAGCATTAGCCTTGACCAAAAGGTTATTTACTTGAAAAGTAAATACTTAAAATACTTCTTTATGAGCCCTGGAAGCTCATGCCTATAACCCTAGCTACTCTGGAAGCTGAGATCTGAGTATCATGATCCCATGTCACCAGGGGCAGCAAAATCAGTGACTTTTACCTCCAATTAACTACCAGCTCAAAGTGACAGAGTGATAGCCTAAGCAAAAAGTGCTCAGGGACAAGTACCCTGGCCCTGAGGGTAAGCCCCATGACTACCCAAAAAAGGCAAAACCCCCACCAACTTCTCATTAGAACCTTAAATGTTAGAAAGCTTTTCTTAATATTATTTCTAATAAAGTCAATTATCATTTAGGTAGTAATCTATTCCTAAACAATAGCTAAAACAAAACTAAATTAAGGTTTTGTTAATACTAAAGGCCACATGGATTAGTTGTACAAAACACCCAGTTTTCATAGTCTGCTACTGTCTTGGGTTTAGCTGAGCGTTGAGCTGCCAAAAAAAATACTAAAAAGTGCCAGGTGCAGGTAGCTGACACCTGTAATCCTAGCTACTCTAGAGGCTGAGAATGTGAGGCTCATACCCTAAGTCAGCCCTAGCAGGGAAGTCCAGTAGACACTTACCTCAAATTAACCACCAAAAGCCTCCAGCACAAAAACTCAGGGACAGCGCCCATGCCCTGAGTTCAAGCCCCAAGCAAAAAAAAAGAAAAAAGAAACCTGAAAAGGTACATAAGCTGAACAGAAAATTTCAGCTTCAGCTCCAAGTTTTTAACATCTTCCCATCACTCCATTTTTCTACTCTCCCTATACAACACTGCTAAAATCTCTTGCAACTCATCATTCTTTTTGCTTTTCTTATGGCCTGTTAGGAAACAGAATAGGAAAGGATAGTAGGAAATAAACATATGAGTTATGACAGAGGAGCTGCCTTATTTGGGTGGTCGTGGGGCTTGAACTCAGGGTTACAGTGCTGTCCCTGAGCTCTTTTTGCTCAAGCTAGCACTCTACCACTATGAGCTGATAGTTAATTAAAGATAAAAGTCACACAGATTTTTATCAGGATATGATAGAGGAGCTGAGGCAATTGAATGGCTATAACTTAATGTCAACCAACACCCAAAAGGCAGTTAAGCTAAGCATCACTCATAAGATTAGGAGACAGAACTCTCAGGGTTCAAATACAAGGTGTGGTACTTACTATGTAAATGACCTTAAGCAAGCTATTCATCTCTCTTTGCCTAAGTTTCCTCACTTATAAAATGTGGATACTACTACTATAAACTCAACAGTTTGTTAGCAGGAATCAGTTATTAAAGACTTAGAAACACTTTATAAGCTCGGCACTGGTGGCTCATGCCTGTAATCCTAGCTCAAGAGGCTAAGAGTGGAGGATCCCAGTTCTAAGCCAGTCTGGGCCGGAAAGTCCCCGAGACTCTTATCTCCAATCAAGTACCAAGAAAAAAAAAAGAAGCCAGAAGTGGTGCTATGGCTCAAGTGGCAGAGTGCTAGCCTTGAATAAAAGAAGCATCCAGACCCAGAGTTTAAGCCCTAAGATCAGCAAAAAAAAAAAAAGGAAAGAATGAAAGAAAGAAAAGGCACTTCACTCATAGTTAAGTATCACGTTTACATGCTTATTAAGTAAATATTTAAAAGCATGTATAAAATACATTTTTGCTTTTTCAATTATTTTATGTGATTATCATCTATCATTGTCCTTACATAGGCAATATTAAATATGTAAGTTTTTTGTCAGTTACTTGTGGTTTGAGTATTGTCCTGGAGCCCTTTTGCTCCACCCATTTTTGAGCACTCTACCATTTTGAGCCACAGTGCCAACTTCTTAACCGACATATATTTGATGTAAAACAGAAAACTATTTTATACCTCTACTTTAGATGCCAAAAACACACATGTAGGAGCCATTAACACAGGATCTATACTTTTCAGAGAATACCTAAAATATGACAAAAAGCAAAGTTAAAACATTACAATTTAGAACATACACTGGTAGAAAAAGCACAGTAACTATGGCAAATAAACACTTCGTTTATACTAAGGTTTGTCAATATAGAAAAACATTTCAAAGCCAGCTATTGCAGGAAAACCCATGAGACTCATCTCTAATTAACCACCATCTCTAATTAACTAAGTAGTGTGCTAGTCTTGAGCTGAAGAGATCAAGGACAGCGCCCAGGCCCAGAGTTCAAGCCCCACAACTGACTATGACCACAGAAAAGAAAAAAACGTTTCAAAGAGATAGAACACAGTCCTCCAAATGAAACAGCCTTACCTGGCATAGAATCTCTTGAAATAAACGGTAGCAGTAGCAATAACTTGTTGCCTTAATTTAAGATGTTCACCTAATGCTTGGATAACTAAAAGGAAAATAATCAAGTTTTAAATATTTTATCTGGCATTATGGCAATAATGTTAACTTTTAACAATAATCTCCCCAAGTTTAAAACATGAGTGCATTCATTTTTAACAATGGGACAAACCTGCTATAAAACTCTAATTCATAGTGATTTAGTACTAAGAATTTGCCAAAACAGTACAGAGAAAAGAAAAAGTGCCCCCAAACAGAAGTTATTCTTTTAGTAACAAAACTGAATGATATATAGTTCCCTCTACTATCTAAATATTTTTAATGATTTTCACACTATATTTAGTATAAAAAGAAAACATTAGATATCCGCCTTAATTAGCTATAATTTTATAAAGACAAAAATCAATAATAAGCCTTCAAAAACAACAGTTAAGTTTGCAGATGAGTTATTGAGATTAGAAAAATTGAAGCTGGGCGCGGTAGCTCACGCCTGTAATCCTAGCTACTCAAGAGGCTAAGTAAGATCTGAGGAACGAGGTTCAAAACCAGCCTGGGCACTAAAAAGTCCTTGAACGGGGGGAGGGTAATGGGTACCAAGACATGTAAAAGGGTATCAATGTATGTGAATTAATGCACCTTCTATCTGGCAAATATCATGTAACCCTTTTACTAATTACAATAAAAAAATAAATAAATAAAAAGTCCTTGAGCCTCTTATCTCCAAAAAACAAGAAGTGGCACCTGTGGCTCAAGGGGTAGGGCAGTAGCCTTGAGCTAAAGAGCTCAGAGACAGCGCCCCAGGCCCGGAGTTCAAGTCCCATGACTGACCCAAAAAAAAAAAAAAAAGATTAGAAAAATTGTATGACAAAATAATCCCATGGCAGACTAACAGTTTGTGGCCAAATCCTTTTCCCACAGTAGAAAAATTCTCTAAAGGGGGCCGGGAGTTTGGCCTAGTGGTTAAAGTGCTTGCCTAGCATGCATGAAGACCCGGGTTCGATACCTCGGTACCACATACATAGAAAAAAGCCGGAAGTGGTGCTGAGGCTCAAGTGGTAGAGCTCTAGACTTGAGAAAGTCCAAGGCCAGTATTCAGGCCCTGAGCTCAAGCCCAGGACTGGCAAAAAAAAAAAAAAAAAAAGAAAAATTCTCTAAGGTAAAAACGTCTGCTAGAAGATGTCAACTTTAAAGAATCACTTATTCTCAGAGTATATTTTTTTACCCAACTTTAAACTGGTTGTATTATAAATGCTTGGTAAAATTAGCTACCACTGTCAAATTATCTTTGATAAATAAACAGCTTTATTCAGATTATCCAGAGTAATAAAATGACAGATGAATACACTGTAAAACAAAAACAGTATCTGCATAAATAAAAAATGGTAATTTTAAAATGACAAAAATTTTTAGGTTCATAAAAAGTAATCAATTATATACTACTTCAATCAACAACAACCAAAAAACAGGTTACCATTTGTAAAAAATATTTGTAACTTCCAATACTCTTCTTCTGAGAGAAATTTTAAATCCTTTTGGCGCTCTTTCAAGAGATCTTGTTTATCCAAAATCCATTGTAAACTGAAAGTAAAAATGTAAAGTTATGTTACAGAAAAATGAATGTCACAGAAAACATGAAAGCTGAACAAACAGTTCATATTCTAAGATGTATAGGTTTAAGAAGTAACCATACAAGGCAATACTGGAGATGTAGCTGGGGATATAGCTTAGTGGCGGAGCACTTGCCCACCATGTGCAAGACCCTGGCCTGGATTAGAATTTCAGCCCCACCACCAAACAAAACAAAACAACTATTTCTCACGCTTCTTAAAATGTGGATTATTAATGAGAATTAGCTCACTAATTGAATATGGCCCTGAAGATCTTTCCACTCTAAACTTCAGAAACAGTAACTTCTTGTATTTTATTTTAATAGCATGTTTACCTTTCCTTAAAGGTAAGCAAGGCATAGTGGTACATGCCTGTAATCTCAGCTACTAGGGAGACTAAAGGAGATCATGAGCTTGAAGCCAGCTGGAGCTACCAAGACTATGCCCAAGACCCTGGGGTTCATGACCAGTACCACAAAAACAATGAATAAACAACAACAAAATCCCTAACAACAAGAAAGTTTAAATGTGAGGCTGCAAATTTGGCTTACTGGTAGAGTGCTTGCCTAGCATACATGATTTTTGATTCCTCAGTACAACATACACAGAAAATGTCGGGAGTGGCACTGTGGAACAAGCGGCATAACTAGCCTGGAGAAAAAAAAAAAGTGTCTAAGGACAATGCTCAGGCCCTGAGTTTAAGCCCCAGGACTGGCAAAAGAAGAAAGCAGCAGCAGGAACAGCAGCAGCGGAGGCTGTGGCGGGGGCAGGAGGAAGAGGAAGTGGCACTTTGGCAAGGGTTAAAACGCTATCCTTGAACACAGTGAGGCTCAGGGACAGTGCCCAAGCCGAGTTTAAGACCCAGAACCAGGGAGGAAAATATTCTGCAAGCTTTACTATTTCTGGATACTTTAATTTTTTATTTAAATGGACCATCATTTATATTGCTATATACGGAAAGGCTTTCTCTTCTTTCTGAAACTTCACCCAAATTTACCAATCTCCTTCAAAGTTACTTTCTTGGGCCAGGAGTTTGGCCTAGTGGTAGAGTGCTTGTCTAGCATGCACAAAGACCCATGTTCGATTCCTCGGTACCACATATATAGAAAAAAGCCAGAACTGGTGCTGGGGCTCAAGTGGTAGAGCTCTAGCCTTGAGAAAGTCCAAGGACAGTGCTCAGGCCCTTTTTTATTATCCAAAAAGAAATGTACTCATACCTGACTTAAATAATTGTAACCACTCTATACATCACCTTCATAATAACAATTTTTTAAGTTATTTTCTTTTAGTTGCCAATGTGTTTGTAGCTTATTTTGATACAAGGATAATATTCACCTAAATGCTTTGCCAAATGTTACTAAAGTACTGATATTTAATTTCAATGTATATACTCCTATGCCCTTATGACGTAAAAGCATAAAATATTAAGAAAGCTTTCTATTTCAAAGCTTTCTATTGCTATTTGGTTACAATTATTCTTAGATTTGACCTATAGAATCATCCTACCAAAAAAGGAAAAAAATGGGGGCCATCTTACAATACTAAAATCAAACTTCATATATTAAAATGTGTTCCACCAAAGAGTTTTAAGACTTTCTTCCTATTCATCTTATTCTGCTTCATCTGATTCTTTAATATGTAATGTCCTAATATTCACTTAAAAGAAAGCATTTAGTCTCAGTTTATAAAACTTCTTTGCTCAGTGATTTTAACTCTATATACTTTGTGTGTATGTATGGCTTAAACTTAGGACTTCACTTTCTGCTCACAGCTGGTGCTTTACCACTCTAGAACTTTTTATTTTTTCTGCTTTATTGTAATTAAAGAGTCTGAAGGCCTTTTCTCCCTGGCTTCTTCTCTGCTTTCTGAGTAGCTAGGATTACTGGCATGAATCACTGATACCCAGCTAATTTTGCCTTTAATCACACACATACACACACCCCTCAATCAATTCTACTAATATCAGAAACACATCAAAAATCACCTTAAATTTCCCAACTTTTTAGTGTCAGTTACGATGTTTTTTTATGCTAAGGATGCATAGTATTTCCATTTCATTTTTCCATTTCATCTTTCTCCAAGCAACAAATAATTAGCTGTAAAGTTTCCAAAGGATTCCATCTTCCTGAAATCATTTTCTCATAGGAGAAATTAACAATCTTTAGAAAATTGTTTTACAAGTTTAATGTTGCTTTATTCTTCATGCAAAGATCTAAAAAGTTAATAGGAACTGATCCTATCTATATCCAGAAAAATTTACAATTATCAATGATCCTACCACTAAGAAATGATTAATATTAAGGTAACCTCTTTAACGAGTCCTGTACATCTTTCAGCAATACAATGGAAAGCTTACTCAGTGTTTAACCAACCCCCATCTTACTTCCTGCTTAAACAAATATACTTAAGTTTTTTTTTAAATTATGCCAGCTGGTCACTGACAGAAACAAAATTTTACTAATGAAAATGGTAGCAACGTACAAAGTACACTTTTTGCCAGTCCTGGAGCTTGAACTCGGGGCCTGGGCACTGTCCTTGAACACTTTTTGCTCAAAGCCAGTACTCGGCCAGTGCTCCGCCACATGAGCCACAGCGCAACTTCCAGCTTTTTCTATGTATATGTACGGAGGAATCAAACTTGGGGGTCGTCCATGGTGGAGTGGTGAGCACTCTACCACTTACATTTCTTTTCCCTTATTCAATACATTTCTTTTTCTTTAATTATATTTTTAGTATCTTTAGGAAGTTACCATTCAACAAGCCAGTTTGTAAGTACAAGGTAATCGTTATAATCTCTTTCATCATCCTCCCCTAAAAAATACACTTATTTGTTTAGTTTTTTGTGCTGATGCTAGGGCTTTAACTCAGGTCAGGAGGCTGCCATTCTGCTCTTGTGCTCAAGGCTGATGCTCTACTACTTGAGCCACACCTCACTTTCGGCTTCTTGATGGTTTACTGGAGATAGGTGTCTCACAAACTCAAGCTGGGCTCGGATCGTTCACGATCCTTGGATCCCAGCCTCCTGAGTTGAGGCTGGTACTGAGGCTGGGATTACCGGCATTCAGTCACCAGCGCCCCGGTGAAAATACACTTTTAAAACAAACGAGGAGGCAGAGATAATGAATGGCTAAAACCTTGAGGGCATGGGACCTATATTTTATCAACCTAAAATTCCAACTAGGCATAAATAAAGCAGAGTCAGAAAACGATGGGGAGATTAAAACAAAACAAGCTCGACACATTCCTTGGATTATTAATCTAAACACACAAGTGCGAAAGAAGGGATCAGCCGTGCCGTTTCTCCGATCAAATCCAAGGCAAAAACCATCCATAAACCTGCCCCAAACAGGCAGGCAGCCTCCCAGCCCCGCCCAGAGCCAGGCTTCCAGCACCAGTTCCCAGGGCGCCTCATCCCACAGGCCTAGCCAAGCCCAGAACCCGCCAACCAACCTCCCTTCCCCGGTCCTCCTCGCCACCACACCACCCGCCAAAACCCTGCGGGGAGAGGAAGTCACCGCTCTCCCCCACCCCAGCCCCAGCCCCTCTGGCTTCCGGTTTGCTACGGGACCGGGGCCCTGGATCCCCGCCCGGGGAAGTCGCAGGCCCCAGCCTCAAACCCCCCATCCCCTGCCTTCCACCAGCAGGAACCGGCCTCGGGTGCAACCCTGGAGGATCACTTACTAATGGGAGCTCTGCCAAAAGTTCCCTGCCATGGAATACAGCTCTCCCTGATGAAACAGCACCAGCCGGCGAAGCGGCCCGCGGAGCGACCATAGACGCGACCGGCCTGGCGACCGCGCTCCGGGATCTGAATTGCTGCGCTGAGCTCCCGGGCCGCGACAGGAAGAGGAGGGCACCCTGGCCTCCCTGTCCCCGGCAAGCAACGCTGCACTGTGCAAAGCCGTTCCTAGGTACAAAAGTTCCGGCCCGCCCCGCGGTAGCCAAGGAAGCTTGGGCGAGGATGCTGCTGCACTCCATAGACGTGCTGGCCCGGGACACCGGAACTAGTTCTCGCCGGGGATGCTGGTGCGGCGCACAGTCTCGCGACATGACTGGCCGTCTGAGCCCCAGGTCCACACAATGCTTCTCCTCTAGGTGGGTGTCGTGGGAGAAACGCCCCACGGGAGTACCTGTGCCACCCTCCAGGCTCCAGAGATCATCACTGTCATTTACTGTCCTGAGACTATATGTGTTCATATATACACACATATACTTGTTCATAAGTAGCTACATATATGCATGCACATACATACATGGACAGCACGTGGGCACAGTATATGTATGCATATGTACGTACATATGTGGATTTACATATGTATACATCTATGTCTGTTATATGTATATATATGTATATATGTATATATACATACATACATACATATATATATATAAAATCTTCAAGTAGTTCTACGGAAAGCCTTACAATTCAAAGTGTCAGTTTATCAATATATCTTGATCAGTCTTTTTTTCTTTTCCTTCTTTTATTTATTTATTTTTATTATAACGTATAAAGGGGTTACAGTTACATTCGCCACATAGTAGGGGCATTATTTCCCACACATTGATACCCCTTATGTTTTTGTCCCCATTTCCATCCCCCCACCTCCTCCCAATCATCTTGTTTTCCCCCCTTCCCTTTCCTATTTCAAACAATCAAATAAATGTATATACAATATACCATGTAACAAAGTCAGCTACAGTAACAATATGAGATTAACCAAAGGGCAACAAAAGAGAAGAGAAATAACATAGTACATTTAGAACAATAACCAAACAAGATAAACCTCCCTTTCCATGGTCTGGAAGTCCTTTCATTTAGCCTCATCCTAGATGACTTTATGTATCTAGGTGTTGAGCTACTGTAATCCTCTGCTCATAGAGTCCTAGATGTGTACTAATTATTACGAAGGAGGGAAACCATTGAGCCTATGTTCCTTTGAGTCACTTATGATTTTTTCCAAGTCTTTCCATTTCCTTACAAATGGGGTGATGTCATTCTTTCTGATGGCAGCATAGAATTCCATTGTGTATAAATACCACAACTTCTTGATCCAATCATCTAATGAAGTGGCTCTAATGTGCCCTTGTTTCTGGATTTGGGTAAATGCAAAGGAGTGGAATTGCTGGGTCATAGGTGAGCTCTTGTTTAGTCTTTTGAGGAACTGCCATACTGCTTTACATAATGATTGAATGAGTTTATACTCCCACCAACAGTGTAGTAGCGACCCCTCCTGGCCACATATCCTCCAGCATGTTGTTATTGTATTTCTTTCCTTTTTTTTAACTTTTATTGTAAATGTGATGTACAGAGAGGTTACAGTTACATAAGGTAATGCTTACATTGCTTTTTGAACAGTGTTATCCTCTCTCACCCCTCCTTCATTTTCTTCCACTTCTCCTCTTCATCCTCGCCCACACAAGTTGTAAGCTTCATGTTCAACATAGTGGCTAGTGAGTATCAGTTTTGAACTGATTCTCTTTTTTCCCACCATTTCTGTAATTCCCTTCCCCTTCCCCAAATCAGATAAACTTAAATTCAAGACATCAGACATTGGCTTCATTATTAGATTTCTTTCTCTTTTTTTTTGGTTTTTCCATCATATTTCAAATGACATGTTTAGCAAATGAGTGTTCAAGAAGGGAATCTCTATATACAATCACTAGCACTTAGTTTTTAGAGCATAATCAAAATTAGGCTAAGGGTTTGTGTATGATAGATACATATTAATTTATGTAATAAAACATTATGTCCTAGAGTCATAGGTTTTAATGTCTATGTCATTGTGTTTATATTTTCAGTACCATGTCCATAGCATTGAGTATGCAATGGACATGGAGTGAAGTGGAGTCTCAAAGTTGCTTTGATTTGGATTTCTTTTATGGACAGTGATGTCTAGCATCTCTTCATGTGTCTGTAGGTCATTCTTATTTCCTTCTCAGAGAAGTCTCTCTTTAAGTATTTGGCCGATCTTTTAATGGAATGGTTGTTTCTTTGAAGATTTGTTTTGGAGAGATTCAATGTTTTTTGTTTTTGTTTTGTTTTGTTTTGTCTTGGGGCTTGAACTCGGCCTGGGGGCACTGTCCCTGAGCTCTTCAGCTCAAGGCTACCACCTACCCTTGAGCCAAGCCCCACTTCCCAGTTTTCTAGAGGTTAATTGGAGATAAGAGTCTCAGATCCTTTTGTGCCCTGGCTGGCTTTGAACATTGATCCTCAGATCTCAGTCTCCAGAGTAGCTAGTATTACAGGCGTGAGCCACCTCCCAGGCAAGATTCAGTGTTTTTAGCTGTAGATATATTTTAGATATGAGGCCTTTGTCTGTTGTATGGCTAATGGAGAGCTTCTCCCACTCTGTGGGCTTTCTAGTTAACTTGCTAGCTCTATCCTTTGCCATACAGAAGCTCTGTAGTTTAATGCAGTCCCATTTGTCCAAACTTTCTTTAATTTGTTGTTTCTGGGTCTTTATTAAGAAAGTTTCAACCTGTGCCAAGGAGGCCTACTATATCTCTTATTCCTTCTTATAAAGTTTTCAGGGTATCCGCTTTTACCTCAAGGTCTTTGATCCATTTGAAATTATTATTGGTGCAGGGTGATATAGAAGGATCCAACTTTAATTTTCTGCCGGTGCTTAACCAGTTCTGCCAGCACCACATGTTGAAGAGGCTGTCTTTCTTCCATTCTATTTTTTGCTGCCCTAATCAAAGATTAGGTGGCCATAGGTCTGTGGGTTGATTTCTGGGTCCTCAATTCTATTCCATTGGTCCTCAGGCCTGTTCTTGTGCCAGTACCAAGCTGTTTTGCTTACTATAGCTCTGTAATAGAGCCTAAAGTTTGATATTGATATTCCTCCTGCGCTGTTCTTTCTGCTAAGAATTGATTTTGCTATATGGGGTCTTTTATTATTCCATGAACTTTTGGCTTGCTTCTTCTATCTCCTTAAAGAATGACATTGGGATATTGATGGGTATTACATTGAATTTGTAGCCCTTGATAGGACTGCCATTTTCAAGATTTTTTTTGCCATTTTCATGATTGTTTTTTTTTGTCGGTCCTGGGATTTGAACTCTGGGCCTGGGCCCTGTCCCTGAACTCTTCAGATCAAGGCTAATACCCTACCCTTTGAGTCACAGCACCACTCTGGTTTCCTAGTGGTTAATTGGAGATAACAGTCTCATAGACTTTAGTGCCCAGACTGACTTTGAACCACAATCCTCAGATCTCAGTCTCCTGAGTAGGTAGGATTATAGGTGTGAGCCACCACGCTCAGCTTTGATCCGTCTATTAAAAAAAATCTTGTTTCAGTTTTAGTTTGTTTTGGATGGTACTGAAGTTTGACCCCAGGACTAGGCACTTGCTAGGCAAGCACTCCACACTTGATCTATAACCCTAGGGCTCTTTCTTCTTCTTTCTCCTCCTCCTCCTCCTCCTCCTCCTCCTCCTCCTCCTCCTCCTCCTCCTCCTCCTCCTTCTCCTCCTCCTCCTTTAATTTTGCCAGTCCTGGGGCTTGAACTCCAGGCCTGGACACTGTCCTTCGGTTTTCTCAAGGCTAGCACTCTTCCACTTGAGCCACAGTACCACTTCGGGCTTTTTCTGTGTATGTGGTACACAGGAATCTAACCCAGGACTTCGTGCATGATAGGCAAGAACTCTACCACTAGTTCATGCGCCCAGCCCCTCCTTCTTCCCTTTCTGGTCACATTATCCTATGCATGCCTGACGCCTAGAACACAAATCGCTCCCTTCCAAATGATTAGAATAAGCCTTTACATATTCTATCCTAACTGGTTTCAAAACCTTTCTCATAGTTAATGGTTATTTTACTCTGTGAAATTCTCTTTCATTCCAATTGAATATTGACTTCTTTTTTTGCCTTGCCAGTTTCTTGTCTTTGTTTTAGATTTATGAATGTGCTTTGGAATTTCAGTGGCTAGTTCACTTGGGGGAGAGTTTCTGTTTCTCACACTCACTTCTTCTATGGTCACCTCCTACTCTCAGTCCTATCATCTGCCTAGCTCTGCCTAACTCTCTGACCCAGCTGGCACAGCTAAGTTTTACAATGGCATTTTGTGCTCCAATCTCATGGTCTACAGTCAAACTCATCACTGTGGTATCAGTCTGAAGGCTCAGACCACCTTCAAGCTGCCACCTGCAGTCTGGATGGTGGTCACCATTAGCTCGGGTGTGGGAACAATGTTAGAGAAATTACCATTCCTAGAACACAGATCTCATGGTGTTCTCTGTCCATCCTTTCTCTTTTGTCAACCTAGAGAGCCACCAGATACTGACTCCTGACTTGGGTGTGACTGTGGACCCTGTCTTGTTTGTACCTCTTCAGCCCTTTTAGTCATAAGAGCCGCCACTGCCCCTGAGCAGCTCAGCTGAGTGCTTTGTGGTTTTGTTCCTTCCATTCGGCTCCATCATGATTCGTAGCTAGATTCCCTCCAGTTCTTCCTTCTTCTTTCCTTGCTTTATCCATGCCTCCTACCTCTCAACCTTTTTCACTTTTCAGAACATCTAAAAACATGAATGAGCATGTACAGATGTATATGCACATATGTCCCAAACTGAATCACTGAAATAATTGCAATAATTTAACCTTATAAGATTAAACAATGCTGTTTCTATTTCTTCTGTTTCTGTTATCATTGTAAGATTTCATTTAAAAATGTATTTTGATCCCAGATTTTAGTAGGTCAAAGAAGGAAGATGGTAAGAGCAAGGCCAACATAAACTATATACCAAGATCTTAAAAAAAAAAATAGCCATATGCAGGTGGCTTTCATGGGCTTCAGTCCCAGGATGAAAGTTCAAAGCCAGCCTGGGCAGAAAAGTTTACAGAAGAAACTCTTATCCTAGTTAACCAATAAAAAGTCAAAAGTGGGGGCTGGGAGTTTGGTCTAGTGGTAAATTGCTTGCCTAGCATGCACAAAGACCCTGACTCAATTCCTCAGTACCACATACATAGAAAAGGGGGAAATGATGCTGTGGCTCATGTGGTAGAAAGTTAGCCTTGAGGGAAGCCCAAGAACAGTGCTCAGGCCCTGAGTTCAAGCTCCAGGACTGGCAAAAAAAAAAAAGAAGTCAAAAGTGGTGCTGTGGGTCAAGTGGGAGAGCGCTAGCCTTGGGAACAAAAAGTCAGGGCCAGTGCAAGGGAAGAATGACATTAACTGTAACCCCTTCACAGGTCACTTTACAATGACAATTAAAAATTAAATGAAAAATGAAACAGTCAAGGACAGTACCCAAGCCTCACGTTTAAGTCCCAGGATCTGCATCAAAAAACAGAAAATAAATAATACACTTTTGTACATGATTTGACCCACTGTGGCCATTCAATTACTAGAGTTGTGAGACAGCTTAAGATGGTATTTTCCCTTGTGGATTGAGACCAGTTAGCACTTGAAATTGAATGTGGCAACTAGTTTCCTAAATGAAATGGAACAGAAAAATAGCATGTATTGTAGAAAGAGCAAAGGTATATTTTTGTAAGTTCATGCAGTTGTAGAGATACACAAAGTGTGAAATGCACTTATTCCTGAATTAGAATGAATGAGCTAGACTAGGCCAAAGTGGGATAACCCCTCCTGACTCCTCACTCTATCTCCAATATCCATAACTTACCATAGAAGCATGTTGTAGGTCTTAGATCCTTCTCATGAAGTCCCATAAAGTCTGCTGGCTGTCCTTGATTGTGTTCCTATAGATCATGGATATGTCTAGCTTCCAAATATTCCATCTTAACTTGTGTTGTTTCCAAGTTCAAAATCTTCCGGGACAAAGCATGGAGGACTCACACTAGCCCCTAGCTATGTGGTCTTGGAGCCTTGAAACAGGAAAAAAAAAAACAATCAAAATATACACAGGCCTCCAATGTGGTTTCCAAGAAGGCTGAGAAATATTGAGGTGCCCATAAATGCAAATGTGATTACCATAGTTGCCTTTTCCCTCTTTTGTTTTGGTGTGGGGAGAGGATCAGTCTTGGCGTTTGAACTCAAGGCCTGGACATTGTTCCTGAGCACTTTTGCTCAAGGCTAGTGCTCTACCACTTTGAGCCATAGTGCCACTTCGGATTTTTCAGTGGTTAATTGGAGGTAAGAGTCTCCTGGGGACCTTTCTGCCGGGGCTGGCTTTGAACCATGATCCTCAGATCTCAGCCTTCTGAGTAGCTAGAATTACAGGCATGAGCTACCAGCTCCTGGTACCTTTTCCATTTTTTAAAGGTTTCCATATTCCTTGATTCAAATGGTTCTTTTCATCTCCAAAGCTAGCAATGAGTAGTTAGGTTTTACTCATATTGCATTGACACTGATATTTCTACCTCTCTCAATCACAAAATACCTTTGTAATGATTGTATTGGGCTCACCCAGGTAATCTAAAATAATCTTATTTTAAAGATTAGCAATCTCAGTTCCCTCTATGTAAATTAATGTATTTATAAACTCAGAGTATTTTTGGTGGCATCTTTGGGGGACAAGTTTGTAAAAATATTTTATTGTTATTATAAAGGTAATGTACAAAAGGATTAAAATTACTTAAGTAACATAAAGAGTACATTTCTTTTTTTTTTTTGCCAGTCCTGGGCTTGAGCTCAGGGCCTGAGCAATGTCCTTGGACTTTCTCAAGGCTAGAGCTCTACCACTTGAGCCTCAGCACCACTTCTGGCTTATTTTCTATGTATGTGGTACCAAGGAATCGAATCCGGGCCTTCGTGCATGCTAGGCAAGCACTTTAACCACTAGGCCAAACTCCCAGCCCCTACATTTCTTTTTTTTGACAATATAACTTTTCTCTTGCTCTCTCAGTTTTCCTCTCCCATCCCCACACACAAGTTGTACAGTTCATTTTTAACATAGTATCCCATGAGGACCATTATTTTGATCATTGTATTATCCAGGTTGTTAATCAGCTCTGGGCGCAATAGTAGGTATGTCCTTAGAATGGAAGTATACCTGAATTCCATTGATCTAATGGTATGCCTACCAAATCTCCCCCCATGGATTTGCTAATAGAAATATAGCACACTGAGGGGCCGGGAGTTTGGCCTAGTGGTTAAAGTGCCTGCCTAGCATGCACAAAGACCCGGGTTCGATTCCTTGTTACCACATACATAGAAAAAAGCCGGAAGTGGTGCTGAGGCTCAAGTGGTAGAGCTCTAGCCTTGAGAAAGTCCAAGGACAGTGCTCAGGCCCTGAGCTCAAGCCCAGGACTGGCAAAAAAAAAAATATAGCACACTGAGGAGGTAAAAATATCAAGTCATGAAACAATAATTTCTTTATAAGCCAATCAATTATCACTGGGGTTTTTAATATATGATTTTTGTAGTATTGATTACTGTGTACTCATACCTAAGAAATAACAATAGACTTACTGTAGTCTAAGTCTACTATACAGTACAGTGTAATATAGTATAATACAGCACAGTACAGTATAGTTATTCTTTAGTGAAATAGAGGAAGCAATCCAAAAATTCATGTGGAATAATAAAAGACTCCAAATAGCAAAATCAATCCTTAGCAGGAAGAACAGCAGGAAGAATATCAATACCAAACTTCAAATTCTACTACAAAGCTGTAGTAATAAAAAAAAAAAAACAGCTTGGTACTGGCACAAGAATAGGCCTGAGGACGAATGGAATAGAACTGAGGACCCAGAAATCAACCCACAGACCTATAGCCACCTAATTTTTTTATAAAGGAGCCAAGAATACTGGCTGGAAGAAAGACAGCATCTTCAACCAATGGTGCTGGCAGAACTGGCTAAACACATGTAGAAAACTAAAGTTGGATCCTTATCTGTCTCCCCGAACCAGAGTTAATTCCAACTGGATCAAAGACCTTGAGGTAAAAGCAGATACCCTGAACATTTTACAGGAAGAAATAGGAGATACACTTGGGCTCCTTGGCAAGGGTCAAAACTTTCTTATAAAGGCCCAGAAACACAACAAATCAAAGAAAGTTTGAACAAATGGGACTGCATTAAACTGCAGAGCTTCTGTATGGAAAAGGACATACCTAGTAAGTTAAATAGAAAGCCTACAGAGTGGGAAAAGATTTTTACTTGCCAGACAACAGGCAGGCTTTTTTTGTTTGTTTGTTTTTTTGACAGCCCTAGGGCTTGAACTCAGGGCCTGAACACTGTCCTTGGGCTTTCTCAAGAATAGAGTTCTAACAGTTGAGCAACAATACCACTTCCAGATTTTTTCTTTGTATGTGGTACTGAGGAATCAAACCAGGGTCTTCCTGCATGCTAGGCAAGCACTCTTACCACTAGGCCAAACTCCTTGCCATGGGCCCATGGCAAGGGTTTTATATCTAAAATATTCCTGCAGCTCAAGAAATTAAATCTTTCCAAAACAAATCCTCACAGAAGCAGGCATCCCATTAAAAGGTAAACTAAAGAGTTACAGAGAGCTGGGTATAGTGGTTCATGCCTGTAATCCTAGCTACTCAGGAGTCTGAGATCTGAAGATCAAGGTTCAAAGCTAGGTGGGATGCAAAAGGACTTGAGACTCTTATCTCCAATTAACCTCTAGAAAACTGGAAGTGGGGCTTGGCTCAAGGGTAGCCTCGAGCTGAAGAGCTCAGGGACAATGTCCAAGCACAGGGGTAGAGTGGTAGCCTTGAGCTGAAGCGCTCAGGGACAGTGCTCAGGTCAAGTTCAAGCCCATGACCCACACAGAAAAAAAAATGACTTAAAGAGAGACGTCTCTGAAGAGGAAATAAAAACGGCCTATAAACACATAAAGAAATGCTTGACATCTCCTTTCATTTATTCTTATTTCAGATCTATATATTAGCATCAGACTCTTTTAGTTGCTATATCACCTCTTAGCTAAGTTCACTATAGAAAGGAGCATAATTTTTCTAGAATAGCCACTAGAAAACTACCAAAATTGAGGTGGTATTTCTGCCTGCAACACTTCCATCTCTTTGTTTCAAGTGGCCTATGGTAGCTCCTCATTTTGTGTATTTTTGTCTACTTTCACCTGTGCTCCTTGTAACTACAGCTCATTTTCAGCTTTAAATCATGAAATTTCGGGTGTGTTTCCAGTCTAACTCATTCATTTAGTTTTTTTGCCAGTCATGGGTTTTGAACTCAGGGCCTGAGCACTGCCCTTGGACTTTTCTCAAGCCTAGAGCTCTACCACTTGAGCCACAGCACCATTTCCAGCTTTTTTTTTTTTTCTCTGTACGCAGTGCCAAGGAATTGAACCCGGGCCTTCATGCATGCTAGGCAAGCAGTCTACCACTAGGCCAAACTCCCTGCTCCTTAATTTGTTTTATGTCTATCTTTCTTTCTGTATTTAGATGTATCATAGATAGATAGATACAGAGAGAGCCCTCTGTCTCTCTCACATACAAATGCAAATAACATCATTCCTTATAACCATGTAAGGATGGGAAATGCTTTAGTCAATGACTCCTTTTTAAAAATCTTTTATTGTTATTGTAAAGGTGATATGTGGAGGGGCTACAGTTATATAAGTCTGGTGAAGAGTACATTTATTTCTGGATAACGTTATACATTCCCTTGCTTTCTCCCAGTTTTTCCCTCCCATTCACATCCATACGTTGTATATAAGTAGTTCATTTTCAACAGTGTCCAGTGAGTATCAATGATAAATTGTTCACTCTTCGGTCAGTGATTCTTAATCTTGACTATACTTGGTATGTTTATAAAACATTCTATTTCTCAGATTCCATCTTCAGACCAAATGCCTTCTGTAGAATAAATATATGTGTATGCCTTTGTGTTAATTACATTTAGACTAGGAAACCAAAATCAAAAGACATACATTATAACATTAAAACAACAGGTTTAGTGGTTTAGGGAGAACAGGGCACATAGTATCATGTAGAATGTTAGGATATCTTCGTGGAGTCCCTTTCTGTACATATGTTTAGATTTCAAAATGAATAAGTAAACTGGAAGTCAGGTTTCTCACTTCCAGAGAAAGAAGTTACAAGTAATTAAGGGAATAAGCTTACTAAACTATGACTAAACTATGACCATGGGTTAGAATCAAATTACACAATAAGATTAATTTTGTATCATCCATGCTGCCTTAGTTTGGGCAGCTAAACAAAAAAATGGACAGTTAATAAGCAACGTAAGTTTATTGTTCACAGATATGGAGGCTAGAAAGTTGAAGATCAGGCTGCCAGGACATTCTCAACAGACATGTTTTCATATGATAAGAAAGGATTATTAGACTTGCTTTATAAGGACATAAATTTTTTTGCCAGTCCTGGGGCTTGTACTCAGGGCCTGGGCACTATTCTTGGACATTTTTTGCTTAAGGCTAGCACTCTGCCTCTTAAGCCACAGCACCACTTCTGGCTTTTTCCATGTATGTGGTACCGAGGAATCGAACCCAGGGCTTCATGCATGCTAGGCGGGCACTCTACCACTAGGCTATGCCCCCGACCAAGGATTTAAACTTCATTATGAGAAACCCTTGTGACCTGATCATTTCCTAAGGGCCCCACCATTCATCCATTTATCTATCCATATCTAGCTAGCTAGCTAGCTGGTTATGGGGTTGAATTCAGGGCCTGGGTACTGTCCTAGAGCTCTACCACTTTAAGCCATAGCTCCACTTTCAGTTTTCTGGTGGCTAATTGGAGATTAAAGTCTGGCCAGGCTGGCTCTGAACCCTGAACCCGGATCTCAGCCTCCAGAGTAGCTAGGATTACAGGTATGAGCACCACAGCCCTGCGGTCCCACCGTTTAATACCATATTGGGGATTTGCTTCCAACTTGCAAGTTTTCACTGGACACAGTCATTCAGACCATAGACTATGTAAATATTCAAAAAAAGAATGAGAGAAACTAAGCACTGGTGACTCTTACCTATAACTCCTGTCTACTTTGAAGGTCAACATTAGGAAGATCACAGTTCAAGGACAGCTTCAACATACCATGAGATCAGTTCTCAACCAATAACTGGGCCTGGTGCTTTCACCTGTATCTTTAGGTACGTGAGATGTTGAGACAGCACAGTTTCCAGACTAACCTGGTCAGAAAAGTATTAGCAACCCCATCTAATGGAAACAGAATTAGGACATGGTAGTGAGTGTCTCATCCTAGCTACATTGGGAAACAAAAAAAAAAGAAGTAGGATTTTGGTCCAAGTTTGAGCCCTGATAGGAAGCTAGACTTAGCTCAAAAATAACTGTTGAAAAAATGGCTGGAGGCATGCCTCAGTGGTAGAGTTCCTGCTCAGCAAGTATGAGGCCCTAGTTGAAAACCACTTTCTACAAAAGAAATAATGATAGGACTGGGAAGGTGGCTAGTGATAGACTGCTTGCCTAGCATGCATGAAGTCCTGGGCTGGATTCTTCATTACCACATAAACAGAAAAAGCCAGAATTGGTGCTGGGGCTCAAATGGTAGAGTGCTAGCCTTGACCAAAAGAAGCTCAGGAATAGTGTCCAGGCTGACTTCAAGCTCCAGGAAAAGAAAGACAGGGGGCGGGGGAGAGGAAGGAAGGAAGGAGAAAAGGAAGGAAGGAAGGAAGGAAGGAAGGAAGGAAGGAAGGAAGGAAGGAAAGCAGGAAGGAAGGAAGGGAGGAGGGCAGGCCTGGGAGTGTGGCCTAGTGATAGAGTGCTTGCCTAGCACTCAATTCCTCAGTACCATATAGACAGAAAAAAAAATCAAAAGTGGCTCAAGTGGTAGAGCACTAGCCTTGAGAAAGCCGAAGGGCTGTACCAGGCCCTGAGTTCAAGTCCTAGGACTGGCAAAAAGAAAAAGAAAAAAGGAAAGAAGGAAGGAAGGGAAGGAAGAAAGGTTGGTTTGTAAAGTTGTGCTAGTATACACATGGCATATTTCCTAATGTCCTAGGGGGCTGAAATCAGTGACATTCCAGTATCAGTGAGGACATCCAAATCTCTTGTCTCCAATGAATCACAGAAAGCTGTGAGTAGAGCTGTGGCTCAAGTGGTAGAGCACTAGTCATAAGCATAAAAGCTCAGGGACAGTGTTTAAGCCAAGAGTTCAAGCTCTGGGTCCAGAAAACAAAGCAAAAATAAAATTAAAATTAAAATAAAATATTCCTTGTGATACGGATAAATCTTTTAAGGAATGTTTAATTCTAAGGCTGTGCAGAAACAATATGAGTCTGGTGTATTTTATCCATAGGTAAGAAAACAAAAGCCCAAACAAACAGAAGTATGAGATTATGTTAAAAGGGCATAGGATTGAATTTGAAAGAGTTTTTAATGGTCTAAATTGGAACAACTTGAGCAAAATAATCATGTTAGTCAGGGTTCTCTATAAATGCAACCATCAGGAAATATGATTATAGCAAATGCAAAGTCCCACCCACTATCTGCCATCAACAATTTAGAGACCAGGAAGGCTAGTCGATCTGGTTTAAGCCTGGTGTCCTGAGAATCACAAGTATTATTTTCCCAGATTAGGACAAAATAGATGTCTTAGTTCCAGAAGAAGGAGTGAATTCATACTTCCTTTGCCTTTTTGTGCCATTTGAATCCCAAACAGATTAAAAGATGTTTTATTTTTCCACACTGATGAGATACATTCTCTTAATTTAATCAATCAAGTGCTAGTCTCTGCCAGCTAGCATCCTTTAATCCTGTTGACATATGAAGCTATCACATTAACAAAATAATAAGACAAATATGCCTGAATTTATACAGATATAAATAAGTACCTTATTTTCTCAAATGAACAAATAAGCCAAAAGAGATCAATTTTTTTCTTTCTAAAGAATTACAGGTCTGGGCCCGGGAGTTTGGCCTAGCGGTTAAAGTGCTTGCCTAGCATGCACAAAGACCCGGGTTCGATTCCTCGGTATCCCACATACACAACCAAGCCGGAAGTGGCAGAGACGAGACACAGCCAAACCGGAAAAGTGGCAGAGACAAGACTGCGACGGCGACAGAGAGCGAAAGAAGCGAGCTGAGCTGAAGTGAACAGAGCCCAACCGAGTGGTGGCCGGAGCGAGCGGGGCCGGAGCGAGCAGGACCGGAGCGTGCGGGAGCGAGCCGAGCCAGAGCCAGCGAGGCCGGAGCGAGCGGGGCCAGAGCGAGAAGGGGCCAGAGCGAGCGGGGCCGGAGCAAGCGAGAGCTGGCCGGGCCGGAGCGAGCGGGGCCAGAGCAAAGCCAGGGCCAGAGCGAGCGGGGCCAGGAGCGTGCGGGAGCGACCCGGGCCGGAGCGAGCGGGCCAGGAGCAGGGCCGGGCGGAAGCAAGCGGGGCCAGAGCGAGCGGGCTGGAGCAAGCGGGGCCTGAGCTAGAAAGAGGGCCTAGCCGGGCCGGAGCGAGCGGGGCCGGAGCGAGCGGGGCCTGAGCTAGAAAGGGGGCCTAGCCGGGCCGGAGCGAGCAGGGCCGGAGCGAGCGGGGCCGGAAAGAGAAAGGGGCCAAAAAAAAAAGAATTACAGGTCTGGAAATGCGGCTCAGTGTTAGAACAATTGCTTAGCATATGCATATCCTTAGGTTTGACCATAATTACTACAAAGAATTTTAAAAACTGGTGATCATGATAAACAGTAGCTTGTATGGTGACTCCAATAACTGGTAGACAGAGGTGAAACAAAAAGGTCATGAGCCTGGCGTGGTGGTTCATGCCTATAATCCTACCTACTCAGGAGGCTGAGATTTGAGGATCCTGGTTCAAAACTAACCCTGGCATAAAAGAACCTGAGACTTATTTTCAATTAACCTCTAAAAAACGGGAAGTGGGGCTTGGCTCAAGGGTAGGGTGGTAGCCTTGAGCTGAAGAACTCAGGGACAGCATCCAGACCAAGTTCAAGCCCCATGGCCCACAAAGAAAGAAAGAAAGAAAAAAAAAAGGTCATAAGTATGAGGGCAGATTTGGCTACTTAGGGAAGCTTTTGGAGAAAAGGAGAAAGGGGTATAATTCCAAATAATACATAGCAATTCCCCTTGATGTATCTATACTTTTACTTTCCAGCAAAACCACAATCCGAAAATGCCATTTTATTCTTGTCTCTTTTAAGAGCACATGAGAGAGACTCTATTTGCATAACTTACTAGAATGCTATAATGATTCTATTTTTATTATTGGTCATTTATTAATCTTTATGACTAAAATATGTCAATTTCATTTAACTGTCAACATGTATATATAGATAAAAGCACTGTGTATATATGATTTGGTGTGAACTGTGCTCTTAGATGTCCACTGTAACTCTTGGGACATCTCTCTGGGAGTAAATGGGATTACTATGAATACATGCTCTTCCCTCTGTTAGATGGAACTCAATTGCTTCCTCCCTTGAGTATGTGCCATGTATCTTCCTTACAGAGAACAGACTCTGGAAAAGAAAACTAGTAACTTCCCAGTGATGACCTGAGCAAGTACTAGGTGAAGGATCATGATTACAGACAATAAATAGGGTTGCTTCTTTCCGTCACAGCCCTCAGAAAGAAGCAACTCTGAGAGCAATGCTTATTTGTTTTTCAGTGCTAAAGAGTTTTGTTCAGTGTTTCAGGATGAGCAATGTTTGTGAAGCCTTTGTAAACCATACTTGTGGCAGACACCACTGTAGTTGTGAGGAGCGGGATGTCTAGTTTAGCTTGTGGGCTCTGTGAGGCAATACATTCTTTCTGACTCATCAATAGCAGCACCTGCTCTGGTGTATATACTTAGAAGATTACGGAACTACAGAACTGGTTTATTTCAAAAGAATATTGGCAACACATACACACACACACTCCACCTGCCACATAGCTCTTCTTTCTCATACCTGCAATCCTAGCTACTTAAGAGCCTGATTTCTGAGGATCATGATTCAAAGACAGCCCAGGCAGACAACTACCAGAAAAAAAAATAGTGAAGGTGGAGCTCTGGCTCAAGTGGTAGAGTGCTAGCTATGAGCAAAAGTAGCTCAGGGACAGGGCCCAGTTTCTAAGTCCAAGCTCCAGGACTCCTCCGTCTTTATTTTAAAAGAAGTGAATCTGCCTGTCTTAGGTTGGGTGGATCGCTGACTCTGTCTTACCCGTCATGGGGAACTTCTTCAGATCAAGCGGAAGGCCCTGTCTTAGGTTGGTCAGAGCAGCATCCTCTCATATCTGTCCCTGGATGCGATTCCTTTCAGGGGAAACTCATTTATCTGGAGCCTGATTTTATGGAGTTGATCTGCAAGGTTTAGTAATGAATTTTGCAAGATCTCCACCACACAAGGTAGGCAAATAATAATTATAAGCCACATTCCTGGACCAACAAAAGCCATCAGCAAGCCTTTTAAGTTGTTCAAGGAAGGAACATAGTGCTGAAACTGTTCAAACAGCTTTTTTGGTGGTCTGTGCTATAATCCAATAAACCTCCTAGGGCACATCAGGTCTTTCAATTGTTGTAAAATCAAGATACCAGAATTTTCATACCAGGGTCCAGACATATTCACAGGCAACATTATATAATAAAAGGTGGTTGTTTAACAATAATAATAGAGGTAGCTAATTCACTATACATACAGTTTGCAGAAGAACAATTATCACATGTTACATTAAACTGTAGAATCAATGGATATGTTAAAAGGTCCATACATAATGCCAAAAGGAGAAGAAACACAGCTCATAATGTTCTTTTGATAGGAGGAGCTTGGCCAGGTCACATTACCAAGGACTGCCTCCGGATATATCACATGGCCTGAAGGGGGGGGGGCGTGTCAACAATTACTATCAGACCTGGGAAGACAGCAATCTTTGGTTGGGGCATTCTTTGGTTTGGAAAAGCAGACAGCGTGCCCTCCCAGTTCTGCACCCAAGAAAGCTGTCACAATTAGGAAATATACATCCAAGCATAACAAATGGGCACAAAGAATAGTTCCACATCAGTGTAGGAGACTTCGAACTTAGCACAGATAGAATGTCCCACCACCAAGGGTTTATTTCCAGTCCTCTCAGGAAGCAGCTGTGGGGTGGTAGAATCAGGCAGGACAGGATGTGCAGCGGCAGCAGCCTTGTCTCAGTAGCTCCAAAGGAACTTCACACCTCCTGCTGAGTTGCCTGCAAATTTCTATAAGGGCTGGAACTTGGTAAGGGCCAAAATTACATCTGAATAAAGATCTGCTGTTCTCCATGGGCCTGCTGGATAGTGCTATAAAGAAACTTGCAAGAGCAAGCTGAAATAGCAATTAAGCAATCATTCTGGTAGTCCTAATTTTCCTTCTTTCTTTCTTTTTTTCCCCCCAGCTTTCCCTGTCCTTTCTCTTGGCATTTTTTTTTTTTACCTAAACAGTTTTAAAAGACAGACAGGCAAAGTTTCTGACACTGATAAACAAATTCACATTTAAATTTCCGATACTTCACTCCAAAATTGATCATATAATAGTTCATACAGAAAACCTAAGCAGATAAAGAGGACTGATATAATCCCATGCATTCTATCAGACCACAGTGGAGTCAGACTAGTTCTGAACAAGGCAGTCAAAGTCAAAAAACATTCAATCACTTGGAAACTGAACAACACACTTCTGAATAACTCCTGGATAACAGATCAGATCAGAAATGAAATTAAAAACTTCCTTGAATGTAATGACAATCAATAAACACCACAAAGGAACTTATGGGACACAGCAAAGGCAGTTCTAAGAGGCAAATTTATTGCACTAGGAGCCCATATTAAAAAGACAGAAGAGCATGTAAATAACCTAAAAAAAACCCTGAAACACCTAGAGGAGCAAGTAAAAGTTAATTCTAAAACAACTAGAAGGACAGAAATAACAAAAATAAATTACTGATACTTGTCTCCAAACTTAAACTCAGGGATATAAATTCCAAATTCCCTAATGCTTCTGTGCTAAACAGGATACAATGTTACAATGTAAACAGTTCTATGCATTACAATACAAGATTTTTAAATGCAGATTTCAGAATCTTTAGAAAAATAATTTTAACCAGTTCCTCTTTAAAACAATGCAATAATCCTTTGAGACATTGAAAACATTCAAACCTAATCATTTTCTTTAAGTTTAGACTTAGATTTACCCAATTGCCTTTGTGTTTCAAGTATAAATTCATCCATTGTTTTACACAGCATGCTGACAATTTAACCTTGAACATGTTCACTCACCCCCATTCACACACACATTCATACTCAAAGATCTTAAAATTAATATCAACCAGAAGTTTTAATGTCAAGATAGGTTTTTCTTTGCCAATCTTACTCTTGCAGGTGACAACCTAGTTTTGAAACAAAGCTTTCTAACAGGCAACTTAGCTGAAATTTATTTTTCCAGAGCTTGTTCCTGATGTTGGATATATTACCATAATACTTTTTGCAGATGAAAGCTGGGTGGGAGTCTTAAACCTAGGGGAACCAAGACTGATATCTACGTCCTGCCACCAATTGTCTCCAGATTTTCACTTCAGCCAGGTTATTAGGAAAAAGGAAATTAGACTAGGCTTGTAGCTTGACTTCTGCTTGCCTCAATTGCAGCTGAGAGGAGGAGCCCTACCAGGCCTGAGACCTATCCCAGGTGGGGCCAAAACATTTACTCCCCAGAAATATTCAAATAGATAACAAAGATACGCAAGTGCACACACACGTAAAAACCACAAGGATCCATATTTAGGACTGGTACCAATTTCAAAGACAAAACTGGACAAGAAGAAATATCCAAGGAAAAACATGTAACAAGAACAAGACAGAGAAGCAGAGACTTTTAAGTAACTCCCAAACTTCTGATGGCATGCCTGGCCTTAAACTATCAGAGTGATGGAAAGACCATGGGGCCCTGAACGCAGGGGGTGCCTCCCCTATGGAGATTTCCGTTCCCTGGTAGCAGGCGGAGGCCATCCTAACCTGCCTCAAGCAAAAGGGAAAGCAAAACCAGACATTAACAGTTCAGAACTCATAACAAGAAAATTGGACTCAATCAGACACACTTAACACAAAAACATGAACTCAGATGAATATTCTCACCAAACAGCTTATTTAGATTTAGACATGTCTTGCCAGTGGGACTTGAACCCACACATCCTTTCACACATGCCCTGTTATGGACCTGTTATAGGTCCCTGTTCGGGTGCCACTTGATGGAGCCAGCCAACAGCAGGTGGGATATCTGATTTAGGGGATGAAGATGAGAAAAGAAAAGAAAAGGCAAGACGAGTAATAGATGTGGTTGGGAGGGCTACAGCCCAAGACTACAGCTTAAGGCCATAAGCATAAGACCACAGCTCCGATTTATTTCCCATCCCAGTCTTATATAGTCTCTACAGAACAATAACCTGTCAGGTGTTACATTGATAATCAAGTCTCAGCAGAGAGTGATAAAGCAATAACACATTTGTACCAATGATAATCAAGTCTCGGCAGAAAGTGATTCACAATACCGATGGTATAGCTCAAAGTTCACAGGCATGGTGTCATACATGACAGCTCATTTCTCAGTGATGCAGATGCATTGGCCAGCCTGACACCACACTTGGCTCCCAACCCTGGACTGGCATAAAAAATAAAAATAAGAAACCTTATACTTTAAAAATAGCTTTCTACGGGCTGGGAGTGTGGCCTAATGGTAGAGTGATTGCTAGCATGCACGAAGACCCGGGTTCGATTCCTTGGTACCACATACATAGAAAAAAGCCAGAAGTGGTGCTAAGGCTCATGTAATAGAGCTCTAACCTTGAGAAAGTCCAAGGAGAGTGCTCACGCCCTGAGCTCAAGCCCAGGACTTGCAAAAAAAAAAATAGCATTGTATTTTGAAAAGATTCAACACATTCAACTGTAGAGGGAATAGTGTAATGAGCCGCTTTGTATTCATCACTCAAATCAGACATTTATCAACTATGGTCAAGTTCATTTCATCTGCACTTGTTCTCAAGAGGAGTTAATTTGTTCCCTCTGGGATATTTGACAATGTCCAGTGTCCCACAAGTGTGAAGATACTACTGCTAGACAGAGTCAAGAACATTGTTACATACTAAGCAATGACAAGATAGTCCAGTGATAAAGAATTATCCAACCCAAATGTCAGTATGTCAAGATTGAAAAAATTTACTTTATGTCATATTGTGTTAGACAACCCAAGCTTAGAAAGACAAGCATTGCACATTTGCACTCGTGTGCAGACTCCAGATCTAAAGCAAACAGTGATAGTAATAATATAACATAACTGTAAAAGGGAGACTGTTGATTGGGAGAACTAGTACTGAGGGAAAGGGGAAAAGGGGATGATGGCTTGAATATTACAGAAATACATTATATATATGTATTATGTATGTATGCTTGTATGAGAACAGCATAAGGAAATATAATAAAAACTGCTACAAAAGGGAGAAAACAAGCATAAGGAAAGAATAATATAGATGGATGTATTTGATATTAGTAGTAAATGCATACATATAAATATGATGATGAATCACCTTTGCACAAAAGGCCCAGAATAGATAAAACAATCTTGGGCAAAAAAAATAAGCCATGCCGGAGGTATCCTAATTCCAGACTTCAAACTTAACTACAGAACTATAGTAACAAAATCAGCTTGGTACTGGCACAATAGCCTGAACACCAACAGAATATACTAGAAGACCCAGAAATAAACCCATATACGTACAACCATCCAGTATCTGAAAAAGGAGCCAAAAATATATGTTGGAAAAAAGTCCGACTATTCAACAAACGGTGTTGGGAAAATTGAAACTCCATGTGCAGAAGATTGAAACTGGATCCAGAATATACATGGAGCTTGAGACTAAACTCCCAAAGAATAAATAACCCAATTAATGGGCAACTAACTTCTCAGAAGAAGTTAAAACTGCCAACAAACACATGAAGGAGTGATCAACATTTCTGACCATAACAGAAATGCAAATCAAAACAACAGTGAGATTGCATTTCACCCTACTAAGATTGACCATCAATGAAAATATAAACAACAACAAATGCTGGTGGGGATGTAGGGAAAAGAAAAAGAACCCTACTACAGTCCTGGTGAAGGCAGTTTGGATATTCCTAAAATATATAATTATAGAATTACCCTATGATCCAGCAACATCACTCTTCAGTATCTAGCCCGAATATTACAAGTCAGGATATGGTAAAGACACTTGCACACCATGTTTATTGCTTCACTATTCACCATAGCCAACTTATTATGAAAACAGCCCAGATGCCCTACAAAGGGACAAGTGGATCAAGTAAATGTGAATGAACACACAGACACACATACACACACACACACACACACACACACACACACACACACACACACTGGACTTTACTCATCAGGAAGAATGATATGAATTATATGCTATTTGCAGGAAATGAATGGACTTGGAAAAATAATATTAAGTGAAATGTCAGGCTTAGAGAGATAGATGGCATATATTTTCTCTCGCATGGAAGTTAGACATACGATAACATATATAAGATCATATAAATATATACACAAATCAGCTAACTTAGTGATATACTCAAGGGAGGATTTCAATGTTGTATTTCCTAACAAACAATTTAACAAAATGAATACCAAAAAGCTGAAACATGTTTGTCCTGGGAAGAGTGATGGAGAAAGTAAGGGAGGGCAATTGTAATAATTATATGTGACGTATATATGTGAAAATAAAACTAAAAATTGAGGGTGTGTCATGGAAGTGGTGACATTGATCAAGCTGCACTGTACTTAAAACTGATTTGTTGAATTGAAACCCCTTTGTACAATCACTTAAAGGTAAATATATATATACATATATATATATATATATATATATATATATATATATGAAGATTCTCTCACCTCAGCTCCAAATCTCAGCAGCGGCTCCAGATGGAAAGTTGGAAGCAGATTCTATACAACATGAACAATTCGAATGCACAGGAATATTTATCTATATGCATGTGTCTCAGCACACACACACACTATATATGTATATATATATATATATTCCACACACATCCCAGTAACATTTTCATTATTTAAGCATGACATTCTTTCATTATTGTATTTTATTGTCTCAGTAATGTATAGAGGGGTTAGTTACATTCATCAGGTAGTAGGTACATTACTTTTCACACATTCATACCCCTTGTCATGTTTTTGTCCCCCTTTCCCTCCCTCCTCCTCCTTCCAGTCATCTAGTTTTCCCCCTTCCCTTTCCTATTTCAAATAAAAAAATAAGTGTATATACAGTATACCAGGCAACAAAGTCAGATACAGTAACCTCAGGAGATTAACCATAAGTGGAAAAAGAAAAGAAATAACTTCACATCGTACATTAAGAACAGCCGCCACAAAGATAAACTTCTTGTTTCATTTACCTAGAGTATATCTCAAAACCTATGTACATATGGTTATACAGGATGATCATGGCATTCTTAACCTTCAAAAGATATAATTTTTTGTTCTTTTGTGACTCCACCCCCCCCATTTAAAGTACTCAAGTGTGTTTATTCTTGCTTCAGGAGCAGGTATGTTCTTTGGGGAGTGGGGGTAGGGGCACAGATAAAAAGACAGCCAAGCTCTTCAGGGGAAAGAAAAAGAAAATGGGGAGGGGGGTGCCGTCTGGGAATCTCAAGAACATCTTTATTTTGCCTTTTAACTCTCCGCCTTTCTGATTAAAGAGTTCAGACCTGCTCCCCGCCAGCCTTCAATTATCCCCAGCATCTTTTCTTCCGAAGCTGTCACTTCCACTTGCTGAGCCAGTCCTTCCCGCCTTTCTTCTTCCTCAGTTTCTCCCGGCAATCTTTATAAATCTCCGTCGGAGGAGGAGTGTCCGAGCGGGTGGAAGTCTGAACACAATGTAACCTGAGAATTTCTGTCACTCTCTGCATATGCTGCGAAGTGCTTTAATCCCAATTAGGGGCGGCTGACACACGGTCCTATTCATTCCCAGCGCCTCTTGAATACATTTGCCTAGAAATGAACTTCACAAATAGAAGAGCCCCTAAATGTGCCCAACAGCAAGGAAAATCGAATTGAGGGCGGCGCCTCGGGCCGGGGCTCTGAATGTGGACATTGCGATTCAGCGACGCGCCGCCGCCCTTTCTTCACACCACGTCAAGCGAAAGAGGCGAGGGAGAAGTCGGGAAAACTCCGGTGAAAAGGCAACTTGAGAAAGACTGAAGACTTTTATTGAGTCCTTTCCAATGGAAGACTTAGACCAAAAAAAAACAAAAACAAAACCAAACCCACAACAACAACAACAAAAAGGCACCCACAAATCCCACCAGCGGCGCCCCGGCTGCGCCCTCGGCCTGGAGTTTGGAGTCTCCGGGGGCCGCGCGATGAAAAGGAAAATGGCCCGGGCTCGGGCGTGTCATCTGGTGGCGTTCCCAGAGCCCGTCGCCCTGGCCGTATTCACATCCCGCCTTAATGTCCCACCCGCGCCCGGGGGCAGCGCAGCTGGTCCGCGCCGACCTGCCCGCTGACACCCCGGACCCGAACTCGCTGCCCACTGCGCCTCCCCAGGCTTCACTTCCCCCTAGAGACCTCGGCTGCGCGCGGCTCCCTCCAACACCCGAGTGCCCGGAGCCGCGAGCCCGTGTTGGGGAAGGTGGGGGTCTCCACCCCCCCACCCGGGAACCCAAAGTCCCTGGCCTTTGGCCACCGAGACCCACAGCTCCAGCGACGCGTCCCGAAAGGAACCCCCGCTCTCAGTCCCCATGTCTTTCAGGGGCTCTTTTCCTCCTGGGCAGACACACGTGCTCGACGCCCGCAGCTTCCCTAGCTGGGCTCTGGGGGGCCGTCCCCCGCCCCGGCAGGACCCCGAAGCCCACGCCTCAGCTCCCCGCAGTCCTGGATGGGGGGGGACAACCTGTTCCCCGGGCGGGGATCCTCGCCCTGCGGTTCCCGGGTGGGCCTGGAGCAGCACCGCCCCCAAATCAGACTCCCCAAACCTCACCCCGGCGGAGGAGGGACTTCGCTTTAACAGGGCCTCTGGACGCCCATTTTTAAGTCGATTAAAAAAAAAAAAAGCCGAGTGGAATGTTTTGATTGAGTCTCAACATTGTCTTTGAATAAGGCTGAGACCATGTAATTAATGTGTCTTTTTAATAAGGGACAATACGGCCGTTCAAGCTATTTAATTTCATTTAATTTTCCATCCCATTTGCTGCGCAGCCCGCTTTTACTTTTAACACCCAGCCTTTCACGGGTCCATCTTGCTCCACTGGGCACATTAGATTGGTTTCACCCTTGCTTTTTAGGGGAGGAAAAATAAAAGAAAATGTGTTCCTTTCCTCCTTTGTGGACAATTTATTTCACTTGGGGAACTTCAACTCCGAGCCACAGGACAGAATAAGACTGGGCGAGCTGGTGTGAATGCCTCTGGCGCAGTCTCTTTCTTCTCGAGGGGCTGGGAACCAGCCACAATTGGCTATATTAATAAATAACTTTCCTCACAGTCGGCCTTTACATGGTCCTATTGATAAAATTGTTCGCGTGTCGTTCACGCTTTTTCACTCATTAAGGAGGGATGGGGAGGCGTCCCGAACCCAGGCTCCGAGCTCGCCCCTTCCCGCTTGCAGTGTTGGTAATTTAAACTGGGTGTCATCTTGGAGTCGCCAGGCCAGAGGTTAGAGGGACATGTTCATGGCTTAAATTTATTGCCCTCGACTCTCCAGAGTGGCTTCCTGTCCTCCTCCCCTCCCCCGGCTTCTGCCATTCATAGGCTGCTGGATCAAAAGCCCCCTTCCTCTCTCCAAGGCCCACAGAGTGGCAGTGGGAAGCATAAGAGAAAACTTAGTGGCAGCTCACTCAGACTCTGGCCCTGGTGGCGTTGGAGCAAGGTCAGAGGGGCCGCGGGTGTGGCTGCCCAGACCCACCAAGCTCTTCTTTTAGGGCCCAGCAGCCAGGGTGTACACAGTCCGCTCCACGTGTGACCCTAACGCCTGGGATGTTTAGACTGAATCCAGCACCCACTGTGCAGATTAGACACTGAGGCACCGACGTCATTTTCTGAAGGCTTCCTTGCATGAACAGGGGCGGAACCACTGCCAGTCTCCAGAACCTGTTCAGTGTGGTGCACATACGTTTCCAAGGAAAGGAGAAAAGAGACTGAGCTTTTTCGGAGAGCCTTCATCAAACTGTGGAGTGCCACTGAATTGCCACTTTGCGCCTGGCCATCCATGTGAACCAGCCACTCCAGCTGGCATAAGAGACCTGCACCGCACCATGTAACCTGGGCAGAGAAACCAGGTTTCTGCTGCCCTGGGTCTTTGCCTTTCATACATAGAGTAACTGGGCTTTTGACACAGGGTGTGTGTGTGTGGGGGGGTGACGGGGAACTAGCCCCACTCAGACCTCTCTAAAATCGGGGCACCTGTGTGAACAGGGCAGGGTTTAGAGGAAAACACCCAGGACTCCAAAGGCAGCAGATGCCAACACGACTTCCTAAATACCTAAGGAGCCCAATTGGTGATCTAATTATTGTGCTCTCGCACAAACAGAAGTTTTCCTTTAAAAGGGGCAGAGGGAGTCTGAGTGTAGCTAAGTACTTGTCTCATTTAGGGGAAGCAGAGCTTGACCCGCCCCCCCCCCCAGCCTCTTTTCTGTCCTTTGAATGATGGAGCTGTGGTTGTTTGCTTTTAAAATTAAGTCTAGTGAAGGTGGTTCATGCCTGTAATGCTAGCTACTCAGGAGCTTGAGATCTGAGGATCGTTGTTGGCTCAAAGCCAGCTGGACCAGGAAAGTGGAGCAGGAAAATCTGGTGAGACTCTTATTTCCAATTAACCTCAAAGCTGGAAGTGGAGTTGTGGTAAAAGTAGTAGAGCACTAGCATTGAGCACAGAAGTTCATGGGACAGTGCAAGACCCAGAGTTCATACTCCAGGATGGACAAAAAATAAAGTAAAACAAAACAAAACACCCAAAACAGTTTATTTGGTTGCAGAAACTGAAAACTTTCTCCTCACTTTAAAGTTAAAAGGAAATCGGGTCGAGTTAAAGGAAATTGGCCTAGTGGTAGAGTGCTTGCCTAGCATGCACATAGACCTGGGTTCGATTCCTCTGTACCACATACATAGAAAAAAGCCAGAAGTGGTGTAGAGGCTCAAGTGGCAGAGCACTAGTCTTGAGAAAGTCCAAGAACAGTGCTCAGGCCCTGAGCTCAAGCCCAGGACTGGCAAAAAAAAAAAAAAAAAAAAAAGAAAAAAGAAAAAAAGAAGTTAAAAGCAAAACTGGTTGAGCTGATCCGTTGAGCTGGTTGGACAGACCAGAAGCAATCATCACAGTCATAATCATAATCAACCCAGCGCATGGAACTCGCTTTTCAACCGTCTGCCCGGTGCGAGGAGCTTACATCCGGATCTCCTATACAGCCCTTGGTTAACCTCATTCTCTCATTCTGCAGAAAAAGTGCGGGTCCTGGGTTCGGCCGGAGTTGCACTGATAAGCAATTTTGCCTTCTCATATTGTTCCGGACGTTTCATGATTGGGGCGAAATGGGCAGAAGGAATAATTAAAGCGGTTCTGAATAGAGGACTGGCCTGAACCCAATCCCCTGAAATGGTAATATGGCCGTGATTTAAAAAGTGTAGGTGTTTTCTGGTGTTTTCCCATCAAGTACCTGCCTAATTTCTGTATGGCACACGCCAGAAATCAATAGAAGTTAACAAGTCCTCCAAACAGTCCCCAACTCTTTGTTTAATCTCCTTTACAATAAAGCCAAGGGGAGAGAATTAAAAATCTTTGAAGTGGACCAAGGCTCAAAGGAATCAGCCAAGTAGACTTAAAGTAGTCACTTATTTCCCAAAACTGGTTTGTCGGAGAACAATAAAAGGAAGTAAAATTTATGGAGAAATTATACAGTGGATTTGTCACTTAAAATATCGTAACTGTCTCAGGGACAATACCCCATGCTGAGGATTAATGGTCCCGCCGGACCTTTGATTCACAAGCGCCTTTTCTTCGCCCTTGACAAATTGGATTTTTAGGAATGGGAAGGTCGCCTGGACCATTGTGTTCTAGCCATTCAGAGGCCTAGATTATGCAGGGGGCTGGGGGAACCACTCCATGTGACCCTCTCGGGTGGGACTCTGCAGCTGCTTCACCGTGCAACTCTCTCACCAAACTCCGCGCGCCCTGGCGCTCTCGGTGCCAAAAGCCGCCCGCCCCAATTGAAAAGGCGCAGTGCATGGCCTCGCGCGTCACTCCGCGGGCGGAGGACGCACGTCGGGGCGCGGCTCCCTAGCTGGAGCGCGGCGGCTCCGGCTCCACCACTCGCGCCCTGTGGAGGACTGGGCGCGTCTCACAGCCTGCCTGAAGGCGGCGGCGGCGAGGATGCACGGGAGCGCCCGCGCGCCAGCCACCAGCGTCAGTGCCGACTGCTGCATCCCGGCCGGCTTGCGCCTTGGGCCGGTGCCTGGCACCTTCAAGCTGGGCAAGTACCTGTCAGATCGCAGAGAGCCCGGGCCGAAGAAAAAGGTATTAGCTATCCCGATCGCTGTTCCTTGACGACTGCCTCCTTTTGCCATGATCAAGGAAGGGGTAGAGAAGTGGGGAAGGGGGCGAATCGAATCTTCACCTGGTGACCCTGCCAGGTAGAAGGGGATTCCAATTACACTTTATGCAGGGCGAGGACCCGGCTGGAGGGAGAGGACCCGGCTGGGAGGGGACCGCCCTGGGTGCAGAGCTCTGAGGTTTGCTCGACATTCAGGGTCTCCGGGAACTAGCGCTTTCTCTCCGGCTCTCAGGGCTGTCCCGGGCGAGGTGCTGGGGGGTAGCCTCATCTCTAACCCCTTCTTGGGTCTTCTCCCCTGTTTCCTCTGCGGGCATTAGGTGTTGAGGATTTTTCCTACTGTCTGTGCTTCTGTCAATTAATTAATTGGAGGTTTACATTTTAGACTGAATTTCACACCATTTCCTTCAGAGAGATTATTCTTGGGGAAGCTCCAAGTTCCTGGCATGTCCTCAGAATTTTCTCTCTGCCAGTTGACTTCTGGGTTTGGAGTCATGGAGACAGGATGAGCTAGGTGCTGGAGACAGGCTCTGAGAATGAGGCGTGCTCACTCTCGAGGGCACCTGATTGAGGTGCGGGTGAGCATGACTCACTCACTAGCGTCAGGAGCGATTTAAAGATTCTCCCCTGCGCCGGGGGGTCGTTCCAGCTGCCAAAGATGGCCAAACAACGGATCTGAAAAGGAAGGCAGAAGTTTAGCGGAGAAGGAAAGACTTTTGCTTTCCTAACTGCCTACTGCATTCTTGTAAGAATATCTCCCAGGTCCCGCCAGTAGGACCAGTATCTCACCTTTGATGCAATCTACCCTCTAGTCTTCCCAGCTCCTTTCTAAACTCGGTTTGGAGTATAGAACTTTCCTCTTTAAAAACAATTTAATTGCTTTTAAATGGCTTGTTGGCTGCAGGCAAAATTTCTCCGCGGTGCTTTGTTTCACCCATTTATTTCTCTGCTTGCCTTGCTTGCACCCAGAGGCAGGAGAAATTGGCGAGGGGGGAAGGCCCCAAGGCAGACTTTGCAAAGTCTTTCCCTAGGTGTTAGGGCTGCTTTTATGGTGGCCGTGGGAGGGGGGAGATGGTAATGGGGGATATTTTGGTACAAAATGGTCTAGGTACTCAAGAACCCTATTAACAAGCCCTCTCTCCCTCTCTCCCCCCCCCTCTCTGTATGGTTACACTAGTCTCCATTCTCTAAGTTAAGGACCAAAGGAACTCTTATTTCAGTGCTCTGTATGATAAAGCGGATGCAAACATTTTTCTGAGTTGGGTGGGGAGGCTTATGCTCTGGGTTGTGGGCCTGGCAGAGGTGCGGGAAGAACGACCACTGCTTGTGTTGCAGGTACGCATGGTGAGAGGGGAGCTGGTGGACGAGTCGGGGGGCTCCCCTCTGGAGTGGATAGGGTTAATCCGGGCAGCCAGGAATCCCCAGGAACAGACTCTGGAAGCTATTGCAGACTTACCCGGAGGACAGGTACTGTGGGCTCCCTCCACCCCTGCCAATTCTATCCACCCACCTTCCCAAAGGCAGCCACCAGATTTAAGAGCCAAGTGCTTCAGCCAGAGGTCTCATTTAAAGGTCCTGACGACTGTGTAGGATAGATAGGATTGTCTTGTTTTCCTACTAGAAGGATGAAGGATGCAATTCAGAGAAATCCCAAAGTGTCAGAGTCAGGGCTTGAACTCTACTTCTCAGTTGTCCAGGAAATAACAGAAATTTCCAATTCTTTGTAACCCAGATCTTCTACCGAGCATTGCGAGATGTCCAGCCAGGGGAAGAACTCACTGTGTGGTATTCAAACTCCTTGGCTCAGTGGTTTGACATACCCACCTCTGCAACCCCAACGCACGATGAGAAAGGTACTACCCTGAGGTTTCTGTGCAGGGTGGGTGGTGGACGCCTAGCTTTCTTCTAGTATTGGAAGGCAGCATCAAACCTGAAGGACTGCTCTCTCCCTAGAACTGATTTATTTCAGATAGAAAATCTCCTTAAAATCAAATTAACAGCAAAGCCTCCCTCTCCCTCCACTGCAGGTGGCTCCTGCCTGTAACCCTAGCTACTTAGGAGGCTGGGATCTGAGGATCATAGTTCAAAGCCATTCCCAACAAGAATTTCTGTGAGACTCTTATCTCTAAGTATCCACCAAAAAAAAAAAAAAGTCAGAAATGGGGCTGTGGCTCAAATGGTAGAGTGTTAGTGTCCAGGCCCTGAATTCAAGCCCCAGGACAAACACACACACACACACACACACACACACACACACACACACACTCACTCACACACACCACAGAGAGAGAGAGAGAGAGAGAGAGAGAGAGAGACAGAGACAGAGAGAGAGAGAGACAGAGAGAGAGAGAGCAAAAAAGAAAAAGAACACCCATGACACTAATAATCTATTCACAACACTTTATGAAGTTCCTGAGCTCATCTTTGTCTGTGGCATATCTTAATGACAATTATTTACTCACTTAAGGGTAAAAAATGGAGGCGTAACATAGTGATACAGTAGTTATTTTTTGAGTCCTAGAAAGCATACAAAAAAGTGTGCGATTGTTTGCAAGGTGGGAGGGCAGCTCTTCACTGGCTTTCGAGAACAATGTACTTTCTACAACATTTTAGAAGCATTACGGTACTTACAGCTGGTTAGTTGGCAGGTATTTAGCATCTTCCATTTAAATGTTATTTATTCACCCCCCCCCTCCTAAGACTACTTAAATGGAACCTGGGACGTATCCCAGTTTCTTCTCAGATTTATTTGGTAGCCTCGAAAGCTAAGAGTGGATTTATGCAAATTGAAATGCAGCAACTAAGGAGGAAAACATTTTCAAGTACTCCCTTGAACACTGAGGAACGCTTCCTCTAGAAAAGAAGACTGAGACATGTTAAAAAATAAAGTCTTAAAAATCCCTTATCATACACAAACTGTGATCATTTTGAGTTTGTGATCTCACCTAAAGATCTATTATTTAATCAACATGAAAATACTATGAAATATTTTAACGTAAACTTCCTGAATTGTTACTTAGCCCCATCCCTTTAGAAAGCAATAAACTGTGGCAATTGGGGAACACTTTTTGAATAAGAAAGAATGAAGTTTGTTGAGAACAATGAGTTATTTCATTCAGAGTCTCACTGTTGTCCATAAATCAGTTCTATTTATTTTGGGAATAGATTTGTTGATACTGCTTAAGAATTATCCTAATGTCGTTCATTCCTTGTGTCACATTATAAAATTCTCTTGTCAGGTTCTTCTAGTAAAAGAAAAGCAAAACAGCCCCACAGCGGGGAGAATGCTGAAATCAGAACAAACTGGAGGGATTTAGGATCCCCCCACCATTTCCACATACAATATCCTTACTTAGGTACTTCCAAATAATACCAAAGTAACTTGTTTCAGTGGTGGCTTCCATGTTTTTTATTTCAGCTAATTGAATTTATAAACAACACATTGTAACATGTTGAACATAATTTAAAAAACAGACACCATTTTCCTTTTGGGGGAGTCCTAGGTTATTTTGAACTTGACAGCTCTAGTTTGGAGATGCTTGAAAGGTTTACCACTTTAGAGTTGAAAGAGGGGAAGAACAGGAGGACAGATTATTGAAAACATTCACTTTGTTTAAATCTCCAATAGAGGACAAAAATAAATAGGGGTGGTATCTGTACTTCCATCACTGGCTGACCTCAAGGAGTTTCAACTTCATAGGAAGAAGTAACCAACCCTTCATCCAAGGATCAAAGCTTGCAGGATTGCATTAGTTTGGCATTGTGGGGCAGCTTACAACTCTTTTTAAACAGATGATGAGAAGGAGGTTCTGAACTAAAGAAAATGGTGCTTAAATATTAAATCATCACACTCCTCAAGAGAACTCAGGGGATCATTTTCTGATCTTGCCTTTTACTTTCTCCAAGATTTCCCATAGATGTGTGCAGTACATTGTAACAAGAATACTGACCTAGTTTTGTCCAAGTCTTTTTATAAACAGTCAGAATAGGCTATCACAGGCAAATCCCTCCACACCCTACCTACCTTTCAGTCTTTCCTGTTGTCCTTAGGCCTCTGTTAAAACAAAGTACTTTTCATCTGAATTTTTATCTTTGTTATCTAGGAAGACTACTTGTTTTATGAAAAGGCAAAATTAATATACAAGAAGGGCAAATGCTGTAGAAAATTTCCCTGGTTAATTCTATAGTAATGGCGTTGAAGTTTGAGCTGCTTGTATAAAAAGAGATAGAATTTTAACTTGCCCATTAACTCTTCAGAGACCACATACACTTAGGATACTTCTTTGTGGGTCAATAAACTTCTTTCTCACAGACATCCTTCCCTTTTGTATTACCAGTCAACCACATTTAAACGTTAACCCAATTGAAAGATTGTTACAAAAGTAACATGACCTTCTCAAGTGGAAATTAATGCCTATGGATTAGGTTCTCATACACATATCTCTTGAATAGGTTCACAGATGCTGTAAAAATAAAAAACAATGTTAATAATACAAAATACCAAAAATATTTACCATGTATATACAGTGCTGGTACAGAATCCTGAACATTTTCAAAGCCGAGTATCAATTTCTATCTTATTTCTATCTATCTGCTTGTGAAATAAAACATACACAAATATCCTATCTTCTGCCAGTATTTTACTGAACTTGAGACTGTGCAGCTATTGGCGTTAATGATTACTAAGCCAGGAAATCTGAGATGATGATACAACATTATTCTTCTTAAAATATCACCATCCTGTCTGGAATATCCGGAGGAAGGTTTTTTTTTTTCCCCTATCAAATTAAATGAGGGTTAAATAGGAGATAAAGATACAACTAATTTTGAAGAATAGCAAATCATAGTCCCTATGTGGTCCTTCAGTTTGGTCACGCTCCAGGAAAACCTCAGGCAAAGTGTTTGAGGCTGGGAGGGGGTAGAAGGGGTGGATAGTGGATACAAAAGACATTGTTCTATGAAAAGGAATGATTACATATGGCCCATACATACAGGATATTGTCTCGCTCGGTAATGAGGCGCTCACGACTATTAGATTGGCCTTTGTTCAGTTTATCCAAACTCCTTGACATACGCGCCACCTATTTGGCAAACGCCAACAGATGGGCCCAGGCAAGGCACAGCCTCAACACTTGATTTAGAGCAACAGCTGCTCCGGGCTTTTCCCTGCCGGCCGGCCGGCCTGAGCTCGGCCTTCCGAGAGAGATGGCAGGGAGAAAGAGTCTTCCTTGGAAGTGTGTTCAAGTCACCTGTCTTGATCTTTGAGCACTCCCAGAAGAGATGGAGATCAGAACTGACCATTCCGAGCTTTTTTTTGGGGTGGTGGTGATAGTGGTGAGGGGGTGTCCTTGGTACAATGGGGCCCCACGATTACTGTGGCTTCTGCCACGTCTCTGGTGGAAACAGGGGCTGAACCTTGGGCGTCCTTAGCCATCTCTTCTTTGGGCTCTGCGTTACGTCTCTTCTCACAGGGTCCTCTTCCCACTCTTTCTCGCCCAGGGGAGGAACGCTACATTTGCTGGTACTGCTGGAGGACCTTCCGGTACCCCAATAGTCTCAAAGCACACCTGCGATTCCACTGCGTGCTCAGCGGCGGCGGGGGCCGCGCCTTCCTGCACCACGAGCACGCGGCTCGCCCCGGCGCGGCCCCGGCCGACGGCCTCGGCTTCTCCCCGAAACCCGCTGCACCCGACTTCGCCGCGCCGGCCCAGGCGGGCGCTCTGCGGCCTCCACCTCAGGCCCCACAACTCCCCCAGACTTGTGGGGCGCGGGAAGGCATCAAGCGCGAGGCCGCCTCCGGGCCCTCGGCCATCTCGCCGCCCCTGGGCAAGTGGGGGTCGCTCAAGAAGGGCAAGGAACTCCGGGAGGATCGTGCGGTGGACGTGAGCGGGGCAGCCCGGGCACACCACGGCCACTTCGTGGGCATCGTGGGTGGCTCTCCAGCGGGGAGCGGCGGCCTGGCTCTCTACCCCGGCGTGCGCTCAGCTTTCAAGCCCGCCGGTTCGGCCCGAGCGGCCGCGCACGGCGACCCCTACAGGGAGGAGGGTGGCGGCAAAGCCGGGGCGGGTCTGGCCTTGGGCCGGCTGCTGGGCGGGGGTCGGGCTGGCGGGCGCCCCGGGAGCGGAGAGAACCCGGCCGCCGGAGGCACGGGCCACCACCACCACCACCACCACCACCACCACGCGCATCACCACCACCCCAAGTGCCTGCTCGCTGGGGACCCGCCGCAGCCGCCGCCCCCTCCGCCCCCTCCGTCCGGCCTGCCTTGCTCCGGGCCCCTGCGCGGCTTCCCCCTGCTCCCCGGCCACCCAGAAGAGGGGTCCGCCTTCAAGCACGTGGAACGCGCGCCGCCCACCGCCACCGCCGCCGCGCTGCCGGGGACGCGCTACGCGCCGCTGCCGCCCGCGCCGGGGCTGCCGCTGGAGCGCTGCGCCCTGCCGCCCCTCGACGCGGGCGGGCTCAAGGCCTATCCCGGAGGCGAGTGCGGCCCCCTGCCCGCAGCCGTCATGCCAGCCTTCACCGTCTACAACGGGGAGCTGCTCTACGGCTCCCCGGCCGCCGCCGCCGCCGCTTACTACCCGCTCAAGCTGCACTTCGGAGGACTGCTCAAATACCCCGAGTCCCTCTCCTATCTGAGCGGGCCCGCGGCGGCGGCGGCGGCGGCGGCGGCGGCCGCGGCGGCGGCGGCAGCCCTGAGCCCGGCGGAGCTGGGCTCCCTGGCCGGCATCGATCGGGAGATCGCCATGCACACGCAACAACTGTCGGAGATGACGGCCGGCAAGGGCCGCGGCCGTCTGGACGCCGGCGCGTTGCCACCGGCCGTAGCGGCGGCCGGTGGCGTCGGCGGGGGCGCCGGGGGCGGGGGCGGCGGGGCAGGCAAGGCCAAGACCGGCCACCTGTGCCTCTACTGCGGCAAGCTGTACTCGCGCAAGTACGGGCTGAAGATCCACATGCGGACGCACACCGGCTACAAGCCGCTCAAGTGCAAAGTGTGCCTGCGGCCCTTCGGCGACCCCAGCAATCTCAACAAGCACATCCGCCTGCACGCCGAGGGCAACACGCCCTACCGCTGCGAGTTCTGCGGCAAGGTGCTGGTCCGCCGCCGGGACCTGGAGCGCCACGTCAAGTCCCGCCACCCCGGCCAGAGCCTGCTCGCCAAGGCCGGGGATGGCCAGGGCTCGGAGCCGGGCTACCCGCCGGAGCCCGGAGACCCCCAAAGTGATGACAGCGACGTGGACGTCTGCTTCACCGACGACCAGAGTGACCCCGAGGCTGGGGGCCGCGCCGGCCACGACTCCTAACCAGACTCGCCCGCCGGGACTGAACAGTGGGGTGGGTGGGGTGTGTTCTGGGAGAGGAGGAGATATGGGGTGTGGCGGGGGGTGGGGGGGAGATGAGGAACAGGGACCCGAATGACAGATTCGTTATTTTTATTTTTTGAGATAGTATTGGATTTGGAACAATCATAAATCTCAAGGCCAGAGCTGGAAAGTCAGCAAAGGTTCGGAAGGTGGTTGAAAGCCATGGGGCAGCCATCGAGGACGGTGGGTCTCTGTCACCTTGGACTCCTTGTATTGCCCCCTCCCTTCCCTGCTCGTTCTGCATACCACAGGTTGTCTGCCCTTGGGTTTCAGGATCATGATTTTGCCATGTTTTTTTTTTTTTTTAAGTTCTCTTCTGGGGTGGGGGTATTGTGCCTTTTGAAGGGGAGTTTTGTGTGAATTTTACATTAGCATTTCACCGCATAGACAGAACAGTAGTCAAGAGTTCAGAAGAAACTTGTTTCCATTTCAAAAACTTGTTTCCATTTCATCTTGTCTCACGTCGAATACTGCTCCTGGATACAGTGAATATACACAGTGGTAACAAGTTGACACATTGGTCATGTTACAGTTATTTATGAGAGAATAACGATACATGTAAGATATCTATAGCATGAATCTAAGAGCACGCAATATATAATTCTAAAGATGTTCTTTATTTGGTAGAGTACACTTGTCTGTTGTTTTATAATGAGTGATGTATAGTGGATGCAGTATTTTGGTCTTGGTTCCAGTTTGTGCAATCCTTAAGAAAAATAAAAGATACAAATGAAACTGTTATTCGGCAATTTCAGAAGATCTTTTAAAGACACAGTTTGATTTGGGAACAACTTTCATGGAAACTTTGAAATAAATCGCAGGAAAACTTGGATTCTTTGATTGTTCAGAAAAATAATGCTAATATTGGAACAGGAAAATGTATCATTTCAATAAGTTCACTTCAGAGGTTCCCAGATAGCAAGCAAAGAAATACTTGGTTTCTCAAACCACTGTTGAGCATGCCAAGTATTTTCATGTTTGCTGAAAAGAGATAATAACCTTCAAGGAACTAAAAACACAAAACACAGTGTATTTTTTCCTCAGGTGCATTGGTTTTCTTCTTCCATGTACCTATTCTGATAGTCTCATACTCTCAATATTGGTCTCCTTTTATGGGAAATAAAGCATTCCTCAAGGTCACAGGGAATTCTATAATTAGAATGGCAAAGTTAGAAGCAATGACTATTTGTCATTAAAAAATAAAATGGGCATCATAAAAGAATATAATTAGTGGACTAAAATTGGAAGGCACTCTTTTCCTCTCCATATGCATTCTGGAAAACATTTTACTCAAGAAGTGGAGAATTAGACCTTCAGCCAAGGTCAGGAATCCAAAGAGCCTATGTCTATAGCAATTTTCTCAGAAGTTGGCTGGAAGTTTCTGATCAGTCACCAAACAATCTGGGTATGACCCTGATGATTGAATTAAGTTAAACATTCTTTTTGTTTCTGAATCATATATGCTTTACATATCTCCACTCCTCTTCCTGTTGGGAACACTCAGTCACATTTCAGATGTCACAATAGGTGTCCAGGAAGGTAACTGAATTCTCTTGATGATGATCTGCAAAATGATTTCTCTAATGAGAAGACAAATGCTGGGAATGATAAGGTATTAAGGTTGTATGATGGGAAAATGTTTTGCTTTGTAAGAGAAAGGTCAGAGGTTAAAAAAGTGAGGATTATGACTACTCTTTGTTGAGAACCTGCTCTGGGAATCTTATGCTACCTGAGTAGTTTTTGTCTCCTTGACTGAGGACAATGGATTTGACTTAGCAGATTTGGGGATGGTATTGCCATCAGGTCTGAGAGAAGCCAACTACTTGCTACATCTGGGCTCCAAGAATTCAGAACTTCTCACCAGTGGCTTAGATCAAGATCACATTCTTTGTAACTATTAATTATTGCTTGAAGTCAAGTCCATCTTTGTAGTGAAATAGAGGAGATTTTTTTCCCCTCTGAAATCAGCTTACCTAAGTCCCCAGGAAAATGAGAAATACTGCCCCAATCTGAAACACTGATGTAAAAATCGATATCAGCTACAAAAATACTAAGAGTCTTTTTTAAAGTTCTATGCTCAGTAATTTATACTAGGCATTAAAACATTATGTTAACTCAATAAATTAGGCACACTTGGCTTTGGCCTCATTTCCAAGCTCAGTACTAACACAACTCTTTTTTTTCCTGGTGAACATAGCTCATAAATAAACAAAAACAGCCTGGCCCATGAAACACATCGAGAGTTGATATTTTACAAAACAATCAAAGCTCTTCTGTATCTCCAAAATGTAATACTGACTAAAACTTAGTAGAAGTGATTATAATATAAAGTGAAAATTGAACACAGATTTAAAGGGCTCTTAGTCACAAATCATTTGCAGTTCTCCACAGGTTATCTCAGATAACCTAGTTTTAAACGTGTGTATACTAACATAATATGGTTAATGCAAGTGTTTATGTAAATGCTAAAGCGAAATACAACAGGAACAACAGTATTACTTATTTTTTTGGCTTCTCTTTTTTATTGTGATTAATAGAAGGGTTACATTATATTCACCAGATAGAAGGTGCATAACTTCATAAACATTGATACCCTTTCTTATGACATGGTCCCCATTTCCCTCCCCCTCTCCCCCCAGTATTACTTATTTTAAGTGGTTCAGTTGAATTAGCGCTTTTCAGATTACTTCTTTCAGCTTCCTTCATTCCTTCTATTTAGTCCTTCTTTGGCAACCACAGTTTAACTTTGAGGGGAATGCTAAAACCATAAGACATTTCTGAGTTTCTAATACATTATTCTGTACCAAAAATTTCATCAAAAGGTAGGAGATCTGAGTACAAGTGGCTCATGCCTGCAATTCTAGCTATTCTGGAGGCTGAGATCTGAAGATCCTGATTCCAGTCAGCCCTGAGCAGGAAAGTCCAAGAGACTCTTATCTTCAACTAACTACTGAAAGGCCAGAAGTAAAGCTGTGGTTCAAGTAGCAGAACGCTTGTCTTGAGCATAAAAGCTCAAGTAGCACTCAGGTTCTGAGTTAAAGCCTCAGGACAGAGCAAACAAAATTATAAACAAGATAGGAGAATGTGTGGCTATTAGAGGCGAATGACTCTAAATTGTTTGAACCTCCTTTATTTGGGCATTAAAATGTTTTGCTAACCTAAATAAATCAGAAACGTCTGGGTTTGGTCTTATCTCTGGCACCTTGGCATTGTAGAGCAGCCTCTAGTGCCCTAGTTTTCTCATTTATAAAACAGGGGAGAATAAGCCATGGAGTGCTTGTGAACATTGAATGAACGGATTCAAGGAAGCTGCTTGACCCTTCCTGCGTTCGTTTCACAGATATCAACCCAAATTGACAGGAACTGATGCTCTTTTACAAGTCTTCTTTTCAGAACGAAGAGGTGCTCTTCTTGGTTCACTTCTAACCTCTGGTGGAGCTCCTACCAGCTCCTGTAAGTAAAGTTTTTCCATATTTAACGAAGGAGAAACGACTCCAGACCTCTTACGAAGTTATCTCCCCATTTTGTGCTCAGACACCAGTTTCAGTGTCTTGTCATGTGGAAGAAGGGTTTTAAACGAGTATTTGAAGCATTGGACAGGATACTCCGCTTAACTAAGCAGAGGAACCCTTTCCCAGCCCAGCAGAGTGGTAAGTAAGCACTGAGGATCACAATCCCTCTAGGTTATGAATAGACCCAGAGGTAAAGAAGCTGAAGAAACGGTGGATAGCTGGGATGGTTCTAGGGCCGAGGGAGTGAGTGGTCATTGGCTAAGCCCCTGACTCTGGAAACTCCCATTGGCTCTTCGCTTGAAGCTGGGGCCGCTATTGGTGGTGAACCAGGCAGCCACGCAGAGGTCCGGGCACCGACCCGGGGGAGAATGGCCGCTTCTGGGATCTGGCAGGTGATGCGTGCCCAGAGGCTCAGTGTCCTTGTCCGTGAGAACAGAGATGTGAGGGGGGTTCACCCCAATGCTGACTACAGACCCAGAGCCTCGAAGGAGAGACTGCTGCGGGAAGACGCCCCTGGCGCCCCTCGCGCCCCCGACGGGTCCTGGTTTGGCGCCGGGTCCCGGCTGGTTGTGGAGCTGCGGCACCAGCGCCGCGCGACCTCGCCATCTGCCGCCTTCCGAAGGGAAGAGGGCAAAGGGGCAGCGCGGCCGACGGGAGGTCGGACGTGACCCTGGGCCACCCAGGTGTGCGCGGCTGCGGAAGGGAGGACTCAACAGACGGCGGCAGAGGCCTGCGCGCTCAGCTCCAGAAGGAGCGTGGCGCGCTCTCTATCTGGGCTCGGTGACCTTCCCACAAAAGATGAAAGGAGAGCTGCTGTCATCTGCAGCTACAGTTTAATTCAAATTAGGTGAAATGGTTGTACGCTCCACAACTTGCTGATGCTTCGGACTTGGAGACTATCCAAGAATCCTTCAAAAAGGGACCAGGATAGCATAGGCTACATGTCTAGTGGATAGATACTGAGTTTTATTTCGAGTACAGTATGTTTGCGTGATTTTTTATTTCATGCCACTCGCCGCTAAATGCTAGAGGATACGTTGATTAAAGAATATAAAGTGGATCCCATATATGACAGATTTCTGGTCATTTAAATGAAGCAGGTTAAGAGAATTGTTTTCATCAAGAGTAAAGACACTGAAAAGGAAAACATCAGCTACCTGAATATCTTGTATCTCAACTTTTTTTCTTATCCATATATATATATATATATATATATGCCTTTGCACAATAGGTAATGACTGCTAGTTTTTAAAAAAATGTTGGTAGTGTAGTAACCTTCTGGACATTTTTAGAGGTAGAGGATGATTTAAAAATGCATGGAAATATTGTATTTGGGCAGGAAACACTCTAATCTTGTGATTTGAATAGAAATGTCTTATGCAACAGTAGATACAGTGAAGAGATAGAATCACATATGTCTTTTACCTAAAGACACTGTGAAGTTAAAGATATTTTTAAATATTCTTTTAATTCCCTGAGTAAAAAAAAAGTGATAAGATTCTATATAGGACACTGAGCAATTGATTCCTGAATTATCACCTTAAGGAAAATGGAGACATACCATGTCATCTTCAAACTCATTTGAAGGCACTGAACCATGGAAGAATGTATCTGTGAGCAATACGATGTTTTCAGGTATGCTAAAAGTCAATCTAGTGAGAAATGAATCTGTGTAGGCTTGTCTCATTTTATAAGCTTGTTTGTGATTTTCAGGTAGCAGCAGGAAAAAAATATGCCTCAGCAATCAAGAAAATGCAGAGAGAAGAAAATACGTTGCACAGCATATGGGCCTTTCTGAATTATTTCAAGCTAACCCATTGAAATCTGGTCTCAGGATACTGGCTTTGCCATCCATAGGTATTTGTACATGTACTATATTTGTCTCCAATATAAGTTTGTGAACTAATCTGTTGAATTGATAGTTTGGGATTCCATGATTTAAAAGTATTTTTATATTCATCTAGTTCCCTCATTAAGACCTAGAAAGTGTTCAGTCTCTTTGCATTGGGAGTAGACTTGTGGTGTGGTTTAATTTTCCAATGCTTTATATGGAGCAGGCTGGATTCCTAACTGGGCCAGTCAGAGGCAGAGGTGGTTCTGCCAATGGTAGAACTAAGAGTGATTAGAAAGAAAAGTCTAGGGGGCAAATGCAACATAGAATGCAAGGCACATTATTGCCTGAAAGTAGCCAGATTGTATAGAACCCTTTCTGCATTCAGGAACCAAAATAGAGCCACAGGGAACACAAAGGTGGTGATGAAAGAGAGGAGATAGTGAACGTGTAAATTCTTAAACAACTGAAGCCTAGATGTAAGCATTTACCTAAATATTCTTTTTCTGTTTTGGTTGTATCTCACATGCTCAAAGAACTAAAGTATGAGTAAGCATGCATTTAGAAGTCCTTATCCCACCTCATTTCCATATTTCCTGTTAAACCATAGTTACCACTTTGGCTACTTATATTTGAGACAAGAGTCCCTTCAAAGACCTGCACTATATTTCTTTTTTTTTTTTTGCCAGTCCTGGGCTTGAGCTCAGGGCCTGAGCACTGTCCTTGGACTTTCTCAAGGCTAGAGCTCTACCACTTGAGCCTCAGCACCACTTCTGGCTTTTTTCTACATGTGGTACCGAGGAATCGAACCCAGGTCTTCATGCATGCTAGGCAAGCACTTTAACCACTAGGCAAAACTCCCGGCCCCTGCACTATATTTCTTGAAGTGGATTCTACAAATTCTCTGAATTTAGGACCAACAAAATCTGGATCTGTAACCACTTATTACTTCTTATAGACTTCTAAACTTCCTTTCTGAAGTACAAGTCAACAAAAGTTCCTGTTTTCTCCCTTATGATAAAAGTAATGTTTTCTGTTAAGACTCTTGCTTTTTATTTTTATTTTTGGTAAATAATATACCTGGAGTTCCCCCTCACACACAGTTCAAAGAGAATTTCCTCATTTTTCTCCCCTTTTTCCTGTTGCATAGTATTCTACATAGATTATCTAACTACTTGTATTGATGGATAGTCAGGTTGTTTTGAATGTTTCACTGAGTAACTTGTGCTAAGTGATTTTGTAGGAGAGGCATAGGTATGGTTTGGAAGGTATTATTGCTTTGAATTTTTAAATTTCAAACTTATTTTAATAGTATTGGATTTTGTGTGAAAAATCCTATAAATGCATACATTTCATTTTGGACAAGTTGACTGTCTTCTGGTTCTTTTACCATTTTCCTTCTTCCTCTTATAAAAAATGGAAACTCTTTTGTACAACCAATTAATAAAAATAAATATTCACCCCCCACAAAATTTGGTGAATTTCATTATTCTGTACACACACACACACACACACACACTCTGTACACACACACACACACCCCCACACACCCTGACCTTCTTTATTGCTCAGTACCCTTTCATCTTTTCTATCCTCTACAGGTGACTCCTCACTAAATATCCCATTTCTACTCAAGTCCAATTATTATTGTTATTCTTACGAGTTGAGACCTAGGTTCCATTTAAGCAAAAACATTGAGTGTTTGCTTTTTGAAAATTGACTTTTTGAACTTGGCTTATTTTACACAATAATGATGAGTTCTGCCCATTTTTCCTGCAAATGACACATTTTCATTTTTCTTTATGGGTGCATAATAAATTCTCTTTTGTGTGTACATACCACATTTTCTTTACCCATTCATTTGGCTGTTGGACCATCAGCTGATTTCACTGCTTGGCTATTGTGGATAGTACTGTCCTACTTATGGGTGTACAGGTATCCCTTTGGTATGTTATTTACACTCAGAAGGTATTATTGCTTTGATTACAACAGGGAGGAAGCTATTGAGGATGCTGAACTGGCAAAGACAGTGTCAGAACCAGGACAGCCTCAAGCAAATGGATAATTGACTGATAACTCTCTTCCCCCCATACTTGGAAGATTCAGAGCCTCTTTTCCAGTGATCATAACAGTGAGATAGCAGTTGGGCCACCACCCCATTCTTCCTTTCCTTTCCTTTATTTTTTCCCCTGAGAATCTGAGCACACTTGGGAGACATTAACTATAGAATTTCACTTCTCCAGGCCAAGTAACATGGAACATTTAATTTTAGGCTAATTTGGAGAACGAATGTATTTGGTTGCACATACATTTGAAATTGTAAAACTCTTTTTTTTTCCCAGCAGACAATTTTTTTCTCTATTAATGTTGATTTTTACATCATATTTTAAATAACACGTTTAACAAACAAGTGTTCAAGAAGGGAATCTCTATAAAGCTCTTTTTTTTTGATGAACACTGTCAGGGCATTTTATTCTTCCTATGATGAATTCCACTTAAAAGCATATGTAAAACCACCATCAGGATTTGGATTGAGACCTGTGACAGGATGACTAGAGTGTGGGCCTGTGGTAAGTAGCAGGTACTGCGTACAAGCCACACCAGCTGTAGCACAGTGACAAGCACTCCAGTAGGGAAACAAACGAATGCAAATGAGATGTACTTGGCCATGGAACAAAGATGAAAATGACATTCATTTGTAAATGAGTTCTCTGTGTTTGATGTAAACAGAATGACATGTATTTTGCAGGAAGACCCCTGTGACCTTAGGATAGTTAGTGAATACATTACATGGGGCTGCACATGTTTCTGACATTTTTCCATTATTGCTAAATCTCATGAAGTAACAATCTCTAGATTTTTCTTCCCATGGAAGCATTTTTTGATTTCCTGCCCTAAAAAGAAGTGGTCTGAGAATTAAGGAGAGGAGCTCATCACTGAATGATTAAGTGTACTGGAATAAAACTTAAATCTGGCACTTGGTTCTTGGAAGAGGAACAGCTGATCTGACTCAGGATCTGAGCTCGGGATCAAGAGGAAGAAACTATTTGTTTTTTTTTTGCTTTGCCATTTATTGTTAACCAGGATCCCCATCTAAACATTCATTCCACACTAGACTTAGAAGATTGACACAAGGCTTTGCTTTTTTGAACTCTTTCAACAACTTAAAAAAAAAAAACAACCCTCTCATTTACTCTGTTCTTTTATCCTTATGGGTTTCCATAGCAGGTGTTTTTGGGGTACTCATTTATTTTGTTAAGTTCATAGTCTATGGACTATGTAATTTACTGAAAAGTACTTTAGACACAGCCAGTGTTTGACAAATACTTGAGCGTGGACACATGCTAGTGTTCACTTTGTGAGCATTGGGGCCATACAGAGCACCTGCAACCTGGAGGATACCGCATTTGCCGGGACGTACGTCTCAAGCTTTTCATGCTTAAGTGGAGGAGGGAAACACAAGAAAAGATCTTAGTTCTTTTTCTCCCTGGTACTGAAGGGTGAACTCAAGGCATTTGGTGTTCACGAGGATTTTTCACTCTAGCCTGGCACTCTATCACTTGAGGCATACCTCCACTTCTGGATTCTTGCTAGTTAATTGGAGATAAGAGTCCCATAAACTTTTCTTCCTGGGTTAAGTTAGTGGGTGATCATGGTTGTCAGATGTACTTTAAGTCAATAAAACCTTAGAGTTGTTGAGAAATACAGTCTAAAAATAAGAAAGAAGAAAAAAAAGCCCCAATATGTTTGACTATATAAACAACAAAAACTCATGTTATTTACTCACATGGTAAAAGTACAAACTCAAAGAGAATAGTTATAATCTAAGGAGAACTGGTATGCCAAACAGCAAAATTAACCTCAGACCTAAGCTAACTCAGTGAACCTCAGATCTCAGCTTTCTTAGAAGCTGAGATTACAGGTGTGAGCCACCAGTGCTGGCTGAAGAACAGAGGTGGTGGGTGGGTATAATGATGGACAGATACTCAAAGAGTTCTTCTTGTCAGAGAGAGAGAGGAAGGAAAAGAGAATTAGCAGGGGAAGGAGTCCCACAGAGAAAGGATTCCTAAAGTGCAACTGAGTCTTAAAAGACAGATAAGAGTCATTTGGTAAAGGGTGAAGGAAGATCAGAGGATATTTCCTAGAGACAGGATAGCCTGAGCTATGTGACTGAGTGGAAGAAGCAGCATAGATATATGTCAGGAATTCCAGGAAGCACAGTCCTGTGTTGGGGCAAGTGACAGGCAGGCAGCATTGCAGAGAAGTAAGTGGCTGGCCAGTTCTGAGAAGTGTGATGGATGCAGAGGCTTAAGACTGGTGGACCTTGTGTTTAAGCAGAGCCTAGTTGCTGCCTTGGCTCGGTATCTTCTGGACTGTGAGAACTCGGTGAAATGACTTCATAATTCTAAGTCTCAGCTTCCACACTTGTAAAATGAAGCTGATGATGATGCTGTATTTAAAGAGCTCCTGTGAGAATTAATTGAAGCCATGACCACAGAGTGTTAGGCAGAGTAAACATACAAAGCATAGGAGGTGTTGTGCAGGACCCTGAATGATGAGTGTGTGGGCGGTGCTAATTTGCTTACCAGGAGACCTATTTTGGAGGCAGGAGATGATTAGGAGGTGATTTCATTTTGTAATCCAAGTGACAAATGATGAAGGATAGTGGTAATAGGGATAAGGAGTATAGACTCAAAACATGACCGTGATCTGTGACTGTATGAGAGAATGTGAGAAAGTACCCAGGCACAAGTGTAATGTTTTCCAGTAGTGCTCTGTGCAGATGGCTGTTGTCAGATAGTCAATATAATCTCAGAGGTGTTCTCTTTTGTTGAGAAATACAACCTAAAAGAGAACGAAAAAAGTCCCAATATGTTTAACTATACAAACAACAAAAGCTCATATTATTAACCCACATGGTTAAAAAATGAACTCATAGAGAATAGTTATCATCTAAAGACAATTGTCATGTCAGGCAGTGATAAATAGCAAGATACAAATAGATCATTAAAATTTGTAAGAAAGCTTCATGATTTCAATAGATGAGTGCCAAATGATAAGTTAATATTTGCAGATACTTTTTCCCCTCACAGAAACCAGAGCTATGCACATTAAAATATTCTTACATTAAAAAATCAGAGCCGGATGTAGAGATTCACAGCTATAGTCTCAATCATTTGGAAGAGGCAAGAGGATTGTTTGAGCCTAGAAGTTAGAGGCTAGCCTGGCCATCATAATGAAATATTGTGTCTAAAAAAAAGATAAAAGAACTGGAAAATTTTCTAAAACTGATTCATATATTTTGCTGATGTGACTAACTCATTTGTCCAACCATGTACAATGTTTTTTCCAGTAGAACATACATATAGACATGTTCATACATGTTTGTATGTATATATGGTTAGACACATGTATATAATTACGTATTTACTCAGTTGTCGGAGGATCTACAGAAACAGAAATAAAATAAAATTATTTGCACTATTTGTTTTTAACCACAGTATTAAATCATAAAGAAAAGGGAAAAAAGCAGAAAGAAAAAGCGAAGAGGAGAGTAGCAACTGAAAGTATCCAAAAATGAAGCTACAGTTAGGGTTATATATGATTCAACTGCTGGAGAGGATGGGTTTGTTTACTGTTGGGGGGGGGGGAGTGTGAGGGGTCATGAGTCCCCAGGCTGATAAGCTAGGCTGTTTCTTCACCAGCCCTCTGGGCCTCTCTGCGTGGAGCCGGAGGAGGAGGAGGACAGCTGGCTCAGATGTAGTGGGCTCCATCTGCAAGTAGAGCTGCTTCTTTTTTTTTTTTTTTTTTCTGCCCTCTGCTCCCGGGAGCCATGGGCCCAGGCTCTTACACCCTTAGAGCCAGCTGGCAGGGAGGAGTGGGAAATCAGCCAGCAGGTCTGTGCTAGGGGTGAGGAACTCTGGAACGTTGTCTTTGTGAAGCCAGTTGTGGAAGGTCCCATGATTTCACACAGCCTCCCCCTGCTTGGTGCTCCAGCTTCTAACCACCTCACTGACTTACCTTCCCCATGGTCTCTGCAAAAACCTGTCTCTTTCAATTAACTGAATCTTTTGTTTTCAATCAAGCCTTAAAACATTCTGCGTGGAGAGATGGAACTATTTAATCAAATTATCACGACTATTCTGTAACCTTTGCCAAAAACTATGACATTATAAAATAAAGAAATAAAAAACCAAACCAATTTCCCATCTCCAGCAAAAAATAAAATTAACAAGTGTTTTTAAATTTTCTAAAATGGTAATAAGACCTCCTATGTTTCACAAAGTTTGTTTCATATGCTTTTATGTATTTTAGAGTAAACTTCAAACATATTTTATCTACTTCTTAATCTTTATACCTAACAAAATCAAGTTACTCCTTAGTATTATCTAGTCTTTTTTAAACTTTTACAAATGTTCCCTGTAGCTCTCCTTTTCTTTTTATTTCTTTCTTTTTCTCCCTCACTCCTCCCAAGTCCTGGGGCTTGAACTTAGGGCCTGGCATCTGTCCCTGAGTCTCTCTGTGCTCAAGACCAGTGTTGTACCACTTGAGCCACAGCGCCATTTCAGGCTTTTTTTCTGAGTAGTTTATTGGAGCTAAGCGTCTCTTGGTTCTTCCTGCCTAGGCTGGCTTTGAACTGAGATCCTCAGACCTCAGGCTTCTGAGTAGCTAGGATTATAGGCATGAGCCACTTGATGCCTGGTTAGACTTCTTTTATTTGTTGCAGGTCATTTGTCCTTTAGAATTTCTGAAATTTTGAATCTGTCTAATTATTTCTGTATGGTGTTCCTGAATCTCTCATGTTTTTTGTAAGCAGGTAGTTACCACAGCAATCACTTACCACTACCTGCTTGTAGAAATTAGATTAAGGGTTAATATTGGAGAAGGGCAAGAACTTCATGAATCACTTTAGCATAATGTTTTATTTCATAAATTAATATGTTTCTATGACATACAAACTCTTAGCCTAATTTTGATTAAGTTCTAAATACTAAGTCCCAGTGATTGTAAATAGAGATTCCCTCCTTGAACACTTGTTAAATTTGTCATTTAAAATATGATGTAAAAATCAATGTTAATAAATTCTTTAACAAAAAAAGAATAAGCACACAAACAATCACTTTAGGAGGCTGTAAAGTGGGCAAACCACACTTTTTTAAAAAGATGATTAACTATTGGATTCAGGGGCAACCATCTTTTTATTTAGTGATTTTGATATCTGTTGTTGAAACTTCAATTCATATTTTCACCTGGAGTACAAGAGAATAGTTTTCTAATTGCTACCATTCCATCTATATTTTTCATCTCTTCATCTTACCTTTTATAAAGCTCAGGTCTCTGTAGCTTGTTACATTATCCAGTTCATTTCACATTCTCCTAGGAAGGTGTTCTGGCTAAATTCTTGGCATGAATAAATTCTTGGCTGCTCCAATTCTGACTCTTCTTTGAGAAATGGCTTGGAACCAGGCTTTTAGAAAGAGAGAGGGAGAGAGAGAGAGAAAGAGAGAGAGAGGGGGGGAGGGGGAGGGGGAGGGGGGAGGGGGAGGGGGAGGGGGAGAGGGAGAGGGAGGGAGAGGGAGAGAGAGAGAAAGATCCTTCTCAGCTCTAAACTTTTGAGGTAATGACAATTATAATGTGAGCTTTTAAATTACTTCAGGATATGGAAAGAAGAGGTTTATCTTTGTGATTGTTGTTCTTAATGTACAATGTGAAGCTATTTCTTTTCTTTTCTTTTCTCCTGTAGGTTTATCCTACATTATTACTGTATCTGACTTTGATACCTGATATATTGTACATATGTTTATGTTACCTGGTATATTGTATATATGTTTATTTGAAAAAGGGAAGGTAAAGGAAAACAAAATGAGTGGGAAGGGGTGGGAGGAGGGAAAGTGAGAGGAAAAAAAAGGGAAGGGTTAACAATGTTCAAGAAGTAATATACCCACTACTTGATAAATGTAACTGTAACCCCTCTGTACATCACCCCAACAGTAAAATAAAATTTAGAAAAGATCATGTCAGCTTTTTACTTTAGCATAGCTTTTTTTTGTCTGTATAATATATTTTGAGAGGGCCAGAAAGGTCCCCTTTCCTCTAATCCATCTATAATTTCTGTCATCCTCAATACTGGTGTTTTCATATTAGGGATTTGGGAAGACTTGTAAATTATAACCAGGTAAAGGTATAGTGTGATCTGGGAGAGGGAATGAGAGGAACAAAGACAAATACTTCAGTGGATGTATGTGCAACAATCCATTTATGAGTCCTACCTTTTGTTTCTGTATTACTGAGTACTACCTGACTACTGTACTGAAAATACTACTGAGTACTACCATTTGTTTCTATGTGTCGTTAAAACTGGACTGTGTAGCTGTGGATGAACACGGATGAGCAAAAGTGGTTAGAAAAGACAATGTTCAGAGGGGTCTTAGTTCAGGTTTTTATGTGGTGTCTCTGGTAGACTGTTGAGGGGTAGAAGGCAGAGGAGAATCTTGAAAGATGTGGGATGAGCCACTTGCTCTATATTTTGCTGAGGATAACTGCTGTGATTTGGATGAATAGTCCTCAAAGTTCTAGATTTTCGAAGCATGATTCCCTGGGTGGTAAGACGGGGAGGTGCTGTGGACTTAATAAGGTAGTGCCTTATGAGAGAGCCTGTTGGCTCACTGGAGATGTGCTCCTGAAAAGGATGGTGGGACTCAGCTCTGTTCTCTTTTTCTTCCTGATTTGTGAGAGGGAAGCGCTTTGCTCTGTTGTAGTCTTCCATTATGATGTGCTCCCTTGTTCAAAGGCTCAAGGTAATGATGTTGGACTGAAACCTGCACACTCATAAGTCAAATAACCTTTTACTTTTTTTTCTTGTCAGTTGTGGGGATTGACCTCAAGGCCTGGGCACTGTCCCCGAGCCTCTTTGTGCTCAAAGGCTGGTGCTCTACCACATGAGCCACAGGGCTACATCTAGTTTTTTAGTGTTTTATTGGAGATAAGAGTCTCATGGAGACTTTTCTGCTCTGGTTGGCTTCAAACTGATACTCAGATTTCAGCCTCCTTAGTAGCTAGAATTTCAGGTGTAAAGGCTGCTGCCTTCCACTTCCTCCCTCTCATCCTCCTCCTGCTCCTCCCCCTCCTCCTCCCTCTCTTCTCCCCTTCCTCTCCCCCTTCCCTCCCCCTCCCCTCCCCCTTCCTCCTCTTCCTCCTCCTCCTTCTTCACCAAAGGAATCCTGTTATACTAAAGTGAGGCTAATGAACAGAGCGCCTCTGCAGGAGGAAAACAGGAATCACTTTTCCCCCCCTTTCTTTGCTGTTGATCCAGGGCCATGAAATGGTAAGATTCCAAGTTTTAGAAGAGTTTTTTAAATTTAAATCACAGATCAGCAGCAATAAAGAACAAGGAATTAGAAGGATGAATTTAAGCAAGGTAGAGGAGTGGTAAGGATATTTGGGAACTAGGAGAGGTGCTGGGGCTTGAACTCAGTGCCGGCTTGGTTGTGTATGTGGGATACCGAGGAATCGAACCCGGGTCCTTGTGCATGCTAGGTAAGCACTTTAACCGCTAGGCCAAACTCCCGGGCCCCACTGAGCTTTTTTTTTTTTGCTCAGAGCTAGTGATCTACCATTTGAGCCACAGCTCCACCTCTGGTTTTATTATTTATTTATTTTTGGTAGTCTGTCAGAGAGTCTCCTGGCAGTTTCTACCTGGACTGGCTTTGAAGTGCGATCCTCAGTCTCCATGTAGCTAAGTTTGAGTCACCAGCACCCAGCAAGGGATCATTTTTTTTTGGGGGGGATCTTTTTTTGGGGGAGATCATTTTTTTTAAAGTAAAAAATGATAGACTGATCCCTTTGGCTGTGAAGAAAATTCAGATGGTTTTAGAACAAGGTACCATTTTCCCTTTCCACTTATTGGACAACCAGTTCTAACAAGGAAGTTTCAGTATTTTTATCTTTATAATTTCAGAAACAGTAGTCCATTTATTTCTAATAATGTCACTGAAAAATACCAGTAATTATATAATGACTGCAGAAATCACATTTTTAAGTAAATGAAGAGGAAAACGTTATTTTTTCTTATTATACATCTTCCAATTTATATGCAATTACCAGCCATGAAAGAACCTTCCTGGTATGCCTAATAACTGCCTTTTGTCCTTGCATGAAAAGTTGTTTTTTTTTTCATTGAGGGTTTTGTTCTGTTCAGCTTATTTATGATGGTTGGGGAAGACAGAGACAGCTGTTTTATGGCATATTTCACAGGCCTTCCTCAGACCAGGAAATGTATTGCTCTAGGAACCAGCTGACTGGTTTTTGCCTCTCAGACCCACTGTAAGCAGAGAGAATTTAGGAAAACTAGTGGAGATCCACCAGTACAGACAGACGTGGCTATTGGTCAAAAAGCATGATTGCTTTAAGCCAACAATTTCTAATTACTTGTAACTCCTCATTGGTAAATAATACCACACACTATATAAGCATACATACCTTTTTCTACTTGGTTTTATTGGCTCTTTCCTCTTGCATGCTTGGCCAGACAGTGCCTTGGGAGCCTCAGCAGGCTTGCTTTCCCATTCCAAATGAAGAGAGTGAATGGCTCAGCCTCCGAGGATGAGCAATATCCCATGGCATCAAGGATCTGATAGCCAGTGATGGCTGGAGTGGGAGTGGATTACAGGTGGGGATGCTAGGAGAATTTACGGGCTTGCAGAGGGACTGAGAGGCATGGCCAACAATCACTGGCCACCTACTGCCTATGCTCTTTATTTCTTCAGTGTAAAGAAAGCTCCAAGTCAAATGATATCTTTTTTTGTTGTTTTTAGTTTTGGTAGGTTTTGTGGAAACTGGGACAAAAATATGAGAAGGGGTATCGATATGTGAGAAGTAAGGCACCTGCTACCTGACGAATGTAACTGTAACCCCTCTAGACATTACCCAACAATTAAAAAGGCTTCTGGGCTCTTTCCTGCATTGCAATTGTTCCCGGTGCATTTTATACATATCTGAAGTGTAATATTTCTTTTTTTTGCCAGTCCTGGGGCTTGAACTGAGGGCCTGAGCACTGTCCTTGGACTTTCTCAAGGCTAGAGTTCTACCACTTGAGCCATAGCACCACTTCTGGCTTTTTCTATGTGTGTGGTCCTGCGGATTCGAACCAGATCTTTGGGCATGCTAGACAAGCACTCTTCCATTAGGCAAAATTCCCAGCCCCTGAAGTGTAATATTTCTAAGAAAGAAAGGCTAGGGTGATAAAGGGAGCAATGGCATGTGCTATGGCACCTGAGGTTGGCAGGGGTGAGAAAAGCTAGGGCTTTTGGAGCCATGATAATGATATTTTCCTGAGTTTGGTGGGAGGCCATTAAAAAGCATTAGGCAGGGCAGGGCAGTTTTAAGATCATGTGGTTTGCTGGGTGGATACAAGGTAAGGAATGAATCAGAAAGATTGTGGGAAACAATTGGAATGTTTCAAGAGCGAGTAGGGACTGGAATATTTATATTAGAGGTGGGGATGTGTCCTGTGCTTGGGTGCTGATCTATATTTTAGAGAAAAGATCATAAGTACTTGCAAATTGGTTCCTCACTGGGAAAGGAATGACATGAATCACACCTATTTTAGGCCTTAGAAGTCATTCAAATGGATTATTTTGGACAAGTAGAGAGGCAAATATTATTATTTTTTCTTTTTTTTCTTGGGCTTGGGCTCAGGGCATGAGCACTGTCCTTGGATTTTTTTTTCTCAAGGCTAGAGCTCTAGCACTTGAGCCACAGAGCCACTGCTGGCTTTTTTTTTTTTTTCTATGAATGTGGTATGGAGGAGTCGAACATGGGTCTTCGTGTATGCTAGGCAATCACTCTACCACTAGACCAAACTCCCGATTCCAGACAGGCAGATAAATATTATTTAGGCAAACAAGCCTATGGGCAACGGAGGAATTAAGGCTGCAGGATGAGCAATTGTCCCGGGTCCTTACATACTTTTTGTTTTGCAAAGTTGAGAAAGGCAATAATTCAGAAAACATATGCTCCCAGGAGGGAAGCAGGTTCCAGGGAAAGCTGGAATGATCTCTAAATAAAGGGAGCTGAAGGAAGTGGTATAAAATAGATATCTCAAAATCTCTCTGACTCTGGGCAGTGAGTTCTTGGACTCATTTTGTACTACCTTGAATCCCATATTTTATTTCTAGCTCTGGGAAATCATTTGCAGGTTTTTCTTGTTGATCTTAAGATCCCTGCTATTAGTAGAAAATGACTTACCCATCTTTGAGATAAAATAAAAAAAATAGGCTTGATTTTCTTCCTTTGTCTTCTCTTTTAAATATTTTGGTTTATATTTGTGCTGCTCTTGGGGCTTGAATTTTGGTGTAGGTGCTGTCTCTGAGCTTCTTTCTGCTCAAAGCTAGCACTCTACCATTTGAGTCACAGCTCTCTCTACTTTGGCTTTTTTTTTTTTTTCCAGTCCTGGGCTTGAGCTCAGGGCCTGAGCACTGTCCTTGGACTTTCTCAAGGCTAGAGCTCTACCACTTGAGCCTCAGCACCACTTCTGGCTTTTTTCTATGTATGTGGTACCGAGGAATCGAACCCGGGTCTTCATGCATGCTAGGCAAGCACTTTAACCACTAGGCCAAACTCCCGGCCCAACTTTGGCTTTTTTTTTTTTTTTTTTGTAATTTATTGGAGATAAGAGTCTTGGTTCAGATCTCAGCTTCCTGAATAGCTAGGATTACAGGCATAAAAAACACAGGTCATTTTCTTTAAATTATTTGGAGGTAGATGAAACAAATTCATATTAGGAAACTCTAGATAGGTAGATTAGAAAATTGTAAAAACACAAAACCAAAAGGAAAAAAATCCTAAAATCAAAAAGTTAGTAATAAAAGTCAGTTGCTTATGACATCAAGAAAAATAAAGAGATAGACATAAATACTTTCTTTTCTAAAACATTTTATGTTTTCTTATGATTGTCAAAATATCCTTTAAGTTAAGTAGTTAACAATATGCATGTCTTTTTTTTTTTTGCCAGTCCTGGGCTTGAGCTCAGGGCCTGAGCACTGTCCTTGGACTTTCTCAAGGCTAGAGCTCTACCACTTGAGCCTCAGCACCACTTCCAGCTTTTTTGTATGTATGTGGTACCAAGGAATCGAACCCGGGTCTTTGCGCATGCTAGGCAAGCACTTTAGCCACTAGGCCAAACTCCCGGCCCGATATGCATGTCTTTTAAAACAAGTTTTCATTGATTCAGTTTAACTGAGGAGCTGTCTTTTTCCTGATATTCACATCTTGAGTTCAATCATGTTGTCCAGCAAGTCTTTAAAATGATATCATTATTTAAAAAAAATCCCTCAAAACTATCATCTTTCTACTAATCTACAAAAGAACGTATTTGTTGCATAAAGAGGAGAGACTGTTCAAATAATTGACAACAAGGCATACAGAATAGCTATAAAACCACTTAGCTGATGCAAAACAGTGTTTTGAACTTTTATCTCCCGCAGTCGACTCTGTTTATGTATATGAGTATGATGTTAGCAGACATTATTGTACTCAAGGCTCTACCTCTTGAGCCACAGCTCCACTTCTGCATTTGTGGTGGTTAAGTGGAGATAAGAGTCTCGTGGACTTTCCTACCTAGCTTGTCTTCAAACTGAAATCTTTAGATTGGAATGTCCTGAGTAACTAAGATTATAGGTATGAGCCACTGGGGCCCTGTAATCTTACCAATTTAAAATGGATTTGGTCAAGAATTAGTAAAGTCTGGAAGATCCCACAGGATCTGTTCTTTCTTTTTTTCATGTTAGAAAGCTGTTTGCTAGTTGGATTTTAACTGTGAGGATCCCTGAGAAGTTGTAGCAGTTTTATCTCTCCATGCTTCTCCTTTATCTCATCAGATCACACTACACAATCTCATTGGAAAAAAAGGATGACAGGGCAAGACCAACAGGGCCAGGCTAAAAGAGAAACCACTAAATTTCTTCACAGAGATGTCAGTTCATCACACACATAGAAGCTCCAGGCAATGGAAATGGCATTCCAAACATCGTTCTCTTTTTTTCCTCCCTCTTTCTCTCCATACTAAGAATGCTTATATTAATTGACAGCACATAAAAGGTGAAGGAATACAATGTACACTACCTCATGTTAAAGCATACAGGTAAAAGACTGAATTCTCTGCAATAAATGGCTTTCCACTTAATAAACTGGAGTTGTTCCAAGGACATCTTTTCATTAATGGAGCAGGTGCAGATGAAGTTTTGAGAAACTTGTACAGTATTTAAAAAAATAAAACATCTAATTAACAAGCTTGAAAACAGTGGAGCACTTGAAGTGGGAATAAAACAATTGTTTTATATCAAACAGTGCAAATCCAATTTGTGAATGCAACTCTATTGAAAAGCTTTAAAATATTAATAAATTGCTGTGGGCTTTAAAAATGAAGTTTTAATTTTCTTTCAAGGTTTTCCCTTGAGACAAGTTCTAAACCAGAAAAGATGTTAGAATGAATGTGAAAAAATAGTAGGTTCTTTTAAAAGATTCAAAACGTTAGCTAGAAGTAAGATGAGTTAGAGTATTTGTAAGCACTAGAAAAAAATAAATGAAATGCAAACACATTATATGTGAACTTTGCATGTGAACTTTTAAAGGAGTCGATTGGAATTATAGTTTGTATCATGAGCCTTTCCAACTTATTCTTAGTGCTTAAGCACAACAGATTTGGAAAAATAATATAATATAGAAGCTATATAGTTGTTTACCATGGAATTAAACCATAAAGAAATGTGCTAAAGTCTATTTTATGAAAACAATCTTGAGAAAGATGCTATTTTTAAGATAAGAAAACTTCAGATAAAGGTCTAAATTCCTTTACATTGACATTTCCTTGTAGTAGTCTTGTCTAATTCTAGCCTTTTCTTTCAAAGGGTCTGGTTATACTATATACTATGTATTTGCAAAGTGTGGAGTTTGCTGATTCTCAATCCATTGCTCTGGTCAGGAATCTTACAATTTCAGGGTAAGGTACCCTGAAAAGTCAGTTGGATAAATCTTTGTAATGATAGCCAGGCCTTTCACCAAAGTACTGAGAAAAGACAGGCCACCAGCCTTCCTTTCTTTGTGAGTTCTGTTTGAAAGAATGCAGCCAATAAAAGCCACTAAAGAGTTTGTAGGAAAGTCAGATTGCCCTGTGGAAGCTTAATGAGATTAAAGAAAAACTTGATTCTCTTTTTTTTCTGATGATGGCTCATTCCCTAGAATTCTGAAGCCAGGAAAATTAAATATACACAGGATAATATTTTCACAGATACTCTCACAAAAACCTCAAAATAGCGCCTATCATCATTAGAAATGTGGGCCATTCTTTAGTCCATGAATCTTAATAGCTGCTCCTCATTCTCATATGAAAGTCAAACACAGATAGTGGTTTGAGTAAGAGGAGATGCTCAATTTTCCTTTTATGAAAACTGAAAGATACAACTCCTGTCTGCATAATTTCCATCTTAAAATGACAATATCTGGACTCTGAGTGTACTAATTGGTTTTTGGTTAGAAAACAACTATCAAAGAATAAAAAGAAACCAGAGAAGCTATTTATTACATTATATCAATTAAATGCTCACAGTAAGTACTCTTTTTTTCTCCAATACATTTTGCTGTCACCCCTTTAAACCAATTTGTCATTACACTGTACATGTTCCCTGTGTTTTATATAGGTTTAAGTCTTTTGATCTTTTTGTATGGTTTTGCCTTGTGATCTCTTGATTCCCTTTATTCAAACTGTCTGCTTACTTACTTATTCTTTGTAATTCTCACCCTTCCCCACTTTTTTTTCTGGTCCTCTGAGCTCTCACCACAATCATATCAACACTGTGGATAAAACATCTCCCAAATGCCATGAACAAACACCCACTACATTCTCAAACTTACAAATAAAAAGTTATGCTGACTCGAAGTCTTGCAGATGTGAGGAGGCTAGCTCATTCACTCGTCTATGTTTTTGGTTAAGAGTGGCTATAATATTTGAACTACAATCCTCAGATCTCAGACTCATGAGTAGCTAGGATTTCAAATGTGAGCTCCCATTGGTTCACTCTCTTCTGCCCCTTTCCTATTCTTCCTCCACTTCTTTCTCCTCCTTCCCTTTCTTCTCTCCTCTTTCTTTCCCTCCTCCCACATTTCCTCCACTTCTTTTTCTCTTGCTTATTCTTTATTTGTGGTACTGGTGTTTGGAGGTCATTGCTCTGTCACTTGAACCACACCTAACCCCCCTTACCCCCCAGATCTTTTTACTTGATTTTCAGATAAGACGTTTTCCCTTTTGCTCAGATTGTCTGGATGTTTTGCATCTCACATAGCTGGAGTAATAGATGTTCACCTGTACTTGTACCTTGCTATAGGGTCTGGCTAATTTGTTTTCTTGGCTGGCCTTGAACTGGGATCTTATCTCTGCCTCCCAAGTAGCTGGTATTACAGGTGGAGTGCTGAATATTTTTGTCTTCCCCATGGAGATGTCATTTTTATATGCTGTCAGTTTTCTGCTGTTGGTTCTGGTAGGCTTCTGTGTGTTGCATGTTATTTCTAGAGTCTACAAACCAGCACTAATAGTCAAATATAAAATATGCAGTTGCTGGATATCAGTGGTTCATGCCTGTAATACTAGCTACTCAGGAGATCTGAGGATCATGACTTGAAGCCCGCCTGGGCAGGAAAGTCTGTGAGACTATTATATCCCAGAAACTATGAAAAAGCCAGAAATAGAGCTGTGGTTCAAGTGGTAGAGCCTTGAGCAAAAATGCTCAAGGACAAGTCCCAGGCCTTGCGTTCGAACGCCAGTACTGGCAAAAAAAAAACCCAAAATAAAAAACAAAAAACAAAACTGTTCCAGTAGTGTTCTTGAACAAAGTAAAAAAAAAAATCCAGGTTAAAAAAGAACCTAGGGGCTGTGCTTCATGCCTGTAATCCTAGCTTCTCAAATCTGGGGATGGTGGGCTTGAGCTCAGGGCTTGATCACTGTCCTTGGATTTTCTCAAGACTAGCACGCTACCACTTGAGCCTCAGCACCACTTCTGGCTTTTTGCTATGTATGTGGGGTACTGAGGAATCGAACTCAGGTCTTCGTGCATGCTAGGCAAGCACTCTACTACTAGGCCAAACAATGGCCCTGATTCATTATGTTTTATACAATATATAAAAATATCATTTTAGCATGTAATCATATATCAACATAATTGATATGCTTTCTGTTCTTCTTTCAATACTCATTGGAATCTATTATATATTTTAGTTAGCACATTTAAAATCTTTTTGCCAGCCCTGGGACTTGAACTCAGGGCCCTAAGCTTTCCTCAAGGCTAGTGCTCTACCACTTGAACCACAGTACCACTTCCGGCTTTTTTTCTGTATATGTGTTATCAAGGAATCAAACCCGGGGCTTTGTGTATGCCAGGCAAGCCCTCGATAACTAGGCCAAACTCCTGACCCCTCAATGTTGTTTTTTTTTTTAATATATGTTTACTTTATTTAAGTTTGTTATTGAAGTTGATTCATGTACACAAGTTCCACATTTTAAGATTCCAAACAAGCAAACTGATGATCAGTTTTTGCATTAAAATTAAAGTTAAATGAAAATTCCATTTCCTAAGTTTCACTGGTTGGAAAGTTTTGCAAGGTCTTGGCTGCACTGCTGTGATCACTTATGGTACATTAGGCTCAGGTAGGCTATACAGATAAATGGTACTGTCTTTTCTTCAGGAGTTAGAGCACAGACTAACAAAGTATATTAGACTTATTCTTTCTCTCTGCCTATGAAGTGACTTTGTAGCTGAAAAGACTTTTGTGATGCTTTTCACAGCCAAATAAAGCACATTTCATTTAAAGTGTAGCTTTGATCAAGTAGCCTCATATTTACTGATGTGTGGAGTTTCTAACGTTAAAATGTATATGTTTGTCAGTTATTTGAGCTCCTTGTGCACATTGAGCTTCAGATTTCTGTCTCATTTCATCCCTTCAAATAAACTCGCCTTTTCTCATTATTTTCTGCAATTGAGCCCAATGTTGCACAGAAAAGTTGATTTGTTAATTAGTTTAATCGCCTCTTCTCATAATGGCGGGGTAAGATTGGCGAGGAAGCTTGTTATCAGTCAGGAATACTGGTAAGCAGTAATTGCAGATAATGATGCTTTTGTCTTGCGGTATTCTGAAGATTGTCTTGAACTCCTGGCTGAATTAGTAAATGGACTGTCATGGTGAATTCTCTCCTGTTTCTTCTCCAACTCATCCTCTACACTCCCTCCACCAATGAGTCAAAATTGCAGCTTGTTAGGTCGAAGCTCATTTGAAGTCTCAATTTTCTTGAGTATTCAGCTCTCATGTGGAAGTGCCAGGTGCTCAGTCGTGGACACAGCACTTGCCTTTGGCTTAAGGTTCCTGCTCAACTGGCATCCAACAAGTCTTTGATTTTCCTTTTTCTTGAAGAGGCATCGGTTGTCTTGACAGCGGAGCTGAAGCTCTGGCCTTGTACTTTGATGCACATTGTGGTACAATCTAATAATCAAAGTCATTTGTCAAGAAACAGGGTGTTCACACTTTCCTCTGAAGAGATTGGAATAAACAGCAGATTTTACGTGGATGTATGCCAGAAAAGCAGCCACCGCGACTTAAAAATAAAAAGTGCCTGGAATGCAGAGCCCAGCTTGGGTTTGAAACTAAGATTGCCTCATTACATTCGGTTCTCAACTAGGCATGATTTTTGACTCCCTGCGGATGTTTGGCAATGTCTGGTAACATTTTCAGGTTTGTGACTAAATGCTAAAGAGAAGATGCTACTGACATCCAGTCGATTGAGGCCCGGAATTCGGTTGTGCATGGAATGGTAGGAAGGATGGTCCTTCATAGTAAAGAATGATTTAATCCCAAGTATCACCAGTGTGGAGACTGAGCAGCTCCGCTCCATACCAAAGGCAGGGAAGGTGGTAGCATAGTTGATTCCTGTTCTCTAAGTCAATAAGACTACTTATGGATAAGAGATAAGAAATAGAAATATGAAATAACCCATATTTTTAGAGTTATAGAATTTACTTTTTTTCTTTCTTTTTTTAAAATTAAAAATATGTTTTTGCCAGTCCTGAGCACTGTTCTTGGGCTTTCTCAAGGCTAGAGCTCTATCACTTAAGCCACAGCACCATTTCTGGCCTTTTCTATGTATGTGGTACTGAAGAATTGAACCTGGGTCTTTGTGCATGTTAGGCAAGCACTCTACCACTAGGCCAAACTCCCAGCCCCTTACTTAAAAAAAAATTTTAACAGATGGATGAGATATGCTAGGCACTGACATTCTTCAGAGCCACCAAAAGATCCCCTAAATGTACCAGTTCTCTCACAAGCCAGAGAAAGCTTTGTGGCCCTTGAATGCTATCATCTGATATGTGTTGGCTAAATCCTGTTTGCGTCTTTTCCTTTTTAAGATTAGGCTCCTTTGTGAGAAAGAACACTAATGTAATCTTGACACCAAATCCAGTCTCCTTTAGAGCAACGTGGAGAGATCAGATATGAAGACATCCCACAACAGTAAAGAGTGTAGACAGACTTATTTCTAAGAACCTCTTGGACTGAAGTAGATCTGGAGTTTGGGGCTAGAATTGTCTTAGAACTGACATTCACTATTTCCTAATGTATTCTGAATAGCAATTTATTGCAGGGATTTGCAGCCTACCATGTGAGAAAGGCAGACATATCTTAACATCTTTAAATATCTCCACAGGTCACTTTACAAATACTGGTGAGAAAGGTAGAGATTTTTGTTCACTAAAAATTCTCTGGTAGAGGCTCGCTGAACATGTGTGGGTATTACTGTATTTAAACTACCAACAGGATAATGTTTCTCAAATCTCATCTGTTTCTAGAGTCTTTCAGTGGCTTATCACTTGTGCCTGAGACCTAGAGCTGAAACCAAACCTCTTTGCAAGGTTGTTATCCCCACCCCCATCTTTATTTCTGTGGTCTGCTTTCAGTGCTATAGTCTGTGTTTCAGCCATACTTGAAGACTTCTTAGGGCTTACAGCCATGCTTTTCTGCTTTTGTATGTGGTATCCTCGGAGTATCCTCCACCCAATTTGTGTTTGACCTTTGGCTTCTGACTTACTTTTCAAGTCTCAGTTCAATCTGCGTCTTTTAGAGTTTTCTCTACTGTTTCTTCAGGAATTGCTAGGTGATGCCACACTTAGCCTATGTACCTCATGGTATAATACCATTTCTTTAGTAGGAATCGTAACAGTACGTATCTCATAAGGCACTTAGGCGTTTGTATCTGTAAACCTGTCTGCAAAGATTAGCCATTATTTTTGAGAATCAGGATTTCAAATTTTAGGGAAGTGGGATGCTGCTCAGAAATCCCTTCCTAGGGTTGTGGCAATTGAAAAATAGCACGCAGAGCTGGGCATGGTGGCTCATGTTTGTAATCCTAGCTACTTGGGAGGCTGAGATCTGAGGATCTGGGTTCAAAGCCAGTCCGGCCACTAAAGTCCATGAGACTCTTATCTCCAATTAACCACTAGACAACTGGAAGTGGCTCTGTGGCTCAAGGTGGTACCTTGAGCTGACGAGCTTAGGGATAGTACCTAGGCCCAGAGTCCAAGCCCCATGACCGACAAAAAAATATAGGACACAGGAATTTGTTAAATAGGTTTATTTGTTTATTTGAACTAGGAAAGAGAAAGGGTGGAAAACAAGATGATTGGGAGGGGGTAGGGGGAAGTATATGGGGACAAAAACAGGAGAAGGGGTATCAATGTCTGAGAAGGAATATACCTACTACCTGGGGAATGAAACTGTAACCCCTCTATGCTTTACCCTAACAATAAAAACAAACAAACAAATAATGAAAATGGTGTTGTTTTCTTCAATCCCTCTGTACATCAGCCTTGTAAAATTAAATTTAAAAAGTAACTAAAAAATGGTTTTGAAAAGCACATGTCCACTGATAACATAGATAAAAATACCTATCGAATTTAATTCTACAGGAAAATAATTAAAGCATGTACTTATTTCTGTTTTTAATGGAAGTATTTCATTTCACACTCTTTTCCTTTTTAAAAGAAAGTTAATATATATATATATCTGTTTCGTTCACCCATAGTCTGATATGAAGCTTGGTTGTTTTGTAGCCCTCATCACTGGGAGAATGTCACAAGAGAAAAACAGAAAAGAGAAAGAGAAGCAGCAGGTTTGTAGGGAATTACTACTTTTGTGATACTGTACCTAAGTGGTAACTCTATTACAGTTTCTGCTGAATTCCCTCTCTGGTCCAAGGGAACTTATTGTTGTTTCAGGGAGCTATGAGGCTGACCACTTCATAGTCCTTTCTTCTTTACAAAATACAAGAAGATGGTGAGAACGGTATTCAGAAAGAGGTGTAGAGGTGTAGAGTATAATAGGAACAGGGAAAGACAAGTATAATGAAAACAGATGTGAATACGTGTGTGTGTGTGTGTGTGTGTGTGTGTGTGTGTTTAAAGGAAAATACAGATAATGCCTTAACCAGTTTGAACTATGGCTGATAGATCACATGTATTATTACATATTGTTTATTTATTAAGCTACATATTGCTGAATAAGGAGCTTGTGAAGGATATCACATTTCAATCATCCCCCAGCTCTTTGATTGAAGTGTGTCAATTATTAATGTCTGTTTGTATATGTACCACTGGCAAACACAGAGAGTAAGGACTGTATGAGATGAAATTCTATATTCTACTTCTCTGTCAAGTACAGTGTGAATATTGCATTGGTGCCTGTAAAAAGATAACATTTTTTTCTCCTGTGTTGGATACAATTTCTAATGACTTACCAGACTGAGAATGTTCTCTTTTTATTAAGTTGGTATTTTGAAAATTGTCAAGGCCTGTTCTTGAAAATATTTTACTTATTTTATTACTTGCAGTAGGTAAAGTGAATGCAAGCCATCCATTTCTTGAAATATTATGCATTTCTCCCAAAGTACCACTTTTAAACCCAACTGTAAATCCTGTTTCATTAGCTGTGTTTAAAGTCATATTATTTTGGCTCTCAGACCAAAGATATTACTATATAATTTAAAATTATAAATAAAGGGGTAACAATGTTTTAGAAGTAATGTACTCAGTACTTTATGAATGTAACTGTAACCCCTCTATACATTATTCTGATAAAATAAAATAAAAAATAAAATTATAAACATAATTGAGTGACATAAGTCAAATCTGCTTGAAAAAACATTTAAAGGCTTTCAAATGAATTATTTGCACTTGAATATTACTGCTAGGGATCTGAGAAAAATATTCCATCTGTATTCACAGTGTATATATATATATATATATATATATGCAAATAGGTTGGCAAAAAAGTACACAAGGTAGAAAATGTCTCTCTTCAAACTTCAACATATATTGAAAATAGATTGAACTTGTGCTGATTGTTTGGTTGTCATCATTATTCATTAGTTGATCCTAGCAATCAGAAAGACTACTCAAAAATGTTTTGTTTGGGACAGAACTTTAAGTGGATAGAAATGAAAAAATTTCTGCTTTCTCTCATGACACACCATTTGACTCAAGATTATATTCCTAGGAAAATAGAAATATTTTTTTGTCAGTCCTGGGGCTTGAACTCAGGACCTGAGCTCTGTCCTTGGGCTTTCTCAAGGCTAGAGCTCTACCGCTTGAGCCATAGCACCATTTCCAGTTCTTTTCTATGTATGTGATACGGAGGAACCCAGGTCTTTGTGCATTCTAGGCAAGCACTCTACCACGAGGCCAAACTCCCGGCCCCAGAAAATAGAATTTTATAAAAACTCCATGAATTCTTTTTCTTTTTCTTTTTTTTCCCCCTCCAAATTCTGGGGCTTAAACTCAGGGCCTGGATACCATTCTTGAGCTGCTTTTGCTCAAGGCTAGCACTCTGCCACTTGAATCACAGCATCATTTCCCAGCTTTTTTCCTGTTTATGTGGTGCTGGGGAATTGAACTCAAGCCTTCATGAATGCTAGGCAAGCACTCTACCACTAAGTCACTTTCCCAGCCCCCCTCCTCCCTTCTCCCCCTGCCACAAACTCTATGAATTCTTAAAAAAATGTCTCTGAAGAGCAAATAGAACCACATTACTTTTTCTGAGATGTTTTTGTTAAGGAAACATTTGCATTTAGAAGCTGTTCTTATTTTAATCAACATCTTCCTCCCCTTCCTCCACCTCCTCTTCCTGCTCTTCTTCCTTCTTCCTCTTCCTCTCCTTTCCGAATCTTTTGCCCTTTCTTCTTCCCTCCCTCCATCCCTTTCTCTCTTTCACTCTTCCTTCTTCTCTCTTCTTCCTTCTCTCCTCTTCCCTCTTTTTCTCCCTTTCTTGAGACAGGCTTTTGCTGTATAAACGTGTCATGATACTTAGCCATCATGTTATTTTTTTAAATTCAGAAAAGAGAAACTTTAAAATAAATATTTTATCACTTTATTTATAGGAAAATAATAGTTCATTTGAAAAACTTAAGTTATATAAGTTTAAGCAACTAAAAACTTTATCAAAGAAAATTTCAAAAACAAATGTGCACAAAAGAAAATATAGAAATGATGTATTCATTTCCTAGTTCCAGCAACAATAAACTCATGGCCTGAAACAAACTTTTTTTTCACTGTGTAATGTCATATTTTATGCTCTCCATTTGTTCTTTCTTCCATTGTTGATCACAATTTCATGATAATTTTCAAATGTGTCCTTTCTGAGATGAGAAAAAAACTTAGAGCACTGTTCCCCCCTTCTTGATGTTAATTGTGGGGAATGACAAGACAATTCCATTTTTTAAAATTTTATTTATTTATTTTTTATATTTTTTATTGTAATTAATAAAAGGGTTACATGATATTTGCCAGAAAGAGGATGCATTAATTCACATAGATTGATACCCTTTCACATGTCTTGGTCCCCATTACCCTCCCCCCCATCTTAGTTTTTCCCCCTTCCCTATCCAATTTCAAATAACCAAATACAAATAAATCCAATATATCAGATAACAAATATATCAGATAACTGTAACAATATGAGATAACCAAGGGACAGATGAGAGATAACATAGTGCATTAAGGACAACAATCACTCGTTATATGGCTTTTGTTTCAATATCCTGGAGGTCCTTTCAATTAGCTTCATACTATATGGCCTTATGTATCAAGGTTTTGCTCTATTGCAGATCTCTGCTAGTAGAGCCCAAGGTATCTACTGATTATGACAAATGAGGGAAACCATTGAGCCTAAGTTCCTTGAGTCTGGCTTACTTCACTTAATATGATTTTTTCTAAGTCTTTCCATTTCCTAACAAATGGGGCGATGTCGTTTTTTTCTGACAGCAACATAGAATTCCATTGTGTACAAATACCACAACTTGTTGATCCACTCATCAACTGAGGGACATCTACCATTTTGTAAAGACGTGGGCACAGCTGTGACTGCAACTGTTTCTGTCAGCAACATGGTTTGGTTGTTTTTTGCCTTGGTAAAAAGTACCTGTAGAAAACTGGTACAGTGGCTGATACCAGTTGCTTTCCAAAGTGCAAGGTGGTGTTAAGAGACAGCATGTGTGTGTGTGTGTGTGTGTGTGTGTGTGTGTGTGTGTGTGTGTGTGTGATGGGCTGGAACTCAGGGCCTGGGCACTGTCCCTGAGTCTTTTTTCTCAAGGCTAGTGTTCTACTACTTTAAGCCATGGTGTCACTTCCAGTTTTCTGGTGGTTAATTGGAGATGAAAGCTTCTTGGATTTTCCTTCTGAGGATGGCTTTGTAGCTCAGATCTCAGCCTCCTGAGTAGGTAAGATTACAGGCATGAGCCACCAGCGCCTGGCAAGGTTCAGCATTTTAAAACTGTGGCTGTCTTAGTACTAAAGGAGCGAAGCTGTCCTTGAATACAAACACACTGAACTTATAGAAAGACACCAGACTGTGTTGCATCCATCTCTTTTTCACACATTTTTATGGAAACAGTGAATAGTAGAGACCTTTGCTCTCTAGGAAACAGTGTTTCCTGAGTATGATCTCTTTGTGTTTTTGCTGTTTCAGTTGTATGTGTACAATGGAGACCCTTTGGCCAAGGCTATTATTTTGTTACTCCATCTGTCTGTGGCGAACCAGGAAAAAAAATCTGTGTTAAGTCTTGCCTTATGGCAAATTCTGTTCTGCAGTTGCTATTTTCCCACACTTATTTGAGCTTCTTTGCATATCTACTGACACAAAGGCCTAAGGGTCTCCTTCTGAGTGTGAGATACTTTTATACATCCAGACCCTCTGGCTTTGCCTCTGACAGTTGCAAACAAACAAACAAACAAACAAACAAAAGGCTGCTTAGAGCTGACTTTCAGCAGTAGAAACTGGTACATGACAGTGGCAAGGGTGGAGTTGTTAGTTATTTGCAGAAGGGCAATATTTTGAATAAAAAGTTTAAGTTGGTAAATATGTTTTGAATGGAATCTTTTTTTTTTTTTTTTTTTTTTTTTTGTGGGTCATGAGTCTTGAACTTAGCCTGGGCATTGTCCCTGAGCTCTTCAGCTCAAAGCTACCATACTACCCTTGAGCCAAGCCCCACTTCCCATTTTCTAGAGGTTAATTGGAGATAAGAGTCTCAGGTCCTTTTGTGCTAGGGCTGGCTTTGAAGCTTGATCTTCAGATCTCAGCCCCCTGAGTACCTAGGATTACAGGCCTGAGCCATGGCACTCTGCTCAATGGCTGCTTTTCTTACAGGGGACCCTATGTGTGGCAGCACTTGGATAATCAGAGTTGGCTGTGATGTCTCCCTCACACTTCTATTATCAGGTCCTGCATGCTGACATTCCAGCCTACATTGCAATCAACTGTGATTTTTCTCTGTGTGATCCATTTTCCTTTTCCTCCAAATTAATTTAGACGCCCGTCATTTTGAAAGGTTTTCCCAAGGGTACTTTGATCCACAGTTTCAATTAAATTTAGTTTTGAAATACAATAGGATAGATGATGAACTCTTTAAAATCCTGGCACCGTCATGCTTTCCCTTGATATTTCAATATAGCCAAGAGATAAGTGACTGGATTTTGTTAAAATTGTCTGGGGATTTTTTATTTGTGAGGGGAGTCTGGAGATTTAACTTTCACTAGTCAATTTCCCATTTTTCTTGCCCAACAACGCAGGTTAATTGATTGTAGCTGGTTCATCTTGGCATCTGTCTCTTTGGGTGAAGTTTTGCAGGAAGCTTGGACCATGTTTTGGCTGGATGGGTAGCTGGGAAGGTAGTTTGTGGTTCCAGGGACTAGTTCTACTTCTGCAGGGGGTCCCTGCACTGGTAAAGTCTTGTGTATGAGGTCGTTCTCTTACAGAGTGATCATGCGTATTAATGCACTAAAGGCTCTCTCAGCTTTGCTTGCAGCAAAGAAGCATGCCCACCTTTATTTGATTCAGTGTTGACAAAAATTATTTAAATAGAAAGCTGACAAGTTGTTCTTAATTATTAACATCTTGCACTTAAAAGAACTCTTTTTAAAATGATTCCATAAGTCAAATAATGGGTGCAATGCTTCTTGGTCATTGTCACCCCTTCTGTCATTCCCTCCCATCTTTTTCCTCTTATAGTTTACTTTTTACATAATGTGCATTGGCTATAATGACTAAAAGTATTAGAAGCAGACTTTTAAAAGAAACTTGTGACATAGGCTGGTTCTTACCATGATATTTAAAAAGTACGTAATTTAAAATGCCTTTTGTTTTTTTGCAGATATTCTCCCTTGTTCTAATGAATCTTATGTACTCGATATACTAATTCAGCAGCAAAAGTTGTGGCATTATAAGGGAAAATACATTGCATATTATTTCTCTTGCTTTTTAAAATTGGTATCAATTAGTTGTAAAAGGGGTTTCATTTGAATAAATCCACTTATGTATACAATGCTTTTTGATTATACTCATCCTTGTACAATTTTCTCTTCTCCCCTTTCCTCAAACCAGTTTTACCTTTTTTTTTAGGGTAGGGAGAAGGCATAGTGAAAATTAAACTCATAGTCTTACATATACTAAGCAAGACTGTACTTAAGCCATACTCCCAGATCTTTTGTTTATTTGTGTTTTGTTTTTGAGATAATGTCTTGGTATTCTGCCTGGATTGGCCTCACGTTTTAATTCTCCTGACTCTGTCTCCTTAGTAGACAAAGTTATAGCCATGCACCACCATGCCAGCTGAGCCATACATTATTTCTGACTTAGATTGTCTTTGATATGGCATGCTTTGAGTTCTTTTGAAACTGTATTCTATATCTTTTAAACAGAATAAAAATTGTGACTGCAGCAGTGCTTAAATTTGGTGGTAGAAAAGCAAAAAAATGAGATATATTTTTCTTGGTAAACAAGGTCTTTTTGATGGAAAAAATCAAGTCAGAAACAAAAAAATGCCATTGCCAGCAAAATATAGTTTGAGGTACGGATTATATAGCATTTCTGTGCAATCTGCACATACACACTGCGATCCAACTAGGCCAAATTCTCCTGACAAGAATGTATTCTTTGTTACATGGTTATACCTCTCACTATTTTGTCTCATTGTGGCAACTACTTGTTAACCTGCATTGCTGATGAGTTTTTTGGAACCATCTTCAGTCTGATTATTTCTACTGGAATAAATCCATACCTGTAATAGTGTGTCAGTGTTACTGTGGCGTGTCTTTTCCCCATTCCTTCTTTACTGGCTCAGTAAAGAACTCAGAACCTTTTGATTTTGCTCTACTCACCAATATTTACATGGTTGCTTATATCTTGCAATTTCTTTGATGAGAGTAACATCCATAGATATGGCCCTGTCCCTCTCTGTCTCTGTCCCTCTCTGTACAAGGATTAGGATCAGTGTATCACACATTTGTGACTATCACATGTACATCCAGCACTGGGTTAAGAGCTGAGGAAATTAAAACGAGATGATGCTTCACCCTTTCAGAGATAATACATAGGAGGATCACTTAAGATATAATGTGAACTTTGAGATTCCACCTCACTCCAGTTAGAATGGCCATTATCAAGAAATCTAATAACAACAGATGCTGGCAGGGATGTGGCCAGGAGGGATCACTACTACACTGTTGGTGGGAGTGCAAACTCGTTCAACCACTATGGAAAGCAGTATGGCAGTTCCTCAAAAGACTTAGCATAGAGCTGCCCTATGACTCAGCAATTCCACTCCTTGGCATTTCCTCAATTGTCCAGAAAGAAGGACATACTAAATCCACTAGCACAACGATGTTCATTGCAGTACTATTTACCATAGCAAAGATATGGAACCAGCCCAGATGCCCCTCAGTATATTATTGGATCAAGAAGATGTGGTACTTGTACACAATGGAATTCTATTCTGCCATCAGAAAGAATGACATCGCCCCATTTGTAAGGAAATGGAAAGACTTGGAAAAACTCATATTAAGTGAAGTAAGCCAGCCTCAAGGAACTTAGGCTCAATGGTTTCCTTCATTTGTAATAATTAGTACACACCTAGGACTCTCCGAGCAGAGGATTACAATGGCACAAAACCTAGATACATAACATCATATAGGATGAGACTAAATGAAAGGATCTCTAGGATATGAAAACAAAAGCTTTTTCTTCTGTGATTGTTGTTCTTAATGTACTATGTTATTTCTCTTCTCTTTTGTTGCCCTTTGGTTAATATCATATTATTACTGTATCTGACTTTTTTACCTTGTGTACTGTATATATGTTTATTTGGTTATTTGAAACAGGAAAGGAAGGGGGAAAACAAAGTGATTGGGAGAGGGTGGAAGGAGGAATATGGGGACAAAAACATGAGAAGGGTATCAATGTGTGAGAAGTAATGTACCTACTACCTGGGGAATGTAACTGTAACCCCCTCTATATATTATCCTGACAATAAAAAAAAAGATATAATGTGATATATGATGTGAGATGTGCAGAGGTCTGTGGTAGATTCAGAGATTGGTCAAGGGAAGTCAGGGATTGTTGCCTGGAGGAAATGAGCCAAACTGAGACTTGAAGTAAGACATGACCTCAGGTATAAATAACTTCATGGCACTGAGGGTGCATTTTCAGGCTGAAAGTAAGTTTATTGTCATAGGAATGAGAGCATAAACCATAGGGATTTTTTTTTGCCATTTCTGGGGCTTAAAATTGGGTCTGGGTACTGTCCTTGAGCTTTCTCATGGCTAGCACTCTACCACTTGAGCCACAGTGCCACTTCTGGCTTTTCCTGTGTATGTGGCACTGAGGAATTGAACCCAGGGCTTCGTGTATGCTAGGCAAGCAGTCTACCACTAGGCCCCATTCCAGAACCTATAGACATTCTTGTGTTGCTAAAGTATAGACTCTATGGGCAATGAAGGCAGGTCATGCATTCATATTCAAATCTGACTAGATGGCTTTCTTCACCAGGACTCAGAAAGGGAGAAAATGACTCATCTAAAAATATTACATATAGGAAAGGAGAAACTGACCTGTGAGGTTCTTCATTTCATTGGGGCTTTTCATGCTGTTCCTCTGTAACTGAATACAGTCTATTCTTGGTGATAACTATTCTTACTCTTTGCCAGGCTGAGTAACATCTGGATGCCACTGTCCCATAGCCAAATGTTTTACATAGATATCCTCATCACTGTACTGAGGTCAGAGTTCAAACATCATTTGCTCAGGCTCATGTTTTATTCACAGACCTATTTCAGGGGCAGATCCTGTCTTTGGCCTTGTGCATATGCTGATAAACAAAACAAAAGAAGCTCTTATCCCCTGTCTTTTTAGGAGGCTTTTCCCAGTGCAGAAAATCAATGGTGCTGTGTACAATACTACCATTTGCCAATATGCCTACTGTCTGAGAAGTTGTACAAATGAAAATGTCTGCGAATAAGGTATAACTTTTTTTTACAGCCAGAATAACTAATAACCAAGTTACTAATACTACAGAGTATAATATTCTAGTAGAATTTGATCTAGAGAAAGTCCATTGTGGACTTAAGTCTACGTTGGAAATACTCACTTTATGAGTGACAACAATTTACAATAAGAAAACCACAAATAAACTTTTTAGAATATTTAACTCTTTTCATTAGAAGCCTTGGGAGTATTTTAACTAAAGGCTCCATCTGTCAGTAGGAGCGCTACAGTGTGGCGTATCAGAGGTTAGGTAATTTTGCCAGAAGCTCAACAACTACAGCTTGTGACAAATGACTGACCCCTAAGGCCACCAACTCTGGCTGCCTGGTGCTTTGCTTGGCCCCTACTAGGTAGCTTCTATTCTCTCACCTCAGACCAGACTACTGCTCTAGCCTGAGGCAGGTATTTTCATTATGATCCATAATTAAGTTGAATGGACTTTGTAATTGAACGAGCATCAGGCACTGGGGACTTCTGCTGGGCTCAACATATCAGGATTTGAAGAAGCTTTATGAGTAAGGGAAAGTGACAAGGGAGGTGGGGATTGCTTGCTCACTTTACTTTCAGGCCTTTCCTGAGCCAAACAAGCAAGCAACTGTCCTGAGAACCCGGGATTATCAGCTTACTATTGCATGAATTAGAAACAACAACAACAAAAAGTGTGCCTTTAAAAACAGAGATTGCTATGTTGAAAATGTATTACACTTGTGGGTGGAGACGGGAGGGAAAAATTGGGAGTGGGCAAGAGAAGGGGTGACATTGTCCAAAAAGAAATATACTCATTACCTGACTCAGATACCTGCAACTCCTGAACATCACCTTTGCAAGAACAATAAAAAATTAAACAACAACAACAACAACAACAAAAACAACAAGGATCAGTAGAAACAGCAATGCAAAAAGCTTGATTGGGAAAGTGAGCTCCCTAAGTATTTTGTTTGTAGTGTAATTTGTCCCTTTGGGGGGAGTCTTCCTTGTGATATGCCATGGGCAATCAGAACTAGCTGGCATGAAGACAGCTTCTGACAGGGAGTACATGGGGTAGAAGGAAAAGGGTGAAGCTACATATCCTTGTCCTTTTCCCCTAAACTAATTATATTTCACATTTTCTGTCGGTCAAATTCTTATCCTATTCATCAATGAATGATGAGACTCTTTGCAGTGAGGCTGTTACTTAGAATATTGTGAGCAATGAATAAGGTTTAATGAGTCACTGAGTTGAGGGGGAAAGAGAGGGAGTGTGGGAGGTTGAGTGTGTGTGTGTGTGTGTGTGTGTGTGTGTGTCTGGATGAGGTAAAAGAATTTGCTTTTGTTGGGTCAATGTAATTATCTTTGCTCATAGAAAGAGACTTTAGCATGGATCATTCTAATTAGAGGAAGAAATCTTAAAAAGTTAGTATAAAATCTAGAATGGTTGGGGGTACAATTTGCAATTTGTACTTGAAATGTGCATTTCTGAGTAACTAAGAATTAGTACTGTTGTACTTTACTCAGTCCATGTCCTTAATAACATGTTTCTTTTAAATTACTTAAGGGTTTGCAGAAAAACAATTCCTTATGTACAGTGATGATTTTAGTACCAACGCACCAGCAATAGTTAGAAAAGAGTTGTATGGGGGATGCAAGAATAAAGCCATATAGTTGAGTCAGGCCTGATATGAGAAGTAAAGGTGACAATGTTCCCTATAGAAGCAGAGGAGGGCGTGGCAAACTCAGACTTGCCAAGGGAAATGGCCTGGCATTAGTCAGCTTTCTTTTGCTGTAATAAAACAGCTGAGATAATCAGCTTAATCACTGCTCTTGATCTTTTTCAAGGCTAGCTCTCTACAATCACAGCATCACTTCTGGCTTTTTCTGTTTATGTGGTACTGAAGGATCGAACCCAGGGCTTTGTGTATGCACTCTACCACTAGACCACACTCCCAGCCCATGTAAGGCTTATTCTGGCTCATCCTCTCAGAGCTTTCAGAGTCCATGGTTGCCTGATCCTGTTGCTTGGGCCTGTGCAGCACTGTTCATTGCGGTGGTATGTGGTAGAGATAGTTGCTCACTGAAAAGCTGCAGTGAAGCAAAAAACCCAGAAAAAGAAGGGGCCAAGAGGACAATGCTTCTCACAAGGGCCCCATGCCCTGCTTTTCTCCACTGCCTAATAGCACCAGTGAAAACCTCAGACCCATGTGAAGCCCATTTCAGCTGGTGAAAGACAGTTGGTGGAAGGCATCAATACTAGCTACCTTGGGAAAAGGAACCACAGTTGTCAGTCACCTTATGGTCCAAGAGGGACACAGTAAAGAAAAGAGAGTGCGGCAATTGAAGGCTGAGGGGTATTTGTCCTAGGCTGTCATTTCAGCATTGACCATGAGCTGAGGTAGTGGGGGCTGTCTTAGGACATGGCTAGAGAATGGAGGCATGTTTCTGAGAGACTGGAGACACTTAGTGAAGGCTTAGATATGCAGGGGATGGAAAAAATGGGACTCAGAAAAATCTTAGGATGATAGATCATGGATTTGTAATTACAGTGGCCCAAAGTTTCAACAAAATAATGAACTCTTGCAATTAGGACACATGTCAAGAAAATCTAAGGGAATTGATCTCAAATTAAATGAGTAATTCAGAATCTTATAAGAAAATCAGCCAATATAGTCTGCGGCATATGTTTCAAAGAGTGAGTTTTCTAGGTCTTTGTGTACGTTAGAGCTGTGAGGAAGCAAGATGGATTCCCCCCCACACACTAAAAGGAGCACATACAGGATTATTCAGACATGTAGAAGGATTTTTATAATTAAAAATATGTTCTGTGTGAGGTGATGGAAGCATCAATTATTTTGATTGTGGTAATCATTTTACAATGTGTATGTATATAAAGTCATGATTCTATATGTCAAATATATATAATTTTTGTTGGACACTGGTATCTCATGCCTGTAACCCCAGCTATTCAGGAGGTTGAGATCAGAGGATTGCAGTTCATGACCAGCCTGGGTAGGAAAGTCTGTGAAACTCCAATTAGCCACCAAAAATCTGGAAGTGAAACTGTGGCTCAGATAGCTGAGTGCTAACTTTAAGCGAAAAAAGCTCAGTCTAGCCCAACCTTTGGAGATTGCTTATTATGGTGCTAAGAAACAAGGGAAAGTTCTGTCTTTAACTAAATCATAGATTTAATGTTCATTTGGATGTTAATCCTTGGGGAAATTTGGTAGCTGATGGTACAACAACTTCAGAGAATGCTTTCTATGAGGGAAAAATGCACAGAGTACAGAAAATATGTTCATATCTACAAGAACCTATGTAGAATTAGTCCCTAAAATTAGGTCAGTTTTGTTTTTTTCCTTATTTTGACAGATTTGAGCTTTTTCTGTGGTTTATATAAGAAGAATGCTGGGCTAAGCATACATTTCTTTATCTTGTAGTATTTTCTACCATACATGTTTTAATCACCAGTTACAGCATGGTGGTTTAGCTGGTTAAAGTCTGGGCTACGGTGGGAATATGACAGGATTACACGAACAGCTACAGCACACTCTGTGTGCATTTTATTCTGGATATTCCAGGATGGATGGAAGGAGCAGGTGGTGAGTTTCTTATACAAAATTTAATAGCCAGTTTTTTTGTATCTATTCTTATCAAAACGTCGACAATCATAGGACTCCCTCATTGCGATGTAAATTCATATATTGTAATATTTGTTTTGGAAATTTATATACTGGCTCACCATATGAACATGTTCTCATTGCCTACTCGGCCCTTTGAGCAATTTGCAGTCTTTTGTCAGCAAATAAAGGCCCTCAGAGCCTCCTATTTTAAGCCCCAAGTTTACCAGCTGCTATCCACTACTGGGCCTCATTAGAGGCCTGCTGCTCTGCTGAGAACCACACCACATGCTGCACCCTCTCTTGTCTACATATTAGCCTGTTGCTACTCCTTAAATTACCTGCTACAAAAGCGTGCTCTATTTCTGCACCGAGACCTACCACTCCTGTCCAGTTTGAAGAGGCTCTGTATCATGATCTCTCAAACTAATTAAGGTTTGTGGACAGGCTACAGGTTGCTATAGAGGGAAGCTTCCCGCAGCCTGATATCTTCAAGGGTTATTATTTTTATTTTTGTTGGGCAGGAGATGACTACTGCTATAGCTTATGTTCACCGTCTCTTTTTTAAAATACAAAGCAATGTTATTTCTTGAGCTGGGGTCTGCAGGATGCAAGGAATTGTTCATATCCAAAGTTATTTTCTAAAAGTAGCACATAAGATGAATCAAGCAATATGATATGTAGCAAGATGACAAATACTGTATGTTTTTGCATATATGTGAGATCTAGATGAGTTTTAAAGGTGGGCTGCTATTTTGTTTTTGGAGGGGGGAGGCAGCAGCAGCATGGAGGAGAAAAGAAGGAGGCAGTGGAGGGCAAATACAATTGAATTATGCTATATAAATGTGAAAATAGCACAATGAAATGCACCAAGAAATGTAAAAGCAAAGAAAGGAGAAAGGGAGTTGAAGAAACACATTAAATATAATGTATAGAACTATCACAATGAAGCTCTTTTTTATGATTAATTTATGCTTGTGAAACAAAAGTCATTTTTTGCAAATTTGTTTCTAATGCAAACTTTAGCATTTCCTTTTAAACATAAAATTGAAATATTATAACATCATTTCAGGGATTGCCTATTGGACACAAAGTATTTCTATGAAGATTAATTGGAAACCATAAGTTAGGCTCAGTGTTTACCTTAACTGGGCAAGATTTGCATTTTAGAATTAATACCATTTCATTTTTCTGACTTGTTTGCAATTTAAGGGCTTGAAAAATGAATAACATCTGTTTCCTTGCACCAACTAGCTAACATACACTTTCAAGAATTTTCAAGATTTCTGAGAAAAGAACTTTGGTATTTTAGTTACAAATTGGGGGAGAAGTGCTTCCTGCAGGGGCATATATTTTGAATAGAGTGAGCAGATGAAAAGCCTGTGTCATCACAAAGGATAAATTACTGAGTCAAACTTCATTAAAAATGATAGTCAACAGGACTACATTCTCTGCTAACCTTCTCTCATAGGCTGATGTGTAATTCAGTTAATAGCAATTCTACTGAGACAATGGTGGTGTGAGGCAGGATAGTGTGAGTTAGGAAGTGGAGTCTGGCTTGTCAACCTCCGGGTCTACTGATAACATTCCCTACCTTCTTTATTAGCTCATTATTCAGAAAGTGTTTCAAGCCGACAGAGCAAGATACTTTGAAAACGAAAGGAAAATAGCCAGACTTTCAGTTCCAAAAGGAGTCCTAAAGAAGAATTCCTTTTCTTTTTCTTTTAATTTTTTTTTGGGGGAGTGTAGATCCCGAGGCTGGCCTCAAGGCCTGTGTGCTGTCCCTGAGCATTTTTCTTCAAGGTCAGCACTCTACCACTTGAGCCACAAGTCCACTTCTGGCGTTTTGGTGGTTAATTGGAGATAAGGGTTTCATGGACTTTTCCTGGCTGGGCTGGTTTCCAATGATGATCATCAGATTTCAGCCTCCTGAGTAGCTAGGATTGCAAGCCTTATCCACCTGTTTTGATGACCATAAAATATTGCCTTAGTTTATGTTTATACTCAGCAAGTACATTTGCCTGTGAACAAGCAATAACAAAGAAACCAGCAGTAAGCATTGGCATGCCTGAGGGGTGGATTTTTGTTTACTGAGTTTATATATCTGAGTAACAAAATAAGGAGTTTCTGAATCTAATTTATTCACATTTATAATCAAACAGGGAATGATGAATGCATCATTGTCCTTAAAGCTTCTAAGACGTAGTAAATGATTTTTGGATGAGCCAGAAATAAAAGGACATTAGTTAATTAAATCACACAATGCCAATATGTCTGTGTATATAAATAAACACTTCTAAAGTAACCACTGATGAGCAGAGATTGTGACTCTGGTGTGTCTAGCGGTGTGGCAAATATTATTGATCCCAAAAGAACCCTTGGGGGCATGGTTATGATGTCTATCGCATCTTTTAACATGGCTGGGTAGCCAAGGAGAAGAGATGGAGCATCTTCCTTGTGGAAGATGGCCCTAGTAGATTAATTATGCATTTACTAAGGACTACTACGTAGCAGGCATCCTATTTGGTGATCTCCTGAAGCGCATGGGCTGGTCGTGGATAGAGACAAACAAAATATTGATCTCTCCATGTTAAGTGAAGCTATAATGGCAGGAAGCAAAGTGTGCTGAGAGGACAGATTGGTCCTGAAGATAGTGCAAATCATCCATGAGTGGCAAGTCTGAACAACGAGGCCTGGGGATCTGGACTTCTCTCTTCTGTTGGGGCTTTTGGGCCTGGAAGTATCAACCTTTACATGTAGTTCTTTTAGAAATCATCATTGTTGTAGGTACCTCAGGCTTAGGGATACTTCTACCTTTTTGTCTTTTTTAATTTTATTTTTGTGTTAAGGTAACATTGGTAATAGGAAGAGGTTTCATTACTTTATTTCCATACACCTGTATAGTATGCTTTGAACAAATTTAACCCCTCCACCAGTACATTATATTTCACCCCCTTTTCAAATAGCATTTGGTGGGTTTTGTTGTGCTATATTTGTGTGTGTGTGTGTGTGTGTGTGTGTGTGTGTGTAAAACATCCTTTGCTTCTCTTTGTCCCTCACTATTCTCTTCTATCCCTCTCTCCTATCCCATGAAAGACTTTTATTTCAGTACTGGTATTTGAATTCAGGGCCTTCTTGACAAGTCGGTGCTTCATCACTTGAGTCATACTCCAGTTTTTCTTCTACTCTTTCTGCTTTGCTAGAACTCTAAGGGATTATTGCCTGTTTGGTGTGTGTGTGTGTGTGTGTGTGTGTGTGTGCGCGCACGCGTGCGTGTGTGTGTGTGTGTGTGTGTGTACACAATGCATATGTTTTGCTCTGCCATGTGAGAGTCAGTTGAAGACATAATTAGGAGATGTATCATATATATCTCCTAAGAATGGAGAAATTCCCACACAAATTATACATTATTATCGCTAAAATATTAACAATTTGATGAATGTACTGAATGATTTATCTCTAGTAACTTCACACAGAGAGAATATATAAGCATTTCCCTCCCTCCCTCTCTCCCTCCCTCGCTCCTTCCTTCCTTCCTTCCTTCCTTCCTTCCTTCCTTCCTTCCTTCCTTCCTTCCATGTCTTTCTCTCTTTTTTCTGAACTCAGGGCTTCTTGCTTGGCTTGCTTGCTCAGCTGGTGCTCACCACTTGAGCCACACCTCCAGCAAGGTTTTTGCTGGTTATTTGGAGATGAAATCTTTCAGATTTTCCTACCCAAGTAGACTTTGAATCATGAGCCTAAGGATTTCAGCTCTGAAAATAGCCATTATTTCAGGAGTGAGCCATTGACACCTAACTTGAAAATATGCCTAATTATTTCTCTTGTTGTTTTAGTACTAAGGAAAACTTGCTTTTGTGAAATTGGTGTGCTTCTTAATAATAGATAATATAATAGACGTTTTAGACAATATTTTCCTGTTGTCTTGGCTGTCTGGAGATTTTTTTTTCTGGAAGAGAAAGCGTATATTGAGAAAGAGTATTCACATGACAGATATTTTTCATACAGCATATCATTTGATCTAGATCATCTTTTAATGGAACTACCCTATTTTATAAAAAGAATGTCCGAGTTCAGGGAAGTTAAATGATCTTCCAACAGCTATAAAGTGAGAAGACAGAAGGGAGACTGAGCTTTCCCAAACACATATTTTCCCTATGCTTCTGCTGCATCTATCCAGGAAGAAGGGACAGTAAGGCTTTCCTAGAGTTTCTTTTGTTTGTCCTACTGTATACCCTAGCCAAAGCCTAGATTTCTTACTTACAGGTTTCCTAGCTCATAGTCTAGACAGCACAAGGGCATAGGTTCTCTGTAGCACAGGGGATCCTCGAGAGCCATGGTCAAGAGCACTCCTGCCACATGGTGCCCAGAGAATCCCAGGACCCCAGCTCCCTAGACCTATCCTGCACAGTCCCCAATCTGCTCCTTTTACCAATGTCACTAGAACTCCCCAATTCTGAAGCCTTCAGATCTTCTTTCCCCCCTTTCCCCCATGACTTTATTTGTAAGATGATCTACTGTAACCTCTTTGCAGAGTCTTCCAGGGTCCTTTTCTTTTTTTCTTTTTTTTTTTTAACGAGGTAAACTTGGTGGGACTGTTTTGGTCTGTGGTTTGGAGGAGAACTTTGTAATACAGACTGGGTAGATCATGGTTTTGAGAATCTTGGTGATCTAATGAAGAAGCATAATTTATTTAGTTTACTATATCGGCCTGAAGAATTAAGGACCAAGGACCATTTTGTATTAGTGAATAATAATGAGAAATCTAGGAGCTGATGTACAAGTATTCTATACTAGTAACATACACAAGTCCTCACATACATGTACAAACGTAAGCAGAGCGGCATTGGAAAACAATATCTTCTTAAATTTTAGCCAACAATATCTTCTTAAATTTTGGAAAGGTAAAGCATAATGTAAGTAGGTCTGACAGGCTTCAATTGTATGGCTATGAGCCCATATTGATTCCTGCTTAGCCAATTTATTTGATGCAAAGAGATCTTGGAATAATGTAAGCTCTGCATAAATGGTGAGGACAGGTGTTCTTTAAGGTAGCGAAATAATGGCTCATTACACAGCCACAATTTTGTTTCTTGTTAGTAGACTAATGGGAGAGAGAAGCAAGAGAGGAGAGACTGCTGAGATTTGTTTAGGTGCCTAGAAAATTTGGAAGGAAACAAACGAAACCACCTGTGAACAGAATACCCTGCTTATTCTGATGACTGAATCCTTGAACGAGAGTTTGGCAAGGAATCCAGGTAGAGAGAAGAGTTTGGAGCCCTTTGGGGAATGGTTGAAGCTGGAGGGTAAGCTCTGTTGTTCTCATGGCAGGAAGCTTCCTGTCTCGCTCCTGATTAATACAGATGGTCCACAGAAGGGTTTGTATTAGGCTATTGGCTGCTTTGCATGCAGGCAAAGACATGTTTTCTCTGAACACATCCACGCTCTGTGTGGGATCAAGTGCCGCAAGCAAACTCAGAAAGACCTTGGTTATTTAAGATATGACAAGTTCATTGGGTCTGGAGAAGAAACTGTACATCCCAACTCATTTCCACAGAAAATCCTTGTCTTCTAGGCAGAATGTTTTTCAGTCAGGGTTTAAGTTATTTTGGAGGCTTAGAATCTGTTTGGAGTGAATGGAAATGACCCTTGATCGAATTCCAGAGATTTTTCTAGTTAGGAATTGAGAGAACTCTAGAGTGAGTGCGGCATACTCCCAGGATGTTGGGTCACAGTGTAGGATGAGAGCTGTTCTAGCTCAGTTGTTCCATTTCTCCTGCTCATGTGCAGAGGCCCTAACTCTCAACAGTTCACCTGCATGTAGAAATAAAACCTTTAAAGGGTCCATTATGTTAAAATGTGGTCGTTAGGAATTCTGGAGAAGATAGGAGAAGCCAAACTGGCTGACATTTTGATCTTGCATTTCCAGTCTCCAGAATTATAGGACATATATTTCTGTGATTTCAATGATCTGGATATTTTGTAGCAAATTGTTATAACAACTTATATTGATTTTTACTGTCTTTACTGACTGCTGGCTAAATTCCACTTAACACCTTGTTTTGACCAATCTTGACTCATTTCTAGCAAAATTTCCTTGACTTTCCATAGTATTATTCACACATACCCATACCCACACCTTCTCCCCTCCCATACACACACTTTTACTAGTTGCCCTGGACAACCAAGATAGTAGTAGAAAATGTAAGAATACAGGGTCCAATTAATTTTTACTTTTTAGCCAGTCTTGGAGTTTGAACTCAGGGCCTAGGTGCTGTCCCTGAGCTTCTTTTGCTAAAGGCTAGTGTTTTACCACCTGAACCACAACACCCTTCTTGTCTTTTTTGAGTAGTTTATTGGAGATGAGAATCTCACAGACTTTCCTGCTCAGGCTGGCTTTGAATGGTGATCCTCAGATTTCAATCTGCTGAGAACCTAGGATTGCGGGTATGAGCTACCAGTGCCCAGCTACACAGGGTCCAATTATTTAGTCTAGGCTGGCCTCATACTTACTATATAGGCCAGGCTGGACACAATCTCTCAATCCTGACTCAGCTTCCAAAGTGCCAGATATACAGATATGTCCCATCATACCCAGCCTAGTTTCTCAATATTTTAAACCAGGAGAGCATTGAAAAGATATATTTGCCAGTCCTAGGCCTTGAACTCAGGGCCAGAGCACCATCCTTGGGCTTTCCTTAAGGCTAGAGCTCTACCACTTGAGCCACAGCACCACTTCCAACTTTTTTTCTATGTATGTGATACTGAGGAATTGAACACTGGTCTTCATGCATGCCAGGTAAGCACTCTACCACTAGGCCAAACTCCTGGCCCTGAAAAGATATTTCATGGTAGAAAATTCTAAGTACATGCAAAAGTAGATGAGACATTATAGTAAGTCTGTACAAACTCAGCCCAAGAGCCCACTAAGCTTAGCCAATCTACCCCATCTAAGTCAGTATCTTTTCTGTTCAAATCATCCTAAGACATATTCTTACATGAAGATATAGAAGAAATTTTCTCCATAAAAACCAGAACTTAAAAAAATCCCCAAACATTGTTATTAATAGCCTTTAAACTTTGGAAATAGTACCACTTTTGTTTTTTTGGCAGTCATGGGGCTTGAACTCTGGGCCTGAGCCCTGTCCCTGAGCTCTTCAGGTCAAGGCTACTGCCCTAACCCTTGAGCCACAGTGCCCCTTCTGGCTTTCTAGTGGTTAATTGGAGATAAGAGTCGCAGGGACTTCTGTGCCTGGGTTGGCTTTGAATGATGATCCTCAGAGCTCAGCCTCCTGACTAGCTAGAATTACAGGTATGAGCCACCAGCATGCAGCTACCACTGTTTTTGATAATAAAATTTCCTTAATATGATAAAATATCTAGCAAGTATTTAAACTATTTGTTTTCCTAATTGTCATAAAATTTTAAATCTTCCTTTGAAATCAGCATCCAAGTAGATTCCACAGATTAAGATTAGTAGATGCTCATGAAATAATTTTTTATTTTTGTGGGTCATGATGCTTGAACTTGGCCTGGATGCTGTCTCAGAGCTCTTCAGCTTAAGGCTACCACCCTACCCTTGAGCCAAGCCCTACTTCCTGTTTTCTAGAGTTTAATTGGAGAGAAGAGTCTCAGGTCCTTTTGTTTCTAGGCAGGCTTTGAACCTTGATCCTTAGATCTCAGCCTCCTGAGTGGCTAGGATTACAGGTGTGAGCCACTGCACCACTGCATGAAATAAAATTTTTTAATGAAAATGTTATTTATTCAAAATATGTTCTATAGTTATGTTTGTATTTATAGACATAAAAACCTATGACTCTATAGACATAATGTTTTATTTCATAAATTAATATGTTTCTATGACATACAAACCCTTAGCCTAATTGCGATTAAGTTCTAAATACTAAGTCCCAGTGATTGTAAATAGAGATTCCCTCCTTGAACACTTGTATGTTAAACTTGTCATTTAAAATATGATGTAAAAATCAACGTTAATAAATTCCATTTGACTGCATATGATGTTTGATAATCTTTCATAATGTTAACAACTATTGATGATGCCTAGAATATTAATTCATAGTGATATTACAGAGTGGTGGTAGTCTATCACATCTTGTTCTAATGAATCAACTGGCATTTTTCTACAAAGAGAAACTTCTCATTTACTATTTGATAGCCAGTAGTAAAGTTGGTTAAAGAAATACAAAAAACATGTAGTTTTTTTCTCAGTCTTTTTACATAATGAAATGATATCCCACTAACCTTTAAGGATGACTACAAGTTATTAGAGACTTCTTATCTTTTGTAATTGCTGATTTTTTTGTTAGCACACAGCTGAACAAGGAAGATTTCACATTTCACTACAACAGTCTATACCAGCTACAATGTATCCCATCAGTCTCCCCTCTCTATTACTGTCACTCTTTTTTAAACATCTTCTTCCCATTCTTTTTTTTTTGTGGGTCATGGGTCTTGAACTTGGCCTGGGCACTGTCCCTGAGCTCTTCAGCTGAAGGCTATCATCCTACCCTTGAGCCAAGCCATGCTTCCCATTTTTCTAGAGGTTAATTGGAGATAAGAATTTCAGGTCCTTTTGTGCCCAGGCTGGCTTTGAACCTTGATCCTCAGATCTTAGCCTCCTGAGTAGTTAGGATTACAGGCGTGAGCCACGGCACCTGGCTTTCTTCTCCCCATTCTTAAAATAATTTCAACATGCTTTATTGTTCCATTTTTACACATGTATGTAAAGTTCTTCGATTATATTTACCTTCAGAGATAATTCTAAGACACATTTGATATGCTTCAATTCCTTGCAATTATTATCCATAACAATGTCTTGTCTCATCTTTGGCCAGTGAGTATTTCTGAGTAGCATCTTAAGTTGTCTTGACATAGCTCTAATTGAATGCCATTAGATAGGACAATGCAATCTAAGGTTACCTTACAGAGTTCCCTCCTTAATTTGAAAGGAGCCCTTAGCTATGTGCTACTGAACTGGTCATTATTTTAAGGATCTGGAAGTTCCTCATGTTCTTCCAAGGGGTCAGGAAGAATTACACCACACACAATGAATCTACATTCTGAAATTCTGAAAAGATTCCTCTCTGAGGTAACGTTAGGATGACTGGATGCTGGAATTTCTTTTAGCTTCTTGTCTGTTATTCCAGACAAAATCTGGTAACAGTTTCTTTGGAAACTATCAACAGCTCAATTTTTCCTTCCATTTAATTTTTTTCTCCTTCAGTGTGTTTCTTGTTTTACTTTTTTTTTTGCCAGTCCTGGGGCTTGAACTCATAGCCTGAAACACTCTCTTCCTTTGTCTTTCTCAAGGCTAGAGCTCTACCACTTGAGACACAGCACGAAGCACCACTTCCAGCTTTTTCTATGTATGTGGTACCAAGGAATTGAATCCGGGTCTTCGTGCATGCTAGGCAAGCACCCTACTGCTAGGCCAAACTCCTGGCCCCTCCTTCAATGTGTTTCTTATTCACATTGTTAGCATAGATTAGTTTTTGAAGAGCGTTTCATTGTGATATTTATATAATGAACATGTCTTTAATCAAACTGATCATTTCTTCCCTCCCTCCCTCCTTTCTTCCTCCTTCTTTCCTCCCTCCCTCCCTCCCTTCCTTCTTCTCCTTCCTTCTTCTCCTTCCTTCCTTCCTTCCTTCCTTCCTTCCTTCCTTCCTTCCTTCCTTTCTTCCTCCCTTTCTCACCTTCCCTCCCTCCCAGCCCCCATCTCTCCCTTTTTAAGAAAGAATTTTTAGTGAATATGTTATGTTACACAACACACATACACCTGAAGTGACAGTGGCTGTGGTAATCTTACTGCAAAGCCAGACACATTTGTGTGCTTTCACCCAAGGTGCTGTCAAATCACTAGGGAAGGAGCAGCCAACAGCACCCAGGGCTGGAGAAGGGATGGTTTGCCATGAAAGTGACAAGTGCATTGTTTCTTAAAGGATGATTAAGTATGTTCCAGATGGAAAAATCAGAGAAAGGACCATACAAGCTGAGGAGGCAGATGCTGTCCTTCCCTCCCTGAGAGCAATGTTTTCTTCCTTTACCTCCTCCCATGATAAAGACTGGGCATCCTGCATATTTATTTGCTCATATTTTCTTGCAGCCAGAACTGGTTACAGGATATAGTTCTGGTCAATGAGCTTAAGCTTTCTGGTCGGTGTGGTGGTACTTCTACAAAAGATAAGTAGAGAAATGACAAGAGTTAGCTCCTTTTCTTTTCTCCTCATTTGGAGCATGTTATGTGATTTGATGATCTGGAAATGAGACCACCATCTTGGAAACATGAGATGACCACCCTCAATACAGAAGTGTCAGCCTGCTGTGCATGCCAGTACGTGACAAAGGAGTAAGCCAGTTACTTAGTCTTTTGTGAAAAATGAAATATGGACCAGGCCTGGTGGCTCACACTTGTAATCCTACTCAGGAGGTAGGGATCTGAGTATCACAGTGTGAGCCAGCCTGGGCAGGAAACCCACCAAACTATTATCTCCAGCCAACCACCAAATAGCTGGAAGTGGAGCTATGGCTCAAGTGGGTTGAACACCAGCTTTGATAAAAAAAAAAAAATGAAGGGACAGCACTCAGGCTCTAAATTCAAGCCACAGCGCACGCGCGCGCGCGCGCGCGCGCGCACACACACACACACACACACACACACACACACACACACACACTGTTCATTGTTAGTCCACTGTTGTCAGAAATCCAGTCATTAGCAGCATTAGTAGTCTGAGTGGTTCAGTGTGGATTAGGTAAGTTGTGATCGTGAGGAGCAAATATAGAAACCACATGTAGAGACCATCTATGGGTTAAAAAGTACAGCGGTTATATGCATTTTATCTTAGGCTTTTCTTCTTGAAGAATATTTCTTCTCTACACTATGTGAAGCAATTTCATATTGAATTTGTGGGTATCTCAATCCTCCTCGGTAGAACATTTCATTTCCTGAAGCTGAAAACCTCCAACATGTCAAGATGTTTCTGGGACAAACAGCTTTCTGAGTTTCTCAAGTCGAATGTTGTCATCTGATATTGTGTCACTTTGAAGGGTGAAAAATTCGAAGGTTTAGAACTGACTTAGTCATGCAATGAATATCTCTAGCACTTCGTAACCATTCCCCCCAAATAGTCTTTTCCTTTGTGTTAACCATGGCATTGTTGAGATATTGATGGATAGGATGTACTGAGTTTACTACAAGTTTTCAGCATTGTTAGACCATGAAAATGTGGTTAGATTACAGAGGTGCATTTACCTAGTTAAAAAACAAAACAAAACAAACATGGCAAGGACCAAGTATGCAATAAGAAGAAAGATAATACATATCGTTTGTCCAAATAAATATTGAGCATTTAGTAAATTCAAGACACTTCTAAGCTTTTTATAGCTGTGAAACCATATTGTTCTCACAACAGCATGAATCATTTTAAGCCCCTTTTATAGATGGGAGTACCGAGGTGTGGAGAGTTTGGGTGATTTTCATCACACAGCTTTTTTAGTGGAATATCTAGAATTTAAGCTCCTATGATGTAGATCAAGAAGCTGTATTCGGTACCTCTATACTCTTGGAGTCTCCTGGCATGAATTTATATTGAAAAGACAAAGATTAGAGAAACTAGGCATTTAAAATATGGCCTATAGTTTTGTTTTCTGTGAGAACATGTGGCAACCTGCTTTTCTTGAACTCCCCCGGCCTTTTTAGTTTGTTATGGCATTATTGTATTAATAACTGTCCTGGCAGTTGGGCCCTCTTTCTTGAGCTGTACAGTGACACAGCTGTGTGGGAAGAGCAATTAGAGTTTAACAAAGAGATGCTAATTGTTTATGGATGCATCCGGAAGAAAAGATTTTTGAAGTTATTGTTATGATTCATGAAGGAAAGATGAGAGTGGTGGCGTGTATTTTTGATATTTTTTATGTGGTTTCCTTAGGCTAAATGAATTGCCAATTACAATAGACGGTAAATTCCCTATACAATCTTATTTTGCTACTACTTTCAGATATTGCTTTGCTGTATACATGGGTTGATCTGTTTTTCACAGCCTACAGTGCAATGAATATTTGGCTGTCCTTAAGAAAGATGGGAAGTTATTATATTAGATGTTTCCTGAAAAAAATGAATTTTGTATTTAGTCAGGGCACTATGCATTTGTTAATCACTGGGACGATACAGATTCCGCTGAAATCTAGTGGTGGAACCTGACATCAGTTCTAAATGAAGCCAATGGCTGCTTACTTATGCAAAAGTTGTGCTTTCTTTTATCTAGATTTCTCAGAGCTATTCGGGAGATGATACAATGGCAGAATGGACACAATTGGGAATATTTATGTCTGAATGTGGGTGATTATTCTTGAGTTTGCTTTTCAAGAAAAGATTATGCTCTTTTAGAGTCCTTCTAGCTTTCAATGTATCATGTGTTATAAAAGGTGTTACCTCTGACTTCACAAATTACATAAAGTCTCTCATATCATGGGAGCATTAAAAAAAGGTGCCACCCAGAATCAACTGCAAATGAAATATTATAGGACGGGATAGGGGATATAGTAGGGATCCTTGGGACAGATAGAAATTTCCTAAATAAAGAATTTAGAAACACATCAAGTCAGAAAAATCATGGATAAATTGGATTGCTTTAAACTGTAGAACTTATGGCAAAGGATATACATAGTTGGCAGGATAAATAGCCCACAAACTGGGAGAAGATTTCACTAGCTATACAACAGACAAGGGCCTTATATAAAAAATATACATAGGGCTAAAAAAATTAACCCCTCCAATAACAAACCCTCAAAGAAACAACCATACCACTAATAAGAGGGCTAAAGAATTAAAAAGAGACTTCTCTGGAGAGGAAATAAGAATAGTCAATAGAAATATGAAGACACGTTCAACATCTCTGCCATAAATGAAATGCAAATCAAAACTACATTGATTTGCACCTTACCCTAGTTAGAATGCCATTATCAAGACAGATGCCATCTGGGATGTGGTCAAAAGGGAATGTTGGCAGGAATATAAACTTGCTCAGCCATTCTGGAAAGTAGTATGGCAATTTCTCAAAAGAGTAAACACAGAGCTTCCTCATGGGTCCAGTAATCCCACTCCTGGACATTTACCCAAATGATCATAAACAAGGCCATACTAAAGCAACCAGCACAACTATGTTCATTGCAGCATTACTTACCATAGCTGAGATATGGAACCAACCCAGATGCCCCTCAGTACATGATGATATCAAGAAAATGTGACACACACACACACACACACACACACACGCACGCACACACACACACAAACACAAGGATTCTATGCTTCCATCATAAAGAAAGACTTTATTCCATAGGTAAGGAAATGGAAAGACTTGGAAGAATCATATTAAGTGAAATAAGCCTGACACAAAGAAACATAGGTTCCATGGTTTCCCTCATTTGGAATAATTAATATATGTCTAAGATAGTCCTAGCAGAGGATTGCAATAGCTCAATAATTATGTACATATGACCATATAAAATGATACTAACCAAAATGAACTCCAAGAAATGGAAACAAGAGGTTTTTAGAAAACATATTGTGTGAAATTATTTCTTTTTTCTTTCCCCTCTTGTTTTATCTCCTATGCTCACTGTTTTTGCTTTTGTATATACATGTCTCTGATTTGGGGAAGGGAAGGCAAACAACAAAATGGTGAGACAAAGGACACAGGGTGAACCAATGTAGCGGCCATACTCACCAGATACTGTGTTGGAAATGAAGTTTACAATGTGGCAGGGGAGGGGAGTACAGGGAGGAGAGAAAGTGGGAGAAAATGAGGGAGGGGGTAGTCATGTTCCACAAAACATGTACTTATTCCCTTACTTATGTAACTGTAACCTCCTGTACACCACTTTTACAATAAAGTAAAGTGAAATAAAAAAGAAAAAGATGCCACTTCTCGGTAACAATGACAGAGAAGAGCTGGACTTCAAAGCACATTCGCACCCCTGGGCTGCATCCCTTTATTCCAGATGCAGTCCACAGAGCAATACAACATGGCCCTGGTCAGTGCAATTATGAAAGGGCATGCTTTTATTTACACTGACAGATTTATTATACTGACAGAATTATATGAATTTTACACTAAGATAAAGCTAGAGATGTGACATGTCTTCAAGAAATAGGGCTCTTTTTGGCACAGATACAAGTTTATATGGCACATAATGTGCAGTTTCTTGGAGTTGTCCTTAAGATTTGCCCCTTAGAAATAAGGGTATGACTTTAAGAAGGTGCATGGTAGGGAACAAAAACATGAGAAGGGCTATCAATGTTTGAGAAGTAATGCATCCATTACCTGAGCAATGTAACTATAACCCCTCTATATATTACCCTGACAATAAAAAAAAGAAAAACCGGTGGGGGATGGGTATGCATGTATAGAAATATCATAATAATAAAACCTATTGTTTTGTAAAAAAAACAAACAAAAGACTAAAAAAAAGGTGCCTGGTAACTGGACAGCAGTGGATCACAACTGGAATCTTACTTATTCAGGAGGCTGAGATCTCAGGATCTTAGTTTGAAGCCAGCTGGGCAGGAGAGTTTGTGACTCTTACCTTCAATTAACCACCAAAAATACTGGAAGTGGAACTGTGATTTAACTGGTAAAGTGCTAGCATGAAGCACAAAGGCTCAGGGACAGTGCCCAGGTTCTGAGTTCAAACACTAGGACTGTCAATAAAAAATGGTGCATGTATTTATCAGATAGCTCCTGCAGTCAAGGCATTTACTACATGAGTAAGGCTATCTTATTTTTTTTCCCTCTGTGCCAGTACTGGAGCATGAACTCAAGACCCAAACCACTGTCCCTTAGCTTTTCTGCTCCATACTGGAGCCCTATCCCTTGAGCCATAGCTCTACTATTCTAGCTCTTTGGTGGTTAATTGGAGATATGATAGGGTTCCTGTCTGGGCTAGTTTCAAACCTGGATCCTCAGATTTCAGTCTCCTGAATAGATAAGATTACAAGTGTGAGCCACTTGCACTTAATTTGTTTTAATGTATGCCAATTTTCTTTAATCATTCCCATAACTTAAAGAGCTGTGGGGTCCAAATGAGTTTTGTAGAATTGTTTTTACTTATCCATTTTTTTTGTGCCAGTCCTGGGGTTTGAACTGCAGGCCTGAGGGCTATCCCTGAGTGTTTTTTTGCTCAAGGTTAGTGCACTGCTATTTGAACCAGAGTTCTACTTCATTGGAGATAAGAGTCTTACAGACTTTTCTGCCTGGGCAGGCTTTGAACTATGATCCTCAGATCTCAGTCTCCTAAGTAGTTAGGATTACCTAAGCCATTGGTGCTTGGCTAATTCTTTATTTTTAATTTTTGCTTTTTTGCATTAAAAGGGTTTAAACTCAATGCCTTATGCTTGATAGGCAGTGTTCTATCATGTGAACTATTCCCTTAGTCCAAATTACTTAATTTTTTTTGGTAACAGTATAAAATAAGTAATGAAGTAATCTATTGATAATCTATTGAAAAATTCAGGTTTATTAAGTTACAATTTACATGGAGTAAAAATTTGCCCTTTGGTGAAATTTGACAAACACGTACTGTCATATAATGCATTCAAGATATGGAATAATTCCATCATCCTCAAAAGTTTCTTTGTGGCCTTTTGTAGTCAATCTTTTTCTACTTCCCCCAGGGTCTGGCAACTGATTTCTGTCACTGTAATTTTGCCTTTTCCAGCATGTCATATAAATGTAATCAAACAGTATGTATCTTTTTGAGTCTGGCTTCCTTCACTTGGTATAATACTTCTGAGAATCATTCATGTATCTGTAGTTCATTCGATTTTATCGTTGAGAAATATTCTGTTTCATGGATATAACAGAATTTATTTTATTTTATTTTGGTATAGAATCATTTACTTACTTGCAAGTCCCAAATCTTAATTGAGCAAAATGAATATATTTATTCAAACACTAATATGCATTAAGTAGTTCTTTAGGTATGCGTATACAGTGGTGAATAAAATATATTCTCCGAGTTATTTCAGTTTATATATCTTATTGAGAGAATTTTTCCTTATGAGATAATTTTTAAGACAAATAATTTTAAGATATTTTAATAATTTTTAAAGTTATTTTCAAATAACAAACTTCATCTCATACAAATTGTACATTAATTAAATGAATAAAGTAGAGATAATCTGTCATCTATTCATGTTTGGTGGTATATTCCTGAGTGAATGTGCTCAAAGTATGTCCTAATTTACTTTCTTGCTATTTCTCAGCCTCGAGAAGCCTTTGGGTCTTTTTTAAAATTTTTTTATTGTAATTAATAGAAGGGTTACATTATATTCGCCAGATAGAAGGTGCATTACTTAACAATCGTTGCTACCCCTTCTCAAGTTTTTGTCCCTATTTCTATCCCCCACCCTCTCTCCTCATCTTGTTTTCCCACTTCCCTATCCTATTTCAAATAAATAAACATATATACAACATATCAAATAATAAGGTAAGATACGGTCACAATATGAGATAACCAAGGGACAACAAAAGAGATGAGAAATTGTGACAAAGGAATTGTGCCTCTCTAGTTTTGCTTTCACAGTTAAGCCTGAAGTAGTTCATAATTTCCATTGACTACTACAGAATTTATTAATGCATTAAGTTGTTGATGGATTTGTACTTTTCCCAGCTTTTGGCCATATTGAATAACGCTCCCTGTAGAGGTTTGTGTGAGGATATTTGTATGCATAAATGTTTTATTAATCCTAAGGACACATGTAGAATATGTATTACCATTGAGTCATATAAGGGTAAACTTAAATGTATGTTTAATTTTACAAGAAATAATCTGATCCTTTCTAAAGTGGCTGTATCATTTTGTATTCTTACTAGTAATACCTAAAAGTTTGTTCTCTATATCCTTAGCATGCATTGTTTTTGTTACTTACATTAGAAATGAAAAATTAGCTATCACAGGTGTAAATTTTCTCAGTGTGGTTTAATTTGCATTTCCCTAATTACTAATGATATTATTTCCTCACAAGCGCATTCACAATTTGTATTTCTACTTCAGTAAAACATCTGCTCTTTTCCCCCACTGTCCCCTTTAACAGGATTATTTGATGCTTTATAATTGAGTTCCAAGAATGCTTTATATATTCAGAGCACAAGTCTTTTATCAGGTATGTGTTTCTTTTTTTTTCCCATACAATGACTCCCGTTGCCTTGACATTTTTTTGTTTTCCTTCCTTTCTTTCTTTTCTTTTTCTTTGTTTTTGGTCAGTTATGGAGCTTGAACTCTGGGCTCGGGGGCTGTTCCTGAGCTTTTCAGTACTCCGCTACTGCCCTACCCCTGGGCCTAGGCGCCGTCCCTGAGCTCTTCAACTTAAGGCTACCACCCTACCCCTTGAGTCACAGAGCTACTGCCAGTTTTCAAGTGGTTAATTGGACATAAGAGTCTCATGGTCTTTAGTGCCCGGGCTGGCTTAGAACCTCAATCCTCAGATCTCAGCCTCCTGAGTAGCTAGGATTACAGGCGTAAGCCACAGAGCCCGGATCTATCTTTCTCTTTCTTTTTCTCCATCTTTCTTTCTTTCTTTCTTTCTTTCTTTCTTTCTTTCTTTCTTTCTTTCTTTCTTTCTTTCTTTCTTTTTCTTTCACTTTCTTTCTTCCTCTCTCTCTCTCTCTCTCTCTCTCTCTCTCTCTCTCTCTCTCTCTCTCTCTCTCTCTCTCTCTCTCTCTCTCGTTGGATTTGAACTCAAAGTCTTGGCGCTGTCCTTGAGCCTCTTTGTGCTCGAGGCTCTTTACCACTTTCAGCCTTTTCTGAGTAGTTTACTGGAGATAAGAGATCACAGACTTATTTACCGGAGATAAGAGATCTCTGGACTTATCTGCCTGGCCTGGCCTGACTTAGAATCATGATCTTTAGATCTTAGCCACCTGATTCTGGCTTACTTTGACTGAAAGAACAGAAGTCCTTAATTTCAAGGAAATTCAACTTGTCAAGTTTTAAAAAAAAATGGATTGAGATAACCAAGGGACAGCAAAAGAGATGAGAGATAACATAGTATATTATTTACAGTATTTCACCTTGTTATCTGATATATTGTATATATGCATATTTGGTTATTTGAAATTGGATAGAGAAGGGGGAAAAACAAGATGAGGGGCGGGGGTGGGGAGAGGGAAATGGGGACCAAGACATGAGAAAGGGTGTCAATGTATGTGAAATAATGCACCTTCTATCTGGTGAATATAATGTAACCTTCTATTAATTACATTAAAAATATATGGAAAAATGGATTGCAGCTTTACTGACATAGTTGCGTATGCTATATAAGAATTTTGTGTATCTCTTCTTCTAGAGGTTTTGTGATTTGAGATTTTTTCATTTAAGCCCGTGTTTTTATTTTTGAATTCTGTAATACAAGTCTTTGCATAAGAAATTATTTTACTACTATAATATTTTAAGTACTATATATTGCAAAATTATCCCTTTCTTTCTAAATTTCTTTGTTACCTTTAGTGGAAATCAGTTGACCAGTTGGATATATTTCTAAATTTCTGTTTATTATTTTGCCAGAGTCATGCTATCTTGATTCCTGTTGCCTCATAGTAAATTTTGAAACCAAATAATGTGAGTCATAGAACTATCTTTAAAAAATTAGCTTTTGAAATTAGCATACATTTATGGAACATATTTTATAATGGATTTTTTAAATCCAGTCATTAGTTCTTGACTCCTAGGCTTGGTGTGATGTGAATAGTAGTGAATCAGTGTAAGTGTGTAGGTATCTTTATTATAGTTGACTTTGATTCCTTTGGAGATATATACCCAATAGTAGTAGTGCTGGATCACATGATAATTAAAAAAAATTTTTTTTTGTCAGTCATGGGGCTTGAACGCTGGGCCTGGGGGCTGTTCCTGAGCTCTTCAGCTCAAGGCTACTGCTCTACCACTTGAGACACAGCACCACTTCTGGTTTTCTGATGGTTAATTGGAGATAAGAGTCTCACGGACTTTAGTGCCCAGACTGGCCTTGAACCATGATCCTCAGATCTCAGCTTCCTGAGTATCTAGGATTACAGGTGTGAGCCCCTATCACTTGGCTTTAATTTTAATTTTATTTTTTAAGAACGTCCATTCCATAGTAACTAGACAAATTTGCAGACCACCAACAATGCATTGTTCTCCATCCCTCAATCTCCACCAGCATTTATTGTTATTTGTTTTCTTTATGATTAATGCAATGTCACTTGGATTTATACTTCCTTTGTGGCTGAGGGATGTGAATATTTCTTCATGTATTTATCAACACTTTTTCCTTTTTTTCCTGAGATGTAGCTATTTAATTCATTTCTGAATTAAGGATGTAACTATAATCCCTCTATACATTACTCTGACAATAAAATTAACAAACAGTTTACTGAGAGATTGGTCAGGTCAAGCTTGGGAGAAGTGATATTGTAACAAAACTGCCTTTTGATCTGTGAATGCAGACATCTTCCCTTTGATTTATATGTTCATTAATGACTCGCATGTGGGGATCATGTATGGAATATTTTGTTGGATTTATTCTTTTGTGGGGTGGTGGTGGTGGTGGTGGTGGTGGTAATGTGTGTGCCTAGCTTTCTTGCCTTGCTTTTTCATTCGAGGTTGGTGCCCAACCACTTGAGTCACACCTCCATTTCTGGCCATTTGCTGAGTAATTGGAGATAAAAGTTTCATTGATTTGTCTTCCTGGACTGGTTTTGAACTATACTCCTTAGAGATCAGGCTCCTGAGTAGTTTGAATTATAGGCATGAGCCATGAACACTCAGCTTAGATTTACATTTAAATAGTTTATGTTGTTTGATGTGATACTAAGTGATCTTTAAAATTTTAATTTAATTTAATTAATTTATTTTATTTTTTATGTTTTGCTAGTCCTGGGGCTTGTACTCAGGGTCTGAGTACTGTCCTTGGGCTTTTTCAAGGTTAGCACTCTTCCACTTGAGCCACAGCACCACTTCTGGCTTTTTTTTTCTATGTATGTGGTACCGAGGAATTGAACCCGGGTCTTCATGCATGCTAGGCAAGCAATCTACCACTAGGCCAAACTCCCAGCCCCTGAATTTTATTAATTTATTTTTTTAATCCAAAATGTGTTTGTTGGGATGTAATTTGGTGATTTTAATGCCATTTCTTTCTGAAGGAACATCTTCTGCAAAGCCTCACTTTTCCTTCTGTGGCCTGCCAGAGACAGTAGAGTAGACAATTCTCCCAGCTACCGTTTGTGCGTGGCCAAAGACCAGGGTGATTTCATTGCTTTCTGGTCATTTCACATCAGTGAAGTGGGAATTGGAGTCTGCACCTTAACTTCTTGTATTTCCTCTTTTCCTCTTCTGGAGAGGAATGAAGGAACGCATTTGTTTACTTTCTTTCTATCACTGCTCTAAAATTTAAATTTAAGCATATCAGGCACAAGGCTTTGAGTGTAAACTGCATATCACCAAGAAACAATTAATTTTTATATTTTATTGCTGACACATATAGGTGGAATGTGTTATATTTTTCACAGGGTCATGGGAAAGTTTGTATTTTGGAAAGGGAAAGTAGTGCTGCTCCTGAGGCTTAAATTCAGGGCCTGGCATTGTCACTGAGTTTCTTTGGTGAAGGCTAGAATTCTACCACTTGAACCATAGCTTAAGTTGGTAGGTCATGGGAAATGAGAATGTCACAAACTTACTTGCCTGGAGTAGCTTTGAACCATGATCCTCAGAACTCAGCCTCTTCAGCAGCAAGGATTATATGTGTGAGCCTCTGGCAGGCACATTCTAAAATTTGTATGGAACAACAACTTTAAAAATCTACTGATAAGCTTTGTTATTGATGTCCCCCACTATTATTCTATTTGAACCTATTGGTCCTTTTTTCTATTCAGGAGTGTTTACTGAAGTTGGTTGCTCCAAAATGCAGTGTGCAGCATTTACACTTAGTACATCTTCCTGATGGATCATTTCATGTATTAATACCTGGTGACTTTCTTTGTCTCTATGGAGTAATTTTATCTTGAAGTCTACTTTGTTGGGCATGAGAGTAACTATTCATGATGGTTTTCAATTTCCACTAGCTTGGTATATTGCTGTCCATTCTTTCAGTCTGTGGGTGCATTTCTTTCAGATAACAAATAGTTGAATTTTTTTTGCTGGGACTGGCAAAAAACTCAAGGCCTGTATCCCAAAAAGAAAAAAAGAAAAAACAAAAACAAAACAACAGCAAAAACCTTCAGGGCTTGAGCACTGGCCTTGGACTTTTTCAAGGGTACTGCTCTACCACTTGAGCCACAGCACCACTTCCAGCCTTTTTTGTGTATGTGGTACTGAGGAATGAAACCCAGGGCTTCATGCATTCTAGGCAAGCACTCTTCCACTTGGCCACAGTCTTGGTCTCTGAATCTTGTTTTTTTAAGTCAATCAGTCTACTTGTCATTTTGATTTTTTTGTTTTTGTTTTTGTTTTTGCCAGTCCTGGGGACTGAACTCAGGGCATGAACACTATCCTTGGGCTCTTCCTCAAGACTAGTGCTCTACCACTTGAGCCACAGCACCAGAAGTAAATTGCCACTTTCCCCCTGCAGCTTTAAATATTCTTTCTTTATTCTGTAGTCTTGCCACTTCAGTTATCATGTATTATAGAGATATTTTTATTTGGTTATGTTTATTTGGGTTGCTAATGGGTTCCCGAACTTGGCTTATTATAGCTTTCCCTAGATTGGAAAATTTTTCTTCTATAAGGTCATCGAATAGATTTTCTATGCCTTCAGTTTGCTTCTTAGCTCATTCTTGATGAACTTCTCCCTTTTTTCATACATAGCGATCTCTATCTTCTAAGAATAGCATGGTTGTCTTGCTCACAGAAGAATTGAAAGTTATCATGCCTCTTTTTTCTTTATTCTTTCTTTCTTTCGTTCTTTCTCTTTCTTTCTCCTTCTTCCTTCCTTCCTTTCTTTTTTCTTTCTCTCTCTCTCCCTTCTCTCCCTCCCTGCTTCCCTTCCTCTCTTCCTCCCTCCCTCCCCCTCCCTCCCTTTCTCTTTTCTTTCTTTCCTCCCTCCTCCTTCCTTTCTTTCTTTCTTTCTTTCTTTCTTTCTTTCTTTCTTTCTTTCTTTCTTTCTTTCTTTCTTTCTTTCTTTCCCTCCCTCCCTCCCTCCCTCCCTCCCTCCCTCCTTCCCTCTCTTCCTCCCTCCTTCTCTCTCTCCCTCCCTTCCCTTCCCTTCTTTTTTTTTTTTGCCAGTCCTGGGCTTGAGCTCAGAGCATGAGCACTGTCCTTGGACTTTCTCAAGGCTAGAACTCTACCACTTGAGCCTCAGCACCACTTCCGGCTTTTTCTATATATGTGGTACCAAGGAATCGAACCTGGGTCTTCGTGCATGCTAGGCAAGCACTTTAACCACTAGGCCAAACTCCCAACCCTCTTTTCCCCTTCTTTCCTGCATTCCTTTACTCCTTTTCTCCCTCCTTCCCTTCTCTCCTCCTTCCCTTCCTTTCTCTCTCCCTTCCTCCATTTTTTTCCCCTCATTCTTGACTAGTGCCCAGACTAGCCTGTCACTTGCTATGTAGACTGGGGCTAGGCTTAAACTTGTTTTCCTTTGGTCCTTGTCTTCTTTTTTGTTTCATGAAGGGGACTCAACATTGGTACCTGATACTTAACTCATTAACTGGTGCTCTACCAACTGAGCCAAGCCTCCAATCCCATATCTTTATCTTTGACTCATTAGAAATACAGGCATGTACCACCATGCTCATCTCTCTATTGTTTTACTATTTAATTTGTTTCTTCTAATTCTTGTTTCTTTACTTCTGCTAGCTTTTGTTTTCATTAGTTGGCAAGCATTTCCAAATTTTCCATTTTAATTCATTGGTCATTAAAGTGTGTGTGTGTGTGTGTGTGTGTGTGTGTGTGTGTGTGTGTGTTTACAAGTATGCCTCTATCTCTTGTCCTGCACTAATATCAATTCAAAGTGGACTAACAATCTTAATATATGACCTGAAACTTGGAAACTGCTAAGAGAAAAAATAGGGAAAATTAGAACATATTGGCATAGGCAATCATTTCCTGAGTAGAACTCCAATAGCAGTAATAGATGAGCTTATATCAAAAAGTGTGATTACAACAGACTAAAAACTTTCTGTACAGAGAAAACTCATTCTAAGCTATTGGATAATAAACATTAGTGACAATGAGGAAAATGAGAGCGAGCCTGAGGGTCAGAATGAATTAAATAATATGTGTATAGCTGTGAAATTCCAAGGTGATATCATTCAGAACAATTAGCACACACTAATACCTGTAACATAGGTTCTGTCTGGGGAGTGGGTACTAGTAGGAGGGGAAGCGTGAACAGGGAAGGTAAATATAGGCAAAATACTTTCTGTACATGTGTGGAAATAGAATCATGAAGCTTGCTGAGGTTTGTTTGGGTATGGGGGGATATGAGGATAGTGACAGAAGAGGTGAGTCTGATCAAGGGAATTTGTATATATAAGGATTAAATTAAGTTAGGCTGATCAAAAGGGAACGTTATGTAGTATTCAGGCAGGAAGGAAAAAGTTTATTCCAAACTGTTCCCTGCCATGCATGTGGCACCCATTTGTCTTTCCTTTACTCTTTCAATAGTGAAATGGTTGATATTTTCCATTTCTACTGGTCCTGTTGGGAATTTGTTTCCTTTGTTTTCTTACAACCTCATCACTGTTGAGTTGACGAAAATTTATAATTTGGTAGATCATCCATTTTCAGTGTGGCCTTCTCTTGTGTTTCTATATTCTAAGCAAAAACAAAACCCATCATTTCTAATATACAAAACCCATCTACTTCTAATATACCACTCATTCAGCAAATATCATGCCGTCTATATATTCCTATACCCCAAATAGGATAAAATAGTGAGAAAGATAAATGACTATGGAGATGAAGGAACTTTAATTGATATTAAATAAGAGGAGAGGAGAGGGGAAGGGGAGGGGACATGAGTGAATGAGAAGAATGACAGTGAGACAAGACAAAGGAAGTGGGTGCATTGCTTTGAGTCAGGGGATTGGTCTGTATTGGATGGGAGAGTTGTAAATATGGGAGCTGTAACAAAATGAGTGGGGATGACATTTGTGGAGGTGGAAGTTGCTGATGACAATGATTGCAGTGTTGCTGTGGGAATTAGTGTGAAAAGAAATCGAGCCGCAATGTTTAGGGTTCACTCCAGGTGTGTTGAAATCACCAGTAATGGTACCATAGGAAGGATAAGGGGGGATTCTACACCTTTCTCAATGATGACATTGACCAGGGACAGAGCTAAATACTTTTGGAATCTAAGAAGGAGTTTATAAGCACACGAATGATCTAGTAAAATAAGGGAATGAATGATCTAGAAGTGACATTTTGGAACAAAATGTTTCTCCATTGTCATGCTGAGGTATGAGAAGCCTTGGAGAATAACTACATGTACCCTTGGGAGGCTTACAGGGGAGGGAATGTCTGCAGAAGCAGGCAAATTGTGAAAGTAATGATTTCTGGTAATGGTTGGACAACCAGAAGAACATACGATTTCGTGCGATAACGTTTCTATTGCACTTTGGAGAGGTCAACATTTAAGATGCTTCAGGTGTTGCAAGTCAATCCTTGGCACAGATGACAATAGTACCTAAAACTCCATCTGATATCTTTGTAAGCAGGCTATAAGGAGTCAGGAGAGAGGCAGAGCCAGTCCTGGACACAGTCTCTGTTTCTCCTGAAGCAGTGACATTTCGTGCTGGCGCCGGTGTGAGTGTCTCTGTACTCAGCTTTCAGCACGTGGCCACCTGATGCGGAGACAAGCCTCCAGCAGCATGGCGGTGACATGGACTCCAGGTTTTACTGCGGCTGTAACAACCAGGTTGCTAATTAGGCCCGATTGTGAGGGTAGTTTTTGTGCTTTGGACACCTGTCCACTAGGAACTGGACTGAGACCACCAACACATTTCCCACAGGTCACAGAACAGCTGTCAGATGGTATAATTTGGTCGAGTTCATTTGGAGCTGCTTACAGAAGCTTTCTGAAGCATTATGCTCTACATAATGTGCATGATTAATGCTTGTTTATTTGGACAATCCCGTGTTGTAACTAAAGTGGTGGCCTATTTTATGCCAGTTATAATATACCGTTCCATTCATGAGAGGGAGTTCCATTGAGGGTATGAAGTAGAGCCATAATGTTCCATCTATTTACTAGGGAACCAACTATTGCAGCCATTCTGCAAGCTGCCTGCTCTGTGGCCATGCTGATTCTGTGCTTAACTCTTCTGGGGAAGGGATTTGAGCCGGAATCCATTCCATGGGGTCGGTGGAGAGCCTGTCTGAAAACAGTGGCGACTTTGACAACAGAAAGCTTTCACTGAACCTTCCTCCTGTAGGAGGAAGAATGCAGCATGTTATTAGACCTCAGAGAACTCAGTTTCCTTGCCAGTCTTTGGCCTTATTACTAGGCAAACATTTGTCATTAGCAATGTTAGAAACTTCTGCTATGTAGACTCCAAAGGCTGTTCTATCACTTCTCTTTGCCACATACACAGAGGTGGAGGTGTATTTATTTTTCAGAGGGAAAGTGTGCTGAAGGAGACATTCAGATTCAGACCTGAGCTCTGCTTCTGGCTGGGAAAGACACTGGACAGATCACCTGGGATCTTTAGTTTGTGTTTTAAAAAACATAGGGCTGGTTTCATGACCTCCTGTGCCCCTTTCACTGCTTCTTCCTGTGGCCTTATGACTGGATCTGGCTCATGTTAGGTGGAAAGGCAGTAGTCTCCTTTCCAAGTTAGTGATGCCTTAATTGTGTCTCTCCATTATGTAACGTCGGGTTCCCACACGCTAGAGGTAAGCACAGTTGTTGATGTCATTTGCCTATGCTTGCTCTGATGGTGTTTTGTTTATTCTAAACATCTTTTAGGAAAAAGTATGTTGTGGGGCCTATTTTGCTTCCATTTTTGTCACATTTCCTTCTGATAACCAATCTAATATCATCTTTAAGTTTTAAGACAAATTGAAAATTGTTATTATAAAGTCAGTGTACAGATGAGTTGCAGTTACATATGTTGGGTAAAGGGTACATTTCGTTATGGACAATGTCACCTCTTCCCTACCTTTACCCCATCCTTTCATTTTATATGCTTATGGTGCTTAGCTTTAATACAAATCTTATTTGAAAATAGGTAAAGAATAAAATCATCTGGCTCAAAATTCAAGATCCACAAGACATATGGTAAACATTTCCCCTGACCACTAGTCCTTCTGCACAGGGATCCTCTGAATTGGAGGCCTTTCCAGTAATGTTCTTTATGTATACAAACAAGTTGGTGAGGCTTTTGCCTGTCAAGTTCTTTAGAAATATTTAATGCTGTTTTGAAGCCAAGGATAAAAAAACAATACAAAGACTGATAGCAAGAAGATTCCTTTAACTGACTGGCCAACTCTCTGCTGTCTACTACTGGCCACTGCTGGGGCAGCCAGCAGTACAATGTCTGAAGAGTCCTAATGGATACAGCTTCTAGATTGTCCTCCTTACCATCCAAGATGCATGAATGGAGAGGCCTTTGAGCTGACTGCAACGCAGCTACTCCTGACTGCAAGCTCACAGGGAAACTGTGAACTGTCCATCTCAGCTCCATCTTTGCTGCTCTAACTTTCACCTTCAGACAGACAATCATTATTATTGTTTTAAGCCACTAAATTTTGGAATGGTTGCTAATTGCTATAGTGGCAGTGACACACAGTTTTATTATTATTATCATCCCTGCTCAACTGTCAGAAACATTGAGATTTAGAAGCTGGCTGAAAATCTCCTAAAGTGGAAATGCTGTATGCTGACTGTTTTTGGTTCTACCTCTCACTCTACTCCTGTTGTGGGCTAAGATACAGCCATACCTACAATTGGTATTCCATTCTTGATTTCCAAAGGCCCAACTGAATAAATGTATTGGCATGGCTTCTTTCCTGCTAGATTCTTTTGATGGCTGTTCATCCATGTCTCCACCTGTATTGTAGTTTGGGCACTTGCTCAGTTCAATGACAACTCATCTCTCAGGGTTTGATTGGTACACCATTACCTTTCTTTTCTTCCTTTCTTCCTTTCTTCCTTCCTTCCTTCCTTCCTTCCTTCCTTCCTTCCTTCCTTCCTTCCTTCCTTCCTTTCTTTCTTTCTTTCTTTCTTTCTTTCTTTCTTTCTTTCTTTCTTTCTTTCTTTCTTTCTTTCTTTCTTTCTTTCTTTCCTTCTTCTTCCTGTCACCAGTCCTGGACATGAGCTCAGGGCCTGAGCACTGTCCTTGGACTTTCTCAAGGCTAAAACTCTACCACTTGAGCCTCAGCACCACTTCCATGTCGGTACACCATTATCTGTGGTTCAATCATACCCCTGGCTTTACCCAAGCTTCAGAAACCACTTATAGGCACGACTTGGAGGCTGCCATGGAGGAAGGATCGTCCTGAAGGGAAGAGGTGTATTTTGCTGTATTATGTGGGCTGCTCATCTAAATCCATGGTAGCTTGGCACCTGTGTCCTGGTGAAACAATCCAGTGAGCTCGTGAGTGGGCAGAGAGCCACTCTAGCAGATGGTCAAGAGAGTGAGGCTCGTATACCATATGATCATCAAGTGTGCTTGCCCAGGCCAGGCGTCCCCGCCAGAAAGGTCCAAATGCCCTTCGAACTGAAGTCTTATTTTTATAAGGATAAAAAAAGGCCTGAAAGAATAAGGCAACAACAGATTTCTCATTTGAACTGGGAACAAAGAAGAGTTATGAGCCACATCACGTAAGGAGGGTCTTTGGGGGAGGTGAAGAAGATATTCACTTAAGAATATTATTGCTTGAGAATAAGGTCCTCCATGGGAAGCTTTTAATTCCCTTTGGTTGACAATAGCTTGCTGTGAAATGAGACAACATGGATGTTTATAGTCCATGCACTGAAGCTGTATTCCAAGCTCATCACTTGGCAAATTATGATGATTCTAGAAAGCACCTGAGGCAAGAGTCGGCCAATATCTATGGTTTACCTGTCTAAAAACAGGAGTTACAGCAAATTAGCCAACAGTGAGACTGGAAGGCTCAAGGAGACCCCAGTAGTAAATGTGTCATTACCAAAGCCTTCTTCCCTTTCCCTGGCTATGCCAGAATTCCCTTGACAAAATCCCTACTATTCATTGTTCTTCCAGAAAGTCTGAGCCTCATGTAACATCTTTGGATGTCCAACATTTAGGAGACTGGTGATACTACTAATGGATGTTTTCCTTTTTTCATATATTTTTTATTGTAATTAATAGAAGGATTACATGGTATTTGTCAGATAGATGGTGCATTAATTCCCATGCATTGATACCCTTTCACATGTCTTGGTCCCCATTTCCCTCCCCCCACCCCCATCCCTCATCTTGTTTTCCCCCCTTCCCTATCCAATTTCAAATAACCAAATACAAATATATCCGATATATCAGGTAACAAAGTGAGATACTGTAACAATATGAGATAACCAAGGGACAGCAAAAGAGATGAGAGATAACATAGTACCTTAAGAACAACAATCACTCATTATATGGCTTATGTTTCTATGTCCTAGAGATCCTTGCATTTAGCGTCCTACTATATGGCCTTTTGTATCAAGGTTTTGCTCTATTGCAAATCTCTGCTAGTAGAGCCCAAGGTTTCTACTGATTATGACAAATGAGGGAAACCATTGAGCCTAAGTTCCTTGAGTCTGGCTTACATCACTTAATATGATCTTTTCTAAGTCTTTCCATTTCCTAACAAATGGGGCAATGTCATTCTTTCTGACAGCAGCATAGAATTCCATTGTGTATAAATACCACATCTTGTTGTTCCACTCATCATCTAGGTTGGTTCCATATCTTTGCTATGGTGAATAATGCTGCAATGAACATTGTTGTGCTAGTGGATTTAGTATGCCCTAGATTCTGGATGGTTGAGTCAATGCCAAATAGTGGAATTGCTGGGTCATAGGGGAGTTCTATGTTTAGTCTTTTGAGGCACTGCCATACTGCTTTCCATAGTGGTTGAACAAATTTATACTCCCACCAACAGTGTAGTAGTGATCCTTCCTGGCCACATCCCCTCCAGCATCTGTTGTTATTAGTTTTCTTGATCCTGGCCATTCTAACTGGAGTGAGGTGGAATCTTAGAGTTGTTTTGATTTGCATTTCTTTTATGATCAGAGATGTTGAGCATTTCTTCATGTGTCTATAGGCCATTTTTGTTTCTTCTTCAGAAAAGACTCTCTTTAAGTCTTTGGCCCATCTTTTAATGGGATGGTTGTTACTTTGGAGATTAGTTTTGGATTGAGTCAATTTTTTGAGCTGTTGATATATTTTAGATATGAGGCCTTTGTCTGTTGTATGGTTGGTGAGGATCTTCTCCCACTCTGTAGGCTTCCTAATTAATTTACTAGCTATGTCCTTTGCCATACAAAAGTTCTGCAGTTTAATGCAGTCCCACTTATCCAGCCTTTCTCTGATTTGTTGTGATTCTTGGTCCTTATTAAGAAAGTTTCGACCTGTGCCAAGGAGGTCTAGTGTATCTCCTATTCCTTCTTGTAAAGTTTTCAGAGTGTTGGCTTTTACCTCCAGGTCTTTGATCCATTTGGAGTTAATTCTAGTACAGGGTTACAAAGAAGGATCCAACTTTAGTTTTCTGCATGTGCTTAACCAGTTCTGCCAGCACCTCTTGTTGAAGAGGCTATCTTTCTTCCATTCTATTTGTTTTGGCTCCCTTGTCAAAGATTAGGTGGCCATAGGTCTATGGTTTAATATCTGGGTCTTCAGTTCTATTCCATTGGTCTTCAGGCCTGTTCTTGTGCCAGTATCAAGCTGTTTTCATAATTATAGCTCTGTAATAGAGTCTAAAGTTTGGTATTGAAATTCCTCCAGTGCTGTTCTTTCTGCTAAGAAGTGCTTTTGCTAAATGGGGTCTTTTATTATTTCGTATAAAATTTTTGATTGCCTCTTCTATTTCTTTAAAGAATGACATTGGGATATTGATGGGTATTGCATTGAATTTGTAGATAGCCCTTGGCAAGATTGTCATTTTCACGATATTGATTCTTCCAGTCCAGGAGCATGGGAGGTTTTTCCATTTCCTCAGTTCTGCTTTAATTTCCTTTTTCAGGGTTTTAAAGTTTTCATCAAAAAGATCCTTTACATTCTTAGTTAAGGTAATTCCTAGGTACTTTATTTTCTTTGAGGCTATTGCAAAAGGAGTTGCTTTCCTGACTGTTGCCTCATTCCTCTCACTGTTGGCGTTGAGGAAGGCAGTTGATTTTTGAGGGTTAATTTTATAGCCTGCTGCCCTTCCAAAGTTTTGAATCACCTCAAGGAGCTTGGGAGTAGAGTCTATAGGATTCTTTACATACAGGATCATGTCATCTGCAAAGAAGGAAAGTTTCACTTCCTCTTTCCCTATTTGGATCCCCTTTATGCTTGCTTCTTGCCTCATTGCACTGGCTAGGAATTCTAATACTATGTTAAAGAGGAGTGGAGAGAGTGGATATCCTTGTCTCGTTCCTGATTTTAGAGGGAATGGCTTTAGCTTTTTGCCAATAAGTATAGTACTAGCTATGGGTTTGTCATACACAGCCTTTATTATATTGAGGAATGTTCCATGGATTCCTAGTTTCTCCAGAACTTTTAACATAAAGGGGTGTTGGATCTTGTCAAATGCCTTTTCTGCATCTATTGAGACAATCATGTGATTTTTGTCCTTGCTCCTGTTGATGTGTTGAATTATATTAATTGATTTGCGTATGTTGAACCAGCTTTGCCTCCCTGTGATGAATCCTGTTTGATCATAATGTATAATTTTTTTGATGAGTTGTTGTAGAAGGTTGGCCAGTATTTTGTTGAGAAGTTTTGCATTGATGTTCATGAAAGAAATAGGTCTATAGTTCTCTTTCTTTGATGAATCTCTGTCTGGTTTGGGGATGAGGGTTATACTGGCTTCATAGAATGAGTTTGGTAAAGAACCTTCATTTTCAATTTCGTTGAAGAGCTTGAGGAGTATTGGTGAGAGCTCTGCTTTGAAGACCTTATAGAATTCAGCTGTGAATCCATCTGGCCCTGGGCTTTTCTTAGGTGGAAGTTCTCTTATTGCCATTTCTATTTTAGTGCTTGAAATAGGCCTGTTTAGTTAGGTTAGTTCTTCTTGGTTCAGTGTGGGTATGTTAATATTGTCTAGGAATTCATCCATTTCTTCTAGATTCTCAAATTTGTTGGTGTAAAGGTTTGAGAAGTATTCCCTCATGATACTCTGGATCTTGGTAATTTCTGTCATGGTATTACCATTTTCGTCTGTGATTTTGTTTATTTTGGTATGCTCCCTTCTTTTTCTGGTAAGATTTGCTAAGGTTTTGTCAATTTTGTTAATTCTTTCAAAGAATCAACTCCTTGTTTTGTTGATTCTTTCTATAGTTTTTTTTTGGATTCCAATTCATTTAATTCTGCTTTGAATTTAGTAATTTGCTTCCTTCTAGTGGGATTAGGGTTGGCTTGTTGCTCTTTTTCCAGGAGCTTAAGATGACACATTAAATTGTAGGTTTGTGATTTTTCCAATTTGTTATTGTAGGCACTCAGAACTATAAATTTTCCTCTGAGTACTGCCTTTGCCATGTCCCAATGGAGCTGGTATTTCGTGTGCTCCTTTTTGTTAAATTTCATAAACTGTTGGATTTCTATTCTGATCTCTTTGATGACCCATTGGTGGTTTAACAATGTGTTGTTCAATCCCCATGAGTTACAGGGTTTTCGTTGGTAGAGTTGTATGTTCAGTTCCAATGTGATGCCCTTGTGGTCTGAGAGAGTGCAGAGAATAATTTCAGTGTTTCTGAATCTGTCCATGTTTGTTTTATGACCTAAAATGTGGTGTATTTTGGAAAATGTTTTCCTTTTAACTTCTTTGGATGTCCAATATTTAGGAGATTAGTGATGCTACTAATGGATGTTTTCCGTTTAACTTCATTTAATGATGGATGGCCATTCGTTCATTTGTTTGCCAACAAGATTTTTTTTATTTTTTATTTTTTTATTTTTTTTATTGTAATTAGTAAAAGGGTTACATGATATTTGCCAGATAGAAGGTGCATTAGTTCACATACATTGATACCCTTTTACATGTCTTGGTACCCATTACCCTCCCCCCCCACCCGTCTTGGTTTTCCCCCCTTCCCTATCAAATTTCAAATAACCAAATACAAATAAATACAATATATCAGATAACAAAGTGAGATACTATAACAATATGAGATAACCAAGAGACAGCAAAGGAGATGAGAGACAACATAGTACATTAGGGACAACAATCATTCATTATATGGCTTTTGTTTCGATGTCCTGGAGGTCCTTTCAATTAGCTTCATACTATATGGCCTTATGTATCAAGATTTTGCTCTATTGCAGATCTCTGCTAGTAGGGCCCAAGGTTTCTACTGATTATGACGAATGAGGGAAACCATTGAGCCTAAGTTCCTTTGAGTCTGGCTTACTTCACTTAATATGATTTTTTCTAAGTCTTTCCATTTCCTCCATTTCCTAACAAATGGGGCGATGTCATTCTTTCTGACAGCAGCATAGAATTCCATTGTGTACAAATGCCACAACTTGTTAATCCACTCATCAACTGAGGGACATCTAGGTTGGTTCCATATCTTTGCTATGGTGAATAGTGCTGCAATGAACATTGTTGTGCTATTGGATTTAGTATGCCCTTGTTTCTGGATGGTTGGGTAAATGCCAAGTAGTGGAATTGCTGGGTCATAGGGGAGTTCTATGTTTAGCCTTTTGAGGCATTGCCACACTGCTTTCCATAGTGGTTGAACGAGTTTGCACTCCCACCAACAGTGCAGTAGTGATCCCTCTTGGCCACATCCCCTCCAGCATCTGTTATTATTCGTTTTCCTGATCCTGGCCATTCTAACTGGAGTGAGGTGGAATCTTAGAGTTGTTTTGATTTGCATTTCTTTTATGACCAGAGATGTTGAGCATTTCTTCATGTGTCTATAGGCCATTTTTGTTTCTTCTTCAGAGAAGACTCTCTTTAAGTCTTTGGCCCATCTTTTAATGGGATGGTTGTTACTTTGGAGATTAGTTTTGGAGTGATTCAATTTTTTGAGTTGTTGATATATTTTAGATATGAGGCCTTTGTCTGTTGTTTGGTGCCAACAAGATTTTTTTTTAAATTGTCGGGATAATTTATAGAGGATTTACAGTTACATTCACCACATAGTAGGTGCATTACTTCTCACACATTGATATCCCTTCTCATGTTTTTGTCCCCATTTTCCCTCCCCCCACCCCTTTCAATTATCTTGTTTCCCCCTTCCCTTTCCTATTTTGAGTAAACAAATAAACATATATACAATATACCAGTTAACAAAGTCAGATACAGTAACAATATGAGATTAATCATAGGGCAACAAAAGAGAAGAGAAATAACATAGTACATCTAGAACAACAATCATATATCCTAGAGTTTCCACATCCTAGAGATCCTTTCATTTAGTCTCATCCTATATGACCTTATGTATCTAGGTTTTGTGCTATTGTAATCCTCTGCTAGGAGAGATGTGCACTAATTATTACAAAAACCATTTAGTCTTTGTTCCTTTGGGTCTGGCTTACTTCACTTAATATGAGTTTTTCCAAGTCTTTCCATTTCCTTACAAATGGGGCGATGTCATTCTTTCTGATGGCAGAATAGAATTCCATTGTGTACAAGTACCACATCTTCTTGATCTAATGATATATTGAGGGGCATCTGGGTTGGTTCCATATCTTTGCTATGGTAAATAGTGCTGCAATGAACATTGTTGTGCTAGTGGCTTTAGTATGGCCTTGTTTCTGGATGATTGGGTAAATGCCAAGTAGTGGAATTGCTGGGTCATAGGGGAGATTTATGTTTAGTCTTTTGAGGAGTCTCCATACTGCTTTCCATAGTGGCTGAATGAGTTTACACTCCCACCAACAGTGTAGTAGTGATCCCTCCTGGCCACATCCCTACCCACACCTGTTGTTATTAGATTTCTTGATAATGGCCAATCTAACTGGAGTGAGGGGGAATCGCAAAGTTGTTTTGATTTACATTTCCTTTATGACCAGAGATATGGAGCGTTTTTGTCATATGTCTATAGGCCATTCTTATTGCTTCCTCAGCGAAGTCTCTCTTTCAGTCTTTAGCCCACATTTTAATGAAATGGTTGTTTCTTTGGAGATTTGTTTTGGAGAGATTACATTTTTTGAGCTATAGACATATTTTAGCTAGAAGTGCCTTGTCTATTGTATGACTAGTGAAGATCTTCTCCCACTCTGTGGGCTAGCTACATCATTTGCTATACAGAAGCTCTACAGTTTGATGCAGTCCCATTTGTCCAAACTTTCTTTAATTTGTTGTGTTTCTGGGTCATTATTAAAAAAAATGATTTTTTTTAAGTCTACTCACATGTTGTAAAATAGGTTTACATTTGCTTCAAAGAAAGATAGAGGCAATTAAAATATGATATTGGAATTCAAATTTTATTATACTTAGTAAGGAAGAAAAATCTTATTCAGGTATATATAAAGCAGCATATGAAAATGCTGTAAGAAAGTTAGTAAAAATACCTTGGGACTACAAGGAGAAATAGAGAAATAGATTCTGCACTTTATTAGTGGCTTTGGTTATCACTATCAAAATAGTATTTAAAATAAACAGTAGCTTTGTGGGGGAGCCAGGAGGACAGGGTAGCTTTGGTGGAGGATGAACAGAGCTTGAAATACATTAAGTGTCAAAATACCATAATAAACTCCTAAAAAAAATTTTCAAAAGGGAAGTGGGAGAGAAGGAGGCCAAGAAATAGCAATAGAAGGGGTAACGTTGATCTAAGTACATTACATGCATATTTGGAAAATCCCAATGAAACCATTTTATACCATTAGCTTGTGCTAATAGAAATTAAAACTATAACAAACAAAGACTTTTAAGTCAGATGGGTAAAATTTCTAAAGCTTCACAGCCACAATTCAGATGAGTGGTCTTAACACTGCTATGAATGGCAGAACCATCACCTTTGGAAGCAGAGTAAAATACAGAAATGGAGCTACTGAAAAAAAAGGGACTGTTGTTGTAACTGGGGAATAGTTTAGTGATATTTATTGAACATTTGTTTGATTCTGATACACATAATCAAATTTAGTGTCTAACCCATTTTAATAAAACAAAGCTTCTGTCTGTTGCCTTGGCATGTAGTAGAGCTAGCTGGCTTTTAAATTCAATTTAGAGGATATGTTCAGAATAGACTTATTTAAAGTATTGTACATAAAATTTCCTTAATGTGCTCTACTTTTCTTCCACAGTAGTTAACAATGTCCTCATGGATTTTATGCTGGTAGTTTTAGTTCAATTTAAAACATTAGCAAGTAGTACACAAATAACTTGCTTCTGGAGTTAATACACAAAGGCACACAAAGTTGATTTTCCTTTTTTTTTTTCCAGTTCTGGAGCTTGAACTCAGGGCCTGAGCACTGTCCTTAGGCTTTCTCAAGGCTAGCACTCTACCACTTGAGCCTTAGCAACACTTCCGGCTTTTTTGTATGTATGTGGTACCGAGGAATTTAACCTGGGTCTTTGTGCATGCTAGGCCAAAGTGCTGGCCTCTAATTGTACATTCTTATACCAGTGGAACACTATTTCCTTTTTCTTTTAAAATCTTTATTGAAAAGGGGATGAGCAGGGAGGGTTACTGTTACATAAGTAAGGTAATGAGTACATTTGTCTTAAAACAGCTACCCCATCCTTCATTTTCTTCCTCTTATCGCTCCCTATTTGTCTCCCCCTCAAGTAGTAGGGTTCATATGCAACAGTGTCAAGTGAGTATGAATGTTGTATTACTTCATTCTTTGTCCTGCTGTTTCTCTGTTTCCCTTTCCCTTCCACAGATCAAATAAACTGATATACAAGACATAAGATACAGAAAATTAAGAGCAAATAAAACAAAAGAATTACATAAAGGACATAATAAGCACCTCTTGTTTCCAATTCTTAAAGCTCCTATTGATATGCTTCATTATATATGGTCCTATGCACTTAGCAATTGGATTATTGAGAGCCCCTGTTAAGAATATCATAGACATATTTGAGTTCTTACCAATGAAGGAAACCATGCAACTTTCTTTCCTTTGGGTCTGACTTATGAACACTGTTTTGGTTGTGGTAATTTTATGATCTGATTTTGTATATGATAAAAAAATGTACTCACTTCTAGGACTCTCCTAGCAGAGGATTACAACAGCCCAAAACCTAGGTACATAAGGTCATATAGGATGAGACTAAATGAAAGGAACTCTAGGATATGGAAACAAGAGCTTTATCTTTTTTATTGTTGTTCTTAATGTACTATGTTATTTCTCTTCTCTTTTGTAGCCCTTAGGTTAATCTCATATTGTTACTGTATCTGACTTTGTCACCTGGTATATTGTATATATGTATATTTGAAATAGGAAAGGGAAGGGGAAAATAAGATGATTGGGAAGGGGTGGGGGAGAAAGTGGGGACAAAAACATGAGAAGGGGTATCAATATGTGAGAAGTAATGTACCTACTATGTGATGAATGTAACTCTAACCCCTCTATAAATTATCCTGACAATAAAAAAAAGTAGCTGAACCAAAAGCACCTTAGCATCACCAGAAAAAGTACTGCTTCATCAGTTTGTTTGCAAAATTATTTCAGAAATGTTTTGCAGACATTTGTTTTTTCATATGTTCTTAAAAATAATTTTTCTAGTTCAAAAATTTATAAAATTGGTAACTATTTGAAAGTTTAAATAATATTACCTCCTTATCTAGGAATATATATGTTCATTTTAAAGAACTAACTTTATATTTATTCATAGACTAATTGGATAAAGTATAATTTTTCATCTCTGTCATAGATTTTTCTAGGTAACATCATACAATACATATATAAGATAGCATATTTTAAATATTGTAAAGGCATATTTGGGCATTTTCATTTTTGAATGACTGTTATTTGTTATTTTTATTTGTTTTTCTTATCTTCTATTATCTTTAAGCATTTGAACTAAGGGGCTTCAATTTCAACATGTCAGTTTATAAATACAGTACATCTTGATCAATTTCATTTTTTCCATTGTTTTCCCTATCTCTCCCAACTCTACCTGGGAAGTTGATTTTCAAGTCAGCATTTTTTCTATTTACCTTGCCTACAAATTCTCATAATTTTTTCTTGGAAGGTCTCTCTGGGGAAGTATCATAGCCCCACTTCCCTCCAAATTTGGCTTGGATATTGAGACTAATGATGTTTCTCATGTATTAAAGAGGTTAAAAAAGAGAATAGGTTGATTGATCATGTAATAAGAATTTCTGAGGGTAGTAAGAAAGGTTCTTGTGTGATGACCATCCTACTGCAGGTCCCCTGAGCCAGCCCCTAGCAGGCATGTTCTCTCTCAGGGATGGATCAAATAGGCATAGAACAAAACAGCTTAGCTATCTTCAACTAATTAAGTAGTTACTAGTACTTTTTGTCAGTACTGGTAAATACTCTTGAGTCAGAGATTCCAATAATATTGGATATCAAAGCTTCAGTAAGTTGGTCCATGCGATGAGGTGTTAATTTCCTATGATGATTAATGTCTTTACAGTTTCCAAAACAACCCTTAGGTTATTAAATGGAGAGCAGTGGAGTAATCTCTCTTTTCATTGAGTAGGTTTGAAATAACGAGCTTCAATCCTCCAAAGCCTGGTTTAAATTTGCATTGGGTCATAACAAAGATTTTAATCAAGGGTGAGGGCGTCTATTAGCTCTCTTTTTGTTAAACTTATTCTAAGCGCCAAAGAATAATTTAATCTTAATTTATTATTCATTGAATCAAAACTCACATGCCCACCATTAGTTAGTTTTACAGAATAAAGGACTTTGACTATGTGGAATTAAGATTTAATTGAGACATACTTGTTTTCTGTTTTGTGTTCAAGGACTCCTTTAAGGTTTTAACAGATATCCCATATAAAATCATTGGGATTCTCTGGTTAAATAGTCATCTGAACCCCAAAAATGATGAATTCCACAAAACTTTGTTTCTGGTTGCATTTCAACAGATATTAAATCAATTTAGAACCTATATAATGAGGTTACAATGAGGTTACTTGATACAAAAGATAATCCCCATCTTTTTTTTTTTTTGTTTTGTTTTGTGTATGTGGAGGAAGGTTTACAGGTTCTAGGGCTTGGATTCAGGGCTTAGGCACTGTACTTGAGCCTTTTTGCTAAGGCTAGTGCTCTACTAATTAAACCACAACACCACAGCTGGCTTCAAGCTGGGAGCCAAAGATCTCAGCCTCCTCTCTAGCCTGGATTACAGGTGTGAGCCACTGGCACTCAGCTCACAACAACTCTAAAAAATTACAAAACATGCTCTGTGGGGTTGTGGGAAAGTGAGATGGTTAGAAATTGTCTGAAACATCAAATTTAATTTGGAAACCAATTTGTGAATGTTTTAAATCTGCCAAATGTTTATATTAATCTTGGTTTAGCATGAACAACCCAACAACAGCAATAAAGAGATAGATACAAACTATAGTCATAGAACATATATTCAGCAAAGTAATAGAAAAAAATCCAAATCTCAAGAAAGGGGTGGCCATCCAGGAGCCTTTCAGACAAGGCCAGAAAAGAATCATTTCAAGTCAGGTAACAGCAAAAATATTAGGAATATAGAAACGAAGACTATTGAAAATCACAAGAATGAAGTACCAATATATGAGTGTATAGGCAAACTAATCTAAAAAAAAGACATTTCTCAATAGAAACTATGAAAACAAGAAGACATGGAATGAAGATGTCAATTCTGAAAGAAAACAATACTGATCAAGATTTCTGTACCAGCAAAACTATATTTCATAAGGAAAAGAGAAATTAAAAACCTTCCATGAGAAACAAAAACAAATGGGGCTGATGAATGTTTATCCAACCCAGAAGGTACTTAAAGGAACTCTACCCAGAAAAGAGGAAGATAAAATGTTCCTATGAAAATAGGAGAAAGAACAGACTTCACTAGATGATCAGATAACTAATGGAGAGAAGGGAGAAAATAATCAAACACTACAAAAACAAATGATAGAGATGATTATATAACTTTGAACAATATTTCTGAATGGTTAATGGTTTGTATTCTCCAATCAAAAGTCAGGGCTGACAAATTTGATAAAAAAAACAAGATGTAACCTTTTTTAAAAATCTGTAATAAATTAAGTACATCTCACTGGCAAAGAAAAATACAGGATAAAAGTAAAAGTATAAGAAAGGATTTTCCAAGCAAATGCAGCTTGAAAGCAAGAGCAAGAAGAGTAGCTACTCAAGTATGAGAAAAGCATGCATTAAACTAAAATAGGTCAGAAGAGACAAAGGTTATCTCATATTGATAAAGGCATCAGGAGACTTTGACTAAGCCATAACAGGGCCACTTCCAGTTTTCTGGTGGTTAACTGGAGATAAGAGTCTCACTGACTTTGTTGTCTGGGTTGGATTTGAACTGCAGCCTCCTGAGTAGCTAGGATTACAGGCCTGAGCCACCTTGCCTGACTTCCTTCCTTTTTTTTTTTTTTTTTTTTTTTTTTTTGGTAGTTAACTGGAGGTGAGTCTTGCCTTGGGTTGACTTTGAACCACCATCCCCAGATCTCAAGCTTCGGAGAAGCTAGGATTTTAAGTGTGAGCTAATGGGGCTGGGCCACAGAGGTCTGTCATCAATGGGAGTTCAGTTGTGTAAAAACCCAAGGCTGGTATGAAATTTGGAAATGTGTACATTCGGCTATTCAACTTACACTGCCATCTAGTGAAAATTCCTCAAAGTACAAGAATCTTGAGCTCCTGGCTAGGCAATTCAGATCTGATTTCAATGAATTCACTTCCCGAATAGAAGTTGCTTACGATTAGTGCCACCATTTGGGGACAGTGGCATTATGTAACAAGGTTTCTTGATGGATTTTTGGTGATGATTTGTTGTTTATTCCTCCTTAAGTATTTTACATACCGTAGGCTGTTCTGATATAATTGACTATAATTTGCTAGGAATGTTATGTGTACAGTAAGAAGAGCATATTAACTTTCTAAACATTTTACTTTTAATAGATACGGTAGGTTTTAAACTGAAATTAAATAAATCCTATGATTGATTTTTTTTAAAACATCCTGAATTTAAAGGGAAAATATTCCTTAACTTAAAGAGGGAAAGAGAAAAAAATCTTATGATGAAAATTTTGATAGGATATCTACTAGATTATAGTAAAATTAAAATATATGAATTCATATAACCTTTATGTAGCTTAATGAACAGAGTATTATGTAGCCTTAGACCAGAGTATATTTTATAAAATTGATTATAACTTTATAACATTAATGTCAGTCCTACAATTCTTGATAAGTGTTAGTGCTGAGTAAGGAGTTCAAACATTTCAGATCCATTAACTTAATATTATCTTATGCATATGTAAATGAGAATGACTACAGTTATTATGTATATTCTTTTTTCATATATTTTATTGTGATTAATAGAAGGGTTATATTGTATTCACCAGATAGAAGGTGCATTACTTCACAAACACTGATACCCTTTCTCATGTCTTGGCCCCCATTTCCCTCCCCTCACCCCTGCCCCTCATCTTGTTTCCCCCTTCCCTATCCTAGTTCAAATAACCAAATAAGCATATATACAATATATCAGATAACAAGGTGAAATACTGTAACAATATGAAATAACCAAGGGACAGCAAAAGAGATGAGAGTTAACATAGTACATTAAGGACAACAATCACTCATTTTATGGCTTTTGTTTCTGTGTCCTGGAGGTCCTTTCATTTAGTGTCATACTATATGGCCTTATGTATCTAGGTTTTGTTCTATTGTAAATCTCTGCTAGGAGAGCCCAAGGTTTCTACTGATTACGACAAATGAGGGAGACTATTGGGCCTATGTTCCTTTGAGTCTGGCTTATTTCACTTTTATTATGTATATTCTATGAAAATGCAGTATGTATAGACACATGGTGATATTTATGTATTTGAAGCCATTTTATTACTTGCATATTTCTACTTTTATGTAATTGTGTATTCAGATATTTGGTAGGAAATCTAAGTTTGCATGTGTGCTCTTGTGTGCGCACGTATGCGCGCTAGTCCTGGGACTTGAGTTCAGGGCCTGGCACTGTCAAGGATAGCTCCCTACCACTTGAGCTACAGCATCACTTTCAATGTTTTCTGTGTATGTGGTACCGAGTAATTGTGTATGATAGGTGAGCCTTTTACCACTAAGTAGGCCACACTCCCAGCCTGAAATACTAAGTCTTGAATGATAAACTACCAAGCATTTTTTCCACAAAACTGTTGGACCTAATAAAGAATGTTTCAATGATAGTATGGAAAAAGATTTGTGAGGACCAGGAGTTTGGCCTAGCCTAGTGGTAGAGTGCTTTCCTAGCATGCATGAAGACCCGGTTTGATTCCTTGGTACCACATACATAGAAAAATGCCAGAAATGGTGCTGTGGCTCAAGTGGTAGAGCACAAGACTTGAGAAAGTCCAAGGACAGTGCTCAGGCACAGAGCTCTAGCCCCAGACTGGCAAAAAAAAAAAAGATTTGTGATCAGTTTAATATTCAAAGGTTTGAGATTTTTTGAGCCACTGGGGTTTTCAGCCTTGTATACACTTGCTAGGCGGGTACTCTACCACTTGAGCTACATCCCCAGACATTTTGTTTTCTTTATGATCTTATATTTATGCACATTATGCACCTGAACTGTGATCTTCATATTTATGCTTCCTGTGTAGTCTGGGAAACAGGTGTGTGCTACCACACACCCCCAAATTTTTTTTTGGATTGGTTTAGCTTCATGAACTTTTTGTTTAGGCTGGCTATGAACTGTGATCCTCTCAACTTTCAGCCCTCTGAGTAGCTAGTATTGAAGGGGTAAGTAACCACATCCAGCTTCAAGAGATTTTAAAGCTGGGCGCAGTGGCTTATGCCTGTAATCCTAGCTACTCAGGAGGCTGAGAACTGAGGATCATGGTTCAAAGCCAACCTGGGCACAAAAGTCCGTGAGACTCATCTTCCATTAGCCACCAGAAAACTGGAAGTGTTGCTGTGGCTCTAGGCATAGGGTGGTAGCCTTGAAGCCTTGAGCTGAATAGCTCAGGGACAGCATCCAGGTCCAGAGGTCAAGTCCCATGACGTTTAAGCAACAGAAAGACAAATTCAATCTCTACAAGTATAGTTTTATGAACGGTTATTATTGTTTTCTTTTCTTCTGATTTGTGTGTGCTTGTGTGTGTGTGTGTGTGTATGTGTGTGTGTGTGTTTGCTGTCCTGAACGTTGTTCTTATGATTTTCTCAGCCACAGCTTTACTTCTGGTCCTTTGGTGGTTAATTGACAGTAAGTGTTTCATGGGCTTTTTTTTTGCCTAGAGTGGCTTTGAACCATGATCCTCAGAGATTAGCTCCTGAATAGCCAACATTACAGACTTGGGTCCCGGCACCTGACTTTAGACTGAGCACAAACTGGCAACTCTATTTCATTTTCTGCGTGATTTCTTTTTACAAATGTGAACTGGAGCTTAACAAGCATGTGTATATATTTGTGTATACCGACATTTGTGTAGATGTGTGTGCTACATACATATGAGTATGTGTAGCACACACATCTACACATACTCATATGTATGTATAGGAGTCTATATGCCTTTGTTCAACTAGAGGCTGTATTTATGGATGAGGACGTGCTGCTTCAAAAGGAATGCCCATTAAACTAGTAAATATCCTGAAACCTTCCCCCAAATTCCCCCAAATATACAGTGTTGTAAGAGAATCCCTTTCTCCTTATGATAAAGAGTAGAAGTTCACCTTGTCTGATATAGAATGAAAGGAATGATGATCATTTAACCAAGTAAACAACACTTTAAAGCTGAATAGTTCCTGTCAAGAAGAAACACACCTAATAACATGATACTTAGATTTCTTTAGCTTTATAAAATTATTAACTTCTAATGGCAGATATGTTTTAAGTTCATATTTTAAAGTTTCACATTAGCAAATAGTTTTTGACTATTCAAATTTAATTAACAAATTTGAAAGCTCCAGAAAATAAAATCCACAATTTCCAGGGGTCATTTGTTCCCAAGATTATGAATGACATTTATATAATCCTTAATGTTTCAGTGAAAGAAAAATTTATGAAAATAAACTGTTAGGTGGAAAGACCAGTCTCTCATTGTGATTTTACTAAAGTCAGTAACAACTTGTAACATCTATACTTATTATTCCTATTGTTTGTTTTATAAAACATTGGGCAAATAAAATGGGATTGTAAGAAAAAGAAAATGGATGGCAGAGGTATTTTTGATGTGCTCATTTTCTTGGTTCTTGCAAGTTTGGTGAGGAGGCTACTGGAACATTTGCATCTTGCATTCCATAATGAGACCAACACAAAATGATTGCAGCTCATGTAAAAGACAGGGTGGCATGTTTTCAGTTTTAATGGGGCCATTCAGCAAAGTTCCAATTCTTCCTGACATTTCTTGTAGCCGAATCAACGTGGTCTAGGTTGGAGTGTCTATTAGGAAAATGAGAGGAGAGCAAGTCAATTATATTTCAATGACTGAATAGCCAGGGGTCCTCATTAAAATGATCAGGGAAACACAGTGTTGCTTTCCTCGGCATAGCTGCTGATTAAATTGTATAAGAATGACATGGCCTTTTGGGAGCAAGCTGGACTTGTGCCTTCGTATTTGGAGCCAGACATTGTGAAATGTGTATCACTTTAAGAAAAAAATATTTCTCTCTTGTAGGCTGATGGCCTTTGTAACTATGTATGTGAAATATTGAAAGTTGTATAAAAGGTTTGCCACTTGAAAAATTCCCATTCATATGATAATCATAAGGATATTTATCTTTTTACTTGGGTCGATTAGGTCTCATGTACTAAAATAATATTTAAGATAGAATAGCTGAGTGTGTTCAAGGACTTTACTACTATTACATAAAAAAATTCTACTTACCTGTTTTTGTGGTGTGTGTGTGGTGGGGGTAAGTATAAAATATTGTGAAAAAAATTATGACTGTTGTTTTTCCTTTCCTATCCACATGCAGATACTCTAGTTTAATATTATTGAACATAATTTTAATAAGAACAAACTCATTACTTTAGAGAACACACACATTGCTTGAGTTTCCTGTTCTTTTATTGGTAGAAATAGTATCCTCAGACTCTGTTGGGGTTCAGTAGTCAAGATGCCAATGGAATCAAATTCCTCAAGTAGGCACTGGGAATATGGTAAGATATGAGGCTCAGAGCTGATTTCTCATAGTGTGTATTTTATTTAAATGAGGTGAGATCTAAGATCTACAACATTTAAAAATCAAGTCAAACTCACTGAGGTTTTTTAATTCAGTAATGAGTTGAGCAGTGGTTATCTTTTCTGGTATCCTCTACCTTTTGTAAATCAACCAATTGTAGTTAAAATGATGACCTAGGATTTGCCTAACATTCTAAAAAAGAAAGATGTTAACATTATATACATAAACAGCACTAGGACATTTAAAATGACACTAATATTAGTATATTAAAAATTGAAAAATTTTGTTAGTTACCTTAATATAGATATATGTATACATATATGCATATATATAGTGTGTGTATGTATGTGCATATGTATGTATGTAAATAGGTGAGCACATAATATCTTTCTCTTAACTATATTGTCTACTCAGTAAAATTCATCTATCCATATAGTAGAACCTATCAAAATAGCAGAGTTGCATCTAAATATTTTCTCAGTAAGACTTATCTAATAATCATTTAGCACTAAAATTACCTGGTACTGGTTCCCTACTTAATGTTATGAATATGTGTTCATAATTGCTTATGATGAAATTGGGAGGAAATACAGATTTCAAGTGACTTAAAAGTTTTAGGATTGAGTTGGTCCATTGCAGTTAACCAAAACACTAGGCAGGATCCTTTAATGTTGCAATGTTATAATTTTTCTTCCAATAAATAACCACACTAACATTGATGGCACTATCAAGCAAGTTTCAGAATAAAAGCTGGAGAAAAATGGGGTTATCATGAGGTTTCCAGTTTTCCTCTTTTGGTAACTATTGACATGCGATTCAGAATGAAAGAAAGAATACAATGGTCAGCAACCTGGATTAAGGGAACACAATTCTGCAATTCTCAAATGCAGCACAGAATTCAAGGATGTCCAGGTTTTATCACACTATCATTCAACCTTGAGGTTTTCATCTAATCGACACCTGGACAAAATAAAAAAATGGAAAAACTTCTATATGAATGGCTTGATTTAAGGTGATAAACTATATAAAGTGTGAAAACTTTCATGTTGACATTACTTTGGTTTAGTGTATAAACACTATTTCGTTAGTGACAGTTAATACACACACAGAGTCAAGGGAATTGTTGCAGAAACATTCCCAATGAAGTACTGATGGACCAAGGAATTGAACCCAGGGCTTCATGAATGCTAGGCCAGCATTGAAACTCTTCTGAGGAGGAAGCATTCTTTTATAACAAAGTAGTCAAATAATTCTTGGAAACAAGTTAAAAGGGCTTCTGTATTGCTAATTATTTATAATATTCTTAAGATACTTAAATACTTTAATATTTAGATCTTCCAGAAATTAATTTACCTTTTTTTGGGAGGGGGAGCAAGGAAGAAAGAATAGGTACACAGTTTGGGAATCCTGTTAGAAATGACTGTGAAGTTTCCTCTTTCCTCTCCTTTCTGTTCATTAAACAAAAATAGATTGTAGGAGAAGCCATAACATTGATTATTCACATACTGTCCCTAGCCACCCTCCACCCTTACTACATAGTACAATTACATTGGAAGATTAAAGAAAAACATTTTATAGTATTAAAAACTCATCAGTAGATGAATGTATCAAAAAGATGTGGTATTTATACACAATGGAATTCTATGCTGCCATCAGAAAGAATGACATCACCTCATTTGTAAGGGAATGAAAAGACTTGGAAAATATCATTTTAAGTAAAATAAACCAGACCCAAAGAAACATAGGCTCTATTGCTTCCTTATTTGTAATAATTAGTATGTTCAGGATTCTCCTAGCAGAGGATCATAATAGTTCAAAAGCTATGTACTATAGTCACATAGGATGAGGCTAAGTGAAATGAACTCTAGGATATAGAAACAAGAGGTTTATCTTTGTGATTGTTGTTCATAATGCACTATGTGAAGTTATTTCTTTTCTTTTTTTCCCCTTATGGTTTACCTCATGTGGTTACTGTATCTGACTTTATCACCTGGTATATTGTATATGCATTTATTTGTTTATTTTAAATAGGGAAGGGAAGGGGAAAAGCAAACCGATTGGGGGTGGGAGGGAAGGGAAAGTGGTATAAAAACATGAGAAGGGGTATCGATGTTCAAGAAGTAATGTACCCACTACCTGACGAATGTAACTGTAACCCCTCTATTTGTTGTCCCAACAATAAAATACAATAAAAATGCATTTACATCTAATGCAAAAGTAAAATCAAACAAAAAAACCTTGCCATTAAAATGTTCAGATTAACTGTTTTTGAATTGTACAATTTAAAATTCCCCCTTACCCAGCATTTGGAAAGACTTTAAATAATACATATCCCAGCCTGTGAAGCATAGGACTTCTGACTGACACATGCTGGGCGTAAATGTTTTAGATTTCAGATAACTCTCAGGCACAGTGAGGTCTCAGAAGAGTAGAACATTACGCATTTTGGAGTATTTATTTGAGTTGAGTCACAATGTACTTATTAAGAGCTTTGTTCTGGGGCCAGAACAACGATTAGGCCACCGTGCTTGCAGTTAGGGCCCTTCCACAGGGGCAGCTTGGTTACGGATGGTGAGAAGTACCAAGGGCAGTGGTGGCCAGAAACCCCAGGTGGATTTTCTGGACAACTTGGTGCTGAGTACTGGCAGAGAGTAGCTAGAAATACAATATACCAGAGACTAAGGAAACATTTGATATATCACTAATGCTGTACAATTTTGGCATCTTGAATTGAAGAGATTATATTTACAAATACATTATCTTAGTTTGTAGGCACATTTCCTACTTCTAAATCAATTCTGAGGCCTTCTCTATATATGATTTGTTCATTGTTTTTCCAAATTAAAGAAAACGGTTCTTAAGATAATTTTTGGGGGGTCAGTACCAGGGCTTGAACTCAGAGCCTCATTCTTCCATGCATCTTTTTTTTTTGCTTCTACCTCATGCTCTACCATTTGAGCTACACTTCCAGTTTGCCATTTTCCTGGTTAGTTCAGGATGGATTTAGATGGAGGAGCCTCCTAGATTTGCCTTCCCGGATTAACTCTAAATTGAATTTCTCCAGGTCTCAGCCTCCTGAGTTGTTAGGATTATGGGTATGAGCCACTAATGACTAGCTATTTTAGTTTTCTTAATTTATTATTCCAGTCTATAATTGAAATTTCATTTTCATACTCACAAGTCAACCATGGATATGATTTTTAAGTTGAATTTCTGGAGTTAGGTTGGTGATAAGACTGGAGGAAAATAAATATTCTGAAAATTCTTTTTCTTTCAACATCGTGCATTTTAAAGTTATTATATTTCTCTTTAAATGTGAAAAATTTGGCAATAATTTGTAACACACGAGGCTATGTTCCTAATGATCTTGCTGGGAAATTATTATATTGCAAAGGAGCCATAACTTTCTCAAAACAACCTAAGGTTAGCATGAGCCTTCCTGGTATTCTTAGAATAATTGGTCTTTTAGTTGATTTGGCTAACTGACAGCTGAGCCACTAATAATTACCTATGGCATGCTTTACTTTTGATTGTATATTAGAATACTTCCCTAATGAATGAATGTATAGTATCTTTAAATAGGCACATCTGACTGTGTCTAGATGCTTTGCTCTTCATTTAAATAATTCTCTATGGAGATTTGTTCACACATCAGTAACTACAGAAGAGACTTTTTAATTTAATTAAAAGAAAAAGAGCACAGCCAAGAGGCCTCTTTATGGTTAAACATTTGTGACTTAAAATAGTACATTAATTTTATCAATTTAGGAGGATATCATTTCAATTTAATGACAGGCCTTCAGGTTTATTTAGGGACAGTTATGATTCATAATATTATACTACTAATAACTTATGCTTTATGATGTTCTTCAGTTAATAGAAAATTCTAACCATTGTGAATCTTCCGTTCATTCGTGATAAGAGTTTTTAGTAGTAATGTTTTCTTAATAATCTGAAAGTCTACCCTGAGCCTGTGGTTAGTCTTAACTTAGTAGTTAACTGCAAGGTAACTTATGGACATATTATATTGGCTAATTCAAAAATGAGGTAAGTTGATTTAAAAGAAAGAAAGAAAAATTGTTGAGGTATTTGTTAACAGTAGTGATTTTACTTTTTTTTCTTTATTCCTCCATAATACTATAGTTGGGTATTGAATAGTGGTTTAATGTTAATTGGTCACAAGTTATTTTTGTGTTTGGTATGTTATATTTAGGTAAAATTGGTTGAGAAATGTGAGTTTTACTTGATTGAGTCAAGTTCCTGACATAGTGATAGATATGAATAGATAATACTTATATAGAAACTTGGATGTTGCAAAGAAAGAAAATAGCTTAAGGTGATTGATGAGTTTAAAGTCACAAAAGGATTCTATGTAAATATCACTATATATGTTTGCATATTTTCCCATCATGGAGATCATCTAAAAATTAATCTGTCAACATGGCAAAGCACTCCATTTTTTGAAGTTTAAAGGTTGCTGAATAGATGCAAAATGGTTATACTTTAAGACATTATTTGCTAAGAGGATGAATAGATTTACAGACTTATACAAACATTGTATTTGTACCTGTGTATAGGTGTATTAACAGCAGCCTATGTTATGAGGCTGTGCCTTCTGATAAATTTTAAGCATGTTCACCATATCATTTAATTACCAAGTTTTCTTTGTAGATTAGCGTAAATGGAGAAATTATGCCATTAATTCTTTATATTTATTTAATTGTAAAATTTGTATTTTATTATGTTTTGTGCTCTTGAGGTTGGAAGGAAATTTCCAATTTCTGCAGAGCAGTCCTCATTACAAAACCAGCCACAAACATTCATGGTGTTAAAATTGAGAAATTCTAATTTCATCTAATTATCCACTTTTTGATTAGCTCATCTTTATTATGAAAAAATGTTTTAATATTTAGACAATGTCACAGTTATGGAATAAACCAATAAATAAATCTTAGTATATGAATGTTTTTAGGCATTTATTTGAATGGGAAGTAATTGTTTGAAAAAGGGGCTCCACATTTGATATACAAGGTGTAAAGCTGAAAACTTATTCTAATTATGCAAATATGTGAAAATATTCATAGAAGCATCTTTAGAAACTATAGGAAATGCCTAATCAATGATACCTTTCTTAATATTAAAATGAATATGGATTTGTTAACATTTTTGTCCCATTTGAATGTCAAAACTAAATGTATTTTTCCTGCTGAAATCCTCTCAGGAGTCTGAGACTTGCTGTTATCAGATGAGCAAAGCTTATTCCAAAATATCTTGAGTGGTGGCAGATCATTGCAATAAATACTATCTCCTTAAACAAATCTGCAGGACACAGACAGAATTTTGATTGAATAAATGATTGGTTTCTAAAAATCTAATGTAATTTTGTGCTTTTATGTTGAAATAATATTTATATGAGTGAATGAGATTATTTATACTTAGACTCTTTTATCAAAATAAGTTCAATGTTGCTTTAAACCTGCAATTCAAAAGTAAGTTATTAAAAAAACTACAAATTATCTATAGGTCTAAATATATGATCTTTTAAATAATTGAATAGTCAGGATTTCATAATGTATGTCAGATGTTTTCATGATAATAATTTTAGTTTTGAGTTTTATATATTCCTGTCTTTATATGATTCTGAGGGCATCTACTAGAAATAATTTCTTATGGGATATTTGAGAGATAGAGATTGAAATAACAGGTGAAAAATAATAACAGGTGACATTAAACTCACCTATGTCTTTTATGTTTATTGATACCTTAAAACACACATATGTTAAACATGAAATTATTTTAAAAATTATTACTTTCTGATATTTCAACACTTATACCGGTGTTCAAATTTCTCAGGGAAGAAGCAAAAATTCTGTATCTTCTGTTGTTAAAACTAGAATATAAATTCTTAACCTGTGACTCAGCTTAAGGGGATAATTGTTCAACAACAGTTTGGCTCCACAGTCAGCCTTGTTATTGTCTGGTAGTTAATGTCTGAATGTCACTATGCTCTACAATTTTTATTACTGTTTTCTACCCTTGAGTAACAGACACTCAAAAATCCTTTTCTAGTGCTAGTAAGGAATTAAATCATTCTCAAGCAACATATGGTTATTGTGTAAATGAATTTTATGCATGTATGTGTATGATTTGAATGATATCATGTTATCATTTAAAGTGACTTTTAGATATGGTTAGTGCACACTATTTAATGTCTTAAATTACTTGAAAATATAGCTTCCAGATAGTAATAAGTCTATTAAGAATTCTTAAGACAGGAGTAATGGTTATGAAAGAGATAAGAAATTAATATTCAATATTTGTTTATACACATAACATGTGACAACCAACTCATGAAGTTAAAATACAAATAAATACTTTTTTTTCAAACCCTTCATTAACAGTGACACATGGAAATTCTTGGTTTTAACTTTAGTATAGAAGTTTGAAATGAAGAGCTATGACAGTAATAATATGCATAAAATTTGTTTTTGAGATAATGTCACTGAGTTGTTAAGTGTAAAATTTTATGGTAAAATATTATGGTTTGTTAAGAGTTCATGTATTTTTAATCTTGCTATATTAAAGTCATGAAAAAATGGCAATTTTGAATAATTATGTTATTTCAACTTTAACGAATAAATGAGTTCTATGAAAAAATGGAAAGAAAGGTTAAACAGAAAGAAAACTTACAAGACTTGAGATATTAAATTCTAAATCATTATTCACATGAGGAAAAATTGCTGGAGCATATTGTGGCTATCAAAACCCAGCTGGAAAAAGCAAAACAAAACAAAACAAAAAGAGAAAAAAAACCCAGATGGAAGCAGAATTATACCAGAATGGTCAGTAGAATCCTTGTCTTGTGGGCCAATAATTTATATGGGTTGAGTGGTTTGTTCTTCACCCTGATGGTAGGCAAAATAAAATGGAAAGCAAAAATCTTTATTTTCAAGCAATTGATCTCTGTGGAGTCTGAATACAGGCTGACCTCAGATTATGCTAAGACACTTATTAAAAACTAGTGTACGTATCTTTATCCTTCTTGACTCTCTGCAGGCCTCTTGTGAAACTTTTAATCTGGAAAATGAGAATTCTGGAAATATTAACATGAACAATGCTGATACTACCCAGGCAAAGCAACTTTGGAAATAGTTATTAGGTTGGGATGTAGGCACTGTCTTGCAGTATTTGGGAGGAGATCTAATAGATCCGAAGGTGAATAGTCACCTTGCACAAACAGCAGCCCTGCTGTTTTTGTTCCATTTGTTTAATTCAACTGTGAGCCTGTTTACATCCACTTAGATCATCATCTGCCAATCACATTATAATTCATCAAATTTGGTACTTCTTATATTACCATTATATGTTATAATTGTGAAATAAGAAAATATATTTTCCCCAAATGTGTACAATTAGTACGAAGGGCTTTTAATAGAAGATATATTTTTTCCAGAAGAAAGCCAAAAGTTAAAAATTGAAATAACTTGTATCCTTGTATCTCCTAAAAGTGAAATGTAAATATCTTCTCAAGGCCACAAAAATCCATCTGTTCATATCTTCAAGTGTATTAGAACATAGAGTAATTGACCTTCAGAATTTTAAGGGATCTGATCAACTGTGGATGGTGCTTATCAATACAGTAGGACTTTAAAATTAAGAAGTTGTTTAGTCTTTTGAGGAACTGCCGTACTGCTTTCCACAGTGGTTGAATGAGTTTGCACTTCCACCAACAGTGTAGTAGTGATCCCTCCTGGCCACATCCCCTCCAGCATCTGTTGTTGTTAGTTTTCTTGATCCTGGCCATTCTAACTGGAGTGAGGTGGAATCTTAGAGTTGTTTTGATTTGCATTTCTTTTATGATCAGAGATGTTGAGCATTTCTTCATGTGTCTATAGGCCATTTTTGTTTCTTCTTCAGAGAAGACTCTCTTTAGGTCTTTGGCCCATTTTTTAATGGGATGGTTGATACTTTGGAGATTAGTTTTGGATTGATTCAATTTTTTGAGCTGTTGATATATTTTAGATATGAGGCCTTTGTTGTATGGTTGGTGAATATCTTCTCCTACTCTGTAGGCTTCCTGATTAATTTACTAGCTATGTCTTTGCCATACAAAAGCTCTGCAGTTTAATGCAGTCCCACTTATCCAGCCTTTCTCTGATTTGTTGTGATTCTTGATCCTTATAAAGAAAGTTTCGACCTGTGCCAAGGAGGTCTAGTGTATCTCCTATTCCTTCTTGTAAAGTTTTCAGAGTGTCGGCTTTTACCTCCAGGTCTTTGATCCATTTGGAGTGAATTCTAGTACAGGGTGACAAAGAAGGATCCAACTTTAGTTTTCTGCATGTGCTTAACCAGTTCTGCCAGCACCATTTGTTGAAGAGGCTATCTTTCTTCCATTCTATTTTTTTTTTGGCTCCCTTGTCAAAGATTAGGTGGCCATAGGTCTGTGGTTTAATATCTGGGTCTTCAGTTCTATTCCATTGGTCTTCAGGCCTGTTCTTGTGCCAATACCAAGCTGTTTTGAGAATTATAGCTCTGTAATAGAGTCTACAGTTTGGTATTGAAATTCCTCCTGCGCTGTTCTTTCCCCTATGACCCAGCAATTCCACTACTTGGCATTTATCCAATCATCCAGAAACAAGGACATACTAAATCCACCAGCACAACAATGTTCACTGCAGCACTATTTACCATAGCAAAGATATGGAACCAACCCAGATGTCCCTCAGTTGATGAGTGGATCAACAGATGTGGTATTTGTACACTATGGAATTCTATGCTGCTGTCAGAAAGAATGACATTGCCCCATTTGTTAGGAAATGGAAAGACTTAGAAAAGATCATATTAAGTGAAGTAAGCCAGACTGAAAGGAACTTAGGCTCAATGGTTTCCCTCATTTGTCATAATCAGTAGAAACCTTGGGCTCTACTAGCAGAGATTTGCAATAGAGCAAAACCTTGATACAAAAGGCCATATAGTAGGACGCTGAATGAAAGGATCTCTAGGATATAGAAACATAAGCCATATAATGAATGATTGTTGTCCTTAATGTACTATGTTATCTCTCATCTCTTTTGCTGTCCCTTGTTTATCTCATATTGTTACAGTATCTCACTTTGTTACCTGATATATCGGATATATTTGTATTTGGTTATTTGAAATTGGATAGGGAAGGGGGAAAACAAGATGAGGGGTGGAGGTGGGGGGGGAGGGAAATGGGGACCAAGACATGTGAAAGAGTATCAATGTATGGGAATTAATGCACCATCTATCTGGCAAATATCATGTAATTCTTCTATTAATTACAATAAAAGATATGAAAAAATTAAGAAGTTGTTGAATTTTTTTGAACAATATCTGAAAGGGAATTCACAACTTTTTGATCAGATCATTCCATTCTGTGGCCCTTCTCATCATTATGATTTTTTTGGACTTATTAGGAGTATTATTGAAATATTAAGCATGTGTTATTAAGATGCTGATATTTCCTGGGCAATAGTGGTCCTGAGTGAGTTAATGTGCAGCGTGCATATTTATGTAGACACAGGAAAATTGGGGTTCCAGGCATGATGTCTATTTCCAGGTGCCTTTAAAGCCTGGATTGTATCCTACTGTCATTTTCATAATATATTTTTTAAAAAGTTACTTTATTGTTACAAAGGTAGTGTAAAGAGAGGGGTGATAGTTACACGAATCAGGTAACGCATACATTTCCTTTCATTCAGTGCCCACTGTTCCCTCTGTCTCATTCACTCATGTGAATTTTTACTCTGATATCTCATTGGTTCATTTCTATACACAACGTGCTATTTTTATGAGCAGACCTATAGAAGTTCCAGATGTTTTTGCTATGCTATGGTTGTGCTTTTATCCATGAGATTTATCTTTGATTACTTAAAAATTGTTTGCAAATATTAACTTATTAAAGATCATGTTACCCTGTTTCAATTACTTGTATTTTAAAAAGAGAGTATGGTAACTTTGCTTGCTCACTGTGGAAATCTAAAACAAAATTTGAATTATTTCACAGCATGACAATTTATATAAGACAATTGTACAAATTTACACATTTCATTGTGAAGGTAGAGAAGCTTGCAAAATTATCATGAAGTATCACTCTTTTTTGACTTTCTGTGGCCTCACTCCAAAGACCTACTCTGTTTCTTTCTTTTTTCTTTAACAGACCAGCAGGTTTTATTTGGGGAAAAAAACTCTTTATATCTGTAGAAATTCATTTTCTACAGTGAAGAGAATTCAGAGAACGGATCTTTGTGGCTTTAGCTAACTTGGAGTAGTTTGAAATATAATTTTATGGGTAGTGTATAAAACCAGTACATCTATACACAGAGCATTGATTGCTAGGCAGAGAAGGATTACATGTTTAAAGGAAAATGAGCAGAAACCAACACATTATGATCTACATCCCGGCTATTACACTGCTATACCTCTGAGTGTATGTGCCAGAACAAAAGTATTCAGTGGTGAACACTGTTTTCTTTCTTTTCTTTCCACTTTATGCTTCGTTGTTCACAAATTTCTTCATTATATGGTTTGATTGAGTTCCAACTTTCATTGGAAAGCTGATGAATTTTGCTTTCTTACTAAACAATAGTTATATGTGACTAAATTTTTTCTTTGAAAAAGAGACCACTGTCTGTTGGTTTAATGCTGATGGAATGTTCTAACTAGCTAATGGTGATTTTATAGAAAAACTACCAGTAAACTACTAGCAGAAAACCCATGCAGGTGCACACAGATACATGGCTATATTGACTTTAGGATTCATTATCAAACTCTTGTCAATGACAAGTGTATCGCAGACAGATGTCAGTATAGCCCAGGGAAGATAAGTGATTCACAATATCAAATTCCAGATGTTGTCTGATAGTTAGAATTCTTTTTTTGTGTGCCAGTCCTGGGTTTGAGCTCAGGCCTTGAGGACTGTCCTTGGACTTTCTCAAGGCTAGAGCTCTACACTTGAGCCACAGCACCACTTCCGGCTTTTTTTCCCCTATGTATGTGGTACCGAGGAATTGAACCCCAGACTTTGTGCATGCTAGGGAAACATTCTACCACTAGGCCAAACTCCTGGCCCAGAATTCTTTTTTTTTTTTAATTGCATTTTATTGTAAGGGTAGTATATAGAGGGGTTACAGTTACATTCATCAAATAGTGGGTACATTACTTCTCGAACATTGATACCCCTTCTCATGCTTTTGTCACATTTTCCCTCCCCCCTTCTAATCATCTTATTTTTCTACTTCCCTTATCTATTTCAAATAAAAAAATAAATGTATATACAATATACCAGGTAACAAAGTTAGATATAGTAACCACATCAGATAAACCACAAGGGGAAAAATTGAGAAAAGAAACAACTTCATATAGTATAATGAGAATAACAATCACAAAGATAAACCACCTGTCTCCATATGTAGAGTTCATTTCATTTAGTCTCATCCTGTATGACCATATGTTCATAGCTTTTGCGCTACTGTAATCCTCTGCTAGGAGAATCCTAGATATGTACTAATTATTACAAAAGAGGGTAACCATGGAGCCTATGTTTCTTTGAGTCTGGCTTACTTCATTTAATATAATATTTTCCAAGTCTTTTCATTTCCTTACAAAAGGGACGATGTCATTCTTTCTGATGGCAGCATAGTGGTACTTAGAATTCATGTCAAAAGTTTTTGTTATTATTGTTATTGCTTTCTATTTGTCTTTAAGTCAGATTTCTTATAATCCTTATCATTCTATTTCGGGTTAAAGTTAGACTGAATGAAGGAAGAATAATTATTTGCTCAACCAATTTTTGAGAAAATTGTAAATACATAAAGTTCAAGGAATAGAAAGAATACCTACACTAACTTGAATTCAACAATTGTTAATATTTTCTTTTACAATGCTAGGGATGGAATCTGGGGCCTTGAACATAGTGAGAAAGTGCTCTACCACAGAACTCCATGTCAGGCCCATAACTTAAAAACAATTGCCATTCTCTTTGTTTCTCTTTCTCTTTGTTTCTTTCCTTCTTTGTGTCTTCCTGGTTTCCCTCTGTATCTCTTCTCTCTCTGTATCTCTCTGGATCTTTTTCTATGTAAACCTTCCCTCATACATTTTTCTAGACTATTTTGTGAACTTCTTGCAGACTCAGTGACATTCCTCTTACTAAGGAAATTCATCTGAATAACTTAAAATAAATGGGCATCCTTAAGAAATGAAGAATAATTCCATGAAATAATCTATTTGGTATTTTAATATCCTCCATTGTCTTCAGATCATCTTTGGGTTATTTCATTGTTTTTCCTGACTCAGGATGCAATCAAGGCTCAAGCATTCCAATGTCAGATGTTCCTCCACCCCTTAAATGATTTTTGTTAGGAGAACTAAGCTAATTTTTACAATAAACTCTAGGAACAGTGGTAATTTGTTCTCAGGTTTTTAACTAAACTGTGGTTACCTTCATTTTTACAACGTTATGTGATTGTTAATAGACCAAATTTTTACGTTTTCATAACATCTTTGGACCAAGCACAAATTTACCCAGCAGAAGGATGGCACATATGGAGATGATCACAGAACAGTGACTTAATAGAGTTAGCCGTGTGACCTGCCAGAAGTTGACCTCATTTCAGAATTCCATTGGTGTACAGTCCCTCCAATTCCACATAGAATTCCAGAAACATGCTCACATTCATGCTAGATCTCCTTTTAACTTTGGTCTAAATAATCAAGTAGAATGAATTTATACTTTTCCAAATACGATTTCTACTGCCACCAATATTTGCAAGATTACCACCAACTAGCCAACCAACCCAACTGTTCCACAGAAAGCTGGACATGCTGCCAAAATGTCCAGATACCACGCTCCTAGCATTAGCAGCAAAGGACAAAAATCATTTTGCCTTTCTCGTCTCACTTACCTTTGTACCTCATTTTTACATCCATCCTCTCTCATAGTAGCCTTGTATATAGCACGGGGGTTTGCGTCCTCTTTATGAGAAAGCAATTTTTGTCTTTCAAGTCCGTTTTCTCCCTGGTCAAGTGTTTCTTGAAAGCTACTTTTTCACCATTGTAGGTGCAATGCAATTTGGCCTTCCCGTAAACTAATAGAGTGCTTGGGGGATTTGTCTTCATTTTAGGATCTCAGTTATGTCCACAGACTTTGCCATGGTGTTTCCTGCTCTTATTACAGAGATGAATTTACTGAGCACGGAGTTGCACCATTTCAATCTGACATTCACTTCTGATAACAGTCGGGGGTATCAATGTGCAAGAACTAATGCACCTACTACCTGATGAATGTAACTGCTAATAAAAGAATGCAGTCCTGTGTGAAGGTGCTATCAACACTGCTTTGTAGTTGAAGAAACAGAAAAGGGAAAGGTGAAGTGATTTGGTGAAGATTTACCCGATCGAAGGTTCAGGCATATATATTGGTAGTACTGGTGTTTGAACTCTGGGCCTTGTACTTCTCTGCCTCCATTCCTTTTTTTTTTTTTTTTTTTTTGCAGTGGTTATTTTTTTGAGATAACATCTTGATTTTTGCCTGGGACTAATACCTGGAATAAATTCTCCTATTTTAGAATTCCTGCTGCAGCTGGGATGACTGGAGTGCAATATGGTTCTTAGTTTCTTTGGATGCTAAGGACTAAGCTGGCTCAGAGCTGTGATCTTCCTGATTCCAGCCTTTCACGTGGCTTGGATGGCAGATGTGCAGCACTATGATCCGCAATTGGTTAAGAAAGAGTCCCAGATGGCTCTGAACTGGGATCCTTCTGATTTCAGTCTCCACAGTAGCGGATGGCAGAGGTGTGCCAGCATGCAGCACTAGGTGAAGGTAATTTGAACTTTGTAAGACAGGAGCAAACATATTCTTTCCATCATAAAAATGTGCTAGACCACAGAATTAACTCGAATTAGTGCTTGAACAAAGACGATGTAATTAACTGATGGGTGACTTTTCCTTTGACTTTTTTTTTTTTTATTACCTTAGTATGCCCTGTGGCCAATAAAACAACTCTCACTCCAAATCTCAAGAGAAGCAGCAAAGCAGACAAGCCTGGCAGGCATAGCTATTTTGAATTCTTCACTAGAGATTGTGATTTTATTTAGGGCACTGATAACAAGAAGCTCCCGACTCTGCCTGCTCTATGTGCCAAGCAACTCTATTCAGCGAAGACAGTCAGACCCAGGCTTCTAGATCCCTGAAGGAATCACTGAACCAAGCAGAGCCTTAATAACACTTTCCATTTATATTTCCTTTATAGCAGGCAGCACGCTTCCATACATGTTATCTCCTTTGGCTGTCGTAATATCCCCAGGAGGGTCTAAGAGTGGCTAATTAGGCTATACAACTATACATGGAGTCACCCAAAATCTTTGATGGCCCCCGAGTTCATGATTGCTTTAGGTGCTGTTTATTTTATGGGAGAAAATGAAATAACTTAAAATTATAGAGTAACAGCAGTACCGAAAACAACTGTCACCTATTTTTGATGTTTTCTTCTCCCGCAATGACTAGATGGCTGCTTTGAGTAAATGTTTCCATCCCTTCTCTCCATTGTACTGAAAGTGAAACTTTATCACGTATTCAGATTACTATTATCTCCCTGAAATAGTTGGCATTCTTCCCAGGGGATCCCTGTCTATATCTAGCAGCGCATTTTCTTCAAAGAGGCTCTGTCCTATTTGCTCCATGGAATTTGACATTTTAGATCATACCTTGGTTTTCTACATTCTGGTTTCTGGAACCCAACTTCCTGGTGTGTTTTTTTTAGTGGGGGGAGGAGCTATTTTTCTCCTTCCTTCCTTCCTTCCTTCTTTCCTTCCTTCCTTCCTTCCTTCCTTCCTTTCCCTCACAAGTTCCTCCACTGGCTCTTTTTCATCTCTTGCCCCTGATACCAATGTTGGCAATTTTGTATTTTTTCTTAGCATTTATTCTCAATTTACACTTTTTTTGAGAATTCTAACTCATATTCAATTAGCAGGCATCTGCTGATAACCTTCAAATATGGTGTGTGTGTATATGTGTGTGTGTGTGTGTGTGTGTGTGTGTGTGTGTGTGTGTGTACTTCAGTTGTCAGGTATCCGCTGATGACTTCAATTGTGGGTATATGTCTCTATATATGCTTCTAGCTTAGATTATTTATTCACATTATGAATTTATTTAATTGAGAGGACATTGGTCACTGACACATCTGCCAAAATGGTAGTTAAGAGAGATACTGTTTTGTTTTCACTGACCTTAGTAAAAAAGAGACCGTGAGGGAGACAGAAATAGCAAATATTACGTAGAAACTTGTAAAAACGAAAGTCTGTTAGTGAATGGTATTACTAATAAAATATAGTGGAATTCTATGGTAGAGAATGACGGGGGCCATTTGAATTGAAAGTTCAAAAGGGGAAGCACTATCTTTTTGGAAAGATGGCACTTAGCCATCTTTAACCATTATAAGAAGGAGCTTGCTGGACAAAGATTGGCTCAGTTATGAATGTGAGCAAAGCCTGTGAGCAAGAAGGGGCCACAATGTTTGAGAAGAAATGTACTTATAACGTCACATATGCAATGGTAACCCCTCTGTACATAACCCTGACAATAAAATTAAATTTATATATAAAAAAGCTTGATGTGCTTAAGAGATCCTCCCGTTTCATGGTTTTTCTTTTTATTATCTTGACAGAATCTTTAAAGAGCAGATGCTCTTAATTTTGATCAAGTTTAGTCACCCATTTTTTTTGTTCTCTTTTGGATCACGCTTTGAGGGCCATATCTAAAAAATCTCCTATTCTAAGATTGTGAAAGAATAGTCCTCTCAATGAAAAAAAAATAGAACAACTGGGTATCAGCATGCAAAAAATGAACTTCAATCCGTATCTGTACATACTTAATATCATGTGATTAACTCAGATTGAATGATTGACCTAAGTATAAAACTATCAACTCTAAAACAAAACAGAATGAATGAATATGTTTGAAAATCATGGATCTAATGAAAGACTTATATCTAAAATAAAAAACTTTCCAAACTCATTAAGAATATAACAACCTAATTAAAAAATAGGCAAAGTATTTAAATGCTTCATAAATAATATGGATAGCAAGGAAAAATTAAAACAAAGGTATTTTATTATTATTATTATTGGTGATACTGAAGTTTGAGTTAAGGAACTTGTCCATATTAGATAAGTGCTCAACCACTTGAGGCTTGGCTCCATTCCTCATTATTTTTTGGGACAGGGTCTCACATTTTTCCTGGCCTGGCCTGAACTGAAGTCCTACTATTTATGCTTCCTTTCTACATGGTCTGATGGACATGAGCCATATCCAATTACCGATTGGTGTGAGGTTTTACTATTTATCAGGTCTGGCTAAAACTCCAGTCTCCCTGATTTCCGCTCCATCTCTTGAGTAGCTAGGATGACACATGTGAACCCTCTGACTTGTTTCCTTGTTGTTTCTCATAAAACGTATTATCAAAACCGTTCCACATAGTGATTATTCTAAATTAGGTCTTATAAGTAATTTAGAAGTGTATACAAGCAGAATTGTACACACACACACACACACACACACACACACATTCCTGTGTTTGTACTAAACACGAACAGACTTATTTAATGTATTCAGTGTAATTTGCATATAGTAATGCAAATGCCATAGCTTTTAAAAAACTGTAATGTTACATTTGCCAGATAATAGGAGCATTATTTCTTACACATTGGCCATAGCTTTTATATGAGAGCATCAGGCACCTTCACATTTTTGTGTCCGTTGTCCATGGATTGAGGGACAATTTTTCTTTTTGGGGGGTCATGGGGCTTGAACTCTGGGCCTGGGCGCTGCCCCTGAGCTCTTCAGCTCAAGGCTACTGCCCTGCCCTTGAGCCAAGTCCTTCTTCCCATTTTCTAGAGGTTAACTGGAGATAAGAGTCTCAGGTTCTTTTGTTCCAGGCTGGCTTTTAACCTTGATCCTCAGATCTCAGCCTCCTGAATAGACAGGATTACAGACGTAAGCCACTGTGCCCAGCTGAGGGACAATTCTATTGTTTTATTCTTTTTTTTTTTTTTTGTGAAACTCATAGAAGTTGTAGTGATTTCATCTCTCTCATTTATGTTTTCTCTCTTTTGTTGCTGATAAGTCTGGAGTAAGTTTATTAATTTTTAAAAATATATTTCTCAGGAAGCAGCTATTGGCTTTATTATTTTTCTATATTGTATTTTGTTTTAGGTGTCACTGATTTCTGCTCTGACTTAACAATTGCCCCCTTATTTGATTTTAGTATGTTCTTACTCTTGTAGTTGCTTAAGATAGGAGATGAGACTTTTCTTTCTATTGTAGGTGGTTTTGTCCTAAAATTTCCTCTATATTTACTTCAGTGGTTTCTATCAAGTCTGATTCATTGTGTTTTCATTGCTGTTTAGTTTAAAATATTTTCTAAGTTTCCTTTTTATTTTTCTTTGATGCAAGGGGTTACTTAGAAGTATATTATTTAGCTTCTAAATGTTTGTGGGTTTGTAAATATTCTCTTATTATAACTTCGTAATTCAATTCTATTGTTAGTAGAGGACATATTTTATTTTATTTGAACTTTTTTATGTTTTAGGAGATTGGTATTATGACCCTGAATAAGGCTTATCATAGCAAAATTTCTGAATGCACTAGAAAAGAATGTGTATTCTGCTATTGTTTGGTAGTTGTTTTATGAATGTAAGTCAGGTCAAGTTGTTTGATAAGAGTTTTCTTCTTTTACTGATTATTTTATTCTATCAAGTAATGAGAAAAAGTAATTGTATGTTTGTGCTGCATGCGCTTTGAAACTATTGTCAGCTGCCTAAATATCTGAAATTTATATATCTTCTTAAAATCAGTTGATTATTTTATCATCATGAAAGAACCCTCCTTAGTCTTGGAAATATTCTTTATTCTGGAACTTACCTTGATTGATATTGACTTGGGTTATAATCATCATGATGTATAATTTTTCATGGTTTTTCTTTTAACTTAATTGTATCATTGTGTTGGAGTTTTTTTTATAGGAAGCATGTAATTATGTCTTAAAATCAAATTTGATAATTTCTACTTTTAATTGGAATTTAGACTATTTATTTAAATTTCATGTAATTATTTATATGATAAATAAACTTAAAATTCTTTTTTTCTCTAGTGTTGGAGTTTGATCTCAGGGCCTATCTTCACTGTATCACTTGAGCCACATGTCCAGCCTAGCTTTGGTGCTGGTTAAATGGAGATGGACTCCCATACACTTTTCTTTCCTAGCCCCTTGGAAATATCAGATTACAGGCATGAGACACCAACACTCAGCCTGGTATTTGTTTTCTATTTGTTCCAGGTATTTCTTGCTACTTTTTCACTCCTTTTTTAACTCTTTTCCTTTGTATTAAATGATTATTTTTAATGCATCAGCTTTATCTTCTTTGTGACTTATTTGGTATCATCCTGTGTAATGTTAATAATTGCTCTAGAGCTCTTTTTTTTTCTTATCACTATCAACCTTCAAGTGACCTATGCAACCTCACATGTAGCACAAGAATCTGACAATAGCATACTTTCATTTCCTCCTTCCTAATCTTGTGCTATTGTTGTAAGACAGCATGTACCTATGAATGTTAACAAAACTCAATGCTACATAGTTATTTTTTAAAAAATTATCTATTGTTTTTTATGTTAGATCTGGGGCTTGAATTCAAGGCCTTATGCTCTCCCTTAGCCTTCTTGTTCAAACCTCCACATCTGCTAATTGAAGATAAGTGCCTCAGGAACTTTTCTGCCCACATTGCCTTCAAATCATAATCCTCGTATCTCAGCTTACTGAGTAGGAAGGATTATGGAACGAGTACCAACTTCTGGCAGCAATTAATTACGTTATTTTGTTTAGTTTTCGTTCAGTTATTCTAAGTTTTTTAACTTAAATTTTATTGTAAAGGTGATGTACAGAGGGAGGACAGTTACATAAATCAGGTAATGAGTATATTACTTTGTGAAGTGTTACCTCCTCCATTTTCTCCCACTTCCCTCCCCCTGACTCCTCTCCCCATCAAGTTGTAAAGTACATTTCCAATATGGTGTCTAGTGGGTATCACTGTTGAATTGGTTTAACCTCTGTCCCATCCTTTCTGTAATTCCCCCTCATTCCCCAAATCAGGTAAACTTATACACAAGACAAAGTGTATAGAAATAAAAAAATTGGGTGCTCGCTTCGGCAGCACATATACTAAAAATTGGAACGATACAGAGAAGATTAGCATGGCCCCTGTGCAAGGATGACATCAAATTCGTGAAGCATTCCATATTTTTGTCCCTGCCCTTGTTGCCAGCTTCCTGTGATGCAGGAGCCTGGCTGAACTATGGCTATCTGCTCCAGCTGCAATTTTGCCTTCTGTATCTTGTGTAGATTGACCTACCATGATATCTCTCCATGTACGGTGACTACAGAGCAATTAATAGACTTAAGAAATGAATACCTGCAAGCAGATGAAGCCAATAAAAGATTTTTGGAACAGAGGTATGGTAAGAGGGTGATTCAGAAGGCTCTGGAAGAAATGGAAAGTAAGGAGTGGCTGGAAAAGAACTCAAAGAGCTGCCCCTGCTGTAGGACTCCCATAGAGAAACTAGATGGATGTAACAAGATGATGTGTACTGGCTGTATGCAGTATTTCTGTTGGATTTGTATGGGTTCTCTGTTCAGGGCAAATCCATACAAACATTTCACAGATCCTGATTCCCCATGCTTCAACAGGTTTTTCCATGCTGTGGATGTTAATGGAGGTGTATGGGAAGATGAGATTGAAGACTAGTTCACTTCTGCATATGGAAGTGGAATGGTTTGCCCTAATCTTCTGTCAAGTACACAGAGTAACCTTGCAGGATATTAGAGTGACATGCATTTACTCCTGCTGTGAAGAAGATAAGAAAGAACAAGGTTTATATTTTCATTGGGACTACTGATTAAGGCACATTCATATATTCTTCCATGTAACATAAATTGATAAAATTATAAACCAAAGATTCAGAAAGGGAAAAACTACAGGATATTAAATGTGCCCAGAGCTCTGAATAGTTGAAAAGTATTTATTTTCTTTTCCAAGCCTTAGGTAGGGAGAAGGGTCAAACTTAGAGCAGTGTCAGAAAGGTATCTCTCTGAGACATTCTGTTTGGTGCTCATTATTCACAGCTGAGGTGGATGAAAGCCTTGAGAACATTGTACCAAGAGCTCCATCTCTTTCATGCCACTCACATTTCTTCCAGCCTTAGTTTCTGCAATGCTCTGTTTGGAAGGAGCCATCTACTCTGTAACTGATTGGATGGCCGGTGTCATTTCAACTTTTTCGGAATAGATATTTGTAATGGTTTTAAAAATGTTTTTAATACCACGACACTATCTCACTTGATTATTCATGAGTGGTGTACATAATCCATGGTTTGTGAGCCAATTCTACTACTTAATGATATTGGCTCAGAAGAATTTTAACCCTTTCCCACTTTCCTGAGTAAAGTGGGAAAGGGTTAAAATTCTTCTGAGCCAATATAGAGCTTAGACTTAAAATTTGTCTTTTTCTTATTCCACACTTTCTCCCTTTCTCTCATTGCCTTGTTAAGGACAGTTTTAATTCCAGCTGCATGTTTTTGCTGAAATAGGAGAAAGCCTAGAAATTCTGAACCAAGCTGAAAATGCTATATGTTCTTTCAGTACCTGGGTTTGAATCTGTACACAGCACTATAGTTCTAGTCCTTTCTGAATGTTTTTTTTTAAAGGTCTTCTCTAATAACTCATGGGAATTTGGCTTCTTACTGTTTTTTGCATCCACTGTATTTTGGGTGATCATTTTAGCTTGATACCTTGTTTTCTGGTTTGGTTGGCTTTTTGGAAAATTGTCTTTCCTCATGGTTTATAAAGTAGCCACTTGGTCGATATTTTTGAAAAAGAGGACAGAAGAATTCAGCTATACTTTGTGAACATGTATTTTGCAACCTTACATTGAAAATTAAGGAACCCCTTTTAACTGTCAGCAAGGATTGTGTTTCTGGATAACTAATCTTAAAAATAAAAATAATTTAAAAAAACCATGTTATAATTAGAACAGAGTTGCTCCTGTTTGTTCTGTCACCTGGGAAACCAATAACATTGTTTTTTAAATTTTTGCCAGTCCTGGGGCTTGAACTCAGGGCCTGAGCACTGTCCTTGGACTTTTTCCTCAAGGCTAGTGCTCTGTCACTTGAGCCACAGCACCACTTTCAACTTTTCTATATATGAGCATGTGCTTTTTTCACTGAGCTATACTCCTAGCCATACAACTCACTTATAAAACAGCTTGACTACCATTATTAATATTCTCATTAGTCTGGAGCATTTTTTATATTATTTATCATCATTACCTGGGCTTATGACTGAGATTAGGTTTTAGGGCTCACATTCTTTTTAAACAATTTAGTTTCATGGGTTTCCATCAATCATGTTTATATAACAGCTGAAGTTAATTTAATAAGTTGAAAAGAATTAAAATTACTCACTGTTTACCTAAGGAGAGTGACATTTGTGCTTGAACAGAACTTTTTATTTTCCCATAGTAGCTCAAGATTTTATTTTAACTATTATGGATTATGATGATGGTGATGTCATAGAAGTAAGAAGAAACCTCTTTAACAAAGTGTTACAAAATAACTAGGAGGGATTTGTTTTTCCACTTAACATTTGTAAAAACCCAACAAGGGGGTAAAAGACATGGTTATTTGCCTGCTTTTTCTTAGGTACAAATTGTTCATCCTTCATTTTTATCAAAGTCAATGGGGCTTATAAAATATTGTTTTTGAGACATGAGCTAATTTTAAGAGGGCACAATTTTGGCTAGAGTACTTTTGCCTCTGGGTAAAAGGGAAGATTTGAGTAACCTTAACTACTCTTTGAAGCACATGTGTTTGTAGAAGGTTTCTGTGTCAAGAAAGTATCAGATGTAATGAAGTCTTATAGTAGCTTAAAAAAAGAAATAAAAAAATTGGGGCTGGGAATTTAGCCTAGTGATAGAGTGTTTACCTAGCATGCACAGAGGCCCACGTTTGATTCCTTGCTACCACATACATAGAAAAAGCCAAAAGTGGTGCTGTGGCTCAAGTGGTAGAGCTCTAGCCTTGAGAAAAGCCCCAGGATAGTGCTGAGGCCTGGAGTTCAAACTCCAGGACTGGCAAAAAAATAAATAACCACAACATTGGGGAATAAAGGAAAAGATACAAAAAGACATAACTGGAAACAATATTCCCTCTTGTTTCCATTTCTTGGAGTTCATTTCAATAAGCATCATTTTATATGGTCATATGCATATATTTTATATGATCATATGCACTATTGAGCAATTATGATCTTCTCCTAAAAATATCCTAGACATATTCTAATGATTACAAGTGAGGGAAACCATGTAGCCTTTGTTTCTTTGGATCTGGCTTATTCACTTAATATATATTTTTCCAACTCTTCCCATTTCCTTATGAATAAGCAATGTCATTCTTTCTGATGGAAGCATAGAATTCCATTGTGTATATATAACACATCTTCTTGGTCCATTCATTCATTAAACAGCATCTGGGCTGATTCTATATCTTAGCTCTGGTAAAAAAAAAAAAAAAGCTACAATGAACTTGGTTGTGCTGGTGGCTTTAATGAAGGCTCGTTTATGACCATTTGGGTAAATGCCCAGAAGTGGAATTGCTGGCTCAAGGGGAGGCCTATGTTTAGTTTTTTGAGGAACCACCATACTGCTTTCCAGAGTAGTTGAACAAGTTTACATTCTCACCAACAGTGTAGTAGCATTTCCCTTTGGCCACATTGCTGCCAGCATCTGTTATTATTAGATTTCTAGATAATGGCTATTCTAACTGAGGTGAGGTGAAATCTCAAAGTCGTTTTGATTTGCATTTCTTATATGGCTAGGGATTTGAATATTTCTTCATGAGTCCATTGGTGAACAGTTAGCCCACTTATTAATGTGGCTGTTGTTTCTCTTTCTTTCTTTCTTTCTTTCTTTCTTTCTTTCTTTCTTTCTTTCTTCCTTCCTTCCTTCCTTCCTTCCTTCCTTCCTTCCTTCCTTCCTTTCTCTCTCTCTCTCTCTCTCTCTCTCTCTTTCTTTCTTTCCCTTCCTTCCTTCCTTCCTTCCTTCCTTCCTTCCTTCCTTCCTTCCTTCCTTCCTTCCTTCCTTCTTTCTCTTCCTTTCTCTCTCTTTCTCTCTTTCTTTCCTTCCTTCCTTTTTTCTGTCTCTCTCTCTTTCTCTCTTTCTGTTTTTCTTTCTTTCTTTGCCAGAATTGAGGTTTGAACTTACGGACTGGGCACTCTCCTTGAGCTTTCTCAAGTCTAGTGTTCTACCACTTGAGCCACAGCACTACTTCCAGCTTGTGTATGTGGTACTGAGGAATTGAACACAGGGCTTCCTGAATGCTAGGCAAACAATCTACCACTAGGCTATGTTCTCGGACTGGGTTGATGGTTTTTTGAGAATTTGGGGGTTTTAATCTTTTGAGCTATTTTTGAATATATTTTAGATATGAGGTCCTTGTTTGATTTATAGCTAGCAAAGATCTTCTCCCGGTCTGTGGGCTACCTATTCATAGTGCTACCTTTATCCTTTGCCATGCTAAACTCTTCAGTTTGATATAACCCATTGTGTTTCTGGGTCTTAGGAAGTTTTGACATGTACCAAGGAGCCCTAGTGTTTCTCCTATATCTTCCTGAATATTTTCAGGTTATTTGGTCTTATGTTGAGGTCTTTGATCCATTTGGAATTGATTCTGGTGCAGGATCTAACTTCAGTTTTCTGCAAGTGTATGAACAATTCTGCTAGCACCATTTATTGAAGAGTCAGTCTTTCTTCCATTCTGTGTTTTGGTTTAGCAATTAACTTTTAACGAACATTAGAATAACTGGAATAAAATACTATATATTTACCTCTATATTTCTATTCCTGCTATGCTTCATTACTTTGTTTAAATCCATGTTCCCATATGGTATCATTTTCCTTCTTATCAAAGAAATTCCCTTAATATTACTTGTAATTCAGGTGTATTGGTTTCGAGTTCTTTCAGTACAATAATGTCTGAAAAATCCTTTATTTTACTTTAATTTTTGAAAAGTATTTTCAGAGAATATTGAATTCTAAGTTAACAGCTTATCTTCTTTCAGTTCTTTAAAAATCGGAGATGGAGTATCATAGAGTTTCTGCCTGGGCAGGCTTTGAACTACAGTCCTTTAAATCCCAAGTTGTGCTATTATCATTTTGCTGATGTTGTTTCTAGAAGAAAATGATGTCTCTAGTAGAGAAATCTACTATTATTCTTATCCGTGCTTCACTGTATTGAATGTGTCTTCATTTGATTTTATGATTTGCTCTTTATTGCTTGCTTTGAGAAATTCAATTATGACTTTTTTTTGCAGTTTTTCTTATGTTTTTGAACTTGGAGTTTGTTGTCCTTGGGTCTGTGTGAATATTGTTTTCATTACACTTTTAAAGTTTTCTCCTTTTAATTTTATGCAATCATCCTACAGCTATTTTTCTGATTTTTTTCATTGTCATATTATTAACTTCTTTATTATTTTACATGATTGACTCTAATGTTATTTATACCTGTCTTATTTTTAATCTCACACATTAAGTTTCAATTTAAAAAAGTTTAATTTGGGGCCAGGAGTTTGGCCTAGTGGGTTAAAGTGCTTGCCTAGCATGCACGAAGACCCAGGTTCGATTCCTTGGTACCACATACATACAAAAAAGCCAGAAGTGGTGCTGAGGCTCAAGTGGTAGAGCTCTAACCTTGAGAAAGTCCAAGGACAGTGCTCAGGCCCTGAGCTCAAGCCCAGGACTGGCAAAAAAAAAAAGTTTAATTTGTGAGTTGGAAATTAGCTTCCATGCCTCTAAGTAGTTTGGACATGCCAAAAAAGGCTCAGCGACACAATTTACAGGTAGTTCAAATTGGCAATATGAGCTCTGTCATTCAAAAACTTAAAAAATATTTCAAGGTGGTATCTTTGTGGCACTTAATCAGGAGCAGAGACCATCTAAGCATGGTGTTTTATCTCACTGTGCAGGTATCAAGTTCATAAAACTGGTTCTGTTTAGATTATAGTAACTGTAAGTGTCCTTGTCTGCACATTTTACTATCTATTACAGTTCTGAGTTTCAATTAATTGAATTTAACCCTTATATTCATATATGGCAATTTTTGATTGAGTACCAAATACTGAAGCATTTTCATTGCTGGCTTTTGGACATTTTGATATTCCAATAAATAACCTCAAGTTTTGACTGGCTAGTTTATTTGGAAACATTAGATCCTCTTGCTTCTTGCTTTTAGGAATGTACAAAAGACATTGCTTCTGCTCTAAGAATAGAGTGGGCTAATGCAGTTATTTGCCTTTCCCCTCTGGGAAAGGAAGTGGGCCCTCCCAGTAAGCGTGCACAAGTGGGGCTGGCCAGGGCTGGAGGGGCCGTTGGCTACTTTCAGGAGACTGTCGGACTGTTGGCACCCTTGTCTATGCTTCAGCATAATCACTGATGATTCTTTGATTGATATTTTAAAAAATACCAAGAAGGTATCTCTCAACACTCTAAAATAATCATTGGCATACTATGGCTAGCTACCATTTTTCCTGTCTATACTTCAAGATAATTTATTAGATGTGGATTTCAAAAAGAATACCAATTAATTATAGTAAAGTTGGAAAGTAAAGCCTAAAATAATAAATAATATATATTAAAATAATAAATTAACATGCTATATATGCTAATTTATAACCACAATTTAATTAATGTCATATTTTTACTGTGTAAATACCTTAGAAATTTGTTGCTAATGAAAGCAAATATATAGCCAAAAGGTTTTCTTTTCTCATTAATCCTTTATGGGTTATCATCTTTCATCTTTCTCTGTTAATTTGTTTTCTTTAAATTTTTAATGTAAAGGTCATGTACAGAGGGGTTACAGTTACATTCTTTTTGAACAGTGTCACATGTTCCCTCCTTTTCTCCCAGATTTTTCCTCCTAAACCCTTTCCCCCAGAAGGTGTAGAATTCATTTTCAACATAGTGCCTAGTGAGTAGCAGTTCTGAGGTTTGGATTCAGGTCATGGTACTTCCTGGTGCTCTTATTATTGGAGCCATTCTGCCAATCTTTATTTTTGTATGTGTTGGATCTTTTCAGCATAGAATATATAATCTGTTACTCTGGACTCCAGTCTTCCTCTTTGTGTTTCTCTTGCAGTTGGAAAAAAAAGTCTTGCCATTCAAATGGAGCTTGCCAAACCTTTTATGTCCATTATGGCTTGAAGGTGATCCTCTGATTGTCATCTCACCAGTGGCTAGGATTACAAGATTAAGCAACTGCATTAGATTTTCTAATTTCTGGCAAAATTAAATGTTAGTAATAATGTAAGAGCCAGTTGTTATATTGTCTATTATTTAATATTTAAGTTATTTCTCATTCTGTATTATTTTAAACAATAGTGGGAATCTCATGTAAATGCAAGTAGCCTTTTCCATAGCTTGGATTATTGTTTTAGGATGCATTTGAAGTAGTTATATATATTGATAAGCCAATTTATCAGAGTTGTGTGACTTTATATTCAGGGAAGTATGCTTGACACTTCCAGTCTCACCAGAAAATCAAAACACGTAAATAAAATTATTGTTATCTCGGTTGTTCAGAAATATTAACTTCCAAATTATTTTTGTGCCAGTCATGGGCTTGAATTTAAATGCCTGAGCACTGTCCCTTGGATTTTTAAAAATAATTTTATTGCCGGGATAATGCATAGAGGAGTTACAGTTAAATTTACCACATAGTAGGTGCATTACTTCTCACACATTGATACTCCCTCTTATGTTTTTTTGTTCCCATTTATATCCCCCACCCCCTCCCAATCATCTTGTTTTCCCCCTTCCCTTCCCTATTTCAAATAAACAAATAAATGTATCTACAATATACCAGGTAACAAGGTCAGATACAGTAACAATATGAGATTGACCTAAAGGCAACAAAAGAGAAGAGAACTAACATAGTACATTAAGAACAACAACCACACAAGATAAAGCTCTTGTTTTCATATCCTGGAGATCCTTTCATTTAGTTTCATCCTATATGACCCTATGTATATCAGTTTTGCGCTATTGTAATCCTCTGCTAGGAGAGTCCTAGAAATGTACTAATTATTGCAAATGAGAGAAGCCATGAAACTTATGCTCCTTTGGGTCCGGTTTACTAAGATTTTTCCCAAGTCTTTCCATTTTCTTACAAATGGGGCAATTTCATTCTTTCTGATGGCATCATAGAATTCCCTTGTGTATAAGTACCACATCTTCTTGATCCAATCATCTACTGAGGAGCATCTGGGTTGGTTCCATAATTAGTGCTGCAATGAACATCGCTGTGCTAGTAGGTTTAGTATGTACTTGTTTCTGGACATTTGGGTAAATGGCAAGGGAAATTGATGGGTCATAGGAGAGCTCTATGTTTAGTTTTTGAGGAACTGCCATACTTCTTTCCTTAGTGGTTGAATCCTTTAAATTTAATTTTATTGGCAAGGCAAAGTACAGAGGAGTTACAGTTATATGCGTATGTCCCTTAGCTTTTTAGCTACGGAAAAATAGGCTGGTGCTCTGTCTACCATGTGAGCCATCCTGCTACTTGGGATTTTGTTGTTAACTGGAGATAAGAGTCTCACAGATTTTCTTGTCAAAGCTGGTTTGAAACAGAGATTCTCAGATCTCAGCCTCCTGAGTAGCTAGAATGACATATGTGAGCTACTGGCATCCAACTTACACCTTTTAGTTTTAAATCTGTCTCTTTTTTTGACTGAATGGACAAGTTTCAGTTCTTTTAAATCAAACTTTATGTATACTTTTGTTAACTATTTGTTAATTTCTTGTCTGATTTTTCCTGCTGGGTTGTTGACATTTTCCAGTAAATAGGATATCTCAGTGCCACATTTGTTCCAAGTGCTTTTATGCTTGCCTTTTTATTCATGTTTTTGTATCTCATTTCTATTAAATAGAAAAGAATATCATGAATAATTTTAAATAAAATATAGATAAAATATTATCTAATTTCTTATTCAGAGCTGATAGGACTTTCCCAGAACAAGAGGAATATTAATAATTCAGATAATATAATCATATAATGTCATATATACATTTCATTTCCATATAAAAAGTATGAGAATTTTAGAGTTGTTCACTAATAATAATTATAATAATATTTTATTGGTTTATGTCAGATGTTACAATGACAATTGAATTGTCAAGTGACTGGTTCATAATGTACTTTTCAGCTTTTTCTGGGTGAAAATGTAAACCTGAACAAGCGCCATGGTCAATTACAGAACATTTAATGTGACCTAATTAGTATTGTGAGGAACTAGCGCATGGAATAGCAAATGGGGACATACTAGGGATGGAGCTGAATGTGAGGGGAATACTAATTTTAGATTGCATTGTTTTATTCATTCAAACCCTCTTCTAGTAGAAGAGAAAATAGTACCATTCGGGATAGAAGCTATGTAAGGTGCTTTCATGGGTATTTGTTTCATCCTCATGGGCCTTTGAGGAGGCCATTTTCAAGATAAGTCTCCACACATGACAAGGTGAATGAAACTGTCCAATGTTGTATGTTCTGTATGAAGTAGCCAGGAACTTAAAACAAACAAACAAACAAACAAACAAAAACAGCCCCCACCCTCCCGAGATTCTCACAAGAGAGAAACACCCATTCATAGTCTCATGAAAATAAATCATAGCCCACTGACTTGTTATTCATTAGACAATCTTAAGTTCTTCCCTGAGCAACAAGTCCTAGTAGAATGCCAGCATCAGTTGACTGAGTCAGTCAGTTGGCTAGCTGGCCTCTTTATGTTTGTTTGCTGAGTGGGCAGTCTGGAGTGTACTGGTCTGCCTAAGATCTGAGGAAGAAGCATTGAGGGTGGCTTGCTTCTATGTACTTTCTTTCCAAATTGCATGACTGGTCTGTTCTACCTGGCTTCGTTCAGGAACCCTGCTGTCTTTGTCTGATGTTTTTGGTCATTATTTTGATTTAGAATCTTGTCAGGACCATTAATGTATCTGCTTGTGTAAAGAAATCAGTTGGATACCCCCACACAATTCAAACACATTTACTTTTAGTAGAATACAATTTGGCAATTTTATCTATGGATTTCCTTTATCTCCATCTTTCTTACTGTTTTATAACTCTCCAGCTATGATTAAAATAGCCTAGAATAAAGTAGTGTTTTCTAATTTTTATTTTTGTTAATGCAGAACAGAGATAAAAGATGGAACAACATCAATAGCTTGTTCTATATTAGATTCAGATCTTAACTCTAGATCTTTCAAAGTGGGGGAAAAGGCATTTTCCCTGAAAACGAAATTTCAAATGGAGTGAAATCTACCGGATTTAAAAAGAGATGGAGATTGTCTTAGTTCATTTGTTCTGCTGTAACAAGGTGTCCTATGCTGGGTGATTTATAAACAACTAAAATTTATTTCTGAGAAAATGACACCTCATAGAGTCAGGGAAGATAAAAGTGACAGTGATTCTGTTCTCATCTTCCGAGTGCACTTGTTGCTATGTTTCTATAGAGCAGAAAAGAACACAAGGAGACAACTTGCCCCTCCAGCCCTTTTATCAGACACTAAATGACCTCCATGAGGGAGGAACTCTCACAACTTTTTCGCTTTTTTTCTAAAGGCCCTACCTCTCATTATTGTTGTATTGGAGATTAAATTTTAACATCAATTTTTGGAGGGCACACACATATTCTGACCAAAAGATAGGTCAGAAAGTTATTTTATTTTGTTATTTTCCTTCTTTGGAGAGGGAAGGCTTATGACTAGATGTTTATACAAAACAACCACAGCCCTGACTGTACAAAGAGGAAGAAAGACATTTTGAAGAGACTGTAATCTGATCACGACACTGTGGCTCGGGCAAGTGTAGTGGATAAACACCTGAATTTCTCTCTATATCTTCCCAATCATGATATTAAAAGGCAAAATGATATGAACCACAGGGAAAATGGACAGAGGAGATGACCACAAAATATTGGAGGTGATCACTGGGCCTGTAGTGAAATGACCCAGCTGTTTCAAGGCAGTCTGTCCGTCTTTGTTGAGACTTCCCCTTCGGAGGTGAGTCTGGTTTCATTTGGAAGAATGTGATAGAAAACTAGTAATGTCTTCTGTGGATGAGAGAGAGTGGAGAGCAGGCCAGAGGCCTGTATTGGAATTTGTCCTTGGGATGGAGGGATAGAGAGATGATGGGCAAGTGTTCGCATAGGTGGTATTGAAATGATATTTGGTGCTTTCTGGATTCAGCAAGGATCTCAAAGGATGGAGTGGCTGATGACAAGTAAGCAGGCGTGGGTCAGGGCTGGATGGAACCTAAGAAGTTAATCTATGATCAGTAAGCTAGATGAAGCAATTAAGATTTTTAAATAGGAGAAAAATATAATATGTTCAAAATAGGGGCAGGCAGGATGAATGAAGTTTCAAGATCAGAAAAGAAGACCTTGAAGTGGTAAGAACACTTTACTTGAGGACCAAATAAATGATAAATTTGAGTTCATTTTGAATGCCTTTTGTGGTGCTTCTTACTGTATGTTCCAAGTTCTTTAACACCAATTTACTAAAAGTTCATCCCATTCCTCTTAACTATTTGAAAATAACTTTCTGTTTCTTAGTTGTATGAACTCAAGAACATTCTTTACTTTCTCTGACATTTAGCCTTCACTCTGTGATACAAGCTGACAGAATATATTACTTCTCTAGCCTTGTCTCAGGGTTAATGTTTCAATCAGTACCACTCATATTTAATGAATTTTTTTTATTTATCTTGTCTTTGAAAATAGTTCTGTCAAGAATAAATCTGCATCTCATGATAAAAAGAGGTAAATTTATTTACTTATCTATGCTTTTCTCAGTTACCATCTGTGGTGCTCTTATTAATGGAAGTTTTAATGGGATCCCCAATCTATAATGGTTCTAAATCTGTTTAATGGTAATGTCCCATGCCTGTATCTGTTATCAATTTCATAATTTTCAAGGACATGTGAAAAATATGATTTGTGACATTCATAATCAATACTCAAAGACAACTTAATTTCCAGGCATGTAATATGGAGACTGACTTGTTTCCCCTTCTTTTAGTACCTCATTTCCACACCTATGCCACTACAAAAGCAGAATCATTCACTTTGCAAAAGGTTTATCAGAGAACTAATTATGACATCAAGTGGGGTGGTGTTCAGAATGGTCTGAATGATAAACAATGAGAAAAAAATCATCCAATAATTATTTAAAGTAGTGCATGTTAGCATCTACTCTGATCTGATGGTGGTGGTAGCTGCGAAAAGCTTCCAAGTAACAATACACATCCAGCCATTGATGAGATTTTATTCTTCTATTCATAGTTTATTTCATTACAAAAGTCCAGTGGATTTAGTCTGTGTTTCAATTATCCTGGCCACTTACTTGTGGGTATTGTGCCGGCTGCTTCACGTGTGCCGCCAGCCCTCTGCACTATTATCCTGATTAACAAAAGACAATTATTAAATTCTATAAAAGCTTTAGCTGGAACTGCCATTACAATAGGCACAGGTAATCAGAGGTATAATCACCTTCTGCTAGAAATCTCTTTCCATAGAATGAACTGGAACAGAGTGCTGTCTTTGAAGTCCATTTTCATGTAAACAGCAAATGGTGCTGTCAGGATTTTTTGCCACAGGTTTGTAGTGCAAATGTGTATCATTAGCTCAGGGTCAAGAACTGACTTGCCATTCTTTCTCAGTTTTAGTATGAATATATTTGCAAAATACATCACTTTCCGTTTTAGGGCCATATCTATTAAGGATATTTATTGTAATAGTATACCTTTTCTGTTTCTAGAATAGAAACACATCATGCTCCCTTGAAACAGGCACACATAATGTGATTTGAACCATACACTTAGAAAACTGGCATCCTCGAGACATAGCTTGGCACTAGAGGCAGGTGTTGGTCCTGTCTGCTAAAACATGAGCTATCACGAGGAGCTTGTGTGCCTGTGTCTCAGAGGAGTAGAAGCAGCTGGGATGTGGTATTGTCCATGTCTGGATGACTCTGACATTCAGGAAAGGGGGACTTGAGACACTGTCAGTAATTCAAAGGTGACCTGTTTATACCAAAAAGCAACAATGGTGGATTCTTGACTGTGCTGTTGTTGTGGGAGCTACGGTAGGCCCACAGAAATAAACTAGAATATGCCAACTGCCTCAAAATATTTCCCTTTGCCTGCCTGGCATAGTATCTTTTATCTCATTGTTTTCAGCCTTGTCATTGCTGTTAATTTGAGCTCAGTAGTTCTTCATTGTAGGGGACTGTTTTGGCATTGTAAGGTACTTAATGGCATCTCAGGCCTTTATCCTCAAGATACCAGAAGCTTCTCCTCATCTCTGAGTTGTAAACAACCAAGTATGACTCTACCCATTGTTAAATGTTCTTGGGAGCAAACTTACCCTGGCTAAAGGCCACTGTTCAGCAGAATTGTAGGTACTCTAAGCACTCTAGAGGAAGATGGATAACTCCAGAAATACCTTTGCACCCATGACTCACCTGATTTTCTCATGTAAGAACAGGGCCAAGATAGGAATCAAACTGATGAGTGGAGTTAGGAAGCTGCTAGGAGAGGACAGAGGTGATGGGTGATTCTCATGTTGCCCAGAAATTCCATGTGGGAGAAACGAGATGTCAAAAGAGGGAAAATTGGCATGACCAGAAGTGAGGAGTCACTTCCATGCCCAGGTCTCCCTGGACTGTAAGCTTTCTCAGGGAACAAATGATTGTGGATGAAGTAACGAAGTTCAGATCTGCTGTGATCACCTGGTCAGGAGGAGGAAGCACCAGGTGGAACAGGCTGCAGTGGTTTGAGGCATGCTGATGTCAAAGGAAGGAACTGGGCTGTGCTGTCCTTCGCCTTGGAGTCTGTGACATGCCAGTGCTGGAGAAGCCAGGCAGCAGACCTTTCTCCACTCCACCCCTGCTCGCTGTATGTCGACTGAACCTGATGAACCCCGTGGAGAAGATTAGTTCTTTCAAGTATGATTAAAATTTTGGTATTTGAAAGGGTGTCAGGGGTGTGTGCATCTACACACACACACACACATGCCACACACACACAAATACACATATCCCAAAGATTGAGAACTACTAGGTTTCTAATACAAATGTTCGGTATTTTTAAAATATCACATGGGCGATAGAAAAACTTAGGGCTTCACTAAGAGTAAGTGAGAGATCTGCCCCCTTTCATTTATCTTCCTTTGCACCCTGATAATCCTAGTTGCTTTTGCTGTATAATCTCCCCTTATCATTCTCTCTATTTGGATTATTTTAGAAAAATAAAAAAAAATACCAGTGCATACTTACACTTGGCCTTCCTTTTTTCTTGCGCATTCCCATTTCTTCTGTGTTGTCCAAGTTTTTTGTTTTGTTTGTTTTTACTTTGTCCTCCCATCTTGTTTCTTGATTCTGAGCTTCAACTTCCCTGGACTCTGTGTGTATGATAACCTGATAGCCTAGGTTATCAGAATAGTCTCAAGTTCAAATCCTGTATCATTTCTCTGGCACCCTTTGTTTGTCACAGCTTTCTGTAGGGAACATGTTCTGTCACTGTCTGAATCATGAGCTCCAGGGGAAGGTACTAACAATGGTGTCACCCACTCTTCAGAGATGGTATAGATGTAGATATAGATGATATAGTTGTTGTATGACAGGATTGTGGTAATGCAGCACTAGGCGGCTATATTCAAAAATTGTCAACATCTCTGCTTACACCTTGTGAATTCTGGGCTGGGAGTTTGACCTAGTGGTAGAGTCCTTGCCTAGCATGCACAAAGACCCAGGTTCAATTCTTAGTACCATATACACAGAAAAAAAGCCAGAAGTGGTGCTGTGGCTCAAGTAGTAGAGCTCTGGCCTTGAGCAAGGCCAAGGACAGTGCTCAGGTCCTGAGTTCAAGGTCCAGGACTGGCAAAAAATCCCCCAAAAACAAAAACAAAAAAACCCTTGTGAATTTTATGCAAGTTACCCTCCGAAAGAAGTAAATAAAATCATGGAACTAAAAGCATCATGCTAATTACGGTGCCGTTCATTGCCCAGCAACCTCTCTACTGAAGTTGTGTGAATTGATTGTCCTTCCTTGATTTGTGTCCTCTGAATTTTTTTACTTTTCATCTTTTCTTAGAACTGACCCACTGGCCTGTAAAATCTCATTTTATTCCCATTAGCCCAGGGCTTAGAGCCCAGGCCCCAAGACATCTTGTTTCTCACAAGAAACCAGAGTGTATGCACAAAGAAACAAAAAAAAATGGTGACATAAAATTCAATTTGATGGTAACTCTGACCAAGGGCTTGTAAATAGTAACATGTCTTAATAAAATGTTCATCAAAGGGATAAAAGCTATCCTCATCCATTTTAGTCTTTTCAGTCTGGCTAAGTGAGCAACTACAAATTCTGCTGTCTAAAGGGCTATCACGGCTCACAGATTCATGCTGGCATACCTTCTGGTTCTCTCTCAAGAGTCAGCTACTCCCCTGATTCTAGAGCCTTCCTTCTTCCCACCCACAGAAATCTCCTTCCATCCAGAAGGCAGTAGGAATGAACAAATTCATTCAGCCTTCCAATGGATGAATCACCATATTAAGAAAAAAAGAGACAAAGACGATTTACTACCGTTCCAATACTGAACCTCTGGTCATTATCCTTTTCCTTAGCATCCTGCTCTTCTTTCAATGTCTCTTTTCTCCCTTGAGGCCTGCAATTATATATTTTGATGAAAAATATATCTCATAATTAATCTTGATTAATCTTAATGACCAGCTTCATGGACCTGAGACACACTTGGGAGATTAGCAAAGCACATCTGAGTGTGTGTGTGTGTGTGTGTGTGTGTGTGTGTGTGTGTGTGTGTGTGTGTGAGGGCATTATCAAAGTGATGACATGTGAGGATCCTAACCTCATGAATGGTTTAATCCACTAACAGATGTAACATTTCAACAGACTGTTGGAATCCAGTGAAACAATGGGAGATGGGGCCTGTTTGGAGGACACAGGTTACCTGGGGCCTGTTGTGGAGGCTATAGCTTGTCCTACTTCCATTATGTTACTATTCCACTCTCTTTCCTGTCTGCCATGCAGATAGGAAGTTCTGCTTTCCAGTATTTTGTCCAAGTGACAAAAAAAGTCACTGGATGCCATGGCAAGTTTGTTTTTGTATGTTCTGATAGTGGGACTTGAACTCAGGGCCTCACACACTTGACTTGTTTTTTTTTTTGCTCATGGCCGCACGCTATCACTTTAGCTACATCTCTATACCCCCACTTCTGGCTTTTTGTTGGTTATTTGGAGGCAATGGTCTTGGATTTGTCTGTTTGGGCTGGCTTTGAACCATCTTCTTCAGATCTTAGCCTCCTGAGTAGCTAGGGTTACAGCTGTGATCCACGGGAACCCAGCTCCTGGAAGATTTTAAATAAAAGGTCATTGCATTATCATTCATTAATTTAATGTTCATTTATTATTATCTAACTACATAATAAGAATAGTGCCAATGATATTCTGAAAAATATTATTCCTTTGATGATGAAAACAAATCAGGATTCTTGAAGGAATTTGAAATATAAATTTGAATGTTTTAAAAAGAAGACACAAAATATAAAGCCATTGTTCTCACAATTCAGAGTCAATATCAAAGTATTAATAGTATTCTATCTTTTTCTGTATTCATATGTATGTGTTTAAAATATTTTAACTTGAATTTTTAGAATATCCCACTGGAGGTAAATTTCCTAAAAATCAGGGGAAGTTTCAGACTACTGAATTTAAGTAGTTAGTGGTCTAAATTTCTATTCAGAAATGTACAAGATTTAGTTATGTTCCTGCACAACCATATTCTGACTATGCTTTTAGTTGTCTTGTCTTGACATGGGCATTATATTTTAATCTGCAGTATTACGCTGTGTTTACTTTATGGTAGATAAATAAGTCTTCTACATACAAAAATATTTTCACTTGAAATACATGAATATATTTTTTGACTTATTTTCTTTTTATTCAAGTGGTTGGATTTTAGGTAGAATTTATCCTTTCAACATAGGAGATGAGAAGCAATTAGGGAAATGAGGTAATATTAAACAGATTACTTTGGGTTTAATATCAGAGTTCCACCTACTGGTAGATTGTAAAATAGCATGCCACCGACATCAAGATTAAGCTCTTATTGTCAGCAAAGTAATTTGAAATATGACTGTACCTTGAATTATTTTTGTGGCTGTTATGACAGTTATCAAACAAGACAAAGGTCATAGCTTCAGATTTTCTGTCAGTGCAAATATCAATATGTGCGACATTTCAACAGATTAAAATGCAAATAGCTAAATAGTAGTAAAATGGATTGATTAGCAGACAAAGATAATAGATTGAAAGTGAGTAAGACAACTATAGTAAATGAGGCCTTAAAGCCTAGCTAATTTTATGGATATGTACTAATGAATCTTTAAGAACTGGATAATTCTGGGCCAGTGGTTTGGCCTACTTGTAGAGTGCTTGCCTAGCATGTATGAAGACCTGGGTTTGATTCCTTAGTACCACATACATAGAAAAAGCCAAAAATGGTGCTGTGGCTCAAGTGGTAGAGCTCTAGCCTTAAGAAAGCCCAAGGACAGTGCTTAGGCCTTAAATTCCAGGCCTGGCACAAAAAAAAGAAATGGGTAATTCTATTTAAATTGTTTTATGGTGTAGAAGAAATTGGAAAGAATCTCATTGTCTTTATGAGTGTACTAAGCTGTAGTACCAAACTAAAGAAAGATATAATAAAGAAAAGTATATTAGTCTAATTTAGAGCATAGTTCTGAAGTTTGAAATAAAACATTGATATGAAATTGACATATAAATAATAATGGCTAATTATATCAGTTTTATAACATTTCAAAATGTTACCTCAAATGTTAGAGTCTTTAATAAACATTTACAAGCATATGATTATGTGGGCTAGAAGTTTGTGCCAGGACCAGATACTTTAGATGATTACTGGCACTGTCCTTGGGCTTTCTCAAGGCTCTTGATCTACTACTTGGACCACAGCACTACTTCCGGCTTTTTCTGTGTATGTACCTTGGAATTGAACCCAGTACCTCATGTATGCTAGGCAGGCACTCTACCACTAGGCCACACTCCTGGACTTCCCCACCCCCTTTTGGGTACAGAAACCAATCATTCTCGCTTGTACATTTCTGGTGACCACAGACTGGTTCCCTCCTGTGTCTGAGAGTTGATGCTATCTGTTGGCTGGCTTCCTCTTCATATGCTTTCTTATTCTTAAGAAAGCCTGCCTCAGTTGGGGGTCTGAGACTCACACCTGTAACCCTAGGTATTCAGGAGGTGGAAACTTGGAAGAACAGTTCAAAGCCAGCCTGGGCAGAAGAATCTATAGGACTCGGTCTCCAATTAACCAATTAATTTAGAGATATGGTTCAAATGGTAGAGAACCAGCCATGAGCAAGAACGTTAATTGAGAGTGCAAAGCCCTGAGCCCCAAGTTCAAGTTCAAGCACTGCTCCTCCCCCTGGAGAGAAGGCTTACCTCCTTGATTTTTCCATAAGCAATGTCAGGAAACAAGAGGCAAAAGCAGATGTTGAATTGCAAGGTTGTTGGAAGTCCAGACCTTGATGTCACAAAATATCATTTTTCTTGGATTAAAGTGATCAAAGCAAATCAAGGTGGTCCACTTTCAAAGAGATGAGGATAGAAACCACCTGTAATTGTGAGGATGATCAAAGCACTTGTAATGGGATGTGTATATAGGCACGGAAAGAATAGTTCCAGTTATTAAAAAAATTACCACAATAATTACATAAGTTAGTTTTCACAAAGTATTTAGAACAATAACTGGCACGCAGTGTTTCATAAGTATTTGTCACATAAAGGAGTATCTGGCAGTAATTCAGTTCAGACATGAAGGGACTCCATCTTTAGAACAATCCACTTTGTGTTGCTGTTTCTAAAGTATGAGTAGCTATAGCTACTATCAGAAGAAGATCAACCTAATATAGCTAGAGCAAGCTTGTGAGTACTTTTTAGAAAATGTGACCATTGGGATAAACAGAAATCTTTTGAATTGGAAATGGTGTAGAGAAATGTAGTTGGAATGGGAGAGGGCTCCTCCTGCTCTTTTCCCTCCCTCCCTCCCTCCCTTCCTCCCTTCCTTCCTTCCTTCCTTCTTTCTCTCCTTCCCAGTTTGTTTGCTTGTCTGCTTTTTTTGTGTGTGTGGGAAAGTTAAACTGTAATCCTACCAAGTGCTCTCTGGTTTGCCTCTAATAACTTAATAACCTTCTCAGGAATGTTAATAACTTAATGGGCTCTGAACCTGTCGAGTAGATCCAATACCCTCTTTTGAGAGTTCAACTACATCCATGAACTTAGAAAAATATGTACATACATATAATCATTCTAGTTGCCATTGTGTATTCTCAATGTTTTCACCTCTTATCTGTATTATAGAAGATGCTCAGACCAATATTTCTAGTCCTAATACTTTCTCTCAGCTTTAGACACTTATATTCACTTGGTTGTCCTTAGGTATAGTATAATATAGTATAATAATAGCATACGTCTTGCTTGCCATCAACTTATTGAGAGCTTCCCCTTCTCCTAAATAACTCAAGCTGGAAACCTGGGCATTATTATACATTTTCTTCTCTAAACTCCAGTGCTCAACTAAGCACTTAATCATGACTGTAATCCATGAATAGTGTTTTGTCATGCCTTTTCTTTTCCCTCTACTCTTATGGTCTTAGTTGAGGGTCATCATTGTTAAATTATTTCATCCAGCCCATAAATTGTTTTCCTAACTCTTCTCTTGCCTCCAGTTTTCATGCCATCCCAATGCTAGAACTGTCTCTAAAATAAAATTCCTATCATTTTACTCTCCTGCAAACATGCTGTCGTCATGGTCCATGACTTACGAGGAAGAACAGATGATTAAAGTTAGTTCTCAAGTTACTTCTGAAATCATTTCTGATTTAGCTCCTGATGATCTCTTTAAGCCCACAAGACCTTCGCAACCACTTCTCGATCTTGTGTCTTCTGGCAGCTCACACCTGTTTTAATGTTTCCTCACTGTGAATAGCTACAGACCCCTGAACAAACTGAGCTCTTTCATGTCTTTGGTTCTTTTCTTTTTTTGTTGGTTGTGGGGCTTGAATTCAGGGCCTGGGCACTGTCCCTGAGCTCCTGTTCTCAAGGTTAACTGGCAATAAGTGTCTCACAGACTTTCTTGCCAAGGTTGGGTTTGAATGGTGATCTTTAGATCTCAGCCTCCCAGGTAGCGAGGATTACAAGTATGAGCCACCAGTGCCTAGCTTACACCTTTGGTTTTATTTATCCATTTTATTTTGTTTTATTTATTAATTTTTTTGATCCATCATGGGGCTTGAACTCTGCGCCTTGGTGCTGTCCCTGAGCTCTTCAGCTCAAGGCTAACGCTCTACCACTTGAGCCACAGCACCACTTCCCAGCCAAGTTTCTTGGGCCCACTAAATAAATCTTAAAAGCAAGAAGCAAGAGGATCAAATGTTTCCAAGTAAATTTACCCAGTCAAAACTTGAGTTTATTCATTAAATCCCAAAATGTCCAACAGCCTACATTGTTTGGTACTCAATCAAAACCTTTGGTTAAAAAAACATTATTTGTATTATCTTTTTATAATTTTAAGAAGTATTTGATCCATTATATTTATTCATCAGTACAATGCCAATATTACCCCTTCTATCATTCTCCATTTTATCTTTGGGCTTTTGCACATCTTTTTTCATTTGTTCACAATTTCTAGTTCTCACTAAGCTTATCCATTTTGCAGTTTCTCTTTTACATTTTAATCTCCTCTGAGACCTTCAGGTGTCTCTCATCTATGGTGGATTTAGTGTTACATAGAGTTATGTGATTTTACAAGTACTTCTGTGTCTGCCCTATGAGACTGACAGCTGGGAATGGTGTCCACACAGCTTGTTATTTACCAGATACTGGCAGAGGGTCCAGCACAAAGTAGATGTGTAATTATGGTGCATCATTAAACAGGTATTCCTATACAACAGATAACAGTTCCATGGAATGCTCCTAATCTAATGTTGAATTACTGCTCAGTTCTTTTGTAAGCTTTGAGAACAAAACAATAACATCAACCAAAAATCCTTCTCTGTAGCTTCATCCCTACATAAGAAAAAAAAGGGCAAAATAGACAAATTAATTCACTCCAATCAACTTCTCTGTGTATTGCTGACAGGACAACCTGCCATTTCTTGTTTCATTTACGGGTGTTGTCATAGCTAGATATTATGCAGTTTAGGAAAAATCACTTCAGATAGCTGCAGAGAGAAGAATGGGCAATTTTAGTGAAGGATTTATTATTTGAACTATACAAAACTACTGTGAAATGGTAACAAATAATGGGGCCTTCGGGAAGCACAATTACTTTCATTTTACAATTGGAGATGATGTAAAATAGAAACAACTGAAGCTGAAGGTTTAGATGCTAATAGAACATAAATAGAAAGCAAGACAAGATGGAAGGCAACCAACTTTCTGTCCTCAAAAACAAACTGAGAGGTTGGGGGCCCGTGACTCATGCTTATTATCTTGGCTATTCAGAAGGTTGAGATCTGGGGACCGAGGTTCAAACCCAGCTCAGATAGGGAAGTCCAAGAGATTCTTATTTCCATTTAACTGCAAAAAGCTGCAAATGGAGTTGTGACTCAAGTGGTAGAATACCATCTTGAGCAAAAAGATTAAGAGACAATGCCTGGTCTTAAATTTAAGAGAGAGTCCTGGCTCCAGCAAACAACCAACAAAAACAAACCAAAAACAAAACTGAAATGAACGGGTGTAAAACAGTATTTTGGATGTTCAGCCATTGAGTTAGGTATATCTGTGTGACTGATTCCCCATTAGAAGAGACCTTTTAATTGTTCCCGCCAGCCTGTCTCACAGATGCTCTTACATACTTTCTCACCCATTTATTACAAAATGGTGATTCTGTTTGAAATTCTAGATCCCATCTCACTAGCCATCTTGTAATGTCTATTAGTACTTCCTTAATTTAGAAGACTCTTGACAAACAACTTATTTTTTTTTCTGCCAGTCCTGGGCTTGGGCTCAGGGCCTGAGCACTGTCCTTGGACTTTCTCAAGGCTAGAGCTCTACCACTTGAGCCTCAGTACCACTTCCGGCTTTTTTCTATGTATGTGGTACCGAGGAATCGAACCCGGGTCTTCATGCATGCTAGGCAAGCACTTTAACCACTAGGCCAAACTCCCCGCCCTTGACAAACAACTTATAAATAAGCAAAGAATACAGGTCTAAAAGTGAGAAATCTAAATTAAGGTGCCAGCATAGTTTCTGGCCAGGGTTTGCACCTGCTGTGCAGATCACCAGAGTCGATGTGTATTCTCCCATGGTAGAAAGCACAGGGAACGCTCTATAGCCTCTTTTTATGAGATACTGGTCTCACAATAAGAGCGTGACCCTCATGACTCAATTATCTTCAAATGTGCCTGACCCCTGATAACATCATACTGAAGATTAGAATTTCAGTATATGAACTTGGTGATGGTAGAGGCAGTAGTGGTGGTGGTGGTGGTGGTGGTGTGTGTGTGTGTGTGTGTGTGTGTGTGTGTACATTTAGCTCATTGCATGCACTAAATATCCTGGAGGTTAGAAGAGTGCCTTTAAAATACTCCACAGAAACAATGCCTTCTTTAAAATCCGTTATAAATACATTTTTTCTTCCTTTCTCTCACTGGAAATACAAGCTGGGATAGGTTAAATATAAGTGGGAAGGGCTCTTCAATGTCTTTTATCGAGTTAAAACCATTTCCTTTAGAGAGGAAGTGAAAAAGGCCAGGGGAAAGCTAGATATTTCATCTTTTTAGCATCCAGCCTCAGAGATAATATGATTCTATTTAGAGAGTATGCAAAACCATTGTTGAATCCTTGATATACTGTAAGGGTCCTCACCTCTAGAGCGTGGAAAGTTCTGCATTTGTAAAGGGAAATTGTAATAAGAAGGAGATATCTGTTTGCCTGGGCGCTTCCACTTCTATCCCATTGATGCATCTTCCTAAAGCTCTTTTTTTTCTTTTCTTTTTAAATTGTAATGTATAGAGGGATTACAGTTACATTCACCAGATAGTAGATGCATTACTTCTCACACATTGATACCCCATCTCATATATTTGTCCCTATTTCCCTCTCCCTACCCCCTCCCTATCATCCTTCCCTTTCCTATTTCAAATAAATAAATAAACATATATACAATAAACCAGGTAACAAAGTCAGATACTGTAACAATATGAGATTAACCAAAAGGCAACAAAAGAGAAGAGAAATAACACAATACATTAAGAACAACAATCACATAAGATAACCATTTTGTTTCCATATTCTGGGGATCCTTTCATTTAGTCTCATCCTATATGGCTTTATGTATCTAGGTTTTGCTCTATTGTAAACCTCTGCTAGGAGAACCCAAGGTTTCTACTGATTATGACAAATGAGGGAAATCATTGAGCCTATGTTCCTTTGAGTCTGGCTTACCTCACTTAATATGATTTTTTCCAAGTCTTTCCATTCCCTTACAAATGGGGTGATGTTATTCTTTCGGATGGCAGCACAGAATTCCATTGTGTGTAATTACCACATCTTTTTAATCCAGTCATTTACTGGGGGGCATCTGGGTTGGTTCTATATGTTTGCTATGGTAAATAGTGTTGTAATGAACATTGTTGTGCTAGTGGATTTAGTGTGTCCATGTTTCTGGACATTTGGGTAAACGCCAAGGAGTGGAATTGCTGGGTCATAGGAGAGTGCTATGTTTAGTTTTCTGAGGAATCACCATACTGCTTACCAGAGTGGTTGAACCAGTTTACACTCCCACCAAGAGTGATTCCTCCTGGCCACATCCCTGCCAGCATCTGCTGTTCTAAAGCTTCTCTTATCCATTAGTTATTTTGTTGTTGTTGGTGGTGGTGGTCTTAGGGCTTGACTTCTGGGTATGGGCATTGTTCCTAAGCTCTTCAGCTCAAGGCTACTGTCCTACCGCTGGTCCTGGGCATTGTCTCTGAGCTCTTCAGCTCAAGGCTATCACCCTACCCTTGGAGCCACAGCTGGTTTTCTAGTGGTTTATTGGAGATAAGAGTCTCTCCAGGACTTTAGTTCCCCGGGCTGACTTTTAACAGGCATTTCCAGATTTCAGTCTTCTGAGTAACTAGGATTACAGGTGTGAGCCACTGTGCCCAGTTATCCATTAGCTATTGAAAAAATATTCCAGAAATAGAAACCCTAACCTTCCTCTTTGAAGATTCTCAGTAAAGCCAAGAAGAGAAGAGAACTAAGACACAAATTCCACAGCAGGGAACAGAAGACCCATAGTAAGAAAACAAGTTTCTCAAGTTCAACTTCTTGCCCCTCAAACATATGTTTTTTTTTCCCCCAGCCTAGATTCTAAATGAATAAAAGGATCAAGAAAATGTGGGACATATACACAAGAGAATCCACTCATTCATCAGGAAGAATGACATCACAACATTTGCAAAGAAATAGATGTCACTGGAAAAAATTATGTTAAGTGAAGTAAGTCAGGCCGGGAGAGACAAAGGATACATGTTTTTTTTCTTATATATGAAAGCTGAAACTAATTTATAAATATGTAAGTAAATGCATACAGGGTTGTATGCAAGTATATACAAATGTACTAACTGAATCATGGTATTTTCAGGGGAGAATTCAAGCAGTGTACTATGTTATCTCTCATTTCTTTTGCTGTCCCATGGTTATCTCATATTGTTACAGTATTTTATCTTGTCATCTGATATATTGTATATATGCTTATTTGGTTATTTGAAATCGGATAGGAAAGGGGGAAAAACAAGATGAGGGGTGGGAGTGGGGGGCTATGGGGACCAAGACATGAGAAAGGACATCAATGTTTGTGAAGTAATGCACCTTCTATCTGGTAGATATAATGTAACCCTTCTATTAATTACAATAAAATATATGAAAAGAAAAAAAGAAAAATTAACTCATATTCCAATAGAATGAATACCAGGACTTGAAAAGTGTGGGAGAAGGTCAAAGAAAGGAAGTAGATAAATAAAGGAGGAGGATGGAGGTTGGAGAATGTAGTCGTCTTATTCAATGTATATCCAGTGAAACTAAGAATATCTGGGGGAGGGTTTGGTTGGGGAGGGATAAGGAAGAATGATGAAGGGAAGAATAATGATCAATATACATAATATTTATAAACTGATTTGTTAATATAACAAAAATAACTTTTTCCCTAATAGAGCTGAAGATGCAATAAAATATACACTTGTGCAAAAAAATTAATGTATTCTAATAAATTCTACCAAAACCTGATTTTTTTAAAGGATGGGTATCCTGGTATCCTCTTTGATTTCTTTCTTAAGGCTTTTTATAGTTTTCATTAAATAATTCCTTTATATCTTTGGTTAATTCCTAAGTATTTTATTCTTTGGGGGGCTATTGCAAATGGGATCATTTTCTTAAATTCTCCTTCTTTTTGTGTATTGTTGGCACAATAAACATTTTTAAAAAGTGTGTGTCTCCAATATCATTGCCGATGTCTGCTTTTTATTTCTACTTTGTTCCTTTCTCTTCATGTTCATTACCATCTAGGTAAGAATTGAACTATCATCATAATTGCTTAATTTAGTGTCTCTCAGGAAATCTTGTGGATAGTCATGAGAACATTATTTCCTTCTGTCTCCCTTCCTCCTCTTTTGAGCATGTGCAGGCTACACTTGTGATAACTCATCTTTGCTTCAAATGTCATGTTGGGCTTCATTTTTTTTCTTGGATTATTTTTCTTTATGGCTCATTGATTTTCCTTGTCATTTTATTAGGTATGAGTGATTTTGCTTTCAGTTGGATATTTTTATTGGAAAGCAGATATTGTGAATGTTATGTTTTGGGGTACTGTTTTTTTGGCAGAGCTTTAAATAATTTTGGGCTTTGTTCTGAACTGCAGATAAATTACTTGGAAATGGATCCTTTTAAAGCATTTTAGGATAAGATAAGTGGCCCTGATGCAGTGGTATTATACACACAGACACACACACACACACACACACACACACACACACATATACTGTCCTAGTGTTAGAAAGTCTGTATTCTGGCTGAGGGAACGTAATTTATTTATAGCCCTGTATGAGTTTGGAGAACTTCTCTCTCCTCTTTTCGAGCTTTTCCCCCTTGGATTCTTTGAGCTTCTTTATTTCCACTTGTGCTAAGCAGAGTTCAGTGAGATTCTAGGGAGGACTGGGGGAAAAATAAAGGTCTGAGAGAGTGTTCCCCCTTGGATCATGTGAGCATGAAGAAACCAAGTGTCATTTTTGAAAGAAGGCAGCCTTCACCAGATATAACATGCTGGAACCTTCACTGTGGACTGTCCAATTGCAAAACCTATGAGCTATAAGTTCCTGCCATTTGTAAATTACCCAATCTTGTATACTTTTGTTAGAGAAGCAGGGATGGATGGAGACAAATGACAACAAAGATGATTATAATAGAGAGAAAAGAAATATAAAAATGATCTGGAATATGTAAGGCCATGCCATTGATGAAGAACTAAAATAGATGCAGACCAAGAAGCTGTCAATTGTAACAGAGGAAAAATATTCTTAAAAAATTTCTACCATGATCTACAAAGCCACTATAACCCTCATCCCAAAACCAGACAGAGATTTATCAAAGAAAGAGAACTATAATCCATTTCTTTGATGAATATTGATGCAAAACTTCTCAACAAAATACTGGCCAACCATCTTCAGCAACTCATCAAAAAATTATACACTATGATCAAACAGGATTCATCACAGGGATGGAAAGCTGGTTCAACATAAGCAAATAAATTAATATAATTCAATACATCAACAGGAACAAGGACAAAAATCACATGATTGTCTTAATAGATGCAGAAAAGGCATTTGACAAGATCCAACACCCCTTTATGCCAAAAGCTCTGGAGAAACTAGGAATCCATGGAACATACTTCAGTATAATAAAGGCTGTGTATGACAAACCCATAGCAAGTATTATACTTATTGGCAAAAAGCTAAAGCCATTCCCTGTAAAATCAGGAATGAGACAAGGAGGCTCACTCTCTCCACTCCTCTTTAACATACTATTAGAATTCCTAGCCAGAGCAATAACGCAAGAAGCAAGCAAAAAGGGGATTCAAATAGGGAAAGAGGAAGTGAAACTTTTCCTCTTTGCAGATGACATGATTTTCTATTTAAAGAACCCTATAGACTACTCCCAAGCTCCTTGAGCTGATTCAAAACTTTGGAAAGGTAGCAGGGTATAAAATTCATGCTCGAAAATCAACAACTGCCTTCCTCTATGCCAACAATGAGAGGAATGAGGCAACAGGAAAGCAACTCCTTTTGCAATAGCCTCAAAGAAAATAAAGTACTTAAGAATTAACTTAAGTAACCCTTTTACTAATTACAATAAAAAATGCAAAAAAAAGAATTAACTTAAGAATGTAAAGGACCTTGTTGATGAAAAATTTAAAACCCTGAAAAAGGAAATTAAAGCAGAACTGAGGAAATGGAAAAACATCCCATGCTCCTGGATTGGAAGAATTAACATCATGAAAAGGGCAATCTTGCCAAGGGCTATCTACACATTCAACAAAATACCCATCAATAACCCAATGTCATTCTTTAAAGAAATAGAAGAGGCAATCCAAAATTTCATATGGAATAATAAAAGACTTTGTAAAGCAAAAACACTTCTTAGCAGAAAGAACAGCACAGGAAGAATTTCAATACCAAACTTTAGACTCTATTACAGAGCTATATTGACCAAAACAGCTTGGTACTGGCACAAGAACAAGGCTTAAGATCAATGGAGTAGAACTGAGGACCCAGATATTAACCCACAGACCTATGGCCACCCAATCTTTGATAAGGGTGCCAAAAAATAGATTAGAAGAAAGATAGCCTCTTCAACAAGTGGTGCTGGCAGAACTGGTTAAGCACCTGCAGAAAACTAAAGTGGATCCGTCTTTGTCACCCTGCACTAGAATTAACTCCAAATGGATCAAAGACCTAGAGGTAAAAGCAGATACATTGAAAACTTTACAAGAAGGAATAGGAGATACACTTGGTCTCCTAGGCACAGGTCAAAACTTTCTTAATAAGGACCAAGAAACACAACAAATCAGAGAAAGTCTGGATAAGTGGGACTGCATTAAACTGCTGAGCTTCTGTATGGCAAAGGACATAGCTAGCAAATTATCTAGAAAGCCTACAGAGTGGGAGAAAGTCTTCACTAACCACACAACAGACAAAGGTCTCATATCTAAAATATATCAACAGCTCAAAAAATTGAGTCACTCCAAAACTAATCTCCAAAGTAACAACCATCCCATTAAAAGATTGGCCAGAGTTTAAAGAGAGTCTTCTCTGAAGAAGAAATAAGAATGGCCTATAGATATATGAACAAATGCTCGACATCTCTGGCCATAAAAGAAATGCAAATCAAAACAACTTTGAGATTCCACCTCACTCCAGTTAGAATGGCCAGGATCAAGAAATCTAATAACAACAGATGCTGAAGGAGATATGGCCCGGAGGGATCACTACTACACTGTTGGTGGGAGTGCAAACTCGTTCAACCACTATGGAAAGCAGTATGGCAGTGCCTCAAAGGAGTAAATATAGAACTCTCCTATGACCCAGCAATTCCACTACTTGGCATTTACCCAACCGTCCAGAAACAAGGGCATACTAAATCCACTAGCACAACGATGTTCATTTCAGCACCATTTACCATAGAAAAGATATGGAACCAAACCAGATGCCCCTCAGTTGATGAGTGGATCAACAAGATGTGGTATTTATACACAATGGAATTCTATGCTGCTGTCAGAAAGAACAATATAGCCCCATTGATAAGGAAATGGAAAGACTCAGAAAAAAATCATATTAAGTGAAGTAAGCCAGACTCAAAAGAACATAGGCTCAATGGTTTCCCTCATTTGTTATAATCAGTAGAAACCTTGAGCCCTCCTAGCAGAGATTTACAATAGAACAAAACCTAGATACATAAGGCCATATAGGATGAAGCTAAATGAAAGGACTTCCAGGATATAGAAACAAAAGCCATATAACGAGTGATTGTTGTCCTTAATGTACTATGTTATCTCTCATCTCTTTTGCTGTCCCTTGGTTCTCTCATATTGTTACAGTATTTCACCTGGTTATCTGATATATTGTATATATGTGTATTTGGTTATTTGAAATTGGTTAGGGAAGGCGGAAAACAAGATGAGGGGTGAGGGTGGTTGGAAGGAAATGGGAGCAAGACATGAGAAATGTTTGTGAAGTAATGCACCCTCTACCTGGTGAATATAATGTGACCCTTCTACTAATTACAGTAAAAAATATATGAACAAATTTCTACCATGATTTTTTAATATATTTTTTATTGTAATTAATAGAAGGGTTACATGATATTTGCCAGATAAATGGTGCCTTAATTCCCACACATTGATACCCTTTCACATGTCATGGTCCCCATTTCCCTTCCCCCCTTCCCCACCCCTCATCTTGTTTTCCCCCGTTCCCTATCCAATTTCAGATAACCATATACAAATATATCCAATATATCAGGTAACAAAGTGAGATAGTGTAACAATATGAGATAACCAAGGGACAGCAAAAGAGATGAAAGATAACATAGTACCTTAAGAACAACAATCATTAATTATATGGCTTATGTTTACATCATATTTTAAATGACAAGTTTAACAAACAATTGTTCAAGGAGGGAATCTCTAATTACATTATCTGGGACTTAGTCTTTAGAACTTAATCAAAATTAGGCTAACGGTTTGTATGTCATAGAAACATATCAGTTTATGAAATAAAACATTATAATTATAGAGTCATAGGTTTTTTTGTCTATATAGTTATATTTGTATTTCCATTACCATGTCCATTGCTTTGGGTATGCAGTTATTGAGTCCTCGCTCTTGTACACTTTGGATTTAATAACCGCATATTAAGGATACCATGCGCCTTTTGTTCCTTAGGTTTTGACTTGTCTCACTCAGCATGATTCGCTGTAGATTCATCCACTTCCCTGCGAATGCCATTATTTTATCTTGTCTGTTGGCTATGTAGAATTCCATTGTGTATATATATCACATTTTCTGTTTCCATTCATCCACAGTAGGGCATCTGGGTTGTTTCCATTGCCTGGATATTGTGAATAGTGCAGAGATGAACATAACTGAGCAGGTGTCTTTATAATACCCTGGTCATGCTGTTCAGGATAGATGCCCAGAAGTGGTATGGCGGGATCATAGGGAAGGTCTATTTTCAGTTCTTTAAGGAACCTCCACACTGCTTTCCAGAGTGGCTGAACTAGTTTACAATCCCACCAGCAGTGCAGTAGGGTTCCTTTTCTCCACAACCCCGCCAGCAACTGTCATTGTCTGAGTTCAAATTCTTGGCCATTCTTGTTGGGGTAAGGTGGTATCTTAGGGTTGTTTTTATTTGCATTTCTTTTATGACCCTAGATGATGAACATTTTCTCATATGTTTTTCTGCCATTTTAATCTCTTCTTCTGATAGGTCTCTCTTTAGTTCCCTTGTCCATTTAGTGAATGGTTTATTGGGTTTTCGGGGGATTAGTTTCTTGAGTTCCTGTCAGATGGATTGTTAGTGAATATCTTTTCCCAGTTGGTTGGCTGTCTCTCTTCTTTTGCAACTATGTTTTTATCTGTACAGAAACATTTTATTTTTAGGTAGTCCCATTTATCGAGTCTCTCTCCAATCTGTTGTGACCCTGGGATTCTGTTCAGGAATCTGTTGCCTGTGCCTATGAGTTCCAGTGTCTCTCGTATATTATCATGTAGCAATTTCATGGTTTCCGGTCTGACGTTGAGGTCTTTAATCCACTTTGAGTTAATACTTGTGCATGGCGAAAGGCTAGGGTCAATTTTTAATTTTCTGCATGTGGCTGCCCAGTTTTGCCAGCACCAATAATTGAGTAGACTGTGTTTGTTCCATTGTATATCTTTGGCTCCTTTGTCAAATACAAGTTGCCTATAGGTATATGGTTCTATTTCTGGGTCTTCTATTCTGTTCCACTGATCTTCTGGTCTGTTTTTGTGCCAGTACCAAGCAGTTTTTGTTACTATGGCTCTATAGTAGAGTTTGAAGTCTGGTATTGTAATACCACCAGCATTGCTCTTTTTGCCTAGAATTGTTTTGGCTATTCTAGGTCTTTTCTTGTTCCATATGAATCTTTGGATTATATCTTCAATTCCCATAAATAATGTCTTTGGGATTTTGATGCGGATTGCATTGAATTTGTATATCAGTTTTGGCAGTATAGCCATTTTCACTATGTTGATTCTCCCTAGCAATGAGCATGGGATGCCTTTCCATTTCCTAGTGTCCTCTTTAATTTCTTTCATTAGGCTTTTATAATTTTCATTGAATAATTCCTTTACTTCTTTGGTTAAGTATATTCCTAAGTATTTTATTCTTTTGGGGGCTATTGCGAATGGGATCATTTTCTTGATTTGGCCTTTTGTTTGTGTATTGTTGGTGTACAAGAAGGCTACTGACTTCTGAAGGTTGATTTTGTATCCTACCACTTTGCTAAAGTAGTTTATTAATTCTAGTAGTTTGGGAGTGGAGTTTGTTGGGTCACTCAAGTAGAGGATCATGTCGTCTGCGAATAAGGATAGTTTAATTTCTTCTTTCCCTATGTGGATCCCTTTGATGTCCTTTTCTTGTCTTATTGCTCTGGCTAAGGGTTCCAGCACTATATTGAAGAGAAGTGGAGAGAGTGGGCATCCCTGTCTAGTTCCTGATTTTAAGATGAATGGTTCCAGTAGGTTTTTCATATATGGCTTTCACTATTTTGAGGAATATACCTCTTATTCCTATTTTTTCTAGTGCTTTCAACATGAATGGATGTTGTATTTTGTCAAATGCCTTCTCTGCGTCCAGAGAAATTATATGATTCTTATCTTTAGCTCTATTGATATGATGTATTACATTGATTGATTTTCGAATGTTAAACCAGCCTTGCATTTGTGGGATGAAGCCCACTTGATCATAGTGTATGATTTTTAAAAATTTGTTTCTGGATTCTGTTGGCTAATATTTTATTGAGGAGTTTTGCATCTGTGTTCATTAGAGAGATAGGTCTGTAGTTTTCTTTTTTTGTTGGGTCTTTCCCTGGTTTGGGGATGAGAGTAATATTAGCTTCAAAAAATGAGTTTGATATTGCTCCTTCTGTTTCTATTTCTCGGAAGAGTTTCAAGAGTATAGGTGTTATTTCATCTTTAAATGTCTTGTAGAATTCCGCAGTGAAACCATCTGGACCTGGGCTTTTTTTGGTTGGCATTTCCCTGATTGCTTCCACAATTTCGTTGTAAGAAATTGGTCTGTTCAATTTGTTTACCTTGTCGTTGCTCAGTGTGGGTAGCCTATATTTATTTAAGAAATCATCCATTTCTACTAGATTTTCTTGTTTCTTTGAATATAGGCCCTGGAAGTACCTATTCATTATGGACTGGATTTCTTGGGAATCAGATGTGATTGTTCCCGTGGGGTCTCTAATCTTGTTTATTTAAGTCTCCCCTTTCCTTTTTTTGATTAATCTTGCCAAGGGTCTGTCAATTTTGTTGACTCTTTCAAAGAACCAACTTTTTGATTTATCAATTTTGTGTATAGTAGATCTTATTTCAATCTCTGAAATTTCTGATTTTATTTTTGTTATTTCTGTCCTTCTAGCTGTTTTAGGATTAACTTTTTGTTGCTCCTTTAGGTGTTTCAGATTTTTTTTAAGGTTGTTTACGTGCTCTTCTGTCTTTTTAATATGCGCTCGTAGTGTGATAAATTTGCCTCTTAGAACTGCCTTTGCTATGTCCCATAAGTTTCTTTGTGATGTTTCTTGATTGTCATTACATTCAAGGAAGTTTTTAATTTCATTTCTGAACTGATATGTTACCCAGGGATTATTCAGAAGTGTGTTGTTCAGTTTCCATGTGATTGAATGTTTTTTGACTTTGACTGCATTGCTCAGAATTAGTCTGACTCCACTGTGGTCTGATAGGATGCATGGGATTATATCAGACTTCTTGTATCTGCTTAAGTTTTCTGTATGAACTATTATATGATCTATTTTGGAGTGTGTTCCATGTGCTGCTGAGAAAAATGTAAAAAGTTTTGCCGTTGGGTGGAAGACTTTGTGTATATCTGTTAAGCCCAGCTGGGCTATGGTGTCATTTAAGTCGATGGTGTCTTTGCTTAACTTTTGTTGAGTTGACCTGTCATTTATTGAGAGTGGAGTATTGAGGTCACCGACAATGATTGTGTTTGAGTCTATCTTGTTCTGTAGTTCTAAAAGAGTTTGTTTCACGAATTTGGGTGCTCCCGTGTTGGGGGAGTAGATGTTTGTAACTGTAATATTATGGGCATGGATTGTATCCTTTACTAATATGTAATGGCCGTCTCTATCTTTGCGTACTGATTTCACTGAGAAGTTAATTTTATCGGAGATTAAGATGGCTACTCCTGCTTTTTGCATGGTGCATTGGATTGGAAAATTCGTTTCCATCCTTTCACTTGGAATTTGTTTCTGTCTTTGGCAGTGAGGTGTGTCTCTTGGAGGCAACATATGGATGGGTGGTGTTTCTTAATCCAGTCTGCTGCTCTGTGTCTTTTGATTGGATTGTTCAGCCCGTTCACGTTTAGGGAGATTATGGAGAAGTGGTCAGTGTCCATTGTTGTTATTTATTTTTACTTCTAAGTTTCTTTCTCTTTTTTCCCCTTTTGTGTTTAGTGAATTATAGATGTTTGCTTCTTGATGGGGGTTCTTGATGTTCTACAATTTGTTATCGGTTAATTAGTATTCTTTGTAACGCTGGTTTAGTGTGCACGTATTCATAAAGCTTCTCTTTGGAGTGAAATATTCTTGTTTCTCCCTCAAATGTAAATGCTAGTTTTGCTGGATATATCAGTCTGGGTTGGCAGTTGTTGGTCTTCAGGACATCAATGATGTTTTTCCAAGCTTTTCTTGCATTTAGGGTTTGCGTGGAGAGATCTGCTGTAATTCGAATGTTCTTCCCATTATAATATAGCTTCTTCTTTGTTTTTGCAGCATTTAAGATCAATTCCTTGGTATTCGGGTCTAATGTCTTTACTATGATATGTCTAGGTGAGTTCCTTCTAGGATCTTGCCTGCTTGGGGTCCTGAAACCTTCAATAATGTGAGTATTTTCCCTTTTGAAGTTGGGGAAGTTCTCTGCTATGATTTTGGTGAATAAAGATTGCATACCTTTGTCCTGGAATTTGGCCCCCTCCTCAATCCTATTATACGAAGATTAGACTTCTTAGCTGCATCTGCCAGTTCCTGGAGCTCTCTCTGGTAGATTCTGACCGATTTTTCCAAGGTGGCGATTCTCTGTTTCAGCTCTTGTGTTTTGTCTTCCGTTTCTGATGTTCTATTCTCCATCTCCGTCAATCTGCTGCTTAATGCCTCCATTTTTGCTTGAAGTGTGGACGCTGAGCTCTGAGGGTATTAATCTTTTCTTCCATTTCTCTTTTGAATTCGAGGAGCTCTTTGGAGATTTCCTGCTTATGTTCCTGGAATTGTTTTTGTAATTCTGTTTTAATCTCTTTAGTCATGTTCACAATCATCTCCTTGAATTGGGTCATGTTTCGTGTCTCTTCAGGTGTCATTTCTTGGGATGGTGACATCTCTCTCGTCCCTTTGCTCTTGTTGCCTTTTGGGCTTTGTGTGGGACTTTGATTATTTATGTATGTCGTGATTCTTCTTTGAGCTCTCCTCGGCATCGAGAACTGTTGTTGGGACCGTGGTTCTGGGAATATGTGAATACCTGTGGTTCTCAGCCAAATTGATTCCTCTGCTGACTATGTCAGAGTTTGCTGTTTTTGTAGGTGTTCGGTTGATTCCCAGAGGCTGTGTGCTACCGTATGACTAGCTCTCAGCCCAGCCAGTGGCCTCTCAGTGGGCCGTGGGATGGATCTGCGAGCTTCGGTCTCAGCGTGCTGGGCAGATGGTTGGTTTTCCTGTGCTGCTTCTAGGGGTGGGCCCCCGGCCAAGGGTCTGGGGTTTGGGAGTTTCCAGGGGCTTTCAGCAGGACCTGCATCTGTCCACTCTGTTCCCAGGGGCGGGGCCCAGCTGAGGACGTGCGCTCCAAGGGTGGAGCCGAGCCTTTCTGATTCTCAGAAGGCGAGCTTGGCTGCTGGTCAGCCCTTCAGTTCCCTGCTGCTTTGTCAGAGAGTCTGTGACTGTGGGGGTCCCCTCGGTGCTGTCTCGCTCAGGATTCCCCACTGGAGAATGCCGGGCTCAAGATTTGAGGGGGACAGATGCTGGCTCCTATTGTCCCGTACACCCCACCCGCTGTTGTAAGGCAGGGGCACAGTGCTCCCCATTCTCCAGACCCAGTGGCCTGGGAGAGGAACCAGGTGGGCGGGTGGGAGCTGGGACACCCCGCCTCCCCTGATGGGGTGCTGGGTCTTGGCGTAGCCCTCCTGTCAGTCTCCAGTCAGAGGCCTGGGAGAGGAGCCTGGTGGGTGGGTGGGGACTGGGACATCTCCGCCTCCCTTGGTGGGGTGCTGGGTGTTAGTGCCTCCCGTCTGTCAATCTCCAGTCATTGGCCTGGGGGAGGGGGCTGTTGAGGGAAGGGACAGGATTCTAAATTCTTACCCCCCCCACCCCGCCCGCTCCTGCTCTTCTCAGGCGGGGTGGAGGGTCTGAGTTAAGTTCTATGGCTTGGCACCCGCTCTGTGTTTGGGGGCCCGCTGTGGTACTCACGCCTCTATGTTTGTCTGTGGGTGCTGCACGGTGTTGGAGAATCCTTCACTCCCCTCGGATATCCACCGCCGCTTGTGGTCCGCATCTGGGTTCCGCTGCTTGCTGTTGTGGTTCCGTGTCTGGGTTCTGCAGCTTCTATGGCTCGCTGACCCGGTTGCCCGGCCCAGCGCTGCCCGGCCAGGCTCCCTCTGCCGCCTCTGCCGCCACTTTTCTTGGCTCAGAGCAGGCGCGGTGGGGGAGGGGTCCTCGCATTCCGAATTCTTTGAGAAAGTTGGATGTGAGCTTTATCTGGATTTCTTTTCCGGTTTGGGTCCTTTTCCGTTGCTTCTTGAGTTTGTTGTTGTGGATTTCTTAAGGTAATTGATTCGTGGGACTCCCTGGTTCTCTCTTTTTGTGAGAGAGCTAGGCAGCGTCCCTATTGTCTTGGAGCCATCTTCCTCCCCCCCCATGAGTTTTTTTTTTTAAACACATTACTCAACTTCTTAACCATCTTAAATCCATGTAGGATTACAAAATTTTCTGCCTTTTCAAAAGTGTTACTGTGATGTATTATTATGAACATAAATGTCTTTAAAATATTTTCTGGACCTTTTTGTTGATGTTTAAAACACTTGTGGATATAATTTATGTTAGAATAATAGGACTACTAAAACTTTTAATGGCTTCATCAAATAATTTGCAACATTAGAGATATTTTTAGGGACATTTATTTTCTCTATAGAAAGCAATCAAAAAAAGCAAGCAAGCAATCATCCTCCATTGGTACTGTATCTGAATTTGGTACATGGTATTTTGTATATATGTTTATTTGTTTATTTGGAACAGAAAAGGAAAAGGAAAAGCAAGATGATTGTAGTGGGGAGGGGAGGGAAACTGGGAGAAAACCCGGGAAGGGTATCAATGTCCAAGAAGTAATAATATTACCTGATAAATGTAACTGTAAGCCCAACATCACCCCAATGATAAAATACCATTTTTTTTAAAGCAAAAAAAAATTGCTACCATGTGTTTAAGATTAAAATGTCACAGTGAATAGGCTTGGTGTAGAATGTACCGTTTTTTGGAAAAAATGAATCAGATTGTTTTATAATAGTCATTGTAACCTGGTTACAATTTTGATTTCTAGCAGTGTTTAAACTTAGTCTCTCTCTGTAAAATAAAGCAACTGTAATAATGAAGAGGCTTCTTTTTTCTGCTGCTGTTTTTGATTTCTGTACCTTTTGTCTTGTATGTAAGTTTATGTGTTTGGGAGATCGTAAGGTGTGAGCACAGAAATGGAGGGACAAAGAATGAGCAAATGCAGCAGTGATACTCACTAGACACTGTTGAAAATGAACTACACAACTTGCAGGGGAAGTAGCAATGTAACGACAAGAAGTCAGCCTCAGTTCTTACGTGGAGCCTGGACAGTCGGTATTCATCTGGACAGGTGGACTCTTGGGAACTACAAAGAGGCCTAGGAAAGACAAAGAGGCCCTGAGTTCTCATGCCCTCTGAGGCTGATGTTAGGTTTGCTGCCTTGAGGTTCAACCCAACTCATTCTCTCCCAGATAATGTTTATTCTGGAGGAATTTCCCTTAGAAAGGAAAGATTAAAAAAGGAAGGATAAGAATTGCTACTTGGTTTCAAATATCCCACGCTACATAAAGAGCTCACTTTAATTTGATTTTTTTCTTTTGCCAATAATGGGATTTGAACTCAGGGCCTCACACTTGTTAGGGAAGTAGTCTACCACTTGATCCATATCTCAGGCCTTAAAAAACATTTCTGTTATTATTATTAAGGTGTTGTACAGAGAACCTACCATTCCATAAGCCAGGTAATAAGTGCAATTCTGACTGCACAGTGTCATCTCTTCTCTAACGTTTCCCCACTTTCCCCCTCTTGTCCTTGCCCACAAGTTGTATAGTTCATTTATACATATTGTGTATTAAATACTATAACTGCATTGATCCTTCCTTCCTCTCTCTACTTCTGTGCTCCATTTTTGCCTCCCTAAAAATAAAAAAACCCAAAGCAAAACCAAATAACAATATCAACATTAACAACAACAGCCTGTTTTCATTTCCTGGAAGTCATATTGATACATGGTATTTTAGATATTCAGAGGAGTTTTGTTTATTTATTATGTGTTATTGTTATTGTAAAGGTGATTTACATAAGGGTTACAGTTACATGAGTCAGGCAATGAGTATATTTCTTTGTGAACAGTGTCACCTCTTCCCTCATTTTCTCTCAATTGTTTTCCTCCCAACCCTCCTCTCCCACAAGTTGTGTAGTTCATTTTCAACAGTGTCTAGTGAGTGTCACTGCTGCATTTGGTCATCCTTTGTCCCACCATTTCTGTGCTCCCCCTATCCTCCTCCAAACACACAAACTTACATAGAAGACAAAAGTTACCGAAGTCAAGAGCAGTGACAAAGGAAAAATAAAACAAAAAAAAACCCAAGTAGCAAAATGTATGGTTTCTATTTCTTGGAGTTTATTTATTTATTTATTTTTTTGTCAGTCCTAGGCTTGAGCTCAGGGCCTGAGCACTGTCCTTGGACTTTCTCAAGGCTAGATGTCTGCCACTTGAGCCTCAGCACCACTTCCGGCTTTTTTCTATGTATGTGGTACCAAGGAATTGAACCTGGGTCTTTATGCATAGACGAGCACTCTATCACTAGGCCAAACTCCTGGCCCTGGAATTTATTTTGATAAACATCATTTTATATAATCATATGTAATAGCTATTGAGACTTGTGATCCTCTCCTAAGAATATCCACCTTTGGTTTCACTGTGTGAATGTCTAGAGTCCTGTATAGTTTATGTTTCATGTACAACTTGTGGAATTCACACTTACTTTAGAAGCAGCAAAGACAACATATGTGTAACTTGGCTAGTGGAACAGTGACCAGAGATATAGTCTACCCTCCTGTCTTTGTTCTTGAAATTGCCTGAGCTTTGGAGCCTTTATGAGACTCTGAATTAGGGGGTTAAAATCCTTTTACTTCTGGGCACTGGGGGCTCCTGCTTATAATTCTAACTGCTCAGGAAGTTGAGATCTGAAGCTCAAGATTTGAAGCTAGCACAACAGGAAAGCCCAGGAGATTTTTATCTCCAATTGTCCAGCAGACTAGAAGTAGAGTGTAGAGAATTAGTTCAACACACACACACACAAACACACACACACACACACACACACACACACACACACACACACACACACACACATCTTCCCTAAGATTGTTTCCCTCCAGTCTGGTGAGAGGAAGCCCCAAATAACATTAGATTGATTTATGTAGAGAAAACGGATACATTTCTAGTAATACATGTAGACTGAAGGATGGACTGTTTGGGCAATCCATGCAATACTGTCTGTATTTCTAAGAAAACTTGTCTTAGTTTTCCTGCCATTCAGTAGTGAAAACAGTTCTTGGCTGCTTTCATGTCAACTACTGTGATGAGCTATCTCTAATAATGATATCTATTTAGTGTAAATGACAAAAGCAGGAAATGCAACAATGACAGGCCAAGACAGCAGGGCTCAGAGAAATTGTTGGATTAGCAAAGGGCTCCATCTGCTGATCATTCATTGTGAGAAAGAAGATTAATGCCTTTCTGTCAATCTCTTGAGAAGTATTTTTTTTTTTAAGTTCCTGCTTTGACCTGGTGGCTTGACTCTTGTACATTATCCTACTTTGCTAAGATTGTATCAGCAAGTAAAGAAAGTAGTAGAGGGTGTGAATAATCAAGACCATTAATTTTATCTCAAAGTCGTTTAAAGACTGTCCTCTTCAAACTAGCCAGTGGAGAGTAGATTGTGAACCTGAGCTCAGCCAATGCGAACAAAAGGGCAGAGCTGCTTTAGGGACAAAGAAGGAGCCATCTGCCTGCTTTGTGTGTGCTTGCTTGCTGATGGGACACCCTTCTGCATAGGAGTAGATGCTTTGCAGAGGTAGCTCTTTGTTTTCATGTCTTTAGTTGTGACTCCAGTGGTTGTTGGAGAACATATTTAGAACATCATGCCCACAAGAGATGGGGAAAATCTCACATTGGTATTTCTTTAAGCAATATTGTAGCTATTCTTGTACTGTTCTCAATGAAATTTGAAGCATGATGGATGAGGGGAGGTGATCTAAAAGTCATATTGAGAATAGTATTTCCTTCTTGCTGTGATCACTCCCTACTCCTGAAGAGGGAAGCCTAGTACAAAAGGGCCTTTTATCAGATGCTGATCTTGAGAGAAAGGGAATGCATCCCTTGCTCTTTCCTGTGTGCATGTATGCTATTCACAATGATTCTAACTTACTGGAAGAGCAAGCCTTATATTTCAAATATCATTATGTGTTAAATGGTTCTTCATCTTTTACTCCAGTCTAGATAGATTATCTGTCATGCAATCATTTATTCTATTATTAGCACACTGTCCAATTTTTCAAAAATTCCCAAATTTCAACTAGAAAAAATTGGAAAGTTTGAGAAGTTCAAAATTACCAGATTAGATTAATGTAGGCAAAAAAGAAAATAACAACAACAAAAATAACTTTAAAAACCTAAGATTTTCCTACCTTTTGTGGTCTTATTGAGTTTTAGTTCATTATGTTAAACCTTTTGAGCACTGAAAAATAGGCTGTGGCATTCCTATATCCTTTCTGCTGGTTATGTAAGTTTGGGAGAATCAAGACTGTACCTTGAGATTCACTGATATGGGAAGGAAAAAGAGATGAGTCACTTGCACAAAATAACTCTGACCCTGTAGGACCTGTATGATGGCAAAATGGGGTGAGGCAAGGTACCCTTGGCTGCTCAGGTAACTCTCTGCTTTGATCAGGTAGCTCCCTGCTTTGATCTGCATTATTCAGCCTATTGGAAAATAGAAGAAGATAACCTAATCTTTTATACATGATACTGCTTTTCTCATCAGCCACCATAGGTACATCACTAAGTCATGAGCCTGATATTAAGGATAATTATTGTGCTTTTTGTATACCTAGAAGTCATGCCAATTTAAAAAATAATTTTCAGGCTGGGAGTGTAGTCTAGTGGTAGAGTGCTTGCCTAGCATGCACGAAGCACTGGGTTCGATTTCTTGGTATGACATACACAGAAAAGCCAGAAGTAGTGCTGTAGCTCAAGTGGCAGGGCACTAGCCTTCAGCAAAAAGTGTCCAAGGTCAATGCCCAGGCCCTAAGTTCAAGCCCCAGGACTGGTCAAAGGAAAAAAAATGATAATTTTCACTGGGCGCGGTGGCCCATGCCTGGAATCCTAATGACTCAGGAGGCTGAGATCTGAGGATCACGGTTCAAAGCCAGCCCAGGCACTAAAGTCTGTGAGACTCTTATCTACAATTAACTACTAGAAAACCAGAAGTGGCACTGTGGCTAAAGGAGTATGGTGGTAGCCTTGAGCTGAAGAGCTCAAGGACAGCTCCCAGGCCCATAGTTTAAGTCCCACAACTGATAATAATAATAATAATAATAATAATAATAATAATAATAACAATAATTTTCTATTCCTGCATTTGGTGAATAAATAAGGTGTAAATAAACTACCTCTCCAGGAAAAAAAAAGAAACACAAAATCTGTGCTTGTTAGTGATGATGAAAATATCATGGTGAAAATATTCGCACAATGACTCATTTCGGATAATCAGCTTCACACTGCTGAATGGGAAGCTAGGGCTGTTGTCTTGAGCTGGCAAAGACCAGCTCTAACACACCTCTGGACAGCAAGGAATAGATGCCATCTGTATACTGTAAGGTCGACAAGGTTTGGGGTTTGACTAAGGTCCCTGAAAACATAGAGAGGCAGGGCCCTGAAAGGAAGGCATGAAAAATGATTAAGATCAGCTATGAGTAACTTGTTTGTTTTGAGAAACACTTGTTTCCTTACAGCAACACTTCCTTGAAAATAGATCATTAGGGGAGTAGTTTTTGCAAATGCTGTATTACTGGCTACTATTTTATTCCTGTTCTTGTTTTGTTGTGTTTCATTGTATTTTCTTGGCAGGCAGTGTATTACAGAGAAAAAGGCACATGAGAGTCTATTTTCCAGATTCTTGCTAGTAAGCTGTGGGATCACCTTTCTGAGCCCTAGTTATTTTTAAATATTTTTAAATTTTTCATTTTTTTCCAGTCCTTGGACTTTCTCAAGGCTAGAGCTCTATCACTTGAGCCTCAGCACCACGTCCAGCTTTTTTTTTCTATGCATGTGGTACCTAGGAATCGAACCCGGGTCTTCGTGCATGCTGGTCAAGCACTCTACCACTAGGCCAAACTCCCGGCCGCCCCTGTTATCTTTAAAGTAAAGTTGTGCTGAGAGTTCTGATTAGAGAAAGGCACAAACTACTGAGTGTAGTAAGTGCTAAGTAAAAGGTGTCACTTGTCATTACTAGTCCTGATTTGTCCCATTTACCTTCATCAACATCATTCTTCCCATAGTCCCCTAGTTCCATGTAGCCCCCCCATAATTTCCACTATGTTTGTGAACTTCTTCGTAGCGCATTATGAAATGGAGCCTTCCTAAAGAAGGCCCCAAGACATCATCATCTGCCTAAATATGTTTCTACAGCAATTTGCCTAATATTCTTAATAAATGAAGGTGATTATGTTCTTTGTGGAGATTCACAGTGCACATTAGCATATTAAATTCCCTGAGACGCTCTACAAGGAACATGCAATCTTGTTTAGCTTTATTAGCTTCAGCAGTTCGATTTCTGTCAATTTTTTGACTTGATATGGAATACCTGTCGACACCTGGGAAACTCCAGCAATGTGCAACACTTTCAGTGGTGTTATCTTGGCTAATTGCATCCAGGAGAGGGGAGGGGGGAGGGAGGGGGAGGGAGGGGGTGGGAGAGGGAGGAAGAGAGAAAGGGAGAGAGAGAAGGAGACATTTTCTTCAGACAAGGGACACAAAGACAAGAGCCTTGCACCCAGAGGAGGTCTATACTGTATAGGGGCAACAGGAGTGTTAGGAAGACATATGGCTTAGGAAGAACCATTTGATTAGCTCAAATAAAGCATCTTTACTATGTTATCTTACTGAAATATTGCCTCCTAAAATCTGTGCCCTAAAGGAAATCTGAATCTGGACATGCATCATTGGCATTGCAAGCACCACAATTATGACTTTATTAAGGTGTATGAATGTCATCCAATCATTATCTTCCCAAAGTGAACTCCCAAAAGCATTAGCAAAGACCCACAGAATCAAGTAGTCATTTGATATAAATTCCTTAAATTTACGAGTAGGTGCTCAGTTTTAGTGTTTTTTCATTGTCAATGGCTAGCCCTTCTAGAATCTTGTTGATGATGAAATGTAACTTGATAATTCCTGTCCAAGTTCTTTTTCTATCAGGCATAATTCCAATGCACCTGTGAAGGACTTTTTATTTCAATAAACCAATATGTACTTAAAAATTGGAAAGCTATGAAATGGTGGTTTGAAGAAACAGTCTGTGTGTGTGGAGGGTGATTGTTTGAAAGTGAACACTCTGTGAGAGGGGTAATTTAGGAAGGAATTGATTTTACTATTCTTTAAGGCAAGGAAAAAAAAACCCCACTAAGTAGGTGATTGAATGGTATCATTCATGTAGTGTGAAATTTTAAAATACCTGCTAATAAGCTTTTTGATTTCCAACACCTACTTATTAGCAAACATAATTTTTACTTTCTCCATCTTGGCCATGCTTCATTAACATAAAATAATTAATATGACATTTGTTGCCTGGAGGATTGATCAGTGCTATTCACGGTAAGAACAATAGTCAAAATCCATTTGGAAATTGTGATAATGTGGAATATGTTTCTTTTTAACTTAAGCAAGGTTTTACTCTGAAGTCCATGCTGTCCTGGAAAATACTGTGTAGCTCAGGTTGGCTTTGAACTGGTGATTCTCTTGCTTTAGCTTCCTAAGTGCTATGATTTACAGGCCTATAGCACCATGGATGGTTCAGCTTGAAGCATTTTTGAAGATGTGGGTGAGTCTTATTTTAATGTATGACCAGGCCCAGCCTCGGGGGCTCTAATAGTGTTTTCTTCCTCTTAGCTCTCAGTCAGAGGAATGGAAATGATGACCTCAGAGCTGCCTCCCCATTGAGTCCCATCCAGTTCAGTTCCCCACTGAACACTTAGGGCTTCTTCAATCATTTTTATTATCTTCCTGGACTTCAAGGCCACTTGACTTTTGAGATTCCTGGTTTGAATGCATATGAATGTTTGAAAGGCCAGTTTTATATTGAACTATTTCTGCCTAGCAGCATCTGTCACACCGCATGAGTTTTGGGTTTTGTTTAATGGACAGTGGATGGGGTGGGATACAGATGGAGGAGCTGCAGAACCATTGGCTATTAAGCCAGGCCTGGGGTTAGGAATACATAGGATGAGTGGGCTGGGCAGAGCAATGGGATTCAATACTTTCTGAAACTTGTTAGAGTTGACCTAGCATGATGATGTTTTTGGGAGAATCACTGAGGTTTCCTGAAACACTTGAGGCAGCAAGTTTAGAGTTGCTGCATGCAGTGTAAGGACAAAGACTGAGTGAAACCCCAGATTCATCTAGGTAAGTGACTTCCTTCATCTGTAAAATGTGGTGACACTGCTCATCTAATAGAGAAGTCAAAAAATGTTTGATCAAAAAGAATTTAAAAGTTTTCTACAAAAATAAAATCATCCAAACTCAAAAGTAACCAACATCAACAAACAAACAAATCACCTCCAAGGGTTAAGGATGTAGCTTACTGATAAAGGCTTTGTGTACAGCATGCACAAGGTCTTGCACAGAAAACAAAATAAAAAAATCCCAAAGTATATCAAGAGCTCTGGCTTTATTAGATATTTAATAAATAGCTACTGTTTTTATAATTTTCAATTTAGATAATTGAAGGTAAGGGTCAGCTTATGAATTGGCGGTTGAATAGAAAGATAAATCTAATAGAAGCACCAGTTTCATGGAATAATTTCAATTTCCTTATTTCTGGTATTACTAGCCAAGGTAGTATTATTCTAAAATATTAAAATACATGCAGGCACATGAACTTGACTACCTATAAATAGAATTTCATTTGATTAGAAACATGCTCCCAATTGCTATATAATACATTCACTTTAACAACTAGACATGAGATTATTTTAAAACATATCTTTTCTCCCTAGCAATCCCTTGTTTCATATTTCTAATTATTTTTCATCTTGTTATTTTTACTATCATTTATTTCAGGTTCATATTTCTTTGTATAAAAAATGTCAAAGCAATTTGGAAGTCATGTTATATTTTAGTGAGTCTCATGTTATATCCAGTCTCTATATTGAAGCCATTTCTATGTTTTAGCTACAATGATGGTTTACTTATATAGGAATAGAATTAAAATGCCTCTTTATCAAAACTTTTACAAGAGATATGCACATAGATACTTATCAATTTACTGATCAATTTATTTTGCAAATGAATTACTTTTATATGCATATAATCTTATGTATGTATAGGTAAGTATGTATACATAAATATTTCACACATTATATATGTATATATATATATTTCTACTATATTTGTATATTTATACTATCTGAATGCCAGGATAGTAGATTTCTATTGCAGTGAGATTTTGAAGCATTCATATATTTCAATAGATGGTAATAATTTCTTATATCTACAATTTCTTTCCCCTCTTGCAAAAACATTTAAGCTCATGGTTTTTTTTATGCAAGGCAATAACATTGGTAATAACATTGAGATTTACAGAGAGGCCCTGCTTTGGTTCAAGACCTCTCCCAGATGCTGTAGACTAGGGTAACTATAGATCTCTGTGCTAAAAACCCTTCCCATTCAGGTAACAAAGTACTACCAGTTCAGTTTCCCCGGAGTCATGACCTTATGTGGTTGCTCTGTCAGGAACCTGAGGTGAACATAGCTGAGTTAGCCCAAGTAGGATTGTGTCAATGATTGTTCACTTTACCTGTCAACTTGACTGGGCTAAAGGACAGCCCATTATTCCAGGTGCATATTTGGCAGTGTTTCTGAAATAGACTAGAATTGAACTGGCGACATAGCAAGGAGGATTGGATTCTCTTGTTCAGGCAGGCCACATTCAGTCCTTGGAAGGCCTGAAGGTACAGCAATGATAACTTTGTTCTGTGCTTAAGTGGGGATACCATATTGTCCTCCCGTTGGACATTGGCATTTCTGAATATTGGCTTTTTTGCATTCAAGCTTGGACTTGAACTTGAACCATGAGCCTCCCCTGTTGTTGAAGCTTGAAGGATTGGAATCAGACCAGTGGGTTTCTGGAGCTTCCAGCTTAGAGATGGCAGATTGTGGGACTTCTCCACCCCCGTAATTACATGAACCATCATCTCATAATAAATCCCTTCCCAAACATCTGTACTTATCTATTGGTTCAATTTCTCTGTTTCTCTAGAGTACTCTACTTTACACAAACTCTCATCCAGAAAACCTTTTACATGTAAATGATTTGGGTTTTTGCTTAAAATGTTGTCAATACTCTAATCCTTCGAGCTAACTGTTATGTATATTGTTTTTTTACATCTTTATGAATCTGGATTTTTAAAAATATAGCAAAGACCTACCCAATCTCTAACACTGATTTTGCTAATGCGCATTTAATAAATACTTCCCATCTCATAAGTAATGTTAAATCTCATCCTTTACTGCTGTCTCAGAAGGGAACTATGCTTTTCTGTACTTAACAAATATCTGCTAGGATAGATGAGCACATGAAAGAAATTGCCATTGGGGATTTTAAGATAGCTTCTCAATTCAATCACTGTGTGGTTAAATTAATTATTTGAAAAATACAACATTTGCATATAAAATGAATTTAATTCCAAATTACATTTGTGATTCTACACAATTTTTTTTTAACCAAAAAGAACTAGGCAAGCCAACTGGAAAGCTAATCTATTTCAATATGTAATTAATTTACATACATATGTATGTATTTATTTATCTTGAGATTAGACCCAAGGCCCCTGTATAAAAGTGCTCTGGTCATGTCCCAAGCCTTCCACATATGTTATTAAAAGTGACATCTTTTTTTTTAAACTATTGCACAAATATAAATGAAAGTAGAAAGAAGTTGACCACAGACTTATCCTATTGACTTTGCATCACAGGGACAAAATTCCTTGCTAAATAGGTTAAAGGAAAAGATTTATTTTAGATTATGAGTTCAGTCCACAGTCCTTGGATACATCCGGGACCTGCAGTAGGCAGAACATCATAGTGGTAGGAGCATACGCCAGGGGTGGACAGGAAGTAGGGATAGGTTTAGGAAGGGACCAGAGACAAACTACTCCTGAGTAATCACCCACAGTGACGGACTTCCTCTAGACTGCTCCCACTTCCTAACATTTCTATCCCTTTCCAAAATAGCACCGCCAGCTGATGTCCAAAGCCTAACTACACTGACAACACTTCATATACAAGCTAATACAAGCTACCGTATTTTCCCCTTTGACCCCCCTCACCCCCAAGCTCATTTCACAAGACAAAACTCATTTAGTACATCTTCAAGAGATCCCTTGGTCTTAACAATTCCAACATGGCTTAAAGTTGAAGCCCACAATATCTTCTGGGACTAAGAAGCACCTATCACTTAATGAGCCTCTGTAAATGAAGAACAAGTTACATGATTTCCAGTCAGAGTCCATGTTCTTATCAAATAGGGAGAAATAGGAGAAATGGCAAGGAAGGATCAGATCAAAGCAAGAGAATATAGCAAAAACAACAGCAGCAAAGTGAACATGAAATCCTGCCGCTGCATCTCTAGGATTTGGGACATGTGGTGATGCGCTGTGAGTTCCACAGGGCCTTGGCAGTCTTGCCTTGAAGGACTTGCTAGTGCAACCCAGATGGCCGGTGGCTGCCACTCATTGCCTGTGAGTTTATTAGTTTTGTTGGCAGATGTTCCACATGCTGGATATCGTTAACTTTCTAGGGTTTCCAATGCATGTTTGGCTTTACTCTCACAATTTCACACACCATCCTCTCAGAAACTGCCTGCAGGAAACACAACTTTGCTACATATTGTCTACCTTCAGAGATTTCAGATTTCCTCTGAAATTTAAGTGGAAGTCTCTAGGACCTGATAGTGTTTGCATTTTGTATGCTTGATAAAAAAATGACAACAACAACAACAAAAACCCCAAAGACTTCAGCATCCTGTGGATAAACCCTAGTTCTGCAGGCAATGATTGCAGCTGCTTCTGACTGCTTGGTTGGCTGACATTGAAAAACTCTCACATGCTCGTTCCCTGAACTGGAACTCTGTATAGCAGAGTACAATAATAAGAGATATTTGAAATTCTGGAGTTCATACAAGTGAGGATGATTTGGTTTATGCCACAGGGAAAAATGGTTTATGGTGTTAGACATCTTAGAAATCTGTCAAGTGGAAGTCAGACAGCATGCAAATATTTGAGCTCAGATGTGGATTAGGGATGGAACTGATGGATGGCTTGCTTGTATGTGGGAATTGCCTTTTGGAGAGAAGAGAAAGATAGGCAGGATTTGCTTTGGCAGATGTAGAGCTATCCATCTTACATTCCTCTTGACAAGGAATTGATAAACAGACATTAAGACACTGAGAAGAAAAATGTTTCTTGGCCAGAAAGCAAAGATTAGAGAGAAGGAAAGAAAGAAGGCATCTTGACTTCTAAAAAAATGATAAGTTGACATACACAGAAAAAATGCCAACAGCTTGTAAAAATCTTAGTAAATCTGAACTGGGTGCCAGTGGCTCACACTTGTAGTCCTAGTTACACAAGAAGTTGAGATGTGAGTATTGTGGTTCAAAGGTAGCATGAGCAGGAAAGTCTATGAGTCTCTTTATCTCCAGTTAATCAGCAGGAGAAAAGAAAAAAAGCTAGAAATAACCCTGTGACTGAAGTGGTAGAGTGCTAGCCTTGGGCAAAAAAGCTAAGGGACAGTGCTCAGTCACTAAGTTCAAGTGCTTTCTCTGTCTCTCTCTGTCTCTCTCTGTCTCTCTCTGTCTCTCTGTCTCTGTCTCTGTCTCTCTCTTTCTCTCTCGCTCTTCTTTCCCTCTCTCTCCCTCATCCACCCATAGAAATTTGGTTATTTTCTCCAGTTTAAGGCATTACTGAAGAATATGCATGGAAATCAGCTAGAAATGGTTGAAATATCATCAAGATCAATAGAAGGAGGGGACTAGAGAGAACACATTGTGCCACAAAAGTCAAGTGTGAGCTCTTCAGGGTTTTGGAGATTTGAAAATTCCGGGACAGTCTTCTGTCATTCTCAGAGATCTAGAATCCCCAGCCACAGGAAAAGAGATAGTTACGTTGTTGGTTCAGAAAGAGGTTGGATAAATGTGGTAGTAACATCACATGGCTACTATGACTAATGACCACTAATGTGAAAGAACAACATTATCCGCTCCATTCTGAAGTGTAGGACTTGGCTTAATAATCTCTACAAAGAGCTTTCCTTTCAAGTAAAGGAACATCTATTTGCCCTAGGAATTAGCAAGTGGACGTGGCATGTCTTTTAAGAGGGTCACCACCTGACTCATAATGGTCATGATGAAAATGAATCTCCTGAACTGATGTCTTAAGCTTTTTCTTATTCATTTTGGCTTTCTCTAGAGAGATGAGAACATGTGACCAGAAGGCTTATTTATAGAAGTAGATCCAGCCACTCTCCAACTGGCTCTTATTTATTCACCTGTGATCCACATAAATCAAGTAGGCTTTTGTTGTATGGAACTAATCATCTTGGACTGAGAAAGAGAGAGGGAGAGACAGACAGATAGACAAACTAGGAAACACTTTCTGGAGGAAAGATTCTAGATGAGACTTTCAGGTGCTTGAATATTTTTTAAGTAGAAGCATTGATTGTATTACCAAGGATATTTCTGTAGTAAAAAAAAAAAGACTTGTAAGATAACACGGGGCTGGGAGTTTGGCCTAGTGCTTGCCTAGCATGCACTAAGACCCGGGTTCAATTCCTTGGTACCACATACATAGAAAAAAGCCAGAAGTGGTGCTGAGGCTCAAGTGGAAGAGCTCTAACCTTGAGAAAGTCCAAGGACAGTGCTCAGGCCCTGAAATCAAGCCCCAGGACTGGCAAAAAAAAGATAACATTAGTGTTTCTCTCTGGAGCTTTCTGGTATAAGAAAGATGGCTTCCGTCTGGGGCAAAGTTAGGTGGGTTTGTTTACAGCTATCATAGAAGCTCCAGAAACCTGAAGTCTGGATTCCTCACTGTGTGAGGCACTTCATCCATTGGTTGGTTTGTGTTGCCCGGGGGAACATGAGGCAAAGGTGAATGATAATTATTTTGAACATAAGAGTCTTGCTTTTTCTATCTGCATCAGTTGAATTTAGGTACAAAATACTTATCAACTCACTAAAATAGTGAATTTTGGTTCCCATTTAACTATCATTGTATCAGAATGCTGGGGGCTGAGGCAGTGAGTGGTAAGGTTTTAGACAGTGACATCTGCATGGTGATGTGACTGGGGTGGCGAGAGTGGGCAGAATATTAATTATAGCAAGTTTAATGCTGAATAGGGAATCTGTGCGACATAAATAAAAGAGTGTGTATGTGAGGACATATGTATGAGTTAGTTTATTGCAATATGGTTATGATAGTGGAAATCTGGATCCAACTTGAATGCCCATCAAGAGGATTGAATGAAATATAGTACATTCATGCTATGGAATATTATGCAGCTATTAAAAAGAGAGGAATCAATCTGTGTGTCTGGTCTCTTAAGATATTTTCAATATCCTGTTAAAAAAGAACAGCTATAGTATAATAAACATAGCTTTCTACTTTTAAAAGACAAATGCGTGCAGCTAATGAAAACAAGAACTTTGGGAAAATGCACGCTAAAGTGTAGTAGTTAGCATTTGTTAATTTTACAACCAAATTAGTAAAATAAAAACGTGTAAGAAATAGAAGAATTAAAGGGCTGGGCTTGAAAGGAAAGGAAATAAATTATTAAATGAAGAGAATACAGAGTTCAGAGGATTTAGTGTTTTAAAGATGGGAGAATGCATTTAAAGAGAAATGGCCACTAAATCAGTTCTGCCATCAGTTCTGTCATTATTCTTTTGCTTGTCTTTCATCTAGTCTTTGCATTTATCCTTCCTCTTCTTTGAGGGAGAATGGAAAGGGCAGAAGACACAGAGATCAAAACAGCAGGGACACTGAATAGAAGCAAATGCCCCAAGAAGTAAAACTTGTAGATAGTCTCAGGGGAACGGACGTGACTAGACAGGAGGAATACAATTAGGACAGGGGACACAGAGGCAGAGCATTCCCAATCCTTGGCCTGATTAGAGAAGAAAAAGGCAAATGGGTCCTGAAGATATGAGTGAATCTTTCCATGTTAATGTTCCCTCTTGTTGTCCAAGTGTGTTAACCATCCGTCCTTAGCTCTCATGTCTGTTAGCTCCCATGGTCTTGCTATCAGGAAGTGAAGGCTTCCATTGTAGCCTCATCATGTTTAAAGAAATAGTTGATATTAATCAGGTTTCCTCCTGGGGACAATAGTTACCTGAACATGGAGTAATCTAAGCCACAAGTTATGGTGACTTTCAAGCTCTTCACTTCAGATAAAACTGTGGTTTTAGAAGAGTTGAACATTCTCTAGCCAGCCATATCATTTATCTCCTTCCTTTGAGTTAGTACTTGTATGGGCTGTAACCTCAGGGTTCAGATTTCTCTGGTGGGGACACAATAACAATCTATCACTTCTCACGCACACACCCTCCACCTGCTGGCCTGTGTGATTCAGATCACAAAACACACAGAAAATAAATTAAATCATGTCACTATAATGGTTATTTTATTCCTTTGATGAAGTACTCTGATTTTTGAAGTTTACCCTACCAGTCTCATTTCTGTTAGGAGGTTTCAGAGTTTCTTGGGTCCTTCTTTTTTGTGGAAAGTTCTAGATTATGCTCTCAAAACTTTTTCAAAAGAAGTTTCCTGGCTATTATGAAATAATGGGATGTGGTGAAGAAAATGGTTATTGTTAATAATTAATCATAGTTATTCTTTCCCAAATGGTTATTCAAAGGTGTTTCTATTTAACATGTCTGTTTTTGTGTGCAGTGCACCTTGATCTGTTGTTTATTTTCAGCATGCTCCCTCCTCCCACCTATCCCATTTCCCACGCTCAGCCTTGCTTGGCAGGTGCTTTACCACTTGAGCTATGGCCCCAAACCCTGTGAGGAAATTTCCACCAAACAGCAGCTGTGATCCATAGTTAAGGCTCTAAAACAACTTCTGTAAATCTTTGTGAACAGTGAAAAGAGAGGTTCATATTATGTTTTTGGAAATGGGGTTACAGCAAAGATTGAGCTTTCTAAGAGGCACGAGTTTCTGTAGGTGTGAGCATCTCTGTCACATCTGTGACTATGGACATTCACTGGACACTTTGCTACTGTGTACAGAGTCAGTGGAGCCATATTAGGACCTCCAAGCCGCTCACTGCTTCAGATGGTTAATACAGTCTCAGTGAGTTCCTTTGTACTCTGTAGTGCCGTTTCCTGAAACTAGCCTTAGCTTAACAGCTGTACATGAGCGAAGCAACAGAAGGGAGTACTTGACATATTTATAAACAGAAAGGAAATATTTCAAGTGGCCAAGGGCATAAGAAAACAGGAAAATGAGTATACTGTCAGGCGAAAAAGAGATAATCAAATACTGTTTCTGATATTCCCATCCTCATAGGCATGGTATACATTTTTTAACTTACTGGAATTTTAAATTGATGAGGTGAGGGATTCATTTACATTATCTGTAGATGTTAGTGTGTGTGTGTGTGTGTGTGTGTGTGTGTGTGTGTGTGTGTGCGTGTGCTGGTACTGGGGTTTGAACTTAGGGCCTGGGTGCTGTCCCTGAGTGTTTTTACTTGAACCAGAGCTCCACTTGCAGTTTTTTGGTATGAGCCAATGTTCCTGTCTTATCTTTAATGCTATTTTCATGGTTAGAATCTTCTGAAAACAAGAGTGAATGGTGACAGGAAACACTTTTGTCCCTCGACTTTAATGATGATACTTCTAAATATTTCATCGCTAAGTGGAAAGTCATTTGGGCATTCCCTTCTTAATGGTTGCCTAGAATTTTCTTATAGTGTAAGTAATGCTGGATAATACCAGTAGCTTGTACTTGTAATCCTAGCTACCAGGAGGCTGAGCTGTGAGGGTCATGATTTGAAATCAGCCTAGACAGAAAAGACTATGTGACTCTCAAGTCCAATTAACCATTCTAAGGTTGGAAGTAGAGGCATGGCTCAAATGGTAGGGCTCTAGCCTCAAGAAGTGGAAGCTCAGGAAAAGCACGCAGGCCCTGAGTTCAAGCCATGGGACTGGCACAGAAAATATGATGAGTAAGAGAGAATGTAAGTGGCAATAGACATGCTAAATACATGCATGCATACAAAAACTGATTCCAAGTTCCAAGATCCACCATGACTTTGCTAATTGTTTGCCACTGTCACTCACATTGCTCTGGAGATTCTAATCAAGTTGACCAAGTCTGAAAAACAATTTGTATTAGTCATCTCCTACAGCATAACAAACAACCCTGAGCTTTGTTTCATCCTTTCTTACAACTGTGGTGGTGACAGGGCCTGTCTTGCAAATAGCCTTTTGGGAGAACTCGTGGCTGCAGAGATGCAGATTCAAATCAAATCAATGTTGTGCTTAAGACAGGGTAGGTGTGTCAGTGCTGCAGAGGCTACTTCATGGGAACTTGGACTGCCAGTAGGGTGAAAGACTTTGCAAAGGTTTTCTTTCTGTCCTGTTATTAGCAATTTTTATGTACAAAAAACACCCTTCCAAGACGCACCCTGCAAGTGAACACCAAGGCAAGGTGTGAACCCAAGTATGATCCCAAGCTGCTGTAAGAAGCAGCTGATCACAAGTTTACTTGGTAAACGTGACTGTAAATGCCCCAACTATCAGAATGTGTTTTGACACGCTTCTGACAAGCTGTGAGCACGGTGGGGAGGTGCTGCAGCCACCAGGAATGATTTGTCCCCATCTGCCCCAGCTTGGGCAGCTGTTTGCCATCCTATCTCAGCCAGGTCCTGTGACAGTAAAAACTCCAATATTCTCCTCCAGATGGCATCTGTAAATTTGGGTTGAAGGAAGTCCTCTCTTTAATGTCTCCTCCAAGTGTGAAGGTCAGCTGAGAAAGGAATCAGTGGAACATTGGAGGAAGGCCCAGCACCCCTATCAATGACAACAAACCAAAAAACAAACCACTCAAAGAAACAGAGGACAGGGCTTTCGGACAAGATCATCACTTCTATTTGTTAAATAGAAATCTGAAAAGGGAGATGTTCTATTGTTTCTTCTACATGAGATAGAGTTCTGTAAGAAACATGCTCATCAAGTCTATCAGTGTTATACCATACATGCAAATGGAATACATAGCCGATTCATTTTAAGGGGTTTGTGGTCCAGTAATTTATATCTGATGAGAAATTGTTCTTCCCCTATTCCCCCCTCTTTCTTTTTTTTTATATTTTTGGTGGTGAGCTTTCTTTTTTTTCTTTAGATATATATGACCTCCTGGGTTTTAAACACACATCACTGCATCCTTATTTTGATTGTGATTTGAATAAGCCATAGGGAAATCCGATTATGGACTGGGCCATTGTGTACTAGAAAAGAGTTATCACTTTGGACCTGTGATGATGAGCTGAGCTTGTGAAAAAAGTTTTTTTTTTTAACATTCTGTGTTCTGTGAAAGTTGAAAGCATATCTGATACTTGGGATTTGAGGGGAGGTCTATATGCAAATACAGCAAAATCTTGGATAAGCTTTAAATACGAAGAAGTGTGTGTGCATGTTTGTTGTACCATTTTTTTGTATGCTTGGACAATTTCACAATACAACTTTTAATGAATTTAGGCCTTAATAGGAATGAGCTCTGCCACGTTTTTTTTTAGCAATATCCATACTTTTACTTTATTAATAAAAATGTTTTAGTAACTTTTGGATAGTTCTTTAATCAGATCACATATTTTATCAGACACTAATTTTAAACCATTTACTTGTGCTTCAGCCAAATGAGAGATTAATGACCAAACACTTTTTCATTGAATTTCTTATTTTTCCGATTTTAATAAGTCATAAATTTTAGCTAAATCTTCAGTTGAATTTCTGCAGTTACACAAAAAAGAAAGATAACAATATTTATCATTTATGAAGTTGTAGAGGTCTGTCTCTAGTTCCCATCTACCTATTTTATTAGGTTCTACCCCATTTTTAATAGATAAAGATGACAATGCTATAAGAGGAGAAATAGGGCAGTTGAGAACTAGAAAAAGAATTGTGTGTGTGTGTGGGTATAAGCCACTTCATTTATATCCCTGGTTCTAAACGATGTTAGATGGTATGAAGCCCACATATCCAGCAGATGGCGCTGTGGGACCGCTTTATGTGGTGAAAGACTGTGCCAGATCCATACTACTTGAGCATTCTACTCTGTTAAATAGCTCTGTAATTAGCATTACGCTTTTAGAATAACCCTACCGCCCTTCCTCTCACATTTAGTATGTTTCATTCTTGACTTAGGACTGGGGGTCTGATTCTACAGGACATCAAAGAGAGCACACGTAGTGTTGTTCTGCATTTCCTTCACGTTCTGTGAGTTGTTTCACTTCTTAGAGCCTTGGATTCCTTGCTTGCTTGCTTACTAAGCTTGTTGTACAGGTCACCATTCACATCTATTGCTTCATTCGCATTCTCTGAGTCTGCTTCCAGCAGTTGGTCCCCTGGGGAAGAAGCAATAAAGGGAGCATTTGACTTTGGGAGGTTGGAGGGCTGGAGGACTTGATCACCTAGAGAAGGGCAATTCACAGGAAGAAATGCTAAGAGAGAGGAAGCAGCCTCTGAACTTCAAGCAAGCCACACTGGCTCTTGTCTTCATTTAACCAGTAGCGAAGAGGGACCCAGGGCCATTTCATGGTTTCAGGCCCCTGTCCATTCTTTGTGGTATCAAGCCTTCATTTCTCAGGAATTCTGCATCCACAGTGTAGAACAGCCATCGCCTTTCCTTGCCAATAGCTGAGCACTCTTCCTTGGTGCCAGCAGCCTGGTTTCCTCTTGGGTTCTGGCTCTGTCTTATGTTGATTCTGTATTCACTGTCTCACTGTCAGCGCTTGCTTGTCTCCTTTTCATCCTAGCTCTCGTTTAATTCTCCGCTCCTGTTGGATTATTTCTGCAACTCGTTATTATTTTCCTTTTTTTTTTTACTCTTTCTTTCTCTCATTTGTATCCTATGGAATGCCACAACAGATCAAATTGTCATTTGCCAATTAAGGGACAGGAAAGTGGAGTGAGGATAAGGATCCTGTGGCAGTCAGAGGCCATATACCCACATGTGGGAGCTGGTCACCAAGGGTAAGCTACCTGGCATCTAAAAAAAACCCAAGGATTGAAAATGTGTCTATTTGGACTCTCCTGATCAGATCAAATCCTACTTTCTCCATAATGCATACTAATTGCTCAAATCTCTCATGCTTATTTTATGACAAAATGTCTTGACCATCATTTCTTGTTCTTATTTAGTATGGATTTCCTATCTGTGGGGATTATTTTAAATTCCTGATCTCTCCAGGCTGAATGCTGTTGGATTATTCATGTTCTTCGTTCTTCTCTCTCCCTAATTTTCATGGTCTGCCTTTTGACCACTTTGTAGCTGTGCCTTATTTTCCTACAGGACATCACTGGAAAATAAAGGAAATGATATGATTCATTTCTCTTTTGAGAACTTGTAATCACTCTTGAAGTAGGTGGAAGAGAGGGAAGACCTAGCAGTGGGAGGCAGTGAAGTTGCCAAATAATGTGATGCTTGATTTTTATCATGTTCTTTTATGTGATGGCTGTGTAAGTTGAGAGTTTAGGAAAAGAAGTTTGTGTTCTGTGATTCCCTTATGTCTCAGTATCCATCGGAATCTGTGTATCTATGTGTAAATGCAGAAACTGGTTTGCTCTCATTTTTGTTCTTCTTTGAAAGAAATTGGCCTCTGAGTTGTATCTTTGGGTGAGACTTTGCCTTGTGGAGTTTGTCTTACTGGGTGTACAGGTGACCAGCATTATTTAGAATGTGCCAGAAGGCTGGGTGGAAAAGAAGTGGCTAGAAGACAGCAATTTGTATGGTATCTGGTGATAGATGTTGCATTTTGAATCTATGCAGTTAGTGATCTCCAAAAGGTTTTCATCAAGAAAAGTAGCTGCAGGGGCAGGAAAGATATCTCATGGCCTTTGTCACTGGTGGAAACTCCAGTGAGAGGCCAGACCACCTACTGCTTGTCTTGTTTTCTCTCCCATTGAACAAAATGGTCACATTATGAACTTCCAGAGCTGGCCTTTCTGACACGTTAGGAAAAATCTGTGTACTGGCTGTGTGCCAGCCAGTTCTTTAAACTTGAACCCATGGTCTGGTTGAGGATGTGCTTGGAGCTGACTCACCTGGTGATTCTGGATCAGAGACTTAGACCTCCGAATAGCGTTTATAGCACAGAAAGCACTGCGGAGAGACTTTTGGAAATGAGAATTGAACAGGTGACTTCTGCTCAGGCATTTTCTGCTGGAAGCCTTTCTGTCCAGTACCCTGCCACTCCAATGCACATGTGCTATTTTGCTCACCTCTCCCATTTCATCCCTCTTTCTCTGAAATCCCTGTTTCCTTTTCTGGAAACAAATGTATGCTGGGAATATGAATGTTTCTATCATCACACAGAGCAATTTCATTCTCCTTGTACCCAACTTTTCAGAAGCCCATCTTTTCCTCCAGAAAAGGCCATGGAAGGAACCAGAATAGTTGGGGTGGAGGGTATAGTGTGGGTGCATCAGCCTTTGAGGGCTATTGGAGGAGAGCATTTCCAATATTTTTGAAAATGATATGAGAGCCTCCAGATGGAATTATCCAATATACATCTAACTTAGCACATATATATATATGTGCACATATTTTATACAATATGTATTTATTAAAAGGTCTCTACTCCAGTATTTGATATTGAGTTTACCTTAGTTAAAATGCTAGTCTCAATTTTTTAATTTCCTTTCATAATTTTTAGCTAATCTTTTAGATAAATTAGGATCTAGAGAAATCCTAGTGTCTGTATAACATTATCTGGGTCTTGGTGTCAATAAAATTGCATATGTTGGTTTTAGAAATGAATACTAAAAAGCTAGAATAGTTTAATCTTAAGTTAGTTGAAATGGCCTCAAAGAGATCCAGTCCAATCCAGCATTTTCCTTCTGGTAGGAGAGAGGAAGCTTTTTTTTTTCATTCCACCAAGGATCATTGGGGTGATCATAACATCCATTGTAGGGTTTAGGATATGATTAGTACAGGTTGATGGCCACAGATGGAAACATATGTGCTTGTTCTATTATGTACCAAATAATTTCTCAGGTTCACCACCCATGAGTGGGGGCTTTCATTCAGGAATTTCTTCAGTTAGTTATTATTGAGTTTTAATGCTTATTTTAGGAGGACTCAGCAGAGAATTTGGAAAGGTGAAGCCATAGAAACACAGTCTACAACCAAAATTTCAACATATTCCTGACTTACATTTTGTAATATTTCATGGCAGTGTTTTATCCGATACAGATTCAAACTAACTTCCTACTGTGCTTTAAAAAAATTGGAAAGTTTATTATCTTTCCTTGCACTTCAGGCTAGAATAAGAACTGACACAGGGTCTTGTGTGTGTGAGGGGGATATATTCACATACTCACACTCACTCAATGAGGGGGAAAAACATTGCTGCTTGAATTTAATATGAGAATCCACTTTTCTCACATTTCTTGTGTTTTCACACCTACGGTCTGGTGGATCCATTTTCTAGGCAATTCTCAACAACAACCAAAAAAAAAAGTGAAAATGATAGCTGCATTGAATTGTGTGATAAAGCTCTCAGAGTAGATTGAAATATGTTTGAGAGGAGTTAAGAACATTCTAGATTGTCAGAGACTGAGAAGTCTCTAAAATATGGCTTCCACAACTTCCAACAACTCACCTGCCAAGTAAGGAAAATATTCACACTGTTATTTTTCAGAATTATTTTGTTTCCAAATCAGCATACATTATAGAACAAGGAACTTTCATAATCATATCTCCATACATGTACACGGCTATAGTCATGTCATCTCTGAGGCTGGCATACATCAAAACTAGGAGAGCTTTCTAGGCTTTACTTATTAATAGGGCTAACATTGGCATTACTCTATGTTAATCATATGTTATACTTCTTTTTTGGGGGATTTCATACCACTTCAATAATCTTATGTAGTTTCTTGAAACATTTTTTCTATAAATAAAAGCAATGAATCCTGTAGATAAAAAGTTCAAAAACCCAAGTCACAAAACTCCATTGACTCAGGAACTTGTAGCTCACACCAGTAATTGTAACTTCTTGGGAAGTTGAGATTGTTGGGTCATATTTCTCTTTTAGTGAACAGCATAACTCACTAGTGACCCAGGATCTCTTGTTTTTGGCCAGTTGTGGGGCTTGTGCCCAGGCCTAGGCACTGCCCTGAACCTTTTTGTGCTTACAGCTAGTGCTCTTACTACTTGAGCCACAGTGCCACTTCCAGTTTTTGGGTGGTTAACTGGAGATAAGAGTCTCATGGGAACATTTCTGTCCAGGCTGGCTTCAAACCATGATCCTCAGACCATGATCATTTTTAATAGAATATTTTAAAAAGTTTTTTTCAATTTAATTGGTATATGAACTATTTATCTTGGCATATTGTATTATACATAGAGTAGAAAATTTGTTTCCACAGAGGAAACAAAAAAATCCCCCTGAGTTAAGAGTTGAGATAAAAGGTTATATAAAAAAAGGTTATATAGCTGGGCGCAGTGGCTTACGCCTGTAATCCTAGCTACTCAGGAGGCTGAGATCTAAGGATCAAGGTTCAAACACCAACCCCGGGCACAAAAGAACCCAAGACTCTTATCTCCAATTAACCTCTAGAAAACAGGAAGTGGGGCTTAGCTCAAGGGTAGGACAGTAGCCTTGAGCTGAAGAGCTCAGGGACAGTGCACAGGCTGAGTTCAAGCCCCATGACCCACCAAAAAAAAGGTTATACAAAAAAGAATACTATTTTTGCAAACATTAAAAACTTGACCAATTTAAATTTCCTACATACTTTTTCTTCCTCCTTTGCTACCTTTCTTGTGGTCTGTGATGCATTCTGTAAAATCTTTCTTTGAACTCTTCATTTGCTGTGCGGAAAGCTAGTGGCCATTCCTGAGCTATGGAATCCATGATTCTAGGGCTTAGGGCCTTGATCTCCTCTAGAAAATATAGGGCAGATATTAAGAAAGTTTATAGAAGCTGGAAATGTGATTCCGACATTGAATCAGCAGTATTATTTACTATTTTACCTGGCTTGTCCATGTCAAAGAAGAAAAAGCTCACAGAATACCAGTGGAGTGTCCATTGATTCACCAGGGTACCAGAAGTTGGGTAGGACTGAGGCAGACTAAGAGTTTCTACTAAAAGGAGAAAGAGATGTAATAAGGGATCACTTTATCTATCAGTGTGGATAGTATGTTAAGTGGGATGAGAATATTTCCCAGAGCAGGGAGGTTAATAGGAATATCCTGTCAGTTAGAAACAATATGCACAATAGCTTTGGTAAATACTCTATTAGTGAATTTGCAGTCCTATTAGCCTGGTTGCATTTCTTTTGTCAAATGAATTGTCAATTTCTTCTGTCTGATGGAGGATGATTTGAATATTGTACTAGATGAGAGTTACAATTAGAAGAACGACATCTTCCCTCTTTCTGTATTCATAAAGCATCACTTTCAAGTGAGGCAAATGATAGCCATATGTAGTCTCCATAGTGTTATGGGACTCTTGTCACCAATTAATTCTCAGAGACATTCTGGGGAAAGAAAGAGTTATGCATACTGAGTCATAACAGGCTGATAGAAATTAGCCAGGTGAAGAATGTGAGAAGACCCAAAGCATTTAGTAGGTGTGGAGAATTAATGGGAGTTCACCAAGATTTTACTACAACTAGACCCACTGTAAACCAGCTTATACTTGCTGTCAACTCACAAACTGTATTACATGCAACTTTTTCAGTGATCTACATTGGGTGCTAACAGATTTGTGCTCCCATTTTGGCTTTATGAGCTAAAATATATACCCAGAATAACTTCTTTCAAGAATTGTTATGACTATTAGGTGAGATAAATATTGGGTATTGTCCATATTTTCCTTCTTCCTTTTCTTCACACAATTGATTGAGTCCCTTGGCTTTTCATAATATTTCACTTAACCAGAAGATATGACTTCAGTTTTGATCTCATTTTTAAAGCTCATAGTAATTAATGGGAATTTTGCATGAAGCTCCAATTTCAAGAGTAAGGATCAGAAGTGACAGACTTCCAGATCAGACTTCCTTCACAGGCAATTTTGGGAACAGACAAGAATGTGTCACTTCTAATAGTAAAATCATCAAAGGACAGAGAAGCTACTCTAGACAAAGATCAGAAATGATGGACTAGACAGAACCTATACTTGTCAAACTCTTGACATGCTATTACCAAGGAAGAAAGTGATAACTCATTATAGCACTTTCCTTCAGAGCTGTCCTGATACTCTGTTCCTGGCAGGAACACTCCTTAAAAGAACATTCCGGTGTGTGTGTGGGAGGGGGCCAAGGGGAGTGCCTTGGGGAGAAACTAAAGGGTACCATATTGGGGAAGGAAAAAGAGAACTTGTTCTTCTCTTGGAGCTGGAGTTAGATGCTACAGGACTGACGGAGGGTCCTGTGGTGGGTAGCTGTATTACAAGCTTTATTGAATCAATAATCTGAGTAGCCTGGGGAATTTTCGGTATTGTTTTCAGTTATTTTTAAATAATAGTCTAATTAAGTCTAATTTTTCTACTGTTTACCATTTCAAAACCTGGTTCCCAGATACAAACTCAAACAAACATAAGGAAACTATAAAAGTTACAAAGTTCTTATCACATCTCAAGTCATATTTTTCTTAGAGGAAAAATTCACGAACCATTTTTTAAACTACTGAACTATTTATTAAGATAGCAATCTTGTAATTATATTTAAAAACTTCACAAGTCATGAGAACAGATGGCAAACCGTCACAGCCTGACACAGATTTATAATCTATAGTTTCAAAGGGATGTGGGTCAAAGTAATTAGATGATAAATACTCTGTTATTTCTTGCCAGGTAGCTAATCAAGAAAGTCTGTGAAACCAGAAAAGTGGTAGAAACTCTCGCTAATTATTTAATGTCTCAATCGTTAATTCTTTAAGGTCCTGCTAAGGAGGTTTTTGTTATTATTTCCACATTTATACACAGGGGTCAATGACATTAACAAGGAGGAAGTTGAATTAGTCAGAGAAAGTACTGATGATTTTTGCTGTTGTTTGGTAGAATTTGTCATAAGACTTTGACTTTAGATTTTATGTGCTGGGGAAAATCACTCCTTACATTTTCTTGCTCTGGTGAGATAGATCCTATTCTCTTCACAGGTATAATATAGTGATCACTGGTTTGCTGCACTGGAGATGTGGCAGAATGCTTTATAACAGATGCTGCAAAAGACACATCGGCTCTGTGCGCTGAGTAATTCTTCAATCCGAGGGCATGGTCAGACTACGCAACTTGCTGCAGAGAAGAGAGTTTGTAACTTAGGGATTCTTCTTAAATGAGAAAGGAAAGTCATCTGGAAAAGCTTAAAAAATGAAAAGGGTGAATTTTATGTTTGAAAAAATGCTGGAACATTGACAGAAATCACGCTGCACATTACATTTGTCCTGAACACTAGTTACAAAGATGTTGAGGCCCACATATCACTGCTTAGCAGGGTTCCCCAAGGCCGCTTCAAACTGTCCTAGGCTTCAGGTCTAGGTTTGTGATAAATCCAAGGGCAGTGTAGTGCCCGACTCTGACTTCCCATGGGCTAAGAGAAAGGAATGCAAAGTGGGGAAGGGCGGTTCTTCAAGGAGCCCATCCATTCCTTCCCACCATTTCTACATTATTAGTTTTTAATGAGAGACTTTCTTCCAGTAGTCTTTACTGTTCTGACTTCTGTTTAATGATTTAACCAACTCACCAGAAGGGTCCAGATCAGTAAGGATTGTAAGAAACTATTTAACCAGTTTCAGATCTCTCTTGCTATTCAACTCTTTCTCCTCAGCAAGGGACAAGGACTCTCTTCTTTATCCTTCCTTACTCGTCCAGCCAGTCAGGATCACTCTCTCCCTTCCCCTCCCCTTCTTTCTGTTCATTTCCTCTCTTTTCCTGTCTACTGTTCCATTGTAATGGGCTGTGTCTTATAAAGGTCTTAACTCCACACCCCCCAAGATAGAGATTTGAGATGGAAACCCCTATTTTCCTTAGTGGTAGACTTGAAAACATCGGTTTCCTTATCCCAATATCTGTCCCCTAGAATGGTGAGCAGCATGAACCTGAGATTCCAGTAACAAGCCTCTCTCTCTCTCTCTCTCTCTCTCTCTCTCTCTCTCTCTCTCTCTCTCTCTCTCCATATATATGTACGTATGCATATCATACATATGTACATATATATATGTATATATATATATATAGGTCAGTTGTGGGGCTTGAACTCTGGGCCTGAGTACTGTCCTTGAGCATTTCAGCTCAAGGCTAGCTCTCTACCACTTGAACCACAGCACCATTTCCAGTTTTCTGGTAGTAAATTAGAGATAAGAATCTCACAGATTTTTGGGCCCGGGCTGGCTTTGAACTTCTATCCTCAGATCCCAACCTCTTGAGTGGTTAGGATTACAGGCGTGAGGCACCGACACCCAATGAGTCTCTCTCTCTCTCTCTCTCTCTCTCTCTCTCTCTCTCTCTCTCTCTCTCTCTCTCTCTCTTTCTCTGTGTCTCATATATATATATATATATTTCTGTTTGCCTTCAAATTGTGGGAATACTGGTATATTTGCAATATTTTTCATCCTCTTTCTCCCTTCGTTCTCCCTTCTTCCCTTCCCTTCCCTCCTTCCTCCCTCTCTTCTCTCTTTTCCCTCCTTCCTTCCCTTCTTTCCTTCTTCCCCCTCCCTCCCTCCCCATCTCTCATTTTCTTTCAAGCTTTATTTAGCAAGTACTCCTAGGCAGAGTCAAAGAGATAAGTCATGTGACACGGACACAGACTATCGCAGTATGAGCCATGAAGTGACAACTGCTCTGCATAGGTAAATAGAATGTAGTCTCTGAATTCTTAGTGTACCAGGATTGTTTAACATCATCTCCCAATAGGTGTGACTTGCATTACAGTTCTGGTGTTAGATTTCTTATTCTGAAAGTTGGATGACTCTCCTTCCACCTTAATCATGTTGCAGAAATAAGGCAGATAAATGGACCACTTGAACTGCTAGATGTTGCCAGAGCAAAATCTAATGGTGCTAGAAGAGAGAGGGGTGGGGAAGGCTCCTTCTTGTTGGACCAGAGAGGGAGGGGCTGCACAGCTTTTCTTTAAGGAAGTCCGGTCAGTGTGGTGAATGCCTAATCATTCACCAAAGCAGGCAGCATCTCAGAATGCTGTTACATTTTCCAGACCCATATATTTGTTTCTCAGCAAGATATAGCATTTGTTACTATCACTCACCACAGTTATTTATTTAATTGGGTGATATTTAATCTGCTGGGTTTTCTTCACCAGGCTCTAAATTCCATATGTATAGGGATTGTGTATGCTGTGGTTTGCCTTATTATCTAGCTCTTTGCTCAGAGCTTTACATGGAGCAGGTAGTACATAAATATTTGCTGAAAGTGTAAATAAATGAACAATAGGGAATTACTCACCTCCAAGTATTCTTATGATTAAGAAGCAATCTATACATTTAATAAACACATACCAAAATATAAAATACCATTCCTGCTCTTTGGCTCAGAGTAAGTACTGACATGGTTATGGGTTTATAATTAAATTATGTAAGAATTATTAAAGAAGAAATGTAAATTAAAGACTCTTTTTATGTCATTTCAGTGACATGAATGTAACAGGAAGCAAAATTTTAACATGTGTGACCATTCAAACAATGCTTATCATTAAAAAAGAAAACCTAGGATTTTTTTTTAGAGATGTTTGGTTACTGGCAGGTGCAGAAGCTATCTGAATTAGAATTCAAAATGCTTATCTTTTTTTAAAGTTAAGAAACACTGATGTCATTCCACAAATGAGTCACTTTCTTCTTGTTAAACTATTCTCAGTAATAAAAGTCCACATTCCTGTCATACAGCTCAGCAAACAACTGGAAAAAGTGCATCTTAATGTAACTTCAGGGTACCAACTTATTCTCATTAAATTCCATGCACTCAGACTGAAAAAAAAAATGGATCCATAGAACCTTCACAGAGAACATTGAAACATTCCCTATCTAGTCTAGTAATCTTTCAGTAATGATGATTGCCTAGAAACTTCTGCTGAGGACAGTAAACAGAAGGGGTTCATCAGTCCAGACTTTCAGCAGCTGAGGAGTAGTCCCTTTCATCAGAAGTCTGAGCAGAGTGTGAGCCACAAGGGTCAGGTTCTTGGCTGCTGTGCTTGGTGGGAGGCAATAACTGGTGGTGGCTAGCAGCTAATGTTGACGTGGCTGGACTCTGCCCCTAGATCTGCTCGTTACCGAAGACAAATTAGAGTACATAAGACTTAGAAGTAGGTAAATCCTGTTTCTAACCTTCAAATAGCCACTGGCATCTTTACTACATTTATATAAGTATCATCTGCATACGTCTTTGTGAGTTGTGGCCAGGATAGGAACTGGGCTATTGTATCATATGCTGAATGGACCATCAACTAACTAAAAACAGGAGAAGGGTTATGCACTTCTGCCTCCATTTCACATGTCTGTGCTAAGCCATTTCCTCCAGTCACTGTTTGAATTCCCTTGGGTTCTCGGAAAACCAGTACTGATCAATAACATCTTTATGAAAAATTGTAAATGCCTGCAAAGAACAATGTAGCCCCCTCAAATAGATCAATCACCAGCAATAATAACTCTTGATAAGAACTTGATCAGATTTCCCTCACAAAACAAGAATGAACGCAATGATCTGCTGAAACACACTGGTAAACAAGACTCATAATTACGTGTAACTTTTTTCCTCTGCCCCAAGTTCTTTGGTACTTGAACCTATGGCTCATGTCTGAACCTTGGAATATGGCTGAAGATATGCTGTGATGAACCCGCCTTTTCTACCCTTCACTATGTCTCTTCATTTGGAATATAGAAAATCAGTAGCCAGATCTGATATGTGGCGCCTGCCTAGGAGTTTGGGTCTGGGATCTAACACTCTGGTTCACTCTCCATCTACCACATGACCTTTCCTTCACGTTCTAGCTCTGCCTTATAGTTGGTTCCCTTAGTAGTCACTTCATTTTCCTCTTCAAAACAGATGATTTCCAAGTGATCTTTTCTCTGCTGATTCCTCTCTTTCTGGGGTCCTGATATGAGGGGAAACGTTGTATTCAGGAACTTCTGATCAGAACCTGTCTTCTATCAAAACCTATGAGGAAGATGAATGTGTACATCGATTAGAATAATTCTAGTAGTGTGTGCTTCAGAAAGAACTTGACATGTAGTCATGAGTAGGGTGGAGAGGAGCATCATGGGATGGTACAGAAATACAGGCTGATGGGGTGAAATTGTAACCTAGAATGTCTGGAGGAGCAGGTGGAGAATCAGAACCCAGAAAGAGGAAGGGGCCATATCAGGAGAAGTTACTATGTCCTTTGTGTAAAGGCCATGGATAGCATAAGGACATAGTCTTGATAATATAGGGGTGATTAATTATTTGCCAAACATTAATTTCTTTTACAAGAAGATGGGTGAATGTTGGTTGGTAGAGAGAAAGAAGGTTATACTTATCAAGATAAATAACATCAATTTGTGCAGACTCTCAGAGCATGACTCTGAAAGGGACCTTTCTGGCATTCTTCCTCTCTTGACTTTCAGCGTCTGTATTTTAATTTATTGAAAAATTCTGTTAGCCCAAATCTGCTTCCACCCACTGGAAAAAACACTGCCTTTGCAATGAAGAAAATTTATTTCCAACAGTGCCTCATAAATTTTGTGCATGCTGTTCATTTTGATGCCTAGAATTAATATTAGCTTTTGGCTTTTATTTGAATTTGTATTGGCATACATATGTAATTTTTTCTTTAGAAAAAGACATTTTGTTTTCTGGCAAATTCACTGTGGAGGTTGGGTATCAATCTAGGCTTTGTAAATAACTTGCCTGTATAAAAATGCATGTTATTATTTCTGCTTTCTCATATGGTTAATTGTTTGGATATTGCATTTTTAGGTGTGTTCCTGAAAGCTTTTTTTTGTGGCACAGTGGAAGTGGCAGTGGTTTTTTTTTTAATTGTCTGTTAGTAAAATTTGCAAAATAATGATATTGGTTTTCTCATTAGATGAAATGTATTTAGTTTAAAGAAATATACTTCATCCTGTGGGGTTTTGTGTGTGTGTGTGTGTGTGTGTGTGTGTGTGTGTGTGTGTGTGTTTGTATAGGTTAAAGAGCTTTTATTTTACAATGATAGAAACAGAAGAATGATAGCAATCTTTGAAGACAAAATTATTTGACCAAGTAAAAACATTGGGAAATGTATGTTTGTTTATTAGACCTATGTAAAGGAAAGGTATAAAGTTGGCAAAGATTCTACTGGTTCTCAAGTTGACAATTACAAAATAAGAATTGACAAGCCTTGTGAACAATTCTTTTGGTTAATCTGGGAAAGCTGGTACAACTCAATTCTCCCTACAGGCTGGTAATCCTTTTCAGAATTACAATTACACCTCCATAGATCAGAGGAGCCGGTTCTGTACTTTGGACAAAAGCTCTGGTAGGAACTACAGATTCAGTTGAAAGCACACTCATAATTAATTGATTCTGGGGCAAAAGAAAAACGGGCTTGTATGTACAACACTGGATTGCTAGTTGGGAAAAATAACTATTTTTTTTTGCTGGGGTGGGAGGAGGAAAAGAAACACGTTATTGATAATTAGATAATGTTTGCTAATGAAGCCACCACCGTTTTGTAAGCTGGACCCAGTTTGACACTGGCCCAGAACTTGGGCTGAAGAATTCCTTTCTTAAGCCTTCTCTATGGTGGCCCAGTAGCCTAAAGAATAAACAGCAGTGGCAAACCAACATCACTCATGGATCTCGGCCTCCTGAGTTTATTTGCTGCACTAAGGGGGAGGAGAAAGAATGAATAAGAGAGACACAGAAATATTTGGATTAAGACATGTGAAAGGGTATCAATGTATGTGAATTAATGCACCTTCTATCTGGCAAATATCATGTAACCCTTTTATTAATTACAATAAAAATATTTTTTTAAAAAAGAAATGCTCAAGCTTTTAACACTTGCATTCTGAAAAGGTATTTGCTAGTATTGCTTACCTGTTGTGTTGTCTGGTTCCATGGTTTGTAGCAAAAAGCCTCCTTCTCCGTAGGGGACAGACATCTTTCCAAACACTTGCCAAGACTTCCCTCCTCACCAGGACTCCCTGAGCAGCCTGAGCTCCCTCGTCTGTGACCCCAATGAAACAATGAGGGCTTCAGAAGGCAGTGAAGGCTCTGTGAAGACGCCTGTTAGTAATCGTTTACTTGCTTTCTCTTTTCCCATCAAATTCCCTATATTAATCCACAGCTTTCCTTTAGCTTCCTCATGCCATCTTCCTTATGCCACTCAAAGTTGCTCTTTAACTTACCTATCTGGGCTGTCAAACCATGCCCCAGGGGTCTGATATCATTCAATAAATCCCTCCTAGCCTTGAGAAAGTGACTCTGCCTTATGAACTGGTCCTAGGGAGGAACTTAACACTCCTTCATACTTCTTATATTTCAATAGAAGCTTGTGGTAGGGTAAATATCGTGCTCATACTAGAGATGAACCACTTCGATTGAAAGCATGTTCCTTTCTTAATAAATGTTCCTATTACTTTCAATACATTTTGCATCCTGCCTGCATTCTCTCACTGGACTCAAGACAGAGACCAATGCTGTGCTGATGTTCCCGTAACACTTTTGCCTTGTAAATATTAAATACTCAATGATTTAGTAACTGTTATTTATATTTTAGTATATTTGCTGTTATGAGGATGGTTATTAAAAGTATGGAAATTTTACTATTAAAAAACCTATCTGGCTGAAAAATGGAGCTTGTATGTGAGTTTATGGGATGTTAATGTAATTCCACTTGCAGTGTTAGCAGCTTTTAGCATCCTTGGGGATTCTGCAGAGATCGGGTAGAAGAGCAGCTTTTGAACACAGTGTAACTTCTGGGGTGGTGTCACATAGCTGCACTCTTACTGCCAACTCCCTATTTAATCTTAAGAAATTAAAAGTTTGTGTAAAAGTGGAAAACACAAATATATAGCTACTAAAGTAGAGTTTGCAAACTCACATGACAAGCAAATGACTTAAACAGGTGAGACCCAAGAAAATAATATTAGCAAAGGTGGCCTGAGAGAGAACTGGTGTATGTTGACTACCTAGAAGCCGTGAGCTTAGAGAAACACCCAGGGACTATTGCCCATAGCCTAAGGGGTTGGAATTTCAGAAGTAAGATGATGTCAAATCAAGCATGTGGTAACATACTGATATGAAATTTGGTTAAAAGCAAGAATCCCAGATATTTACCCTAAACTTCTAAACAAGAAGCACCTTCTGAGAAAGGTCTTTTGAACCTATCTTCTGTATTTCTCTTTGTCCCTGTCTCTGTTTCGGTCTCTGCCTGTCTCTGTCTCCGTCTGTCTCTGTCTCTGTCTCTCTCTGTATATATGCACACACATTTATTTATATAATATCTATATAGATACAATACCTATATATACTTATGTATCTATCCACATACTATCTATCTATCTATCTATCTACTATTTATCTATTACCTAGATAGTAGTTATAATTAGCAAATTTTGGAACACTGAAATAAAACGCATACCCTAGTGCTGTCTAACCAAGTAGTGGTATCTAATTGGAGAAGAATGGAGGTCAATGGACGGTGTACCTTAGCTGAATGTTTTGAGGTGCCAGTGAAGTCATTTTGAATAGTTGGGCCTGGAAATTAGAGAAACAGTGACTACTGCGTATGAATGAACGGCTTTATTGAGATCTCCCCAATCATAGGAGTTCATGGGAGGTATTTGGAGCTTGATGATTGGAACTGACTTGAAGATGAATTTTGTTCCTACCAGAAATAAATTCTTGACAAGAGGTTATTAGAGGGTTCTGCTAATAGAGTGGTTGCTTTGAGTGCCTTGGTTGCCACAAGATCTATTTGCCACTTTTTTCCTGGTCAAAGATTTCAGAAGTTATCTATTTTTTCTGTTTATTTTTAAAGGTCACTGGCAATAGATCACTTGATCTGTCAACTTTTGATGGCAAAATAAATTTCCTTCATAAAAACTGATCGCTTTCTCTGTGCCTTATTGAAATGTCATGGAAGTTTTAAGACAAATTTAAAATGTCCCCTACCACAATGTGACATATCAAAGGTAAAACAATTTTGAAGTTAGAGTCACATGTAACTCTGCTGCAGAACAACAAAATAAGCTTATGACTGATGGAATGGAGAATCAAATAAAGGCAGTAAGAATCAAATAAAAATTAAAAATTTTGGAAACCCAGTATAGATGTTTTAAGTATGGCACATAAACAAAGACATTCACCGATCAAGTTTATAAATTCCAATGTTGCCTTTTTCAGTGGTCTAGGGCAATATTTTCCATTATTCTCATAAATTTGAATCAATTTTTTTTGCCAGTCCTGGGCTTGAGCTCGGGGCCTGAGCACTGTCCTTGGACTTTCTCAAGGCTAGAGCTCTATCACTTGAGCTTCAGCACCACTTCCAGCTTTTTTCTATGTATGTGGTACCAAGGAATTGAACGTGGGTCTTCGTGCATGCTAGGCAAGCACTCTGCCACTAGGCCAAACTCCCGGCCCATTGAATCAATTTTTAATTGTTCAATTAACATGAAAAGGAATTATATCAAATACATCCATGTTGGGTATCATTAACATAGTAGTAATGATTATGAATTTCCCCATCCATGATTTTACATCTTGTAAGCTTGAAACTTGAAGTCTAATGAACAATATTTGTCTTTTTCCAGCTTTAGGCAGCCACAGCTCTCCTCTCTAGGGTTTTGAATACTCTAAATACCTCATATACATGGGATCAAATTGTATTCTCCTTTTGATGAGTGGTTTACAATACTTAGCATAATGCTCTTGATTTATACATACTGTAATATTGTATCCAAGACAATATTTTTCTTTTTTTTCGTGTCTTAAGCAACATTTATTTTTTTATATTTTTTATTGTAATTAATAAAAGGGTTACATGATATTTGCCAGATAGAAGGTGCATTAATTCACATGCATTGATACCTTTTCACATGTCTTGGTCCCCATTACCCTCCCCCCCACCCCACCCCTCATCTTGTTTTCCCCCTTCCCTATTCAATTTCAAATAACCAAATGCAAATATATCCAATATATCAGATAACAAAGCGAGATACTGTAACAATATGAGATAGCCAAGGGACAGCAAAAGAGATGAGAGATAACATAGTACATTAAGAACAACAATCATTCATTATATGGCTTTTGTTTCAATATCCTGGAGGTCCTTTCAATTAGCTTCATACTATATGGCCTTATGTATCAAGGTTTTGCTCTATTGCAGATCTCTGCTAGTAGAGCCCAAGGTTTCTACAGATTATGACAAATGAGGGAAACCATTGAGCCTAAGTTCCTTTGAGCCAAGACAATATTTTTCTTAGGGTGAAGAATATTCTATTATTTGTAGATATCTCATTTTGCCTACACAATCATTTCAGTTGTCTCCTTTTATTTTTTGGCAATACTGGAGTTTGAACTAGGTGCCTTATGCTTGCCGGGCACTTTACCATTATTTCTGCCCAACCTCGTTTTGGGTTGTTAGTTGTTAGTTCCTTTCAACCAAAATTTATGAGAGCTCTTTGGAAAATAAAGTATGCTCATTTCAATAACCTAAAAAATTTTGTCTTTGCCTTTGTAGTTACCAAGTTATGGGTTCTATGCCAAATTTTAAACATATTAAGACAAATTTTGGCTTTATTTAAATTGTTTCTGGACCCACATGTGTCTCTGAGATAAGTTAATATCATATTTCATTTAATGTTCACTTATACGTCCCCCTTTTGCCACACTTTTAAGTTAGCATTCTAAATTGATTCAGCAGAATTAATCTTCAAACACTCTTGCCTCTTTCTGCCAGCTGGTCCCATAGTAGTTGTTTAGAAAATTCTGGATTGGTGAAAAGAGAGGTCTTGCTTTGTTAAGTGGTTATCCTATCATAAGAAGATCAAAAGAGACTCTAGTCAATTTTCAGACTAATCAATTGAATCCTCTTATGTCTAAATTGGCAATATGAGGCACATAGTAGTGATTGGAGACTGGTAAAACTAGGAATATTTTATTTGGGTAGAGTTACTTGTAAAAGTGGTTGCTTCTTATTATGATGTTTACAAAGTAGGTTATATAAGCAGTAGGACATTTTTTGGAGATGTTTGGAAAGCCTAAAGCATTGATCTCCAGGAAAAAATACTTTCAGTCCATAGGAGTAGAAGATACTCAACACCAAGCATTCCTTGTGGAAACTCGCTTTTCTTTGTCTTCTTTCAGAACAACTGTACCATGGCTTGGGGAACAAATGTTTAAGATCTTAATGGCGAGCTAAGTAACTCTGGTTTCTCTCTCTCTCTCTCTCTCTCTCTCTCTCTCTCTCTCTCTCTCTCTCTCTCTCTCTCTCTCTCTCTCTCTCTCTCTCTCTCTCTGTCTCTCTCTCTCTCTCTGTCTCTGTCTCTCTCTCTCTCTCTCTCTCTCTCTCTCTCTCTCTCTCTCTCTCTCTCTGTCACTCTGAAAACACCAAAGTCAGCATTAATAATAATTCATTGACTTGCTTCCAAACAGTTTTCTTGCCATTATATTATATAATAGTTGAATAGAAAGTATGAATGTTCTTTTCCATTTTTTTAAAAAATTGTATTTTACTATTGGGATAATTTATGGAGGGGTTACAGTTATATTCATAATAGGTACATTACCTCTTGAACCTTGATTCCCCTTCTCATGGTGAATATTTTTATGTCCAGATGTTAAATTGTCCTTGGAGAAAAAGTTGTGAAATGTTATATAATCACGGAAGAAGATGGGAAATGTGGCTATCCCTAGTACTATCAATCTCATAAGAGTTAAATACATTTGAACTAAATGTTTAATTCCTAGATTTGAACTGAATATTTAATTTCTAAAGTAATGAAATATAAGCAGTAAAGAAAGATGAACAATGAGGATAAACACTGCTTGCATTAATAAGAGTCCAGTAAAAAAAAAGAGGAAAAAGAAAAGGAATCATTTTAGGTGTTTTAGGCAGAAAAGGAATTAATGAAGCGAAGAGGTTGAAAATTTGTTGGAATGACAGAGGAGCAAGTTACCCCAAGGTCAAAGGATTCCCTTGATTCTGCCCCGGTGGCCTGTTATTGGAATTACACTGGTGAATTCCTGCTGATGTTGGTATAATTGGAAGCAAGTTTCTGCTGCTACTGCTAGAGGTATCAACAGGAGGCAAAATGCTCAACGGAGTGGCCAAAGTCCCTAAGGTATTATGTGCTGAGCTGGTTAGTAGAGTGCTCTTAGGTGAACTGGAAGATGATGGTTTTGTTTTGTTCTTTTTGTATATTAAGTGTTGAAGTAAATTGAATCAGTAATGACTGTGACAAAATATTTACAGAAATTGTTGAGCCAAAAATGTTGTAGCTTTCCCTTAATAATTTGCAACATTAGTTGGTGTTGAGAAAAATAATAACGTTCTATCTTGTTAGCACATGACCGATAAGAAGTCACTTTGGGCCAAAATTTGCTGATCATGTATGGAGGGTTTAGGTCAAATTTGTATTCAGTTTGACTTTTTAAAAATATTGTAGCTAAATTATTGAAAGTTAGCTTGTAAATAGTTGTTTTGTGGGTTTAATAACCACCAGAACTTAATTTTTCCTCCTAGAGCTCTATCCAAAATTAAAGGATGGACTTAAAATTTGGATGGTTGGTACATATTTTCCTTAACCCTCAATCACCTGTTATCTCTCACCAATTAAAGTACAACCCTATATTTTCCCAGTTTTAGCTTTCTCCTTCTTTCTCATACCTCCAAAGTTCTGATGGTGACTACACATATCTAGGTCTGCTGTCTTTCTTGGGGGGGTGGCTGTAGAAATTAAGATGAATAAAGAAATTAAGTAAGAGAAGAGGTGGGTGGAAAGGGGGGTGAGAATTTTGAAAGAGGGTACACTGATCAAGATGAATTATATTCATGAACTCCTTGGTCAAATGGCAACCATTTTCTACAACTATTTAAAGATGATTGGGGAAAAGAAAGAAGGAATGATCACACTCACAACTTCTAACTAAAATGCTCCTTGTATATCCAGTGGGGTTGATCGTAGATCTGAGGGTGCATTTCAACTGAGGGAATCATAGGAAAGATATGGAAATCATTTGTTTCATTCCCTAAGTAGTGTATCATATAGTCAGCTGCTCTCAAATGTCTCCCATCAGTGTTTATCTGACTGGAGGGAAGATTCCAATTTCATTCTGATCAAGTTGTGGATACAGTTACTATACTTAAAGAACTTACTATACTTAAAGATAGAGTTTACTATGCTTGCAGACACCCAGAGGTGTTTATAACTTATTTAAATACATGTATTGTTGAGATACATGGTGTGATTCAAACAGAGACAGGAAGGAAAGTGCAAGGCTCAGCAGAAAGCTAGGGGTGGATAGACATACAATAGGATTTGAAGGGGCTGGGCTGTTTCCAGAGGTTCAATTAAAGTAAGCCTTGCTGTTTGATCAAGGAGCTTGGATTCTTATGTGTGGGTTAGGCAAGTATTTGGTATCATACATCAAAGCCAAAGAGGCAGGACAACCAAGGTTAGGGGAGAATATGTAGGTAATGCCCTGGTTTTATTTTTGAAGTTTGAATATATAATTCATAAAGCAGTAAGTAGGTCCTGACTTGGATGCAAAGAGACTAAAGTTATAAAGGCATCAACTGTGCTTCGTACTTCCTATGTCTCTGCCTTCACTAAATCTAAGTTGTTTTCACAAGAAATAAATCACCCCTGACATTTCATCTTTAGTCAGAACTTGGAAATCTCATTCTATGTTCCTCCAAAATCTTTGCTTTGGCAAATAAAAATTGATAGCTGCTTTCTTTGTAGAAACCAATTCCCTGGAGGTAAAGCTGACAGTACCATTTAGTGCAAGTCCAACTCTGGACACAGGATATTTGAGAAGATTAATGAAGTCATTGCAAAAAATTCTTTGATAGTATATTGTATAAAAGACTTTTAAGAAAATATTTTTAGTTTTGGATGTTGGTGATATAATTAGAAAATGCTCTCTCCTGTGCCATTTGAAGATAATTTTTAGACTACCCACTGAATTCTGCATAGGAATTTCAATTATGTATTGGGTAATACTTTTAAAAATACAGCTTTGCCATTTTCTAAAAAGAATTAGAATCTATCTTGCTATCTATCTACCTACTTATTATCTAGAATCTATCAATCATCTAGCTTCATCAATTATCTATCTATCTATCATCCATCATCTAACTAATGTGTCTCTAGAGGTAAGTCTTTCAAATGCATTTGATGTTGATCTAGACTGAGAAATGTATTTTTATTACGTATGAGTTATATGTGTGCTTGTGCAGTGCACAAAAATATATAAGCAGGACTCTGTTACATTCCATTAAGGCAAAAAAGATAAAAGAAAGAAAGCAACTGACTGAGATCCATGAATGAATAGTTTTCATGGTTCTCTGCTTATGACTTATTACTAAAAAATAATAAGCCACTATTGGTACAAGACCTAAATGAAACAGATAAGCATTTAAAAATCACTATGCTAAATTTTATGTAACAGCTATTCACATAGGAAATCAGTGCACAAGACTCGGAAAAACTTTGAAACTGAGTTCTTTTCTTTAGCAATTAGGAAATACTATTGAAAGTTTTCAACAAGCTACCTCTGAGAACCACCTATTTGAGTACCCTATTTGAGAAACAGTGAGGTTTCTGATTGGACTTTACTCTCTTATTGCTGTAATGGATAAAACAATAGACTAATTGTCATACCTGATTACATACTAATTTGGACAAATAATAGAAAAATTATGAAGTAACCACTGAAAGGGACTGAAGTTATTTCATATGAGCCTTTGCATCCCCCCACATATTTGTGCTAGGATGCTTTCACTCAGTTCTCGTTCTTACCAATGTCCCACAGAGCCTAGATGACAGATTGTTTTCTCAGTCACCATCTGGTCTGGGGAAATTCCAGAGAGCTTTCAGACATTTGCCCTTGTTGGCACTGAGACATTTCCTCAAATCAAAGTAAGAACTATCTTTCCCCAGTTTCTCAGCTATGTCAAAATGACTGGCCAATTTTGTGGAAATTGCCTGACCTTATGTTTTAATGACCACCTACACAGAAATTGACTTCTGTCTCTGTGTCTCCACGTGAGGAGGGCTAAGAATCACAGTTCATATTTTATGCCATGATTTTTATAGTGCATTGTGCTTTCAGTTTTCAAGTGCTCTGTGTTCAAAACCTCAGAGTTTCATAAACCTTTCGGCATGAGTCGGTGCAGATCTCTGGCATGCTGTTTTGATTACATCTCAGCTCATCCATTTAAAAAGCCAGTGGGTTTTATTTTTTGCAGGTGTGTTTGATTACTTGGGCCCCCATTGTTTTGGTAAGATAAATGGAAAGCTCGGATTCATATAATAAACACAGGAGGGAGAAATTCTGCACTGAATTATTTGAAGAAGTGAAGAATTACCTGTCTCTAGGAATGGTTGATTACAGATTTGGTGACTGCTTATTGGAGACACTGGGAGAGGACAGTGATATAGGAGCAGAAGGCTTGTAAGTTTTCATCCAAATGATAAATTTTTTTTTCCAGTCCTGGGCTTGAGCTCAGGGCCTGAGCACTGTCCTTGGACTTTCTCAAGGCTAGAGCTCTACCACTTGAGCCTCAGCACCACTTCCGGCTTTTTTGTATGTATGTGGTACCAAGGAATCGAACCCGGGTCTTCGTGCATGCTAGGTAAGCACTTTAACCACTAGGCCAAACTCCCGGCCCGCAAATGATAAATTTTTAATTGAAAAGATTGTTCCAGGACTTAGGTTTAATGAGACTTTCCTCCCTCCCCCTCCTTTCCTCTCTCCCTGTTCCTTTCTTTTTTTGGTACTGGGAATCAAATCTAGAGTCTTGCAGTTGTCAGGCAAGGGCTGGGAAATGCATGGCGAGAGTTTCACCGCAGGACGACACCAGCCATTGGATCTATGGAATTATTAATGACAGTCACATTGGCTGGCATCTGTGTGAGGCAGGCACCTAATGTTCTAAGTAGCATGGTATTGATTTCTGAAAATCTTGTATTGGAATTTTTGTCACCATTTTCTCTCCTTGTTTGTTGTTCCCTTTAGGAGGGTGTACAACCCTACATTTGCAGGAAAGCTGGTGAAGTTTCAAGACTGGGAAATCCAGATGGCAGCAGACGTGAAAATTCTTTGAAGAAATTAGGGGGTGGTCACATATCCACTGACACTCCACACAGAAAACTGCACATGGAATTTTATAGGCTCAAATGATTCACTCCAGACTTCGAATCCTAAGGAAAAATAGATCCTCTCCATTATGTCAAATCCTCGCTTTGTATAGACTGCTACAACTCACCAATTAGTCTTCAAGTTGTTCACCTGGGCATTGAATTCGGCAAATTAAACACATTGGCAGAAGTAATAAATATCTCCTACTCCACTCAGCAATCACTGTGAATTATGTTTCCACGAAAAGTGTCATGTCAGAAGGGAAAAGGGGTTCACAAAGTATCACAGAGGGAACAAAACTCCTAATGAATCTGAGCACATTAAAAATAAAAGACTATTTTAGTCTAACGGTTGTGTGAAATTTCATTGTGTATAGGTACTGCATTTTTTTTGGATGCACTTTTGGGGCATTTGGACTGTTTCCATATCTTGGCTATTGTGAATAGTGCAGCTATGAGGCCTAAAATACACAGGGATGTGATAAATTATACAAGATTCTAGATACTCCCACAGTGAGACCAAAGGTGGATACTCAGGAGAGAAACACAAAGGTGTTTGTATAACATGCATCCAAGCGTACATCATTGGAAGGGTCGTGGGGAGAGTGTAGAACTTGAAGGAAAAGGGTGAAAAAGTGCAGCAGTGGAGCTCACTGGACGCTGATGAAAGTCAACTATGCAACTATGTGTGGAGATGGGAAGGAGAGACAGGAAAGAGAATGAGGGAGCAGAAGATCTTGTTTGAAAGGAAATGCACTCGTTACTTGACTCACGTAACCATAATCCCTATGCATATCACCTGTATAATAACAATAAAGTAAACTAATGATATGAAAATGAAGCACTGTGCAAAGATAAAGAAGAAAATGAGAAATTTTGGAAAAACAATTACAAGTAAATTGTATGTAGTATAAGTTTGTGTACTAAATTGCTTTTTTTTTTTGGTCAGGCCTGGGCTTGATCTCAGGGCCTGAGCACTGTCCGTGGGCTTTCCTCAAAGCTAGTGCTCCACCCAATGAGCCACAGTACCACTTCCGGTTTTTCTATGTATGCTGTACTGAAGAATCGACATTAAAAATCTAAGATATGTGAAAATGCCACGCTAGCAGGTTTTCTGGAAGGTAATTTGGAAATATGCATAAGAATAAATGCATTTGATTTATTCCTCTTTTATAAACCTTTCCTAAAAAGTAATCAAAACCTCAGAAAAATGCAGACATTCAAAGTATTCTTTGCAGTACTAGTTACAACTCCATAAATGGAAATAATGTAAATTTGATAATATGTACAAAATTATTTTTATTAAAGTAATATATATATGTGCAGGAAAAAATTTTAGAAAGCATAATATATTTTCATTTAAAAATTTTGTGCTTTAAAAATAATTTTCAGCATATATGTGTACTAGATGCAAATATGATATTTTCATACACAATGTACCCCAAACTCACCCGCCCACCTCCAGCTCTTTTCTTCACCCCCTCCTCGTTCTCAAAATAATATCAGCAGGTTTGATTGATCTATTTCATAAAAGCATATAAAGAACTTAAACCCTATTCACTCTCCTTCATCATCTTCACTGGCTTTCCTCTCCCCACAATACCTACCCACCATTATAACGTGTAACCTGTTTGCTCTTGTGTTTCTAATGTTTTTCTTTTTATTACTGTTGTAATAAATGTTAATATAGTAAAGAGATAATTATCTTTGGTTGTTGAAAATGATTTTTATTTTCTTTTAAAGAGAATTAGTTGTTTTCCAAATTTGCCATAGTGAGCACTTTCATAACTTCTTTAAATTCAGGGATAAAAAAAGATCTCTTATTTCTTAAAAATATACTTGTACTAAATGCATATTTATATTTCAAGTGTCCATTAAATTGTAATTACTCCTGAAGGAAAGATATGACTTATTTATGTAAAAAAATACTGGGTGAAATTAGCCCTCTTTGGAACCTGTTATTTAGCTTGAAAATATTTGTGGAATGTGTTTCATTGAAAAAGAAGACAAATGAATATTTTCCACTTGATATCTAATCCAATTATATAATTTTGAAAAGGTTATTCTTTGAATTTTCAAACTTTAAAATGTATTAGGCATGTTTCAAGCTTTGAAATGGGATAATGGGAATGCAGCTTTGAGTTTAGCACGTGTATGAGTTCTAAAATATCTTTCATATAGATTCACTGTGAGGCTTTTGAAATCACATTAAAATTTTAAATCCTATTTTTTACATTAAATTTAGGAGCACAGATTACTTTTGCTTTAGCTAAAACTTCAAATAAAGAAAAATGCATATAGAGAATTTAATACAGAAGTGATATGCTAGAGTTTTATTAATGTATTCAGAATGAAGAGGTAAAGAGAATTTTTTTTACTAGAAATAGTTGGTTCTTTTCAATCAACTATTGATGGCATAAAATAAATTTAAGTGATAACTAATTGAAACATTTACTAGTTCATGGAAAGATAATCTACAACACAATGTTATGCTTACTTATCAAAACAATACCCCCTTTTTTCCTAAAAAAGGAGAAATAAAGGTATGATCAAAATTATGGCCAACAATTTGGCTTCATTAGACACTTGCAAATGATTTTGTAGATATACTGGCAGGAATAATGTTGAAAAATCAATCCATTAGATTTCATTTTTTTTATAAAAGGTAAAACACACATTTCAGCTCATATATGAAACTAAAGAAAAATATCCACCAAGTATCACAATAGATCTTTTGATGACTATTAAAAAAAGTTAAGGTTGCTGTTTGGGGGAAGCATCTTTCCTCTTAAACATTTAACGCATTAAATAACTTATAGTGAGAAGTAAGTTCTGTACAAACTAATGGATATAACACACCCTTCCCTTGTCAAAGCTCAACTTTGCAATGGTCTCTGGCAAAAAGAACAGTTCATAAGTAAGGCAGAATTCATAGCGTTATGGAGTTTACAAAGCTCATCCTACCATCACTTCTTCTGACAACTAAGGTTGCGATGAAAGAATGATCAGAATGTAGAAAAGCTTGTGCAAAACTGCACTGTTCTTACTATCTACAGTACCAGGAGGCAAAACTAAGGAACATGCAATGACAGTGAAGATAACCTACACTGGAGGCAACTCATAGGTGCTCAAAGAATAGGGATTCCACCTAATACTAGATGCTGAAAGGAAACATGGCACCATGAGCAGCAGAAACAATAGATGATTCCGCCATTATGCCAGGTGAGGAAGCTGGCATGGGAATATGCCAACTTCCATCTCCACAACAGCTTGCAGCTTGGAACTGGGTGCCAGGCTCCAAATCCACTCTGTATCTTCATTCTGGAACCTGTATGTTGTAAAGCAATATTTAAGTAAGTCTATCCCCTCCCTTATAGGAGTGTTTCTTGTGCCCCTGGTCATCCTGAAAAGAGTTGAACCATAGACTCTCTGGATTTACCTACAGCAGTCAACTGCACTGGAATCTGAAGCTCATATTCAATAAACCGAACATTTACATGTCCTTGCATTTGATATGTCTGGGTTCCATCCTGGAAGAGTCTTGTATTGGACCTCAACTTTGTTTAAGACATCATGGTTTGCATGATTTCACCATCTAACTTGTAAACAACTTCAACTTTGATTTCTGTAAATATGACCAAAATGTTCAACTTGGTAAGGGCCAATGCAGTAAATCTATTGATCATATGAGCATATTTGATTGAAACAATGTCTAGCCAACCACATCTTCTTTTCCTTTCAGTAGTGACACCAAATTCCATACCCTTCATTTGCAATAATTCTCCAATTTCATTGTCCTGTTCTGTAGAGAAGGCACCAATACCAACTCTAGTGGTATAAGCCTTCACTCCATATACTTCAACAAACACCTCAACCCTGCAGTTTGATGAGGTTACAAAAGGGTAAGTCCCCAAATCAATATCTGATAGTGCTGCATTTGCACCATTTGGTGCTCCATGTAGGGCATCAGATAGGAAATAAACTGCATCTCTCACCATTGGTTTAATCCTTTCCATATAACCCTTGAGTTTCTGTAACTCACCTCCAATGTCTGCTTCCAGAGTAGAATATATAGATTTGTACTGGATAGCCAGAACTTTGAACCTCTCAGAGAAGCCACTGAACTCAAACACAAGATCACACATCCAAAGTCCATTCGAGCAGCAGTAAAGAGATTTTTAAGGTACCGGATTGGTAAGTCTTTTCATGGTTTGTGAGAAAACTTTCCATTTGTTAATATTGACACACTTATCTTTCTACACATAGTTATACATAACTATGAATAGGGATATAACTATAGGTGCAGCTATAACATACACACATTCTACTCTAATATCTCTTCCTTCTGTTTCATCCACTAAAATTCTCTTTCTCATTTCATTAGTTAAGCTGAAAACCTACTATGTGATAAGTACTAAGACACCACCATTACTAGGGTGAGTCAGACACATTTTGGTTTTGAGGAGCCTAAAATAAAATGTACGGATCATTGAACATAATAGAGGGAGCCATGGCAATTATTTAATAGGGAACAGCTAAATTAGCTTGTTTAGGAAATTAAGTAAGATTGATTCTAATGAGTAGGAGTTGGTTAGGGAAAAGCAATTAGTATCTAGGTAGAAGGAATCATGGATTCCTACATAAAATCATGGATTTATGACCATATAATCTAAGTGTAGGACTGGCCAGGCTGGAGAGTAAATCAAAAGCAATTGTCATCCAGTGCCTGCTTGTGAAATCATGAAGTCCAAAAGTGTCCTGTTTTTGAAGGCTCAATTATTGCAGAGTGTTCTGTATGGATAGGCAAACGAGTATTCTTGCTGAAGAAATGCTTTGTGCATTTGTCTTTTCAGGTATACCTGCCTGCAGTCCCAACAGTAAACAATGCTTAGTATGTTTTCATAAGACATCCTCATTTGCAATGACCTAGGAAACCCAAACCCTGCTAATAAGCAGCAAATACCTCCCCAGCCTAGCAAATGGATCAAAATGTTAAATGTTAATTACTTATAGACACCCTCTCTCTCTCTCTCTCTCTCTCTCTCTCTCTCTCTCTCATCTCTCTCTCTCTCTCTCTCTCTCTCTCTCTCTCTCCATTTGCTCTTTCACCCCTTCAGAGACTTTAACTCAAGTTTGACTTTTGCTTACTTTGGTGACAACTGGGGTGTTAAAAATAAGTCATCCCCATGTCTGTGTCCTGGCCCCTATGATCTCAGAAAGCATTGTTTCTCTCCTTTCCCTGTTAATTATATTCAGTGAGAGCTTGAATTTTCAAATCCATCTGTTTTCTCCATCTCTGTAGGCCGTTTATTTATATCTACCCTTTCAAAATAGAAACGAGACAGAACAACATCTTCCTTGTGCTTCAAACAGTTTTGATTCAGTACAGTAGCCACTTCTTTTAGAATATGTACAATCACTGGAAGAAATTTCATTTTACAGTTGCTCTGTGTCTAAAATCAGCGGAAAAATTGTTATGGCTAAGGTGAGTTCCTCTGGATAGCTACTACAATGGATAATTATAGATTTGTTGCTGTATCAATGTTTTATTGATAACTGGACTATAAACTGTTAGCCTGAGAATACAGTTCACTGACCTATATCTGAAGCATAGTCTGTTTGTTCTACAAATGTTCTCTACTATGATAGGTGATTAACAAAATCCACTAATGGATGAATCAAAATCCATACCACTGCAGTATCTGGAGAGGTTTCAAGTTTTTTTAATCACTAAGAAGTATTTTATTATTCATGGATACTATTTCAAGTATCTATGGCTATAGAATCAATTTTCTCAAAGCTTAGAGCTTAAAACAATAATTTATTATTTCTTTCAGTTCTATGGATGAATTACATACCCCTAGCTCCCCTACATGGTTGAAAATGCTGGATAGTCATCTGGGCCACCAGACATAAGGGGTCTCACTGACAGAAGTGACAGCTGGTATTGCTACCACCCAATGCCTCATCTAGGTGGCCTTGCACCTCTCGTAGACTGGACTGGCTTTCTTACCAAGTATCCCTCCTGGGTTCCAAGATGGCAAGGCAGAAGCTGCAAGGCCTCTTGAGGGACGGCTTTGAAAGCTATTCAGTATCATTTATGCCATGATCTTTTGGTCAAAGGAAGTTACAATATACCTAAGATCAAGATGTGAAGACAGATTCTACTTCTCAATAGCAATTGCAATATACTATGGTTGTGTTATTCAGTTAGGGTTTGTGTGTGTGTGTGTGTGTGTGTGTGTGTGTGTGTGCAAGCACACTGGTCCCAAACTTTGAACTCAAGGGTCTGAGTACTCTTCCTGATCTTGTCTTGGTCAAGGTTAACATTCTACTACTTGAGCTCTGCTTCCAGCTTTCTGATGGTTAATTGCAAATAAGAGTCTCAGAGACTTTTGTACTCAGGTTGGCTTTAATCCTTGATCTTCAGATCTTAGAGTCCTAAGTAGCTGGGATGACAGGTGTGATCCATCAGTTCTCAGCTTCAATGAGACATTTTTAAGTGATAATGATGGTGATAAGGTAGATGATGGGAGGGATGATGCTACTAAAAGAAGTATTTACTAATTAAGTAGTGTTCTTGTAGCCAATAGGACAAACTGTGATATTACCATCCTCACTTTATAGATGGCCAACTGAGGGTCAGAGAAGTTGAACAAATAACTCAATACCTTTCAGGCAGTAAGCAGCAATTCTGAGATGTAAACACAGGTTGACTGATTATAGTGTATAGCCTTCCCTGTCCTACACTTTTGCGCAATAATTAAACCTTGGAATATATAATTTACTTTTCCATTTCAATATCAAACCTGATTTTAAGTAATGATTCAAAACTCCTGAGAGTTGGCAATGATCTTATAAAGCAAAGGAAGTTATTGCTGCTGTTGCTAATGAGCAGGAGTGTTACATATGTAAATAGGCACGCACATGCTGGTAGATTGATTTTGATAATTGCCTGTTTTTCTGAGATTGATAGACAATCAACTGATAGAAACTCTACTCAATAAGTACAGATAACCACAGATCTCCTCCTGGCTTCCCTTCCCAATCAGTAGGTTCACCATTGACAAGAGATCTCAATTATTTCTTTCCCTCTTCTCTCAAGATGTCTTTTATCCTTTATTTCCCTTCACAGGTTGCCTTGCTGCTGTCATATGGTTTGTGGAACACAGTGTTTGACATCACCTGGACAGCTGTGAGACATGCAGAATTTCAGGTCATACTGGAGAGCTATCAGATAAGAATCTGCATTATAACAATATCCCAAGTAACACAATGCCCTGTGGAGACTGAGAAGTACTAACATAGGGGCCAACATGACGATGATCATTTTTTATGGTGTAGCAGGATGAAATCCAAGGATTCTTGCTTATGAAATGTTCCTTCCTTCCATTGAGATCATTGGGATTTCATGTCTGCTTTTTTGACCTCCAGGGTCTTCCTCTTCTTCAGATCCATTGTTATTGCCAGTTACTTACATCACTACTACTGTATCACTGTAAAAACAAACACCAAAACAAACAAACAAACAACTACTAACAAAGCAACCACACAACGAGGGAGCATCTCACATGGTTAAGAAATCAAAGTTCTTAGAATGGAATCCACAGCCCCCTGTTCCCAGGCTGTCTGGCAGGGAGTGCCTATGTGTCAAGAGCTTCAACTCTGCCCTCATTTTGCAGTAAGAGATGGTGTGATAACAACATCATTTTATCAGCTTTGAGACCCACTTTTCCAACCTATAAGGTTAAGTGGTTTGATTAGTGGTTTTGTTACCAACATCTGACATCTAGCAATTGACTAGATTGAAACTTAAACCTAAGTCTCTACTGACACACAAAGAATTTGAGGGTCTTTTTGTGTCATTTTGAAAACCAAGTTACCAATTTCTTATGTCTATACTTCTTTTCTGATTCTTTGGGCATAAATGTACACATAGCATTTTATTTATTTATTTATTTATTTATTTATTTATTTATTTATTTATTTATTATTTTTTTTTTCTGCCAGTCCTGGGCCTTGAGCTCAGGGCCTGAGCACTGTCCTTGAACTTTCTCAAGCTCTACCACTTGAGCCACAGCATCACTTCTGGCTTTTTTTCTATGTATGCGGTACCGAGGAATCGAACTGGGATTTTTCGTGCATGTTAGACAAGCACTCTGACACTAGGCCAAACTCCCGGCCCTACACGTAGCATTTTAGATAGCTCTAATTAAAAATACCAGATATTAGGTCTATTGAAGAAATGTACATATTTGTCTTGAATGCTTTTAAAGAAGGAGTTAATATACTCAATTTTGTGAGGAATTTTTAAATTTAATACGTTATAGGAACCAATGATAAATTCTGTAAAAGTAATGGAATAGTTTAGCAAATCCTTTTTACTTTTAATAGGGGGTATTTATATTTTGGAATATGTTTCTGAGGGAAGAGTGTACCTTTGAACAGTATTACAGAATTATGTAACCAAATAATGGTGAGATGAAGCCTCAGATAGCCTCTCAGCTTTCAGAATGCAATGTCAAGGTTTTGTTTTGTTGTTGTTTTGACTGCTAAGGCAGCAAGTTCTGATGGTTTTGCTACTCTCCAGTGAGGCAGACTAGCTACAAAGAAAGAACGTAGCAACCAGTCATCTCTGCAGTTACACCCCAGTTCCTCCCATGGCCCCTTCATCTGGGAGTGATTAATGTCTAGTTTGTGGTAGAAAACTATGGTAGAAAAACTTCAGGCTGGTTGTAACCAAACTGAGGGCACCTGTACAGACAAAATGCACGCCTGGCGCTTGTGCCACAAACTCCTATTTAAGGCCTTGTACACTGCATGTACACTACATTTCATACTTAAAACAATGGCATGGAAACTTTTTACATGCATAGATCCTTACAAAAATCTTCCGAATCATCATCCTTCATTTCTCTATGATCAGCTCACTGTCATTATTATACACTCTTCCCACGCTGTCTTTAAGCAACTCAGAATTTTGACCTGATATTTGCTCTTTAGCCACCTACCTATAGCTTAGTGGCTTTCCTTAACTGTGTATGTTTCCCCTTTCTTTGGACTCCTCTTTCCCTCTCCCTCTCCCTCCTCCCTCTCCCTCTCCCTCTCCCCTCTCCCTCTCTCCCTCTCTCCCTCTCTTCCCTCTCTCCCTCTCTCCCTCTCTCCCTCTCTCTCTCTCTCTCTCTCTCTCTCTCTCTCTCTCTCTCTCTCTCTCTCTCTCTCTCTCTCTCTCTCTCTCTCTCTCTCTCTCTCTCTCTCTCTCTCTCTCTCTCTCTGTGTGGTCCTGGGCTTGCTGTACAGCTCCACTTCCAGCTTTTGATTATTAATTGGAGTTAAGAGTCTCACAGTCTTTCCTTCCTGGGCGTGGCTTTGAACTGTGAGTCTTAGATCTCAGTCTCCTGAGTAGTGAGGATTGCAGGCAATGAGCCACCAGTACCTGGAACTTCTGTGTTTGTTCTCTAGTCAGTTCAAGAATGGGGGATGTTCATCTCTGCTCTCACCACCTGAAACAGGAATACATCGACTCCCATTTTTCTCAACATTTCACCTGAAAATAGCTAAATGGTTTAATTCATTTTAGACACTTAGGATTAATGATTGTGTTTGGATTTAGACCTATGCCAGTGGTGATTAAGTGACCTGCTGAAGAATCCTTTCAAGTTGGGAATGTGGCTTAGTGGTAGAGGGCTTGCCTAGCAAGCATGAGGTTTGGGGTTCAATTCTTCGCTACCATTTTAAATAAAATAAATAAGTAAACAAAAAGAGGAAAAAAGAGTCCTATGCTGTAAAAAGAATGAATTCTCTTAAGAAGGTTAAGGATTAGGGATGAGGACAGTAAATCTTAGAAGAAAATAGGTTGATGAGTTGTCAGGACTGTTTTCCTTCCCTCAGTTCTGTGATGTGAGTTTCCCTACAGTGTTTTGGGAAATTAAGGTATCTATTTAACTATTAATGTGAATGTCTGATTTTAGAAGGCAAAGAAATGATGTAATATTATCCCTTCTAGGGCATAGTTGTAAAGGCATCACAACTATAGTGCTATTCTCAACCATAGATGTGACAGGGGTCTCTCTGTGGAATGAAGTAGATTCTAGGTGTAAAGAGATGTTAGCAAGAAATTAAGAATACTAAGAAAAATGTAGTTCTTCTATTTTGCTTTGGAATGACTCCATAGAACTCCTAAGGGAAATGGAAAGATTAATATATGGCCATTCTGAGAAGAAATCCAAGTAAGTGATAGAGGGTTGCTTAGTTTTTAATTCTACCAGTTTAACAATATGATTATACAGCTTTGATTTGCTCACTCAAGAAATCATTACAAGAATTAAGTGTTAGTTGTAATTTTCATGTCTTATGGTTTTTTGTAAGGGAAGAGACTCTGGTTGGGTGAAAATGACTCTGGGTTGGACGCTAGTTGTTCCTTCACTATGTGTCTGTGAGGCAGGAAATGTAAGTAGACAGAGAATTTAAAATGAATAATTTCTAAAAGGACCAGACTCCTACATGAGAACCAGGAAGTGAAAACTGAAAAGCCAGAGCAGCTTTCTCTTCTGATGTGGGTGTAAAGTTACATGAAGAAGGAGTCATAAAGGGCTTATCTGCTCCTGTCTCCTGCATACCCTTCCACAAATGGGAGCAGAGACAAAATCAGAAGGTATGGATTGCCTGGCAAAGAGAAGTCCTAAAAGTCTCTGTGCTCATGATGGGTACCAGGGCTTGTTTTAGACCATTTAGTTACCCAGAACTGCTATCTGATGATTATAGGTTGCTACACAACATAAAATAGGTATTCCCCAGCTCAGAAGGTATAAAGACCACAGATGAAAACTATAATTTCTATTTTTTCTTTCCTTTCTTTCCTTCCTACCACTCCCCCCTTCCTCCTCCCCCTCTCCTGCCCACCTCCCTCCCTTCCCCTCTCCTCCTCCCTCCCCTCTTCTCCCTTCTCCTCCCCCCCTCCCCTCCCCTTTCCTCTCCTCTCCTTTTCTCCCTTCCCTTCCCCTCTCCTCCCCTCCCCTTCCCTCCTTTCCCCTCCCCTCCCCTTCCCTCTCCTCCCCTCCTCAGTAGTAGGGCTTGAATTCAGGGCTCTGTGCTCTTGCTTGGCTTTCTTTGCTCAAGGTTTTAGAGCCAAATCTTTACTTTTGACTTTTTTGTTCATTAATGGGCAGTAAGAGTCACATGGATATTTTTTCCCAGGCTATCTTTGAACTGCAATTCTGAGATCTCAACCATCCTAAGATGTGGACATATACTGGCCAACCTTAAAAAGGTATCTCATCGGTTTGGTGTATGTTTCTCCTCATCTGCAATATTTAATCTTTACATGCAAAGTTCCATTACTCCTCATCTGCAATATTTAATCTTTACATGCAAAGTTCCATTACCTTTTGACATTATTACCCATGAAAGGCAGTAATTTCTGGGGTTGTAAAAACAATACAAGGGCTAGATTTCTAGCAATATGGTAGAAGAGTGCTATCAAGCCATTGTCCATGTGTGGCTGCATTTTACTGATTCTTAAAGCATTAGAAGTGGTTCAAGAGAAACTGTACTGCAAACATATAAAGTATTTGTATAAGGAAATCTTACAAGTAGGAGTTGCAAGGCAGGAGCATATTGATATAAAGCATTTTTTACTCATTGATTGATATTAGTTAATGAACAGAGTTTAAATGAAACAGCTGTAGTTGGACAAGCACAGAGGAGAGATACAATTATGTTTTTAATAACCAAAACCTCAAGTAGTAACTGTAATTACAATGAATCATTATTAATTTTATAGGAGAGTACATGTATAAATGTGACATACAAAAAATAAGACACAGGTAATCTGTCAAACCACCTCTGTAAGCTTACATCTAAATGTGCTTATGCATAGAAAGCTATAGAAAGCTATATAAAGGCACAACATTGAATTTAAAAGTCACTCTTTTTATGTTTGACTTTGATTACATGCTAAAGCTCCTTTGCAACTTTTAATAAATATAAATTAGAGTAAGTCATTGACCAATTTTGATTTTGAATTAGTTTAGGGCTATCAGACATACTATTAGAAAAATGTCTTATTGGCTTTGAAGATAGTATTTTTTTGCACTAGAAAGGATAATGGAATTAAACAGTTACTAAATGACAGCATGTGTGTCTGACCTGCTTTGTTTGGTTATTGGATATCAGGGTAATTCACTGAATCCAGACTGTTGCACCTTAGAAAAGTGAGAGTGGAAATCCCTAAAATCAAAGTCACAGCCCAGCTTTCCAGGAGGAGAGATGGGCACATGGCCTCTGTGTGCAGCTCTCCAGCTGTGGAGTTCAAATCCACAGATGTGGTCCTTGTTGGTGTGTACTCTGTATGTTTGCTTATGTGACTATCCACCCAGAAAAACATTCAGCAACTGCTCACTCCAAAATAGTACCTGAAAGGCCTTTAGCCAAACACAGAATTCAAATTCTTGTGTTTAGGTTAGTTCAAATACAAACGAGATATAAAAATGGGGCTCAGAGTAGTTAAAGAGCTGATCTCTGTAAGTCTTTTTAATCTAAAAAAGGGGGGTTAGGCTAAAAATCAATTCCAAATAGTCACGGAATGAACAAGTTTGTATTTTTAGACAAAGGAGGTGGGCTTACAGATTTCATCCATACGCAAAAGAGTAATATTTGCCTTTGTTGAGAACACAAGCTTTAAAAGCATTTTCCTTTCCAGGCTGCATCAAACAACATGTTTTATATTAGCCAAAGGAGGAACAAGGACATATAATAAATATCCATGAGTTTGAAAGTGAATAACATTTGTAACTCGAATGAACATATATTAATCATCTAAAAGAATTGTTGCATTACTGTCTTGAAGTGAGACACAGTTATGAAAATGGGAAAACTGGTTTCTACAATAAGTAGGCACAAGAACAAAGCTACATTTTAAATAATATATATGCATATATACTAGAAACTCACATTTTTTTTCGTATTTTAGTTCTTTGGGTCTATAGGAGAAAGCAAGAGAAACACTGTCACTGTCTCTCTCCATTTGAAGTACAGGCTGTTAAAATGGTGCACCAGAGAAGATGAACAGGTAGAGCTGACTTCAGTCCAGTCCTTGGCTAGTTGTGTAGCTTTTAAATCTTTTCATAATATTTTGAGCCTTAGTATTTATCTCCTATATTTGCTACTTGTAATCGGATTGTGAAAGGGTAAATAGAGGGGCTTACCTTCTGAAAGGTGAAACTCGCCAATGAAGATATTAGATTGGTCCCTAAGAAATTGAGATTTTTTTATAGATATAAATGGCCAAATTTCAAATCTCCTTGTGAGATGGTTCCTTCCCCGGAGCCCTCCCGGGGGGGGGGGGGGCTGTAAAATGAGGTCCCAGTGTGGAGGGCAAGGACAGATTCCTCAGTGACTATGGAGTTGATGGATTTTTACCCCACTGGGAAGGGTTGATATTTGAACTCGTGTCCTCATACTTTCTAGTCAAGGATTTTACCAAGGAGCCACATCACCAGTCCCGAGTGAGCATTTCTATCAGTGATCAGTTTCGAACATGTGAAATAACACACACAACTGCAGACCTTAGTTATGTATCTTAGACTTTCCTATTTTTATCTACATGATATAGACTAACATTTCTTGTCATTCTGAAGTCTTCGCATAGCAAACACATTGCATTTGAAGGATGGCTCCTTCTTACCATGGATGACACCGCCTTACCCTGCGGCGAATCACAAATAGGCAACAATGGGTGCAGCAAGGAGTTTTCATCTATCCTTGCAATCCTATGGTGATCATAGACGAGCCGCAGGGAAGGAAGTGGGAATGAGTATGCTTTTCTGAAAGCTTCATTTCAGGATGTCTTCCATATTGCTGATTTCATCTCAGTCACTCTCTGTACTTGAGGCAGACGTTTCCGGAAATTTCCACTCAGTAGGATGTAGAGAAAAGGGTTAGCGCTGCTGCTGGCGTAGCTGAGACAGATGGAGAGGCAATAGCTCACGTAGAAGGCCAGCGTGGGTTGCCGCAGCTGCAAGTTCACCAGCTGAAGCACATGATAGGGCGCAGCACTGAGGACGAAGACCGCCACCAGCACCAGCACCATCTTTGTCAGCTTCATCACTCTCTGCTTTGGAATGCCCGGGTTGTAACTGCCACACAGAGACACAGCATGGACTACCACAGGAATCACAGGACAATGCGTTTCCTAGACCTCTGAACAGCCTAAAGTGGCTGTAAAGTAGATATTTCAAATTCACTGCTTTAAAATCAGAGTTTTTATTCTCTTTAAGCCGTTGCCCAAAGGAGTAACCCTTCAACAAATTGGTTTATGAATATGGTGCCTCCTGATCCAGGCCATCCATTTCATCATTTATGTAGTTAAAATAAAAATTCATAGTGGCTCTGTAGTGAAATTGGAAGCCTACTTTTATACTCCAATTTCAGAGTCCTGGGCAAAGGCACTTTTTCATTCCTGTTCTAAACTTCTCAAAGTTCCAAAGCTGAATTATTTCTTGAAAACCCAAAATGAGTAGCATTGAATTATAACTCTGCCTTTGAAGTAAGTGCAGTTGAGCACATAGCCATGTGAATATTTGCTTAAGTAAAATAACATTGTTTATAGATATGTTGGCACACCCTTTCCCAATTATTCCCTTGAGGAGGTTGGGCCATATTTACTCCTAGGAATAAAGAGGTAAATAGTGTAGAAACCTGACATACTACTTTAACCAAGTGGTCAAGGCTAACATTACATGGCCGACATGGAATACCTGATGTTTGTTATGGGAAGTTGTCTCACAAATACCTAACTACAGACCAAACATGATAATTGTATTATAAAAAAGCATGGAATGAGGCCAATTCTATTTTAAAACTATCAAGGGCACGCAAAACGCAGAAAGTAGAAGGCACAGCCACAGACCAGAGGAGACTGGAGAAACATGATCATTCAATGCAATGTGTCACCTGCATTGAATCTTGGAATAGAAAGATGACTTTAATGGAAAAGCAGTGAAGTCCAGTGAAAGATGGAGCTTAGTTAATAGTAATACATGATGACTATTTTCTTTGCTTTAATACATATATCATGATAATATAAGATGTAAATGATGGTGAAATGGGAGAAAGGCATATTTACTTTTCTGTAATTTAAAAATTATTCTAACATACAAAAGATTTCAAAATTCATAAAAATTGTATCACATCTAAATATGCATATATACAATATATCAGATAACAAGGTGAAATACTGTATGAGATAACCAAGGAACAGCAAAAGAGATGAGAGATAACATTAAGGACAACTATCACTCATTGTATTTAGTTATCTGAAATTGGAAAGGGAAGGGGGGAAACAAGGTGAGGGGTGGGGGTTGGGGGAGGGAAATGGGGACCAAGACATGAGAAAGGGTATCAATGTATGTGAAGTTATGCACCTTTGATCTGGTGAATATAATGTAACCCTTCTATTAATTACAAAAAATATGGAAAAATTGTATCACATCATATCATGTTTAGATTTTAATAAATAAGACTTAGATGCTATACTTTAAAAGTCTGGGAGTTGAAGATCATTTTAAGAGAACAACTCTGAATTTGATAGAGTAGGCACAGATATTCTTTATCTGTTTGCTTTTGAGGCCTAAGTGAAGAGTGTAGACTTTGTTTACTAAGACATTGGTAGCATTTATGAGAAAAGTATTAGGAGTATTAGTATTATTTGATTTGCCTAATGACTTTATGAGAACTCAAGCAGTCTTTCTAGCTACCTTTATCTTTAATTTCCATGTGATTGTAGTTCCTCCCTCTCACTAATTCAGTATCAAGTGAAACATTTAGAAAACTTTCTTTCTATAACTTTGGATATTTTATTTTCCAATTCTGAATATATTACCCTTTAAATGCAAAACCTCTAAAATTTTTAAAAAATTAAGCAAGTCAATAAAGTTATGAAGCAATAGGCTTCAAATTTTGTTTTTTAGGATTGTCATAAATGTTGATGAATGTGTTACATTATTCATATTTACTTAAATAAATCCCCAGTATCACATTTAATGTTCATGCAAACCCAGGAATCTTGTCTTTCTGGAAGAAATACAAAATTTTATTCCATGCATATAATTTAATAACAATTGTTGCTTAATGTTTTATATAATTATTCAATACTCATTTGAATATCTTGGTATGCACACTTTCAATAATTTATATTTACTTATGGCATTTGAAAGCTATGTAGTTTTAAAGGTTCTTCCAAAGTTTATTTTCATTAGATACCTCTAGTCTTATTAATTCCTAATTAATCTTCCTTTATTCTGAACAAGACCCTTTGCTTCTAATTAAATACTAATGAAATACTTCTTCTCTAATAAAAAATTAAAATACAAAAACAAAAAGGCCACACAAAACATCTCAGATGTATAAACATGCATAGAATTAGCATTATCAATGCAAACTGTATATTATTCTATTTTGTGGTAATGAGATTTGAACTCAGGGCATTTTACTTCCTAGGCTGGTGCTCTACTACTTTACTGTTTTTCAGATGGAGTCTAATGAACTTTTCTGTCCAGGCTGGCCTTGAACTATGTGATCGTCCAGACCTTGGCCTCTTGAATCATAGGCAGGAGTTGTGCAGTGCCTGGCAATTTTAAGTTACGATTGTATTTTTATAAAACAAATACATCAATGATTTTAGCATCAATCACTGAGATATCCTCATGTTCCTCTTTTAAGAGATCTTATTTTAGCCATGACTTCTTTAGATTTTTAGTAATGCCCCTCACTCCTTCTTTTAAGTGATTGATGCTAAAGTTTCTGTTGTAGATCTTTTGGGATGTCTGAATTGTTCTTTTAACAAGTAAAGCAAAACAAGACATACACTTACCATTTAGCATCCTTATTCTGCTGGTACATCTCCCAAGTGTAACATAAAATTAAAATATAACACACTAAAATTAAGGGTAAGGGCAAAAAGAAAGTTGTTATTGTCAAATAAAGGGTATACCTGTGGAATAAGAGAGAGGCACAGACAGAGAGAGAGACACACACACACACATACACACACAGAAAGGATACCATTGTTATATTAGTTGCAACAGATATAGGCATTTATTGTTCATGAATCATGAGTCTTGAGTTTTTAAGGCATAGTATAAAAATTCTTGGAGAATTCTTGGGTGCTTACCTTATGAGAAGTCCCACTTTTCATTATCTATGGACAATGATGCTTGATTCTTCTCTAATCATTCAACTATCTTGACTGAAAAACAGGGACTACCTATTATCATCATTACCTTTTGTGCTGTTGATAATTATAACAACATAGCATTGATTGTAAAGTTGGGAGTGGTCTAAGAGCTTTGAATTGGCCCACTGAATCTGTGCAATCCCATTAGCACAATGCCCTTAGTGTTCTAATGTGAAAGAAGAGACAGATGAAGCACAGCAGGATTAAGTGTCTTGTGTAAGTCTACCCAGTTTGTATGTGGCAGCATTGGAAGCTAGATAAGTGTTTGGATTCCAGAGGCTTTGCTGATAGCCAAGGCTCCAGATAACTGTTTAGCAGACCTCGGGGAGGGCCTGTTGTTAAATCAGTCTTACCTAAGTGTTTTCCAGGGAGAACCGTCAGCTATGCCAATCCCATTCCTGCACAGATGTCAGGCATTATCCTTCCTAGAGGGGTCCCCCTAGCTTTGGTGAAGGGAGACAGGCCCTGATTTTGAATGAGTGAGCATGGCACAGAGCATGCCCCTGGGACCAGGGAGACACCAGGTGCAGCAGGTAACATCTGTCTCAGTTGATCTGAACAACTTGAGACTAGTAGGAATGACAGAGGTTGCATCCTCATTCAGAATGTCCTTTGATAATGGATGAAAAACAGAAGAAGAGCAGCTGTTGCTATGAGTGGCTAATCTTTTGTTCCTTTGACTCAGGCCAAAGCTTGGCCCAAGGCTGAGTACTGAGTATATAAATAGATTTTCCTTTTAGGTAGCTTGGAGCCTTTGATAGTCTGGTATTTGCTTCCTGTCTCGTTCTCCCTCACCATGTAAGTATAAAAGGAGAGGTTGGCAGTCTATAATCCAGAAGAGACCCTTCTTTAGAAACTGACCTTATTTACAGCTTGATCATGGAATTCCAGCAGAGTAAAAAATGAATTTCTGCTGTTTAGGAATTAACTGGTGTGACTCTTTATTACAGCAGCACAAACTAAGACATTCTCTCATGAAATGTTAATAAATGCCTTTTTACTTGTCAAGTGAGAGTGGGAAAAGAAAGCACTTTGCAAGACTGACTTGAGTAATATATATATATATATATATATATATATATGAATATAAAAAACTAGCCTGAGGAGGTGCTAAAAAGGTTAGATTCTGATGCTCTGTTCCAAATTTTAAGTAGAAACATTTTCTCTTTTTTTCTTTTATAAATTTGAAAATATAAGAATTACAGTACTAGCTTCTTTTCCTTTCTTTCTTCCTTTCCTCTCTTCCTCCCTCCCTCCCCTCCTCTTTCTTTCTCTTTCCCTTTCCTTCTTTTTTTCTTTCCTTCTTTCTTTCCTTCTTTCTTTCTTTCTTTCTTTCTTTCTTTCTTTCTTTCTTTCTTTCTCTCTCTCTCTCTCTCTCTCTCTCTTTCTTTCTTTCTTTCTTTCCTTCTTTCTTTCTTTCTTTCTTTCTTCTTTCTTGTTGTGGTTCTTGAACTTCAGAGTCTGGACGCTATCCCTGAGCAATTTTTGCTCAAGAGAAGTGTCCTTACTACTTTGATCTAACAGTCACTTCTGGTTTTCTACTGGTTAATTGGAGATACAAGCCTTTCCTGCCCGGACTGGCTTCGAATCACGATTCTCAGATCTCAGCATCCTGAGTAGTTAGGATTATAGGCATGAACCATCAGCAGTTGACTTTCTGTGCTAGTTTCAGTTTCTAATTTCTGGCTTAAAACACCCAGAAATGTATTCTGAAGTTGTTGGCAGGGCTGGTTCCTGTTGGAGTTGAAAGAGACTCAACTTTTTCTTCTCCCCTGATTTCTTGTATCCTTGTCAATCCTTAGTGTTCCTTGGCTCGTGAATACATCATCAGGAGAGCAGACATTAGTCTCAGTGACCACTCTAATCTAATATGTCCTCAACTTAGCCTGATTATATTTGTAAGGATCTTCTTTGCAAATAGTCACATTCACAGATACACTAGTGGGTTAGGACTTTATGGGGAACACAATTGAGGCCAACTACAATTACACAATGATAAAGCTTACGTCTGGTTAATATTCCACCTCCTTTGGGAAATTATTCTCCTGCCATGGGGCCATGCTGTCAGGGGTCTCTCCACCCATATTTAAATCTCTGTGCACACTGAGGTTACATGGTTAAATTCATGAGCGTTCCTCAAGGTCACTCTGTCCTTCAAATCATACCATCACCGGGAGTGTGTTAACGAAAAAACTCCAAGCAGGAAGACTGGTGAGAAGAGGATTTCCCCAAGGACCCTCTCTGAGGCTGCTCATGTGTTGACAGGAAGGATGAAGTACTTCACAACTTCATGCAACTCTATTTTTCTTAAGTTGTTAACAACTTACCGGAGTACATCATCAGGGGATGTTAAATCAAAAGCACAACTCTCGATGCCGTCTTTAAATTTGATGACTTTTGAGTAGATCCAGACAGGCAATGCCAGCAGAAAGGAAGCTGCCCAAAGGCTCAAATTGATGCGGATGGTCTTGTACCTGGTTCTCCAAGTTGTCAGTCGAAATGGTTGGACGAGAGCCAAGTACCTGCAAAGCCAGTTAAGAAGGGCTTGCGAACAATCAATAAAAGCACTGAGCTCCAAGGATGAAAGGTTCATGACAAGAGTAAATTATTAGTATTATTATTCTTCTCCAAAGCACACCTCTATCATGGCAAAAGAAAGTTATATTTCTTAAGAGCTTGCTGATACCCAAGAGAAAACAACTCTTCACCTTGCAAGACTGAATAAACCACTCATCGAAACAGCTGCTGATTCCACAGGCACATTGAATGTGGCACGATTCTGCACTGCCATGTTTCCATTTTTCTTTTTCATTTTAATTGTAAAGATGATGTACAGAGGGAGTACAGTTACATAAGTCAGGTATTGAGAACATTTCTTTTTGAACAGTGTCACCTCGTCCCTGGTTTTCTCCCGGTCTTTTTCTTTTCCCTCTCCTGAGCCCTTGACCCCCGGAAAGTTGTACAGTTCATACTTAATCTAGTGTCTGGTGAGTATCATCCTTGGTAGTTATTAGTGACACAGAGGCAGTAAGAAGGAAGGTATAGGGGATGATAGGGGAAATCCCCCAGTAGGAGTCTAGTTTTATACTATGCCCCTCCCCCAGGGTCTTGAAAGTTCAGTTCACAGAATACTCAGGGTAGATGAACAATATGATTGGCATAGACCACACAGATTACTCAGGGATTCTGGCCTAGAGATTAGGGACTGGAGAGAGGAAATGGAGCTAATTTCAGTGGGGTGGGGGTTTCCTTTTTCTTTCCTTCTCTTCCATTAACCAGAATTGAAAGCATGACATATATTTGGCCTTCAGCAAATCAAAGATTTTTTTTTAAAGAGCTAACTGAAAGCCGAAGAATGAAGAGGAAAGCTGCCTTCAGAAAGAAGGCTGTCTGAGAAAGCGGTTTTGCTAGGCTGGGGGTGGGGTGTGTAGTTGAAAGTAGTATTAGTTGGAATTAAACACATGTAAAAAAATGTTTTGGGGCCGGGAGTTTGGCCTAGTGGTTGAGTGCTTGCCTAGCATGCACGAAGACCAAGGTTTGATTGCTCGGTACCACATACATAGAAAAAAGCTAGAAGTGGTGCTGAGGCTCAAGTGGTACAGTTCTACCCTTGAGAAAACCCAAGGACAGTGCTCATGCCCTGAGCCCAAGCCCAGGACTGGCAAAAAAAAAATGGTTTGGTTGATCAGAGTTTTCCTGAGTTTTTGCAGGGCTACTAATGAAGACTCATAAAAAAGAAAGAAAAAATTCTTGGTCTTCCTCTTTTGTGCAAGGGTCAGGAAATTTTCCACTTATTTAAGAATCCCTGTGGCATGTAGGGAGAGATATCAGCCTCTCCTTCTACGCACAATTTGTTTGTGCATCACCATAATTATGGCGCAGAGCCCTTCTCTGCTGAGGAAATAGAAGATACAGTGATTTCCCTGCAGCTCAGTCACCCTTTTGACTAGAATTAAAGAGTGATGGAGTCATGTTATCTATGAGTGGATCTTACCTGATCACATTTCTCCTCAAGTTAAAAAAAAATCAACAAAACCCTTCTATGGTTTGCCATGCTTTTCAGGTAAAACATTGAATTCTTACCATGAACCGTAAGGGCTTTCTGTACCTGGCCTTGCCTGCCACACAGCCTGGAACTTGTGTCAGACTTGCTCTTGGATTCATTCATTAATTTTGTTACTTATTGCCTAAGCTGGGTGCTGGTGGTTCAAATTTGTAATCAGGAGGCTAAGATCTAAGTTTGAAGTCAGTCCCAGCAAGAAAAACTGTAAGGCTCTTCTCTCCAGTAAATTACCAAAAGAGTCAAAAGTTGCTCAGCTGGTAGAGTTCTGCCCTAGAGGAAAATAAAAACCAAACCAAACCAACAACTGAGGGACAGCGCCTATACCCTGAGCTCAAGTGCCAGGACCAGCATAAAGAAAATCCCCAAATAATCAACTTAGAATGTGAAGACATTTATTAGGGCTTATGGTTTCTGAAGGTCTGGTCCATGATTGATGGGTCCCATTTGGAGGTGTGTGTGGAGTGGTGGGTGTGGCAAGACAAAACTGCTTACCTCTTGACCTGAAGGTAGAAGGGAGAGGAAAGAACCAAAGTTGTATGCCACTGTCAAGGGCGTGTCCTCAGTGACTTAAAAACCTCCCACTAGCTTCTACCTGCTACAGGTTCCAGGTTCCACCATCCTCCTGTGACACCATTATGGAAACCAGGCCTTTAACGTAAGGGCCTTTGGAGGATATTCAAGTTCTTCAAGTTATTCCCCCTTCAGGGCCAGGAGCACACGGTTCTACCTGCCTCTCAGGTAAAACTTCCTAAGATCACTTTCTCTTACCCTTCCTTCTGGAAGCCTTCTCCAGCAGCCTACTCCATGCAAGGGGACTCATGGCTGCCAATGAAAATCAGAACTCTGCTTCTCCTTCCTAGAATGTTTCACCAGGAAAAAGACATCTGATTCGCTCATGTGACCTCACAGTGCTGTGTTTACCACGGTGGAAGGAAAGGAGAATGGGTCATTGGTTATATTTTCAGAGCCACATCCTCCTCCTCCATCTAGAAATCTCTAATATGTGGTCCCTTTGCTTGATGAATGTATGAAGAAAGGAAGGAATAGGGAATTCTGGCTTCTCTATATTGACTTTTGATGTTTTAGAGAATTTATTTTCAAAAGTAGCCCACAAGTGTTTTTTATCTGAAAGCAGATATTTTGGATGTTTTCAACTATTTCAGATTACACTTGAGGTAGAGATCCACATTCATATTTTCTTACATATTTGTAGTTATTACTAATCAGAGAAATGAACATAAAAGACATCAGGAAGACTTGAAATGGATGATCTATTAAATTGTAACAGTGTCTGAAATACATAAATAAGGCCTAATGATGGCATTGCCATTTGGTTCTGGTCTTACAAAGGAAACCCCATTTATCTTACAAAAGGTTCAATTCCCCTTTGGTTAATCTCATATTACTACTGTATCTGACTTTGTTACCTGGGATACTGTATTTGTTATATGTTTATTTGAAATAGGAAAGGGAAGGGGGAAAGCAAGATGATTGGAAGGGGGTGGAGGGAGAAAAACTGGGACAAAACATGAGAAGGGTGTCAATGTGTGAGAAGAAATGCACCTACTACCTGACGAATGTAACTATAACCCTTCTATACATTACCCCGACAATAAAAGAGGTTCAATTTGGTTGAACCTGTATAAATTTGATAGAGTGAGAATTGTAAGAAATGCCAGAACATTATCTCTTGCTGCCTGACTTTATAGAGTATGAACCAAGAGAGTGAAAGGGCTTGACTGTCTTAACAGAAGGGTGACATTTTAGTGTTATATGTATGATATATATATGATAATATATTATACATATAAACCCCTCAAAACAAAGAATATGGAATATGCTATTCAGGCTTATAGGACACATTATGAACACACACACATCTAACAGCAGGAGTTATGGAGTTAGTCTGTTCTAAGGTAATCAGTTTATTTGTGGTGTAAAGTTTATAGTAAGACAAATATCCCCTCTCTTCATTAAGTATTCTTGCTGGTTCATAGTACCCACCATTAACAGGTTTGATTCTTTTGAAGAATGAGATTACTATTGTTAAGGCTTGTAATTTAGGACCTGTTTTGAGGGCTCTTTTGTGCTGAGAAACTTTTCTTTGTTGTGATTAGTTTTTTCCCTCCAGACATAGTCAGCAGTGGCTGGCTTTCACTGAGCTAACCATTACATTAAGTTAAAAATATAGCACATTCTGTACTTTGAGAATTCTTTTATTGAAAAGCCAGAGAGAAAAATATGTGAAAAATTTCCATCCCTGGTCATTTTAATCAGAATGAATGGTCCATATGATTTTGCCATTCCTTTGTTTAATTCATCTGAAGAACTTTTGTTACTTCCTCATATCCAAGAGCCCACCTGGAAATAACTCCTGATGAGCCAAAAGAAATTCAGCACCTCCTTCCAGATATTCATTCATTCATTCATTCATTCATTCATTTTGGTTTTTAATATTTCAGGATTTTGTGAACTTTGATCTTTCAGTGAACTGCAAATAAAACTCAGACCAAAGAATGAAACTCTGTGAATGTTGAAAAAAGTGCTCCTAAAAACCAACCCTGAACATAATCACTTCTCAATTTCTAACGTAAGCTTTTGAGTTTTTAGCTTAATAGTTCTCTGAAAATAAATTTGGTCACTAGTTATATTTAAACCAAAATGGTACATGCAATCTTAATTTTTTAAATGAATTCTTACAGAGTGTAAGAAATTTGTCAGTGTTCACATGAGTCATAAATGGCTGAGTCCAATGGCTTTCTAAAATCTGTTTCCCCCAGCCTGGGATCTCTGGAGTATAGGTATTGGGTCTATAGTCTGGCAGTCATATCTAATGCATATTGAAAAATAATGTTTATTGCTAAATAAACACGAAATGCTATACATTGGATCCATATATTGTTTGGCCCCAAATTCATCACATAAAATTGTCATATGTTTTTGCTTTATTCCTCTCTAGTGATACCCCAGGTACTGAAACCCACCCTACTGAAGGAATGTGGTAGAACATTTATTTGCCTTGCATGAATGAAGGTTTGGGTTTGATTATCAGTGCTGCAAAACAGCAAGACCACCTTACAGAGTGTAAATACTTTGGGTTCACTTGATCTTTTTGAATTTGGAAAATATATGTAAAGTTAGGTGCCTTTGTGATAATAATGTAGTAATAAAGATGTGGTTAAAAATTAAAAAAAAATCAACCTTGTAATGAAGCAAGAGAACTTTGCTCTTATAAACCAACACTACTATGGCTTCATCGGAGGGATCTTGGTGACTCTGCCCTATGTTAAGATACTCTCAAGTGTCTTCACTTACCTATCCACACTCATAACAGTCATGATGGCACTGCAGGCAAACTGGTTGCAGGTATCCAGGGATGTGATGATGGTGCAAAGAGGCCCCCCAAATACCCACTCTCCTCCTCGAGCCCACTGGTGAATAAGAAAAGGCATCCCAATGATGTGAACCAAATCAGCCACGGCCAGGTTGCAGATGTAAATGTCAGGGATTGTTTTTCTCTTGGACCTGAGAGAAAGGAAAGCAGATTAGGGATTAGCATTGGCAGTACATACCTTCTTCAATATATGTCATCTTTACAGTTTAGGTGCTAGTCCTAGGGCCTAAACTCAGGGCCTGGATACTGTCTCTTAGTTTTTTTTTTTTTTATCCCCAGGGTTGGAGCTCTACCATTTGGGTCACACTTCCACTTCTAGTTTTTTGTTGTTGGTGGTTCCGTGGAGTTATGAATCTCACACTTTCCTGAGCAGGCTGGCTTTGAACTTCAGCTTGCAATCTATTGAGTAGTTAGGATTAAAGGCATAAGCCCCTGACATACTTCCCCCAAACATCTTTCCAAAATTTAATTGCCTTAATTTAAGTTAAAGGGAAAACAGACTCAGATGCACTAGGCATATCTAGTCTGGAGTCTACTTAAAGATGTTGCATTATTTATATGAGAATTCACTGTGGTGGTTTGAAAAAAAACTTATGGGCTTACATAAATTCTTTGCTATTTCTTTCAATAGAATTCAATTCAGTGTCTCTGAGAGTTGAACTTAATAAATGGCTCCTAACAATTAAAATATGGTAGAAACAACAGTGGGAGGTATTTGAAGTTAGGACACAAAAGCACAGTAGAGCCTTGGATACTGGTTTGTGAATGGAGACTGCCATATTGTGCCAGATATTTAAGCAATCTAAAAAATTCTACAAAGGAAGAAACTGAAGACTTGTCAGCAACCAACCAGTCCTACTTTTCTAGGAATGAGAGGTTAGATCCTCTAACGCCACACATGCCTTTAGAAGATGTAAGCCTGCAGACAACTCCACTGAAGCTTTATGAGAGGGATAGATCCTGAGGCAGAATCAGCCACTTACATCTGACCCTTGGAAAGTATGTGGCAGTACATGTTTATTGTTTCAGGCCACACAATATGGGCATAAATTATACCAACTAGAAGTACACATGAGCAAAAAGCTTACTCTTTACTCATTTCCAGTGAAAACAACCAATTAAAAAATCTTTCCATTGTAAAATTCATTTTCACCATCAGAGCTGAGACCATTATTATAATTAATGATAAATGCCGGGAACCAAATAGCTGTTAACTGTAAAACTTTGATTGAAAATACTATCTGTTCTATCCCTCCCACGATGGCTCAACCGTGATATCTTGTCTGGCAGAAAGAACTTGACTAATATCCTGTTTGGTAGAGCAGCCTGACCCTCTCTGACGTCCCAAACCTGACTCAAGCACATGATGAAAGTTACTAGGCAGTGCACTTGCGTTAACTGCCTTCTCACTAAAGCATATATAAGCAGCTGTGTAAAAACAAAGTTTGAGACCTTGATCAGAATACTGTCTTGGTCTCCCTCCTTGTGTCTGGTTTGTCTCTCATTCAGGTCTACTCCTCCTCGAGCTCTAGTTGACTACCCTGCAGGTCGGGGCATATAAACATAAATATTCCAGGAAAATCCAATTCAATAGCCACCACCACTAGTAAAGAGTTTGAAATCCAGGAGGTCCAGAGAGGAATGTGAAAGGAATTCACTTTAGATGAGACTGACAAGCATCTCACACCCCCGTCTGGTAAGGCAGAGAAATGAAAGCCTTAATTTGCCAGTTTTCTTGATGTTGGAAGATTGTGTGTGTGTGTGTGTGTGTGTGTGTGTGTGTGTGTGTGTGTGTGTGTGTGTGTGTGTGTGTGTGTGTACCAGTACTGGGGCTTGAACTGAGGGCCTTGTGCTCTGCTTGGCTTTTTTTGCTCAAGCCTGTAACTACTGCTTGAGCCAAGGTCAAGTCTCATGGACTTTTCTGGTCTGGCTGGCTTTGATCTCAGCCTCCTGAATGGCTAGGATTACAGCATCTTGCTGAACTATTTTCTTTTTCATTTTTTTGAAGCAGAAAATTAAAATTTCTGGTTCTTAATTAAGGACCTATCACATTCAATAATGCCTGGCATCTCTATCTGGGAGACGCTGTCTATTAATTGGACAGAGATATCATTGAGTTCCAGTTACATATCAGGCAAAATATTGTGCTCTGGGGTTGCAAAGCTAATGAATCTACAAACTATGCCAAGAAAGACTGTAGTCTAACATATTTCAGTGAACAATTATATTCCAATTTGATGAGACAAAGTTAGAGACAAGCACAAGGCAGGCTTCTTGGTAGAGGAGGCATGTGAATTGAGAACAAGTAAGGATTTGGAAATCTAAGATTGTTACAATTGTTGGTTTCGTGTAGGGTTACTTACACTTCTGTGCTATGAAGCTAGTCTATATCTCCATCATTCACTGGCTGCAATTTGAAAACTGGCTCTAGACTTCACTTTCAAGTGGTCAAATCATATAAAGCAGAGTGTGAGAGGCCAGAGTTTCTTCTCGCAGGTGTTGGCAGCATGTACTGTATGGGGAATTATTGTGCCTAGAGTTCTTACTTGGGAATTGCACTCTGCTCTTTGGTGTACCATTACTAACACAAGTTGCATTTCCATTTGAGGTTGGTGAGTCTCATCGGGATGGCCAAGAAGGAGAGGAGACTTGAGGAAAAGATCAAGTCAGCCAAAGAGCAGTAAAGTGACTGTACTTCATTTCTAATTCTTTGCCTTCTCCAGGCCATTGGGGGAGGCCAGTGAAAAATAGGAAGGGACAGGGGCAGATACAGGAGTCATGTAGAGTTTCATGCTAATAATACTCATGAACCTTGGCCTATGAATATGTCATTTGCGTATGAAGTTGGGTATAATCTTGAAGCGTTTGTTTGCACCCTAATTGCAAGTATTGGCCTCCTCAGGACCTTGTCTTCCTGTAGAAATAGTTATAACAGGATTATGCTTTAGGACAGTGCAGGTCATTAACTGGCAATAAAAAAGAATGAAAGAGCTGTTATGGCGAGTTACCCCTGAAATTTCAGCACTTTTGAGGTTGAGGCAGAAAGATCCTCAGTTTTAGGCCAGTCAGGCTGTATAGAGAGATTGTAATTTTTCACAAAAAGAAGTGAAATTGTTTCTAGACAATATGTTTCATAGCATAAAGAGAAATCTAAAGCACTATAAATAATGTGTTTCATTTACTATTGCTTTATTGATTGTGACAGCACAAAAAATGAAAAAAAAACTAAGTAGAAATGATTACATTTCTAATTATTCAACCTCTGTTCATTTTCAGATTAAATGTATCTTCAGGTTTTCTGTTGTCTAATTTCATTAGAACTTTGTCTCATATGACCCAAACACTAAAAAGAAAACATTGAATAATGTGTTTTTCATATTGTTAATAGCCTTATCCAATGATCACTTATCTGAGCAATGATAAAATAAATTACAGTATTCTAATATAATATGATTCAGTTGTTAAAAAGTCATAGTTTGGAAGAAGAGTCACATAGAAACATGCTTATACTATTCTTTAAAAAGATTGAATTGTATTTAGCCTGACTCTAAATTTATTTAAGCACTTGTTTAAAAAGTGTGAAAGAGCTATGACCAGATAAGTTCTTTTTCTTTCAATCATCCCACTCAGATATTCCAAATAATTCTTTTATTTTCCATTCTTTTCATGTTTGTTTGTTTTATTGTCTCAAATACAATTCTCAGACTCAAAAGTGTTAGGATTACAGACTTACACTACCATTCCTGGCTTTGTTCTTGTGTGTGTGTGTGTGTGTGTGTGTGTGTGTGTGTGTGTGTGTGTGTGTGTGTGTGTGTGTGTGTGGTGTGCTGGTTCTGGACTTGAACTCATGGCCTAGATGCTCTTTCTGAGTTTTCGTGCTCAAGGCTAGCTCTCTAACTGAAGCCACAGCTGCACCTCTGACTTTTTTGGTGATTAATTGGACATAAGAGTCTCATTTATTTTTGCTGCCCAGAGTTGGCTTTGAACCCCGAACCTCAGATCTCTCACTTCTGAGTAGCTAGGATTATAGGTGTGAGCCAATAGGGTCTGATTCTGTTCTCTATTCTTACATTATTTCTTTAAAGTAATAAAGTTTCCACTTTAAAGTATCTAAAACACTCTTAAAAAGCATGCCTTGTACAACTATACAAAAGTAATAAAATTAATTGAAAAGAAAAAAGTATGAAAAACTAGTATGTCAAGTGAACACATAATTATGTACTTCATATGACTGAATTTTAGACATTTATCTCATCTCTTCTTTTTCCACCATCTTCTAAAGTTTCTTTTCAATCCCTTTTCTATTCCGTTATGATTACTTTCTATAATCAGAAATGTATATGCATTTGAATTAAATTTAACAAATATGCTATCGCACACACAGGCTATCATGTTGACCATTCTCAGAAGCCATTCCACCCATTTTTAAGGGCTTTGTTCCTAGGTTCCTTTGGCTGCTGGCTGGCTACTTTGGCCCATGGGAAGCACTGATAGGGAAACTTGAGACTAGAGGAACAGAGCAAGATGGATAGGTCTCTGCTCTGCTGTTGACATCTCAGGCAGTGTCTGCATCCTTTCCATTGCTCCAGCCTTGTCCTGCAAACTCGTAGTCCCAGATCCCACCAGATAGGCAAGATGCCTGAACTCTATGAAACACTGCTTTTCCTTCAGCTTCAAGAGGGGAAGAAAGATGGAAGAAATGGACAAGTGCAGCAGGCAAATACAGGTGAACTAAAAACATTTCTGTGCTCTTCTCAGCTCTATTGCCTTCTTCAAGCTTTCTGGGAGTATTTGGTTACTCCGATTTTTTTTCTTGGAAGTTATACTGTAAACAATATCTATTTTTATCTTAGTTTTTAAGATTGAGATGTGGTCTCACTATGTAGCCCTGC